>NC_058368.1:49157500-50357500 GCF_018350175.1 Felis catus
AACAGTGTGGGAAATAAATGGATTTGCCATGGGCGGTACAATGCTGAGAACAAGTGGTTTCTCTTGAATCATTCTGCTTTTATTGGTTCTTTTTGCTTTGGATATGAAATTGATGGTGAAACAGAGCAGTTATTTTGGCTTAGATTTTCAAATATGTCTCTTCCTTTATTACTTGGCTATTATTTTTTGATCCTTATTCTAAGGATTCTTCTACACATTTGTCTTTTTATCATATACTATTTTAATTTTATTTGGGAAATTGTTTTTTGAGATGGATGAGACACTAAAAATATATATTCAAGTTGTCATATCCAGCTCATACTTAATAATCTATATAAAGGCAATTAAATCAATTGAATGGCGTGGGATCCATTGTTAAAAGCCAAAAAGTAGGTTTCCCTGATTAGCTATGGAAAAGAGAGGAATCATAAGGCTATTCCAGGCATGATAGAGAAGATATTTAGCTTTGTCCTGTAATTAGTATTTTCATAAGGACCATAATTATATATTACATTACTTCTCCAGGCCATTGCACACAAAGGGGTCTTTGTGTGAATTTAGAAATAACTGTAATAACACAAATTTTAATGATTGACAGTCATGGGGTAAGAAAGATGTAATCATGAACTGATGGCTTTTTTTGTCTGAACAACTTTACTGACTTTCAATATATTACTTGGAATAAATACTTCTTATAGACTAAGTAAGTGAGAATATAAACAACATTATCTTCTGAGAAAATAAACAGAAACAAAACCAAAACCAAGAAAGAGAAACACTGAAATATTCTTTTCCTGGATGAGTAGTCCTATTCTTTCCAATTACCTAACCTATATAGTTCTTTTTACAGCTTTCTGAATTTAAATCCAGAACCATGAATTAAATAAATAATTATTTCCTTTTATCTCATCTTCAGGTAGTATACAGTAGTAATTTGAAGACTATGTTCTAAAGAAAAGAAACTAAGCTGAGATACAAACATGCAAGGTATGATGATCAGGCTTTCCAAATGCAATTTGCTTTGAACTTTAAAATTTACTTCTTATATGCAGAACAACAGAAGCTGAATACACTTCATCTGTAATCCACAAACAGTTCCAGTTATCCATCTGGAAGCACTGGTCAGGAGTAAGATATATGCATCCCCCCAAAAGGCTGAAAAATCTATTCACTATATTGAATTCAAATTATCAATGGTGTTTATGCAAAGGTTGAGCTGCAAGGCCAGTTCTGGCATCAGAAAGACCAGTTCATTTTGTACTATAGTGCAAGTTTGATTCGTAAAGCAATTCATAATGTTTACTGAACGCTTAATAGAGGCCATAAAAGTCCCTTATGGGTCTTGGGTGAAACCTTCTTCTCTTTGTTTTATTTCCTGTCCCAGTTTGAAAGACACCCTCAATTGTTTTCAGAACTTAAGAACCAAAGTATTTTTCTGATAAGCATATTTCCTTTCTGATAGGCTTAAAATTGGAAATTGCTGTGTGAGAGGGGCTTTAAAAGTTTTACCTCTATGCCACACCAAAAATCAACGTGATAGAAACTCTACAGAAAACTTTACAAAAAATATATTTGTGGAGAAGACAGTTTTAAAATACATCAAAAAAAAAAAAAAAAAGACTTGGACAACTTCAGTCACTACTCTAAACCGGTATTTATTTTATAAGCACGAAAACCTTGCTGTTAACCCACACCAAAACAAAATAACACCCTGATTTCTGCACTGAATATCTTCCAGTTTGATCATCTTACTGCTGTGACCGTGCATGTAGGTGGGATATTACTCCCACTGATTTGAACTGGTATTTTTCATGGGGAAGAACTGTAAAATCAGATAGCTATAGGAATGCCTCTGTAAACTTTGTAGTAAGGCCATTATATTTCCATTTAACTTTTACAATTTTGTCAAATTTTATACATGTAGTTTGAGAAACATCAACAACAAAAAAAGGAGAAATCAATCACAGTATGAAAAATGTATCTCATAAACATATAAATATCTTTATTTTAAAATGGAAAGACTATGAGAACCTAATACAACCATGAAAGATTCATAATTTTTACATGAAAAATAGTGATTCCATTAAAACTTATTAATAACCTCTAACATGCATGCCAACTTTACCCAGGGATATTTATGAGTGTTGGGAGAAAGAATTATTATACTTTCTTCTTGTTCTTTAAGCAACTAAAAATATTATAGTTTGCAATGGAAAATTTAAAGTTTTAAAAAAATGTTTATTTATTTTTTGGGGTGCTTGAGTGGCTCAGTTGGTTAAGCATCTGACTTCGGCTCAGGTCATGATCTCACAGTTTGTGAGTTGGAGCCCCGCATCAGGCTCTATGCTGACAGCTTGGAGCCTGGAGCCTGACTCAGATTCTATGTCTCCCTCTCTCTCTGCTCCTACCTCGCTTGTGCTCTGTCTCTTGCTGTCTCTCAAAAATGAAATGTTAAAAAAAATTTGTTTTAAAATGTTTATTCTTGAGAGAGAGAGAGGGTGAGAGAGAGAGTGAGTGAGTGAGTGGAGGAAGGGCAGAGAAAGAGGGAGACACAGAATCAGAAGCAGGTTCCAGGCTCTGAGCTGTCAGCACAGAGCCCTACAAGGAGCTAGAACCACAGGCCGCAAGATCACAACCTGAGCTGAAGTTGGACGCTTAACTGACTGAGCCACACAGGTGTCTCTGCAATGGAAAATTTAACAGAAATTAACCTGAAAATTTTCCAGCTGCAAAATTTAGTAGGGATTTCTATACTGTTATAACTAAAATAATTCAGGGAGCAACAAGGGAAAGTAGCAAAAGAAAATCATTTGTCTCAGAGTTTTCCCCATCTTTAGGCATTATGGTTAGATTTTCTGGGTTAAGACCTGAGTATTGTGATTGTAGGATATACTTTTTTTTTTAAACATTCTCCTTTATGCCTATTAATACTACTTCAACTACTACTGATAATCATAATATAGAACATATGCATGTATAAGTACTTAAATCAATGCAGAACTTACATAAAATAAAGTTAGTATAAGAACTGGCCTTATCTTCAAGTGTCTTAAGGCACAGTCTTTTGTTATATGCGCTGTAATCCTCATATTTCAACAAATCATGATGCTTACCTTCACATGACTAAAAATAATGAGCAGCAACAGATATTGAACTTTATATAACATTTATTAATATAAACCAAGATCATGAATGAAAGCAATAACTACAGCAGTGTCACTAATGAGGAAATATTTTTAAATGTTATGGATTTAATAGCACACAGACCTTGGCTGACACAATTTAAAATGACAGATAAAATTTAAAGACTAATATTTTACTTTTATGATCAATAAATTATCAGTAGTCATGTCATACAGAGCCTAGTCATTAATATAATTTTAAAAATTTGGTATTAATGCAACATAGTTAACTCTTTATACCTAAAACTATTTTTTCTTTGAAATATGTACTCTCTATTAACAGTATAGGTGAATGCATGGTTGCATTTTTGTTTCAAAAAAAGTTTATCAGTATGTAAATGTCAATTTGCTTCATTATAACTCATTATGTACAAATATACATGAGCATAGATGCATATCCCTGTATATTATCTCTATAGAGAAATGAAAATAATAGTATTTGTCAAATGATTATTATGCTAAGGACTTAATTGATATGATTACATGTACTCTTACCCCAAATCCTTTGAGGTAGGTGCTATTATTACTATTGCTATTGTAATTTCAGTTACCATTATTATTTACTAATAATTATTAATAACATTAATATTATTATATTAATATAATTTATCATAGTCAAATTTATTGTATAATATATTATATACAATATTATATACAATACTATATGCAATATAAATTAAATTACATTGTATATAATTATAGACAATATAATTTAAATTATATAACATATTATATATAATATATTATTATATATAAATTATACAATATGACATTATATACAATATAATTTAAATTATATAACATTATAACATTATAATATGACATTATATATAATTTAAATTATGTAATATAACATATAACATTATATATACAATATAATTTAAGTTATATAATTATATAATATATTATAATATAATATTAATTATTATTATTATTAAAGTAATTTGCCAAAGATTACATTGCTAGTAATCAATTAGATTCTAGGCCTACATTTCTTGCCATCAGGTACTCTGCCTTTCCTCTGTCTTTAACTATCTATACTACCTCTTCACTAAAGTCATACCTAGAATCTCCATGACTGAGCTCTGGGGTTTCACAAACATGTTTAGTCATAAGCGAAAAATGGGGCACCTGGCTGGCTCAGTAAGTAGAGCATGCAACTCTTGATCTTGGGGTTGTAAGTTTGAGCCCCACATTGAGAGTAGAGATTACTTACAAAAAAATAAGTAAAATTGAATAAAAATTAAATAAAACTAAATAAATGGGAGGGAAAACCCCCAAAATCTTTAAATTTCCCAATATTATTCAGTCTCAGGTGGTAGAAAGAAGTCCTTCAATGTCAATATTTTGCTTTGAAAAAGTAGATGGCCCCAAGTATGAGCTACAACTATATCCCTTAAGTTGAGATGCCCTTTACTTAAGGCATCAGGGTTGAAGGAAAGTAAAAAGGTTTAAAGAAAAACATTGTCTTCCCAGTTGCAAAATGTTGCTTATTCTTACTTGGCTTGTGTTTATATGAAAGAATACGTTTTCCTATCAGGGCAAATAGAAGAGAACTTTGTGAGAGGGAGAAGCATAGGGTACAATGAAAGCCAATACTTCATGTTTCATAGGTGAGAAAGCATCAATTTCATAGAGTTTGTATATGTTAAATAATCCTTGCTCAGACCTACAGTCATTCAAGAGGGGCACAAACATTCAGGAACCCCATATTCCTGAGAATACAGGAATGCTGCATATGTAATGAAACACTGTGATTTTATAATGCTCCTGTAATTTAGAAGTGCTTCAAAACACACTACTGAACTCAGTGTTTTGGATTGACATTAGAAGTGATGCACGTGGTGACTCTCTTTATGTCTATATTCTTCAGTGCATTGAGAGAAACAGACCAAATGATCTCCAAGTTTCTTCCAGTTCTAAATCTACAATTCTAGCTACTTTGTTCTCTGTCAGTGAAGCTGTGACTATCCACCCTCCACAGACCCCTCATTCTGCCCTTACTCCCCACTCAAACTCTGTCCCTCTCTGATGTCTACCACTGCTTCTAAACTGATCTCGATTTTCTCTGATTTTTTATAAATTGCTGTTTATAGTAAGATTTCACCATGGCTGTCATGTTGCTTACATTGTTTTAGGTATTTACTAGTACATCGTATTTATTATATTAAAGTAACTTGATTCTTTCTAGTTGAGCTGCCTGGAGGATAGAGACTTAAGTGCATCTCATCTAGCAAATAAGTGGAGAATTCTCATGAGTTCTGCACAGTAGATACTAGTAATGAGACATACAAACAAGAAAAGATGCATTTTCCAGAATCAAATAAGATGTCAGTATGCAAAATAGAAAAATAGAATCAACAGAATGAGATTAACAACAGAACCTATCAACAGAGATAATGAAAGCAGAATCTTACTAAAATGCCAAAATTGTCTTATCTTTAGAACTTTTGGCAGCTCTGCCTATTGGAAAATAAGAACTTGGAACAATGTATGATACATACTAATATAATATAATATAATATATTATAATATAATATAAATTAGATTATTTAAATATAAATACATACATATACACACACACATACACACACACACACATATATATATATATCTATATATGTATCTATCTATATATATATATATATATATATATATATATATATATATATATATAAAATCTATTCTGGATGATACAAGTAGATACAAATTATTTTTATTTACTTTTAATTTTTATTTTTTAGAGAGAGAGAGTGCATGAGTTGGATAGAGGGGGAGAAGGAGAGAGAGAATCTTAAGCAGGCTCCATGTTCAGCACAGATCCCAACCTGAGGCTTCATCTCACAACGCCAGGATCATGACCTGAGCCAAAATGAAGAGTCGGATGCTCACCCCACTGAGCCACCCAGGTGCCCCTATGCCCACTGATTTTTTTTTTCAACTTTTATTTTATTTTATTTTTTTAATTTATTTTTGAGACAGAGAGAGACAGAGCATGAACAGGGGAGGGGCAGAGAGAGAGAGGGAGACACAGAGTCGGAAACAGGCTCCAGGCTCCGAGCCATCAGCCCAGAGCCTGACGCCGGGCTCGAACTCACGGACCGCGAGATCGTGACCTGGCTGAAGTCGGACGCTTAACCGACTGCGCCACCCAGGCGCCCGATGCCCACTGATTTTTAAAAACACTATAGAAATTATGCAGAGAAGACCTTCGGAATATGTTCACTGAGTTATCAGTTAATAGGTTTAAAAAATTTTTTCTGAATAATGACTTAGAGGCAAAAATAGCCACTATAAAAGGAAAAAAGCCCCCAAGTATCTAACATAATAGCATTATGGCCTATAAGCCCCTAATTATATTAATCAATCCAGAAAATCAAGCCAAGTAAAACTGATGTGATGATAGAAACAGCAAACACATTTTCAGGTAATGAATAATCGTGTGTCACTGTAGACTATCAGCTGAGGTTAGAAATAGCAGTTTTTTTCTGGATTTATCAACATCTTATATGGGGTTACCATGACTTTACCCCTTCAATAAATCACTGCTAATTTTTAGATCTTTGTTGGTCCTGGATATTATTGGAACTTGTGTTAACTTCTACAGACTCTCTGAGTGAGACACTTTAACTTGTATTTCCATTAACTGCTAATTAGTACTCGAAGAAAAGTTTAGAAATAGAGGACCTCTTGTTTAGTCCAGTCAAGTCATATTTAAGAAAACACTGGAAATTGGCATTTCCTTTGGATGCTACATGAAGAATGCCATCCAAAAATTAGGTCCTGATATCTTACTTGGGAAACATCCAAGAATCTTTCATTTAAGAATAATCTATTCACCAATGTACTGGATTATTTCTAAAAAATTTACCCCAAATCGGATTATGTTCCTTGTTTCACCTCTCCTTCCCTAATGGCTATTCCTCCCTACCCTTCTCTCTTCTCTTCCTTTTCTTTTTAAGCTCAGAGACACTATAAATCTCTTCATACTAAATATTTTTAACAAAACCCTTAAATTCTGAGTTTCCACAGGCTCTTCTGAGTTGCACTTCCCTTCTATTCTTCTCTAACAACCTTTATGAAAGACTTTACCAGAAACACTTTATTTGCTTTCTGCCTCCCAGTACTTCATATTTTCTTTTCAGTTTTTTTTTTTTAATGTCATGGCACACATAGAAAATGGTAAGTGGCTAAAGCTGTCAACGGCTATGTCTCAGAGGATCCAGCTGTCCAAGGCCCATCCTGACTATCCCAAAGTGCTGAGAGAGTCGGTAACATGGCATGCTCATAACCCTGCCAGGGCTCACCACTGTGCTGAGGTACAACTGAGGGACACTGCTCAATTCAACTCACACCATCCTGTGTTCTGCCTCTAATGCAAACCTGACCTGTTTCTTCACCCAAGCTCACTTAAGATTTCTTTGCTATTCAACATAGGTTTTTGCTGACCTTACTTTGTGGAAAATAAACATTTACTGTTCGCCTCTTTTTCCTAAAGAGCTTGCGTCCCTTTATTTTATAATCCCATTCTATACTTCCCTTTCTACTTACACTGGACACATTTTATGTGCCACCTTAGATCCCTTTGGCTCTCTTTTACTTCAGCAATGGCTGTAGCGATCAGTGGAAACCTCATGCCACGTAATCTAGAGATCTTATGGTGCTAAAGGACCTTGCAATGGAAACAAAATTCACGTGCCTCTTTGGTAAACCCCATTAGGAAGGCTAGTTCTAGAAAGCTCCCTGGGTTCTGAGCAGGGCATGCTCTCTGCTGCAGAGAACTACTCATGTGTGGAAAAGCAGTTTTTGGCATGTCGCTGGGATCAGTAGAGACTGAGTGTCTCACCATAGGCAACTAAGTGACTATGAGATCAGAGACACTATCACCAGTTGAGTGCTGGCAAATCTACCAATACATAAGTTTGGGCTACTGCAGCAGCAATGTACAATATGATGGGTGATTCATTTGGAAATGGGCCTGAGCAGCCTGGGGGAACCATGTAAGTTTTAGGAGCATGTAGCCCAGATTCCTATGGCAGCTACAGTAGTCACGATGATGCATCTCTTGCATCTCTTTCTATTTGTTCCTATGGCTTCATGGTGGGGTCCCTATGACTGACTCATACAGAAGGTAAAACAAAGGCCTAAGTCACAGATGGGTCATTCCTGATATCTTGACCTCGTCACCACATTATAAGCTGACTCAGAGGTCCCTGAAGGTCCCATTGGTAAAGGGAAACCTTCCCAATGGACAGAACGATAAGCTGTGAAATGGTCATTTATGCACCTTGTTTAGAGGCAGATGTGGACTGAGATACACATATACAAAGTTTCCTGCCCGGGAGTGAATGGCTTAGCTGGTTAATCCAGAGATAGGAGGGAACAATACTAGAAGATTGGAAACAAAGAAGCTTGGGGGGAAAGACATATGGATGGACAACTGGGAAGGACCCAAAGTGTGGGAATTTTTGTATTTGGTGTTAATGTTGATCAGAGACTGTCCTCAACAGAAGACCATTAAAAAAACACATAAGCAGGTAGATTTGTCCTGTGACCGTCAGCCCACTTCTGTCTGGGACCTAGTGCTTGTGCAATAGGCCCATGAGGAGTGTGACCCCAGATGTTGGTTATGGAACTATTGCCTCTCAGCTCCAAATTTACTCTTTTTTGCTTACTTTGCAAAAACAAATCTGGGTCTTTTAAATATTTGTCCTTTGCCAGATGGCACAGTGTGTTGTCACTCTAGAGAGTGGCAGAGACCCTGCCAGAGCAAACAGGGTTCCTTCTCCGCTCCATTGTGCTTGTTGGTAGTTTGCTGGCTTCTCCAGCCTTGGCCCTTGCATTGCAGAGCCGTCAGCGGCACCCAGCAACCTCCAGCTTCCTCTTTCTTCAATAGTTTTGTAGCCCAGTGCCTTTGGTACTGGGGTACACTTCTCCATGAGCAGCTTACCCCAACACATTACAGAACAAATTTCCAGCAAGTTCTGCTGGCTTGACACCACAGTCACTTTACTGCCATCCAGAGAGCCACAGCTGTGTTCTCGTCAATAAGATCTTGTTTATATCCCCGGGGTTGGAGGGCTTTTTCTTTGGGTGCTCTATCTCAGTCCTAGGGGTAGTGGATGCTCCTTATGTCTGCCATCCTTGTATTTTTTAGATTTCTCTTTATTTGTTACTAGCCTATCCCACATTACTCAAATACTCCCTTACAGCTAATAATTCTCTTTTTTCAGTCATACTGTGGTAAGATTGACAAATGAAAATTACATATAGAATTAAAGTGTTCAACTTGATCTTTTGATATATGTATACATTGTAAAATGAACACCACAATCAAGATATAGTTAATAATTCTTTATGCTAAACTTTCCCTGTTCAAATTAGGCTATGATTTACCTTTCCCAAGTGGACCCAACCTAATAAACCATGGTAGCCGAAAAGAGAGTTATCCATGAGCCCAACTGAATGGTCTCCCTCTCGCTAAGCCTGACCTTGCTACTGGCATTGCCGAATGCCCTTTCAGCAGCGGCAGAAACCAGTGCAGAGACTTTGTTCCGGCTCCAACCTTGAGGATTCCAGCCGGTCACTTGGTGGCAAGTTGATTGCTGTCAGACCCCAAGGAGTAAATCTAAGTTCTGCCCAGTGATAGCTGTAAATGAGCAACTGCAGCAGTCACAATGCAGTAAGAAGGAAGCAACTGTGAGCTCCATCTTGCCCATCAGGTGAGTGAACGAGCTAAAGCCACTTAAGCACGGACTTAGGATGAGAGACATCTTGAGTGGGTGGTAGAAGACAAAGTTGGTGGATATTAACAGAGACATTAAGAGGACATTAGCTGGGATTGTAGCTTGTTCCACTTACCCTGGTATATTTTGTTTTGTCTCTGAAGATTGCAAACAGCTCCATGTGATTGTGTTTAACGCAGTGCATGAGTAGATAGGAGTGGGGTTAAGGAACAGACCTATGTGTGTCCCACCGCTTGTCCTCGTGATCTTCCTTTTCACTCCAAGTATTGCTGTGGCACCCAGTTGCACACAGTGGTAAAGTGAAAGCATCTTGCCTCATATACCTCTCTCTTTCTATCCCTGGGCTTCCCTCCTACCACCTTAGGAGATAGCTACGTGAACCCTTTCAGTCATTCTGAAACAAGCACGAACCTGGATATATGAGACAACTAACAACCCCAGGGGCACACCTTGACCATGGGGACCCAAACCTATGAATAAATGCTTCCTCTTGATGTCCCTTGGGGTGGACAATATCTCCATCTGAAATGTTTTTTTGAAAATTCATTTTTTAAGACTTTACCAGTAACACAGTGTTAAGTATCTTTTTATTCTTGGTGATTTTTCTTTATTCTTATTTATTCTTTTCTTTATTCTTTATTCTTATCTCTTTATTTTTGGTAATTGATTCTGGGGAAACTTTCATTCCCATGAGAATATTAAAATGCAGTTGGCTAATGTTTATATTGGAGTGTCACATATCTCTCATAGAGTTTAATTGTCTAGAGATTTTTGTAGTTGGTAGGAACAAACATCATGTTTGGTACACTGTTTTTCTCCCCAGGGTAGGGGTAGTTATAGAATAGGAAGATAAAGAATGAGGGAAGGAGCAAAGTGTGAATCATTAGTGCCAAAGCACAACCTTAAAATACCTTCTTCTCATCTTTCTTAATTTCTTCATCTGTGTGTTGTTTATTTTTTATTTCCTACATATTTTTGCATACCTCCTTAAGTACTCTCGGGAACAAGGTAGGAAGAGGGCTACTTTTCTTTATTTAGAAAGGTGAAATTAATTAGAAAATTATACATTATGTAAGAAACAATAGGCAGTTTGTGGTCATGAGTCTAGTAGAAGTAATTTGCTGCTAAGAAAAACTTTAGCTCACATGTCATTAATTAAGTTAGTAAAACAAGAATTGTAGCTACACAGATGGTGAATTATTCTCAAGCAATCCTGGCTCTAGCTGAAATGACCTATTTTCCAAGTGTGAGCATACCTGTGTCTATTACCTTATAGGTCAGTCTTTTATCAGAAGCGGTAGTTGGCATCATTATTGAGGTAAATAAAGACACATTCTAAATATTACCAGAGAACCCTGATTTGAAGGCTTTTTTAAAAAAGAATTATCTGATTCAAAATAATCCGGGGTAATTATTCCTAAAAGCATTGATGGTTTTTTTTTTATTACCATCATAGATCAAAATGAAACTCCTTCCTGAAAATACATTATTTCTCTAAAATGTCCCGGATCAAGTGGAATATAGTTATTGGGCCTCACATATTAAACTCTTTATTTTTGTTCTGGATTGAAGCCAAACAACAATAATTGCTTCTATGCATTGCCTAGAAGCAGGTGACTCTGCCATCTGGATATGTGTCCCCCACTTCACTGAGCAGGGCTCTGATAAAATGCTATATTCCTGGCCTCCAGGCAAAGCATAGTATGGGGAGTAAGCAGCCCTATAGATCCTGGTAATAACTTTTCTTTCCCTTTGGGATTTACAGTCTGCTTCCATTTTGTGAAGATTTTAAAGAAAAGATCCAGGATATGGGAATTGAAATGTGGCCATTGTCCCAGATATTCAAGTTTTGTTTGCCGCTGAAATATTTCAGGATACTAGAGATTCTTTATTTTCTGGTTGTGATCCAGAGAGCTTTCATAGTTATAGTTCCATAAAAGATTGCTGGGAAGCCTGCTGAATCTACCAGTGCAGATCGTGAATGGGAAAGCTGTGTTCCATCTGGGGGTTCCTTTCTTGATCAAGTCTAAATGCAGTTCCAGCAAACCAAAGAGAGTAGGAGGTTGCCCTGACACAAGCTATTCATCTTTCTCTTTCCATGTTTGGCTTAATGGTCCATTTCCCCAAAATTCCTTCACTTTCTCTTTTCAGATAAAAAAATATTACTATGTTGGTCTTGTTTCTCTCTGTGACACGTATGCTTTTCCTCTTATGTGTTATTTCTTAATCCAATTGGTTGGAATCACACAAAATTCACTAGGAGGGCAGTCACTGGCTGCCTTGTAGCCATTACTTGACAAGGCTGTAATTAGTTGAGCCATTTTACACCTGCTTTCCCAGCTGGGCACTGCGTTTTGCTTTGCAGTCATCTGTCTCAGAATTGAAAGGGCACTGCTTGAGGAATGAACTCACAATATCCAGCAACAATATGAAATTGTACACATTCCACATTGTAGAGAACTTACAGCAAGGAGAACTCATTCATTTACTCATTCATTCATTCAGCTATCCATTCACTGTTTTTTTTCTTGCAAGTGTATCTTTCTTCTACCATTTAAGTCTTTCTATAGTTTCAGTAGACAACTTCTAACTGAGAAACCAAAATTGGACCTGCCCCCCGTACTGGTAGCTCCTTATTTAACACATCAGTTGACATTTGGCGAGACGCATCCATTAGGCCTGGTTTTCATAGTAATCGTAGTTACAAATTAACCTTTAACCCATGGAAATGTGCCTTTCAAGAAATTCAGAGGATATATTTGATAATGCCCATTTGCTTAAATTAGTTCCCATTCTAAATTAAACCCTTTTTAAATTAAAAAAAATTTTTTAATTTTATTTTTTTATTTCTTTTGAGAGAAAGAGAGAGAGTATGTGTATGCATGCACAAGCAGGGGAGAGGCAGAGAGGGAGAGAGAGAATCTTGAGCAGGCTTTATACTCAGTGAGGAACCAGACACGGGGCTTGATCTCATGACCCTGAGATCATGACCTGAGCCGAAATCAAGAGTCAGAGTCTTAACCAACTAAGCCACCCAAGGCACCCCATAAACCCTTTTTTAATGGAGACTATGTCAACACTTTTCATTTTATGCCTGATGTTTCTATTATTGCTCACACACTCCTGGCCATGAAGGAGTGCGGTGCAGGAAAATTAAACAGATCCTCTCCTAAAGACTTGTCAGTACAGACTGCTTCACGTTCTTTCCATTCTGAAATCCACTTTAAGGAAACCATTCTATTTCTTTTTGTAATCGTGGTGGGTACTATAAATTTAGTTACTGAGATTATTTTATGGTATATTGATATTTTCCTAGGTGAGTGATCGAGGAGAATCACAGAAATGCAACTAAGCTCCAGCAAGTATTCTACAAAGTCACTGGTGCTGCAATTGTCAACACAAGTGGGTCATCCCTTGAACCAATAATGGGTGAATACTTTAGATGACCATTATGTAGCAACTGGTTACTCATCTTCAATCATTCTTTTACCAAAAGCACCATTAATGGACATCTGTTGAGTGTTAATCCAAGAGTCTTAATGGCCAACCTAGCAATGTCAAAAACCTCTTCTCAGTTTGTTTCTATTCAAAAAATAAAAATATACATTTGACTTAGCTTGTTGTTTTAGAAAATTAAGATACAAAAATCTTGCCCACAATTTTTGCTATTTTTGCCCCTTTGGAATCTATCTGAAACATAGTTCAACCTCTCCTTCTCTCCACCCCCAACTTTCTCTTTCTATTTCATTAGGACTGAGAAAAAATTTCATCACTTTTACAATGCTACCAATTATTTCCTAATAAGCACTAAGCTCTCCTTTCTTCCTTAAAAAACTGCCTTTCACTTCATGCTCCCCTCTACTTGCAGCTGTCAGTCTAGTTTAGACCCTGGGCACATCAAGCCTGACTTTCTGTAGAATTCTCACCCAGCTTGTCTCCCTCCATACAAATTATTGCATTCCTGTTGCCAGACCCATTTCATCTTTTTACTCCCCTGCCAAATACCCTAGAGTAGTACTCCCTTATCCACTAGCTCCTTACCCAGGTAATCAAAGACCTCTACTGTCTGTCTCAAAAGGGCATTTTCTTTCTTATTTCTATTGGACTCTTCTGAATATTTTCTTTCACAATAATAGCTTCACAGATTCTTTCAAGTACATTTTGATCATTCTCTTCCCTACTCTTGGAATGCCTCTTTCTTCCTCTCTGCTAATTCTGTTCAATGCCTGTCAACATCCCACCCCCCTATGATTAATTCCTCCCTACTTTATGTTGCCTATATCCTGCCTTAGTAATCTCATGTGTCTGAATAGTAACATTTAACCTGTAAAATCTTAGATATATACTTAATCCTATGTTACCTTATCTTTGTGTCTTGTTTAACTTTATTTGCCTTCATCCATGTGTAGCTTACCCTACCAACTAGATTGAAAATCTCTAAAAGCAGGAGTGTCATCTTAAATTTTGTATTCCTACAGCACCTGGTAAGTGTCAAGCTTATAAGAGAGGCTCAGTAAATGTATGTTGAATGTACTGTTTGCCTTGAATTTGGGAATCAAATGGTTATTGCGATTCCAGATAAAAAACTTTTCTTAGACTATTAAATAATCATAAAGAGTTTCCTTGCTGTGAAGCACATAGCTACATGAAAAGAAGTACATTCATTCATCGTAAGAGGTTTTGTTAAGAAATGTCTCACATATTCTCTCCAGAAAATGTTTCACAGCAATGTCTTATTAAAATGAATATTCTTCTAACACTTTTACAGTCATACGAAATTCCACATAGATTGGATCTTTCTTACCAGATTCAGGTTGCCATAGTCATGCATCTTTGAATGTACCTATGATCACATTTCCTATGGCTACCTTTAATGCTATACTGTGTAAGCAGCCTACTTTGGGTGTACTTTTGGAAGCAACTAGTTTTGATATATTTTTATTTTATTTTATCCAATTGCTTTTTTATCACACAGATGCTACACAAGTACAGATGAATGAATGCCTGATTATTTGTGTTATTTGTTGATATAAAAATAGCATCTAAACAAAAACTAAAAAGCCTGATCCATTTTATCTATAATCATATTTCCTCTGAGTTCTAGAAGGTGTTACGACCTGTGATAGTTTTTGTTTTTAGCTATTAGTTTGGATGGAAAGATCCATGTGACTCCAACAGTGTTTTCTACGCTGCCCTGTAGATCATCCTTGTTTAATACTGGCAGTTTCAGTTTATCAAGGTTGCTGCTATCTGTGATAAGTCCACTTTCCAGTCTTCATAAGGCCTTTACTCAGAACAAAACAAAAATCAGATTCTCTCTGCTATTTTTGCTATTCACAGATAATACTTTCTCACATTTTGTATTGCTGGTTCTTCCGAATTAGAGTTTAAGTACCTTGAGAGTTGGATTGGATCTTATTTTGTCTCAGGCACTAGAGCTGAAAGTAAGTATTGGATACAAATTTGACTTACTAACTAATTATAGTAGTTGACATTTATTATATCCATACTAAATATTTGAGGTGCAACTCTAACCCAATTAATCTTCAGAAAACTCAGTAAGTGATACTCTTTATTTGAGCCATTTGATGAGGAAATTGAAGCACAGAGAGGTTAGGAGATTTACAAAGTCATATAGCTAGCTAGTATGGTCTGGATGCCAGCTTGGTCTACCAGATTCTATAGTTTACGTTGTACAGAAGCTGTGCAGCATCTTCTGAAATTGTTCTTGATGCATTTTTCCCACTGCTCTGCTCATCCTTCTGTTTCAACTAGAGTATTCTACCATCTTCTATGCTTTGCAAATGTTAATTGAGCAAAATGTCTAACCTAAGAGTGGAATTAGATTAAATATGGCTTTCTAAATATATTGTGGCATTCTATTCTAGGGATTTGGTTTCACTATTTCATATGTGATTGATGGGTGATGAGAAAGCTAGTCAGACTTCACATATCCAATAACCTTGGACTGGTCTAATGCTTGACTTTCCAATTTATTTGTTAGGAATTGGAAAACCGAATTCCATAGAGCCACCATGTTTTAGGGGAAATGAAAGTCCTAAGCCATTTATAGTGGATTGTGTGCTTTTATATAAAGTTGAGGCTTACATGCTAAAATTCTATTTCCCAAAATCTCTTGCAACTAGTATTCTTGATGTACTTGAGATTCCATGAATCAGATGTATTTCTGCGAGTCTTGATGAACTGAGTTAGAGCTGAAAACAAGCAAAGGCAGAGATACCACTTTTGTTTGGATTACGGCCATAGTTATCACCAATTTCCCAATCTCACTGGCAACTTTTTGATTCTACAGCTTACTAATCAAGGCAAAATTTCCATGGCAGCCCAGTTTGCCCATGTCCTTCCTAGCTCAGTCTAAATTCTGTGTCTTTAGCCCTTCTAACAATTCTTTGGCTGTTTAATACACTATTACAAATCCCCTCTGCTTAAGCCTGGTAGAGTGAATTCTGTTCTCTGCAAGTAAATCTGACTGATGCAACTGTATCTGAAAGATACACTCTCACTGTTTCAGTTATTAAACATTAAGCCAGATTTTATAGTTGTATTTTAGGATAGAGAAGTAACAAATCTTCGCTTAGAATAAAATACTCTGGGCATTGGTTATTTATTCTTGTTGGTAATGCTTTCATTATTCTCATAAAAAAAGAAACAGTCTAAAACATTGTGGATAATTTAACACTCAGGTTTAATATTTTACTCAATATATATTTATTGGGTGCCTACTCTGTGCCAGTGCCAGTTCCTTGGCGAGAAAGATACTGCAGTGAGCAAAACAAAGTCTCTAGTCATATGTAATTTACAATCTTCCCCATCAATTTACAGATTGAATGAACTTCCCACATATGGTTAGGTTACAAAATAAGTTAAAAGTATTTCAAAAGTTTAAGGGATATTAATAATAGCCCAGAATAGAGAAGATCGTTTGGCACTGACATCACTAATTTAAAGGTTGGCTTGCTTACTAATCTGTAAAATGGGGATTTACATTTTTTTTCTCATGATGAGAATAGCAAAAACTATCTCGTTGGGGAGATAGTTATCAATCACTTATAAAAGGAATAAGTACATTTGGAAAAAAATCAATTTGGCAATAGTGATGGGAATCATAGTCATTTTTAACTCTTAGTACTAGCAATGACACAGAAAACATGATAAAAATCAGTAAAGGCTTTCTTCAACAATTTATATTAAAATGAAGCTCAGGCTATTATACAACATACATACTGCTTAAATCATCACAAGTTCAGGAAAGCCCTCTAAAAATGGTCTATTAATTTTATCTACAATATTCAAGAAAAGATTAAGGGAACTTTTCAAAATTGTGTTAATTAATTCCAGTTTCAAAAGCAGTGACTGCAAAATGGACTATGCATGCCATTAAGGTGTTATATCAGGAAAAACGTTGTGTAGATATTTTCAACTGTGAAATGATTGGATTACTCATTACGCATTGGGATATTTTTCTATAGAAATTGTCAAGCTTGATATGATTTGTTTCAATAGGTCAGTATATATATACACATATGTAACCAAAATTACAATATTAGATTTTATGTTCATTTTTGTAAAGCAAAAATAGGAAAGTATGATTCTAGATCTTCATTGCAGATGAATCTTAACAAGGTTAACCTCAAAAAAAAGGTCTTTCTGAATGAAATATGGCCCTTTGTAGTAACGTGGATGGAACTGGAGAGTGTTATGCTAAGTGAAATAAGCCATACAGAGAAAGACAGATACCATATGGTTTCACTCTTATGTGGCTCCTGAGAAACTTAACAGAAACCGATGAGGGAGGGGAAGGAAAAAAAAAAGAGGTTAGAGTGGGAGAGAGACAAAGCATAAGAGACTCTTAAAAACTGAGAACAAACTGAGGGTTGATGGGGGGTGAGAGGGAGGGGAGGGCGGGTGATGGGTATTGAGAAGGGCACCTTTTGGGATGAGCACTGGGTGTTGTATGGAAACCAATTTGACAATAAATTTCATATATTGAAAAAAAAAGGTCTTTCTAGTAAAGGGGAAGATACCTCCTGTAGTTGTCCGTGAAGTTGTATATATGTACCTGTAGTTTTTCTAGGTTTGTGTGAAAGTAGTAAGAAACTAAAAGGATAGTCAAAATTCATGGCTCAGCAGGAGGAAGGGACAAGATGTTGACAGTGTAAAGGACAGGTGATAATGGCAATTCAGATCAACAGAGAGCTGAAATTTCAAAATAAAAGCACTTTTTCTTAGAACCTTTATTACAAATAAGATACAACACGATGGTCGAGAAATGAATGATGAAGGCATCTAGCATATAGAATGGTTCTGAGTTTTGGAATGAATGGTATAGATTTCCTGTGGTCAGTTCATGCCATCAGTCCCCCATTTTCTCTCAATTAATGGTGAGTTTTATGAAGATGTGTACATACCCAATAGGGATGTAATGAGATGCTTAGCCTTGACATATAACCTGTATTTGTAATGAGTTTTGAATGGCTAAGAATTTTGTCAGAACATTGAACCTAGTTTCTTTGGAGACCAGGTAAGTATAAAATACCAGAAGCTCAAAATGAAGACAAGAGTTGAACTGTGTGTTTTTAATCTTTAATCAATTTTTTTGTGTGTTAATTCAGGAAGATTGTTGAAGAGACTAAATGATCTACACTCAAAGAAAAAGTATAGTAGTGGGAGCTGGTAGATATTTTACATAAATTAGCAATTATAACTATTAATTATAAGAAGCATAAATATAATTTTCTCTGCCATCTGAGTTACTGTCTAAAGACATATGGGAAAAGGTGAGGCATCCTATGTAGTTTTCAACTTTGTATGCCAGATTCCATCAGAGTTCTCACCTTATTGAGTCTTATTTCTTAGTAAGCTAGTTTCTTCAAACTGAGGGCCTATGCTGATCTTTTCTTCCCTTTTGACCTCTTTCACACCAAAACTGGAGCTCAGCTCAAGTTAGAGTCCTACTACCAGCTATTGATGCATCCTTCCTGAATTTTCACAGCATGTCTACTTCCAAACTCTCCAGCTCCTGCCTCAGCATCCATACACTTACTCACTATTGTCCTCTCAGATGACATCCGTTCATTATCTGAAACTAGGATACCATTCGTGTCCCTCATCCCAGTGATGTGTGTAGGCTCCAAGCCACAGTTAATCCCAAGTCCTGAGCAGCCATTCCAACATAGGATGATCTGAATCCCAATGCAATGGGGAGAAATTTAAATAAACAAGAAAGCAAAGGAAAACACCAGGAATAGCAGAAAAGATGCTTGATGTTTCTCTGTATTGCAGAGAATGCCTAATAAGAACCTATTTAAAATGTCCATATAAGCCATAGAGAAGTCTTCTAATCATATTATGAATTCTATCCCACAAGTGAAATTAAAATTAACCATTTTTCTTTACAACACTTGTTTTCTTTAGGCCCTGTTATCTTTCTTCCTTCCCTGAGAGTCATATTATAACAAATTGTTATTTTCTATCATTTGGGATTTTTAGTTTTTTTTTTTTTTAAAGAACTCCATTTGGTTTCTTTCTCAGAGGCATATTTCTTATATTCACCTCATTTGGACTGCACTCTAATTTCTGTCCTGTCAGGAAAGGAGTGTTAAGCAGGTATTTTCACCAGTCACCTCTAATCCAAAGGAAATCTTTACAAACCAAGACAACATAAAGAAACTTTCCATCTCTCTGGTGACCCTAATCCCCTTTATAAAAACAAGTTTGCTTTACAGCTCAATACCCATGTGACAATAAAAAGATGTGATACTAAATGTAGTGTTCTTACTTATACTATTTAGAGAGTGAGTTTGAATAGTTTAATTTACGTGGGAGCCTATTTTCCCATTTATATATATATCATATCACATAGCTCACTAGCAAATATATGCATGCACATGTGAATTTCAGCCTTTTGCCTTGTATTCCTACCAGCAACATGGGTCACTGGCAGCTCCACTGGAGCCACCCCCAAAACTTTGGCTAGGGTTCTTCCTCTTGTCACATGTGCTCAAACTGGCAAGGTAGGATCTGGAAGTATGTCCTCAACATGTGCTGTGTTTCCATCAGTAAGAAAAGGGCACAGCCTTCATCAAGTTGGACTACGTGATCCTCCATGAATGGATCATCAAAGACATCTATCATACAAAAGAAACATTGCTAGCTCTTTGTACATAAACACACACACACACACTTCAATTATGAGCATTTCAATGTGAATGGAATCACTAATTAGTGTGGAAATCTCCTTTTTAAAGCTCATCTTCAAAATATACGGCTTAATTTCTCTCAGTTATATAAAAGTACCCATGTTAAAAAAATTAGGTTCAAATCACTTTGATTTCTTATATGCTATACTATATAAATTCAGTGCACTACCATGTAACAAAGACTTATGGGCTGCCAAAGATGACCACATTATTCCTATTCTCCTGTCTTCTGCTTACTAGTTTTCCAATTATTTTCAATGATTTTTTTATTGTTCTGATCATAAAATTAATGCATACTCCTTACAGGAAAAGTTCAAAGAGAATAAAGAAGAAAAATGTCTATAAGCCTAGTACCAAGCAGTAACCAATGTTAACAAAGACTCTAACTGGTTTTTTAAGCTGCAAAATTCTATTTGAAGGTTGTAAAATGATAGCTTGTGCTTTGACTTTCATGTATCCCAAGGCATATTGACTTTTCCCTGAACCTTACCTTTGAATGTTAATTGTTCCTAATGAGAATACCAAATATTTGTAAAATAAACTATTTAGTGGTAAGTGTTAATTTACTTTCAACCTGCTATGCCAGTGAATAATGACAGACTGTAGTCACGACGTATAATTCAGCATAATAAATGTAAATAAAAGCTGTAAGAGTTCTCAAAAGTTACAAAACTAAGAAATAACTTACATTCAACTTTTTTTGCACTGTAATTTTACCTACTATTCAATTTATTGTCTTCTTACTTTTACCCCTTTTGTATTTTTTAAACACTTATTATTAATTTAGAGTCTTGGCCTCACTCTCTCCCTTTACAGAGGAGGAAATTAAGGTTTAGTGAAATCAAGTAACATATAAATGATTGGCAGGACAATGACAGAAACAGAACTCAATTTCTATTCACTCATTTTTTACCACATCACAATCTTTTGGTCATATCATGCAGAAAAAAATGAATGCATTTTAATTCACTTGAAACGAAATTTGTTTAATGCTCTTTTCCTCCAGCAAACTTGCAGGGAAGCTTCCTAATTATATTTTGGGTAGGCTAAAACTTGAATAAGTTTGCATTCTTAAAGTACACACAAATTAGGTGGATGGATGGATGTGAATGGGGGTGAAAAATGAGAAAAGTATCATCTGGAAGCCTGTGGAAGTTTCGGGGAGAGGCCCTCAAACAAGATTAAAGCTTCACCATGGGTAAGTCATAGGCAAATATGTATTTAAGTACCAAACATTTTTGCCTGGTTTTTGTTAATACTGCTGCCTCCACCATTCCCCTCCTCCATATACCCTTACCCCTTACTTACCTGCACTTTGTCTCAGACTTTAATGATATTTTAGGTCTACATCAGGATGGCCATACAGATTGCTACTAATTTATGTTGGTTGATTTATAGTTCTCTGAGCCACCAAGCACCATTCCTTCCTGCCCAGGCCCTCTACAATGCTGCACCAGCAACCAAAGGGTTAATGCTAGATGGCCTGAGAACTCCAAGACTGTGTTCGAATCCATTCTGATTATCTGATGCCATTCCACACTGCTGTTAGTACTTTTAATGTCACTCTGTTGTCATCAGTATCTGTTGATCTTTGACCATTTCCACTTGGACTTCTGAGGAGACAGGGTGGGGCGGGGGGAGAAAGGCTGGATGGAAGGAAAAGTCAGAAAGGAAAGAAAAATGGAGAGATGGAATGGTGTCTGCCAGGCAGGGAAAGAGGTGGGACAGAAGCTAATGATGTTCTTCTGAAAAGATTTTGTTGCTTGTGGGCAAAAGCAGAGCTGCTGTTACGGCCTTGGGTACAGGATACAGCACAGAGCAGGAGATGAGGACCTTCTCCCAGTCGATGCAATGAACCCCTCACCACCTGGGCCACTGGTGGATTAGAAGTTAAGGGGGTCATTCATGCACCTAAGTAATAATAGCAGCTCTCCCCTTCCTCTTGCTTCTCTTTCTTGCTCTTTCTTTCTCAATGTGTAAGTGATATATATTGCCAAATGATTACCACCATAGCATTAGCTAACACCTCCATCACGTCACATCATTATCATTTCTTTCTTGTGGTGGGAACATTTAAGATTTGTTTTCTCCACAAATTTCATGTATATAATACAGTATTAACTATAATTACCATGCTGCTGTAACTTAGATCCCCGGAACTTATTCATTGTATAACTGAAAGTTTGTATTCTTTAACCCACCTCTCTCATTCCTCCTTCCCGTACCCAAGCCCCTGGTAACCAAACTGAAATCTCTCTTCTTGAACCTTCCACCAGTTGGTTCTATTTTTAATTTCTTAGGGTTTTACAGAGAAATCTAATTCTTTCATGGGGTAATTCTTTAGATAGTTAGAGTACAGTCTCATGTCCACCAACTCCTCTGTTGTGGGTAAACCCTGTCAATTTCATCATTATTTCATGGATGACATGGTTTCTAATGTTTTCCTCATCTTATATCTTGGCTTTGAATTTCCTTTAAATTCCTCTTAAAATGTAGTACCCAGAATTTGGTACCATGCCACTTTTAAAATGGCTAGTTCAAAATAGAAACCACCAACTTCTATATTCTAGACATTTAAAGAAGGCTAAAATTATATGGGTTTTATTTTTTTTAATGTTTTTAGTAACATAATACCATTTCATCATATAGTGCAAAATGTAACTAGAAACCACGATGTTTTTCAGACACTGATAAGTCATGGCTTACTTTCTCCCTATATACTTTTCTTTAACTTTTTATTTTGAGATAATTGTGGGTTCATATGCAGTTGTAAAAATAATACAGCGAGATTGCATGCATTCTTAGTTTTCTCCAATGGTAACTAATTTATAATATCACAACCAGGATATTGACATTAATACAGTGAAAACATAGGACAGTTTTTATCACAAGGATCCCTTATGTTGTCCTTTTGTAAGTCATATCTACTTCCTTAATGCCCCTGATCCCTCCTTAAACCCTGGCAACCACTAAATCGTCCTCCATTTTGGCAGTTCAAGAATGTTATATAAATAGAAACACATAGCATGCGATATTTTGGGATTCGATTATTATACTCAGTATAATTTCCTGCATATTCATCTAGATTGTTGCACAAGTCAATAGATCGTTCCTCTTTACTGCTGAGTAGTACTCCATGGGGTAGATGTATCACAGTTTATTTAACTATTCACCCATTGTAGGACATCTGTGTGTTCTCCAGTTTGGCACTATTGTGAGTAAAGCTGCCATAAACATTAGTGCACAGGTTTTTTGTGAAAACATAAGTTTTCATTTCTCTGGGATAAATGCCCATGACTGCAATTGCTGATCTGTATGAGAGCTGCAGGTCTAGTTTTGTTTTGTTCTGTTTAGAATGGCAGTACAATTTTACATTCCCACCCCCCTGCCCCCCACCATCCATGAGTGGTCCAGTTTCTCTGCATCCTCACTAGCATTTGGCAGTGTCACTATTTATTATTTTAGCCATTCAGATTGTATGTAGGGATATTCTATTGTGGCTTTAATGTCTCCTAATGGCTAATGGCTAATGATGTTGAGCATCTTTTCATGTGCTTAGTTGCTATCCATACATCCTCTTTGGTGAAATGTCTTTTCATATCTTTTAACCATTTTCCTAATTGGATTGTTTGTTTTTGCCATGGACTTTTACTCTAAAACAATAAGCGAGATCAAATTCAACATTTAGGAATCTGTTAAAATTTCACATGACATCTTCTTACTTGCTTCTACCTCTTACTCTCCTGCAGTGTCAAACCTGAAATAACTTGAGTTTCCTTATCGAGGCTCTGCAATTAAGTTCGCTTGGTTGCTTTGTAACCTTGGATATCTTCTGAGTTCAAAAAACATATGATTTTGTAAATCACTCAAATTTCTCTTTTTGTTTAGAGGCACTGTTATCTTGAAGACTTCTAGTTGCTAAGTGGAATTGGAACTACTTAGGAGGTATATTATGATCAGCTCACAAATAATGCCAACCAGAAAGAAGAAAAAAATGATATTGGATTTTATAATAAAGATGTTTATTTGTTGGCAAATACCATTAAGAGCATGAATAAGCAAGCCGCAGCGCAGGAGATATTTTCTACATATATAACCAACAAACAGCTCAAACCTAAAATGTGTTTTAAAAATCCCACAAATTAACACCAACACCAACAACAAAAACAAGCAAGGAAATAGAGGCAAGAGTGAAGAAGCACTTTATATATGAGGGTATCCAAATAGCCAATAAATGTTTTAAAGGTACATAACCTTATTTATCATCAGGGAAATGCAAAAGAAAACCTCAATGAGGTACTACTATACACAAAGAATTGCTAAAGTTAGGCAGATTATATACTGGAATAGCCACTTGGGAAAAGATCTCAGCATCATCTACTAATGCTGAACATATACATTTGCTGTGATCCAACAATTTCCCCTCCAAGGAATATAACAAATAAAAATGTGGAATGTGGGAAGGTGGTAGGATAAGGTGTGTATGTGTGTGAACATCTACAGTAGGACTACCCTTAACAGCCAAACTCTGGAAACAACCCAAGTGTATCACAGTAGAATGGATAAATAAAGTATAGTAAATTCATCCAATTGAATACTATGCATCAGTGAGAATGAACTACATCTATACTTGACAATATATATAACGTTGAGCAAAAAAGTCAGGCACAAATGAATATGTATTGTGTAACGCCAGTAATACAATGCTGAAAACCAGGCAAAACTAACCTAGCGGATTGCAAATCAGAATAAGAGATACCAGTTGGGAGGAGACTAGACCTTAGGAAGGATAGAGACATGGGGGAAGCTTCTGTTGTGCAGGGGCTAGCCTATTTATTTATTTAGGTGCTGGCTCATTGGGTGTATTCATTTTGCAATTATTGACAAAGGTGGACACTTATCCTTTGTGCGCTTTTCTCAATGTAAGTTATGCTTCATTAACAAAGGTTATCTTTTTAATTATCCTGTTTTCCCCCGTCCCCTGCCCCCAGCAGGGACAAGGAGCCCTCTGGGATGGCCAATAAAAGATGAGACTTTTCTGAGTCTCACTTTTGACATATATCCCTGAGATTTTATTGGCATGCATTAGTCATGTACTGAGTTCAGTTATTTTCAAGGAGCACTTTGTGACAGCTTTAGTCATTCTCTTATGCTGTTGTAAAAATCACACTCAAGAGCTGCAACATTTTTACAACACCTTGAGAGTAGCATCTTAAGGTTTATTTCCCTCACTTCACAGTAAGTTTCTCAATTTTGTGGTTCTAGCAATATATCTCTTCAATTTTATTAACAACATATTTATGTCCATAGCTTTTGAGCCTGATGAAAACACACCTTGCCAGTGTGCATGTGAAACATTCTACAAGAGCTGCCTGAGATTGAGTTCTGGATTTCCCTCTTACTACTGACAGATGTGGCTATGTGACATATTTTATGTCAGAGTGCCTGGTACCTTGAAGTCGGCTGTAGAAAGGTCACCTAAGCCAGATGTCAGCCAAGCTGCTCTGCTGGGTCTCTTTGGGGTTTGTGTCTTCATGTTCACCCAGGTTCTACACTCAGGAAGGACTCTTGATCTCCCTTACTTCTTAGTTCCCAGACCTGTTCTCATTTCCCTGTCATACACAGAATTTTAAGATGTCCCCATGAATTTTGTTTCCTGGTTTTACTCCTGTGAATCTCTCATATTAAGTGGTAAAAATAATGTTGCAGAGGTAATTAAGGTTACTGATCTAGTTGACTTTGAGATAATCAAAAGGGATACTATCTGCGTCAGTACAACCTAATTACTTGAGCCCTTTACAACAGGGCTACCCAGAAGATACCTGAAGGAGAGAGATTCTAAACACAAGAATTGGTTGGCTTTTGAAGACGGAGGGGGCAATATGCAAGCACTGGAGAGCTACCTCTAGTTGCTGAGAATTACACCCAGCTGAGAGCCCGCAAGGAAAGAGGGCCTTAGACCTTTGATAGCAATGAAGTGGATTCTGCCAGCTCTCTGGCCAAGTTTGGAAGCAGGTTCCTCCCCACAGCTTTCAGGTAAGAACCCAGCCCTGCTGACAACTTGATTCTGGTTTTGTGAGAGCCTGAACAGAGAGCTGCATCAAACCTGCCCAGACTTCTGACTTACAGAACTGTGAATTAATGAATGGCTGTTCGTTGTTGAAGTCGCTTTTCTGAAATAGAATGGTGAGCTAATGAAAGGGTGCTGTTTTAAGCAGCTAAGTTTGTGGTAATTTGCTATACTGCAATAGAAAATAAATACACCCTCCCAGATGTGCAATTTATCACATTTTTCTTTTATTTCCACAACACAACTAACAAATGTGCACACAAGGCATTTGTTCTTTTTACAGACTTTTAATGAAGATTTAAAAGGTAATTACTAGAGAAATCTTGCAGATTCTTGTGCCAGTTAATCAAAATTTTGAAGATTCTCTATTCTTTCAAAGCCACTTGACCATTTATGCCCAATCAGGAATCATCTTAAGTTCAGAATTTCTTTTTTCTACTTACTTCTTGCAACTATATTAATCAGCTCAAAATAGGTACCATTATTGTGTGCTCACTAAATGGCACCTTTCTCACTAGATGCTCAGTTTTACATACCTGATCTGATTTAACCTTTATGATATCCCTGTAAAATAATGATCATTATGTAATGCTTATTATTAATGTAAACAGGAGAGAAACCTGAGGTCCAAAAAGTTTATCAATTTTGTCCAAGGTTACAGAGTCAATAAAACTCAGTAGCAGGATTAGAAACCAGTCATTCCAATATTGAATACTTTATTCTTAACCACCATACTGTGCTATCATTTATGGGTTCATCAATGATAATAAATACCCTATGAGTGTCATGATATCTTTCCTTACAGCTCTTTACAATAAAATTGCAGCTGACAGAATTATTATCTTTAGCATTGTGGTCACTATGAATAAAATTAATCTAAAAGCTCCTTGAAAAACCTTGTATCTATATAGCTATAATAAGGGCTATGAAGAGAATTCACTCATTTGGCAAATATTTTTGCTTGACACTCCTGTGCTAGGCACTGGAGATACAACAGTAAACACATGCCTGCCCTCAAAAGATTCATAATCTGGAAGCTGGAGGATTGAGTAACAATTAAATGTAATTGACTTCAACTTAAAACAATTTAATTGTTGAGAGGACAAAATAATTTGGTCACAATGCAGAATCTTAATACCTCTGGTTCTGGATTCCCACCCCCCCCCCCCCAACCCTGCTTTCCAACCTCTGTATTTTGAAAATAAGAACCTTTACATCTGAGCTAAGCCAAAGTATTTCTCTGTTAATATACAGGGGGCAAATTTTAAGCAAAGGTGCTACAAATATTCTCAGAGATTCTAATCCATTAAACTGTTCCTTCAGGAGAAATGGACTCTCCCTTGTCACCTCAACGGTACAGATACCTGAAGACGTCTTCATGAAATGTGATTATTGGAATCAGAGGCCCTAGTGAAAAATTGGATTTGGAAATAAACGCTTTGGATTTTTTACTTGGAGGGGTAAGGGAGCTAAGGGTACAGAGTTAGGGAAAGGAGGGTTGTCTGTAGAAACAGTCACTTTAGGAGATGTGTTTCCCTTCCACAATCTCCCACTCATGATATTAACTTGGAAGAGTGATTATCCAAGTTTATCTTGAAATTAGCTTATCTTCTTATCATGAGGTTACTAATGGACGTTAAGGTTTGGGGATGAAAGTTTTATATATATGCTTATTTTACAATTAAAATACATTATAACCTTGTCATTTGAATGCAAAATATGGAAAAATTTAAACTGAATTTACTATAAAATATGGTAATTAATTGAGCATGTCTCTTTTTGGTCTATTTCATTACTGGAGAAAGAATATTAGAATCATTATAAAACCTGAAGCAAACTCTAAGTAGAAGATGATTTCATTTATAAACTGACACCATTATTGACTTATTTCTCTGGTTAATACAAAATATCAGAGTTCTGATCTTGGTAGTTCATTTCTACAGTACTAGAAAAGAGCACATTGTAGAATATATTAACCTATAGCAATTACATGCTACTTAGTACAACCTGGCAGTAAATGTCTTGCTGACTTAAGTTACTGATGAATACTTAGTATGTGTTTGGGCCAGAATTTAAATATTGTGACTGGTGAATATCGATAGAAAACCTAAAAATATCCTAAATAGCCACATTACATAATTGTTCTTGCCCATTCATTATTGGGTTTTTAATAAAAATTCTAGATGTCTACCATCTGGATCCAAACATCAACTGTCTTCAAGTTCCACTAAATTTAGGATGAGGGGCATGAAGTGTTTTCACATTAAATTGAACTCATGAAAGATTGTTGTGACACTTGCTGAATGACTCCGTTCATTTGCCTGAAGAACATTTCATGCTCTAGAGAGAGTATATTCCACCGAATGGTACACTTCCAGATAAAAAATGTTCTTCATTATAAAATGAGCAGTTTCTTATAGGAAGCAGTTTGTTATTGTTTCTGCACTAGAACACATTATTTATTGACCTCTGTGTATTCTACAACAAAAGGGATACTACACTTTTAGAAAGACTTGAATCTCATATAAACCCTCATACCCTCTAAATTGCAACTTAGACAGTTTTTCCTTGCCTATACGGTGAATTTGTTTATAAAAAAATAACAGTTACAGGTTGAATTCCTTTAGTGCTCAAGCATAATTACAGTTAGTTTCAATAGGGAAAAATATTTTGCATCACAAACCCTAAAAAACCCATTGTTGATAATTCAACACTAGTTCTCATTCAGATAGAAACAACTACTTCGAAGGTTAACATGAATTATTATAATACAATTTATAGGACAATCTCTCTTTATTAATGTGATTTAGTTAACTAAATTAATTTGACTTGATGTAGCTGCTTACCCGCTCTGGTTTTGGAGGCTACTATGTAACTTACATATAACCTATGCTTATAAACAAGACACATATATGATACTCTATGCATTTCTACAGGAACTCATATTTCAACACTTCCCACATGGAATCGTAAAGACAAAAAAACCCCAATAAACAGCAGAAATGGTGTCAAACCCAATGAACACCACTGGCACCAAGGAGGTGTGATACAAGAATCCACTGTGGCTATAAATTCAAGCACTAGGACACTGAGAATTTAAAATCTGCTCCAGCTCCATGTATATGAAGATGACCAGGCTCTATTGTTGAGTGATTCATCTGCATATGAGGTAAGCAAAATCCTAAACACCTCTTACCCAAATTCCCATAGCCCAAAAGGGTACACCACCTGATTATACTCAGCCAGGGTACATTTTTTTTTTTTACAAGTTACATTTAGTTATATTGAGTACTAATCTCCTTAGTTTCCCAATTTAAGAAATCACTTCAGTGTTTCTCTTCCACCTTAAAGTCCTCTAGAATATACCTATAAATAATATAATTTAAAGAAACAACTGTATGAGGACTTATCATTGGCCATTTGTGTTGGCTTTGATAAATTATTATCTCCATATATAATCTGGGGGAAAACGTTGAGAAAATGTCAAACTCCATATGCATAAATTTTAATTTAAAATAATGCTAATGTTCACATCTCCATCTTTTTTTCTAGTGACTGTGGGGCATCCAGATCAGATGGGGGAGGCACCATATGTGGTGCTTGGGTGGAGATAGGCAGCAAGGGTGGTGAAAGAATTCACCCAAAGGCAGAACAAAAGAGAAGTTTATTGAATACACAGCAAGGGAGCAGCAGGCGGGACAGCAAAGGAGAGACTTTCTGCCAGAAGACAAGGTGGTGGTGAGGGAATATGGGGACGGATGGAATTTTCCCTTTTTTGGTAACCTTAGGAGCTATGCCTGGTTCTAATGGGTCACTTAGGGCCTATGGTTATTTCGAAGTGGGTTGCTCAATGAGCCTGTCTGCATTCAGCTTGGTGGTCTCTGTGGGCTCTTTTGCCTTGCTCAGATTTCCATTGCTCAAGTTCGTTGCCTAAAAGCAGCCTCTACAGTTACATACTCTCCCCAACAAGTATAAAAGCCAAAGTTAAAAAAACAAAGTACCTTTGTTATTTTCATCTTCCTTTCCATCCTCAATCTACTCTAATATGACTTTTGCTCCAATCACACCATCAAAAACTCTCTTGTTAATGTGACTAATGACTATTCATGTCACTCTCTGCTCCCAATTTGCTCTACTTCTAGCAGCTTCCCATTTGAGCTTTTCCTCCTTCTTGCAATCTTTACATCTTTTGCTTTCTAGAAAACTCTTCTAATTTTCCTCTTACCAGGCTTGCCAACTCCTTCATGTTCATCTTACCTGGCACCTCTTTTTCTATCAAAATTTACAGGTATACATCCTAGACTTCTATCCTGAAGACTCAAGTTCCATTAAGTCTACCTCCTAAATATCTCCCAAATCTGTCCTTTTCCTTTCCTCCCCACTTCTGTCACATCAGTAAAAGCTAATGCGCACTCTTTCCTGGGCAATCTGGGTTTCCTTACAGTCTTCCACATAACTTTTATTCCCCTGTCATCCATTCTTCACATTACTACTACATTGAACTCTATAATGCCAACCTTACAGTGTCACTCCTATTTTTAAAGTGTTTCAGTGATGTCCCAGTGTCCTTAAGGATTCCCAAATCCTCAGCATAACACACCAGATATTCCGTGATAGGGTTTCTTCTTTTGCCTCTCATTTGCTATGTGTACTTGCTATTTTAGCAAAAATGACTAAAAACTAATATAAATAGAGTGCAAGAGAAGAGATCTTTGAGATCCAAAGACATCATGTGTAAAATCCTTGTGGAAAAAGAACAATTTCATACAAGAAGTTGATGATCAAGTATCCGCTTTCAAGTGCTAGGCATGTGAAGCACTTGACACTTCAGCCCAGACTCAGGTTAAGGCTAGTGGGTGGATGAAACTTCCAAGCCACCAGACATCTGAGTGTGTCTACAACGGCGTTTCTGGATTAGATTAACATTTGAATCACGTAGACTGAGTGAAGATGATTACTCTCCCCAGTTGTGGGTAAGTCTCCTCTAATCAACTGAAAACCTAAATAGAAGATCAAGGCTGAGGGAGAGGAAACTCCACCTGGCTGTTTGAGCTAGGATATCAGTCTTTCTGTCTTAAACTCAAACTGAAACACTGGCTTTCCTTGGGTCTTGAGCCTGTTGGCTTTTGGACTGGAACTTACACAACTGGTTCTCGGGCCTTTTTCTTAGACTGGAGCCACACCACTGTCTCTCCGGTGTCCCCATTTTGTGAACTACAGATCTTGGGACTTCTCAGCCTCCATATTCATGTGAGCTATTCTTTATAACACCTCCAGACACCCCCCCCCCCCCCCCCCGTCATGATAGATAGATCTAGATATATCTTGAGCCTTATTAAGGATTATTGTTGAGCCTTAAGATCTAATGCAATTTGCCTATCTAGGTTTTGGACTTGTTTGGGACCTGTTACCCCTTTCTTCTGATTCCTCCCTCTTGGAATGGGAATGTCCACCCTATGCCCGCTCTAGCACTGTATTTTGAAGCACATAACTTGTCTGGTTTCACAGCTTCACATCTGGAGAGGAATTTTGCTTCAGGCTGAATCATACCTTGAATCTCATCCACATCTAATTTGAATGATATTTAGCTGAGATTCAGGACTTTAGACTTTATATTTGATGCTGAAATGAATTAATACTTTTGGGGCTGCTGGGATGGGATGAATGTATGTTGCATGTGTTAAGGACATGAATTTGGGGGGCAAGGGTTGGAATACTATAGATTGATTTGTGTCATTCCCAAATGTCTACATTAAAGCCCTAAGCCCCAGTGTGACTGGGTTTAGAGGTAAGATCTTTAGGAAGTAATTAAGATTAAATGGGGTGTTCACAGTGGGGCCCTAATCCTACAGGACTATGACCTTACCAGAAGAGATCTCTCTCACCACCTTGTGAGGACACAGTGAGAAGCCTGTCTGTAAACCAGAAGAACTTCCAGGCTCTGGAACTATAAGAAAATGAGTTTCTGTTGTTTAAGCCACTCAGTTTATGGTATGCTGTTATGACAGCCTGAGTAAACTAAGACATGCAGGAAACAGAGACTGAACACTACGGTCATAGTGCTTACATAGAGGAATCTGAAAGCTCTTGCTAGAATCATTTTGTCCTTTGTTGTAAATACTACGTCAACAGTTACTATTTTTTCTTGTTTTATAATGTTTTTTTTTTTTATTTTACAGTAAATCCTTTGGCAGCAACGAGCTCAAAAGTGAGAGTGCATGTTTAATGAAAAATTAAATACTGAATTTCCATTTCTCAAGATAGTTGATTATAAATGTGTAACTTGCAAAAAGTGTTTGTTGACATTTACTTTTCACTCTTATGGATGGTACAAAAGCAGCTACACAAGGTGTGTTTACATATCAATCCATGAGCCACGTCTTTTCATCTAAATCAAATTGCCTGTTATTCTAAATTAATGATGTTTATTTTGATCCTAAGCTTTCTTTAACACATTTGAAACCTGAAGTGCCTGTGTTTAATGTATTGGCTTTATGATCAAAAGACTGTCACAGATAGTTAAATGACACCAGAATAATACCAGGGTCATTAAATGCTTCAGATAGAAAAATAAGTGAATTCCAGTAATACATTTGTTTTTTGTTTTGTTTTGTTTTTGTTTTTGTTTGTTTTTTGCTTTTAATGCAGTTCATGAAATCAAAGAAAAGCTTTGGAAAGTACATTCTGCTAAAAGTGAAACATCTGATATTACTGTGAATGTTATTGTAAACTTGATTAAGTTCAAAATGGCACAAAAAATTATTTGCTTCTGCGGTGATAATATGAACAAGATGCATGTGTGGTGGAGCACAGCATTTGGGTAAAAGCAATATTCTTACTAAATTAAAGAACTTATGGGGCAGAAATTTTCCTCTATCTGCTGTGGTACACATATAAGTAATAATTACATTCAAACAAACAGCAGTGTCTCCTAATCAAAATGGAACCTGTAGATGTCACATTTCACAATACTGTTATATAGATGTGCAGATAAACTAACTGAACTATAAAATTGTTGCGAAGAAGCAGATGTTGACTTGATTAGAAAAAGCTTCAGCAGAGGGGTACTTGCTTCCTCACTTTGCTGCTCAGCATTGTTTGGATTTGAGAAATGTTTTAACCACTGAAGGACTATTTTGAAGTCGACCTATGTGTCCTACGATAATAAGAAACCTTTCGGTAAATTAAATCATCCTTCTAAATTGTGGTTGAATTTGTTAAAAATCAGTTAAGTATCTCTAAAAGTGTTTAACCAAGGGTGTGCCAAAAATTTTAGTTTTCAATCTTTTAAAAACTGTCATTATTACAACTAAAACTTACAACCAGGAAAATAATGACATTTACACTCAAAAAGCAAAAAGGATCTGAGCAGATAAAACAGGATGAGACTGGGGCGCCTGGGTGGTGCAGTCGGTTAAGCGTCCGACTTCAGCCAGGTCACGATCTCGCAGTCCGTGAGTTCGAGCCCCGCGTCAGGCTCTGGGCTGATGGCTCGGAGCCTGGAGCCTGTTTCTGATTCTGTGTCTCCCTCTCTCTCTGCCCCTCCCCCGTTCATGCTCTGTCTCTCTCTGTCCCAAAAATAAATAAAAACGCTGAAAAAAAATTAAAAAAACAAACAAACAAAAAAAAACAGGATGAGACTTCACTGTCTTCTTTTTCCCCCAGGTATAATATACCTAAAATATGTAAATTAATCATAAGGGCACAATTTGACAGATTTTTATTGTTTGATCATTGTGTTAGTTTTATTTTATATAAACTTATGTGTGTATGTTTATACCCATATAATTACCATCCTGATGAAGATACAAAATATTCTAACAGCCCATAAGCTTCTTTCCTATCTCTTTGTAAAACTGCATTTTAAAATTGAACAATTCAGCTTTGAAATATCTGAAGCAACTTTTGACTGAGCTATTTTTGGTTGTATACATGTATATTCCATCTCAGGATGCAAAAGAATTGAGAAGGGGCATGATTTGGAAATTCTCAATTTGGATAAAGATTCAAGATTCACAAATTAAGCAAACCTACTTGATCAGTTTGCCTCATTAAAAATATAATCAACTAAGTTACTCAAAAGGAGGGGAAAAAAAGACAGTACCTATAAAAATATTAGGGCTGAAACATTTATACAACTTGATACAAAACAAATTGGAATTAAGCATATCCTTTACTTAGTAGAATTAGCTCTGAGTTTATCAGATACTTCATCAACAACCAAGAGAGTATTTTCTCCATTATAAGTATTATTAGGTTCTAGAGGCACCTGGGTAGCTCAGCTGGTTAAGTGTTGACTCTTGATTTTGTAATGATCTCACGATTTGCGGGATCGAGCCCCATGTCCGGCTCTGCACTGACAGTGCAGAGCCTGCTTGGGATTCTCACTGTCCCTCTCCCTCTGCTCTTTCCTCTCTCTCTCTCAAAAATAAATACACTTGGGGCGCCTGGGTGGCGCAGTCGGTTAAGCGTCTGACTTCAGCCAGGTCACGATCTCGCAGTCCGTGAGTTCGAGCCCCGCGTCAGGCTCTGGGCTGATGGCTCGGAGCCCGGAGCCTGTTTCCGATTCTGTGTCTCCCTCTCTCTCTGCCCCTCCCCCGTTCATGCTCTGTCTCTCTCTGTCCCAAAAATAAATAAACGTTGAAAAAAAAAATAAATAAATACACTTAAAAAAGGAAACATTATTATGCTCTATAGAGATGGTTCAGTTGAAGGTATAAATAATTTCTAATTTATCAGCAATAAAGTGCATTTTAAAGAAGATTGCCAGTAATTCTATAAAAAGAATAGACCATAATAAAAATCACAGTCTTTGGAGAAATAATGTATTAGACACCTAGGAAATTGATTAAACAGATATACCTAGGAAATTGATTGAAATATATTAATATGCACTGTTCAATCACTTATTTTTTTTTTCAACGTTTATTTATTTTTGGGACAGAGAGAGACAGAGCATGAACGGGGGAGGGGCAGAGAGAGAGGGAGACACTGAATCGGAAACAGGCTCCAGGCTCCGAGCCATCAGCCCAGAGCCTGATGCGGAGCTCGAACTCACGGACCGCGAGACCGTGACCTGGCTGAAGTCGGACGCTTAACCGACTGTGCCACCCAGGTGCCCCACAATCACTTATGATATTTTTGATGGTCTTATGATTAATTTAAAGATTTTGAATTTTTCTTTAATGTACAAGGTTATATGTTGTTTCATTAATTTTTTAGAAAACATGGTGTAACTTTTTGTCAGGGACTAACATCAAACATACAGAAGAAGAGTTTGAGGAATAAAAAACTGTACATAGTATAGCTGTATATACTTTAACTGCATTCACCTATTGTTAACATTTTGTCCCATTTGCTGCAGTCATTTGAGCACTTACTCTTCTATCACATTTGAAAGTAAATTGTATGTATCCTATCTTTTTGCTTTTATTCTTAAATACCTTGGCATGTATTTCCCCAAAAGTAAAAATATCCTTTTATAAAACCATAGTACAGTTATCATTACCAGTAAATGTAACACCTAGGTTAGATTTTTCTCTCACATCCATATGATAATTTTGTCAATTGACCCAAGCTGATCTATGGCATTTTTTTTTTTTTCCTTCAGTGCAGGATTGAAGACCTGGTGCAGGATCAGATATTGCATCACTTATTGCGTGAGTTATCTATTTCTACATAACAAGTTACCACACATTGGGTGGCTTCGTGGAGTTAACATTTATTGTCTATAGTGTCTGAGGTCAAGAATTGGCAACAGCCTAGCTTTGTCTCTCATGAGGTTCCAGTCAAAGTTTTGATGGCACTATATTCCTCCCAAGCCTTCAGGGGCCTAAGGATTCACTTCCAGGGTGGCTCATTCACATAATTGGCAAACTGGTGGTGGTTGTTGGTAGGTCTCATTTCCTCCCTACACGAGCCTCTCCTTGGGCTACTTCAGTGGCCACTGCCTTCCTCGAGAGTGAGCAATTCCAGAGAGGAAGGCAGAAGTTACGATGCCTTTTATGAGGTCTTGAATATCTCACACTGTCACTTCTGTCATTTTCTATAAGCACACAGACCAACCCTTGCTCATTGTAGGTTGGGACTACACCTACCTGTGTAGGTTGGGACAATCAGGAGGTAAGGCTAATTGAAGTTCATCCTGAAGGCTGGCTACCAAATTTGTCACGTTTCTTTTTACCTCTTTCAATTAAAAAATTCTTATTAAAAAAAAAAAACTGTTTCAAAGAATTTATAGTTTATAGTTTTTTTTATAGTTCTTTAGTTCACCCATAAAATAAAACAAAATGGGATCCAAATGGGATCCAAATAAATTATTTCATTACATTTATTCTCATGTTTTACACTGAAATCTGTCCTAGTTTTGACAATAACTTATTTTGGTCACCCTAGGCTTAGCTTAAAAGGCATTTCCTTCTAGAGTTTTTTTTTTTTTTTTCTGAACCCACACTAGAATCAATTATTTTCCCCCTTTACAATCTCCTTATATCTTGAACTTTTCCTTACATGACACTTATTCGACATTGTTTTTGTGTTATTTCCGCAAAGGCAAGAACTATGTTTAAAATGAATAAATGGATAAAATACTACACTAATTATCAACATTGTTTTAGTGCTTGACTATTATATTTAACCATAACTATACTCCAGAGAAATTTAATCATATAACAAAATATGAACATAAATTTAGCCAATTAAAATGCCAACTAAAAACCCTTTATTCATTCATTTATTCACGAGACACAAGTTAACTGAGCACCTCTACTTCTGTGCTAGAGGCTCTTCCCGAGGCTGGGGATTCAGCGCCTAGGGATACGTGTAACGTTTTCTCCTGAAGCTTCTTCCATTCAGGAGTATGACTACCAATGAAGCAAATAAACTAATAAGTCAAAAAATAATTCCACATTGTGATGAGCGCTACATCCAATAAAATATATTAATGGGATAGGTAGTTACTCGGAGTAGTGGTAAGAAATGGCTTCTTTAGACAGGAGTTTACGGTGACTACTCTGAGGAGGTGGCATTTGAGCTGACATTGGAACAGCAAGGAGCCATCCATTCCAAGAACAGCAAGCTCTTCTTACAGGAAAGTGTTGTGCGTGAAATACATAATCATCTGTTGTAGAAATGCCTATATACAAGCATAGCTAGGGAGGAAGCTATATTCAATGAGAAACATCCTTAATTTTTTCAAAATACATTTAATTTCCTTAAATGGAAAAGTATTTCTCTAGATTATTGCTATTACTGTGATTATTATGATATTATTACTTGCCTTTATACAGTTGCCATTGTCTGGTGAATACAAATGTGGCTAACTGATTTACTCACCATGTACTTTGTAAATTTAAGCCACCTGTGAGTGTTTAATAATATATTAATACATGTACCTGGTTGTGTCTCAGCTCATAATAGAGTGTGAATCATCACAGTCCTAGTTCTGAGGGATTGCAGAAACACTTGCCTTTTCCTTGAAGTCATCCTAGGGTATTCAAACTGCTCAAGTAAATAGGATTCTGATATAAAAATAAAACCTTAACTCATTCAATTCAGGTCATGCCCTTAAGTTGATGCTTTTGGAACATGTGCTCCTTACCAGTAGTGGACACATTTACCTTATTAACCAACTCTGAGATGGATTTTGTATCAGAATAACCCAAAACTGGAATTTCAGATTGCTGGGTCCTAAATCTTGATTATAACAATGCATTGTCCTTATTCTGCAGTGTAAATAACTGAAATAAACTAAATATTTGGTTGCATTAGATTGTCCGTATGATTTTATTATTCCAAATTATTTGTTCTTTAATCCCTTTTAAATGTTACATCTATTCAAGGACACTTGCACATGGCTCATGATACTTTGTGCAGCACATATATTTCTGAGAGATCTTGTGCAAACCCAAGTATTGTAAATGGAATTCTTTTCTAAAGGCATAAGAGGAGCTTGGATTTTAAAGAAATCCTGCAGAATCATTTTTCTAAGTAAGAGTCTTTTTATAAAGTGACTCATCACTTCCTATTTCATCGATAGAAAGGTCAGATTTTCATGGATCAGGTTTTCTTAGAATACATTTATATACATCACATACATACATCACATTATGTACATCACATCCTTATTCACAGACAATGCTGTAGCTTGAAAAACACTTTAATACCTGCATATAATCTACAATCATGCAATCTATTTTAGAAATGATCAAAGATGATGACAAACAGACCCTGTATCTATGTTATTCACGAAACAAATGTACACAATGTTGAACTTTGATCTCTGCCCTTTTCTAATTGATTTTGCATCTGGATGGCCTCAGGACTGCATGCCAAGAAAGTCTGTCATGTTATATCCTAGACTATTCCCAGCGTTTTATAGCTATTTATACATTTCTTGAAGTTTGACCTTAGTGTGTTCTAACAGCATTATCTTATTCAATACTATTTTTGCTCATACTGCTTCCAGTTGACATAAAACAGGTAGTTCTTAACAGCACATAATAGTGCAAAGAGCATGGATTTTAGATTTAAAAAGACCTATGTTTTAGTAATGGCTCTGTTTCTTATAAACTATGTGGTCTTAAGCTGTTTATTTATATTCCCTGGACCGTGATCCCTCATCTAAAAGTCAGATAATGATAGCTCATAGGGATTTTGTGTTGATTAAAGGAACTAAGTGGTAACTATAATTGATATTAACAAGTAGTATTATTACTGGAGAGGTTTAAAAAATTATGTAAATATATATTCGTATGTGTCCTTTTCCCAAAATATGGTTACCCAGTGGGGAAAAAATCAGATAGTGTCCCATTAGGATTTTAATTTTCAATCACCTTTAAAACTTTTGTCTTGACACTTAAAACATAGATGCATTAAAATAAACATAATTTAAAAATTAGCTAATCTTAGAGCGGTGCCCACTCCACATTCTAAATATTTCAGCCGTCTCTCACCAATTAATGGATCCATCTTGCCTGGATACCATTTATTTCAAAAGGGTGAAATAACTTATTTTGTAGCCAACTTGCCTCAACATAACCTCTTCCACTATGAGTTTATACACATCATGATATTACCAACAATTCTCTGCACATTTCACCACAAATATTTATCTCACTTTGTTGACAGGCTAATTAATATTTTCTTGTTGGAAGGTGTCCTACAACCATCTTTAAGATATAAATCCATCATATTTCGCTATGTTACAACTTACTAAATGATGCTAAAGGCATGTTTTCCTGTTGTCTCTCATTAAGATAAAACAGAGGAGACTTTAAGACTAAAGTATTACTAGAAATAAAGAGGAGCATTTTATAATGATAAAATAATTGGTTCTCCAGTTATAATAAATTTGCATATAACTTAACATAGCCTCAAAATATATAAAGTAAAAAAGAAAAACAGACAAATTCATAATTATAGTGGACATTTTTATACTGATTTTTAGGGACTGAAAAATTTAGTAAGGATATAAATAATTTTAACTACGTAATTAACGTTTCACCTAAGTGACCAAAATAGAATACTCCCAACAATATTAGAATATATTTTTTCCATTTTATTTTTATTTGTATTTTTTTAATGTTCATTTATTTTGAGAGAGGGAGAGAGAGAGAGAGCGAGCAGGGGAGGGGCTGAGAGAGAAGGAGACAGAGGATCCAAAGTAGGCTCCGCACCATCAGCACAGAACCTGACGTGGGGCTCAGACTCACAAACCATGAGATCACGATTTTGTGAAATCAAGGGTCATACACTTAACCGACAGAGCCACCCAGGCGCCCCATTTTTTCATTTTATTACAGTTGATACACACTCTTTAAGTCTTACTTAATAAGTTACAAAAGACCATGACAAATTGGAAACAAATATCTAGACAATCCCAATACTATGGAAACTTATAAATAAAATTCAAAAATAATCTTGAATAAAGGAGACATTAAAATGGAAAATAGAAATAGTTTGCACTGAATGAAAATAAATTTGAAAATGGATCAGTGTAAACAAACAAACCAATGTTTGAACAGTTAGGTATATATGAAAACTACTGAATAAATACCGTGGGGTTTTTTTTGTTACTGTTCTGAAATTATTTGTACTTTTGTTGAGAAATCAGTAATTTTGTAGAAAACTTCATAAAGAAATTTTGTAAGGAATTTCAAGTGAGGTACTGGTGTCATCATAAAACAAGATTGAGTCAGTAGATATAATAATAGATTAGATAATAAGAAAATATTTTAATTAAAAATATTCATGTATTAACTTGTTTTCCTTTGGATTGGTAATTTTTTTATTTTATTTTTTTTAGTAGCAAAATTATATATCAAAGTTCAATAAAGAAAAGTTTTATTGTCTCATATATCATTAAATTCTTGATTCTTACTGAAAATCATTTAGTTTATAGAGGAAGGGAGAGATGTGAAATACTGAGTAAAAGACTAATAACTTTGAGTAATCTTTAAGAACCGTTATTTCAAAAGGTATCATTAAGACAGTGAGAAAGTAAGCCATAGACTGAGAAAATATACTTAAAACACATATAACTGTTAAGGGGCTTATATTCAGAATAATAGGGAACTCCTAAAACTCAACAAGAAAAGAGTAACTCAGAAAAGGAAACTGGCAAAAGACTTGAACAGCCACTTAAAAGTCAAATACTATATAAAATTAACGCAAAATATGTTCATGATGAGAATTCCACATGTAAATTAAAAGGACTGACAATTCCAAGGGTTGATGAGGAGAGCCGTCAAAATGATACTGACACAGTAACCTGGCATCATCACTCAGGAAAAGTTCTAAAGTTGTAGACATGCGCTTTCTACAACTCAGCAATTCTACTCCTAGATATACCAATATACGTGCACCAGATGTTCCTAAGAATACCCCAAGCAAGTACAAGGATACTTACGGTGATATCATTAATAAAAGCCAAACTCTGGAAGCAACCTAATTGTTCATCAACAGTGAATATAATAACTTTGGGCACAATGGAATGCCACAGAGGAATAAAGGTGAGTGAACTGCAGCTACATAAAGAGCATGGAGGCATCTTCCTATCTATCAGTAAAAGAAATCAGAAACTAAACAAAACATGATAAAAGCAGATTAAATTAAACTGTAGTCCTTAATGACTTCCTATGTAGGTGGTAATTTGAATGACGAAAAGCAAGAGAAACTTTATTTTTAAAATCAGGTCTTCTTTGAGAAGAAGGGGATTTGGATGGGGAAGGAACACACGGGAAAATAGTGCATTGGCAGTCTGTCAGCCCGGGTGTCTGTTTTATAATGATTCAATGAGCTGCATGCTTTTATTTTTGTGCATTTTATGAGTGTGCTGTATTTCACAGTAGAATGTGGAGGGTTTTTTTTCTCTTTAAGGAAAGAGCTGTGGCTGACATTCTTTGGCTTCCATTTCTTGGTATCAGTGTTTTGTAACCCTGGCTGAAAGGTAGAGTGACTCTACAAGCCATGGCAGCGGAGAGACTTTATGAAAACAAAAATTAACTCTTCAGCCAACAAAACACCAAACCACAACATCTGGAAGACATCAACGAACGAATCAGCTCTACTGCTCTTTCTTGCACAAGGCATAAGACTTAACTCGTTCAAACTTCTACAACCTAAAGTCTAAGGGAGTGAGGGCATTTGAGGGAAAAAGCATAAAAGTTTTCACCTCAAAGCATCCTACCATCCTAGTGAACTGGTATCAGGTCCTGTGAGTCGCCTGGCTGGGTGTGAAGCACAGCACACATAGTTATGGATAATTACAATCCTAAATAGGGGACTGTGGTGTTCTCTGTAGTGTTAAAACACTGTGCTTCTTGGTGGAATGGTTTCTTTTCTTTCTTTCTTTCTTTTTTTAATATGAAATTTATTGTCAAATTGGTTTCCATACAACACCCACTGCTCATCCCAACAGGTGCCCTCCTCAATGCCCATCACTCACTTTCCTCTCCCTCCCACCCCAACTCAACCCTCAGTTTATTTTCAGTTTTTAAGAGTCTCTTATGGTTTCTTTACAGGGCCTTTTAGGGAACCATGAAACACTTGTTGGTTCCTTTCCAATTTAACTGTAAAGTCACTTGCATCACTGATACAGGAGAATATTTTTCTAGAAAGTAGACTCTGCATTACATTCTGGGTCCTTTCTTATCTCCAATAGCTTTTTTCTTTATTAGTTAACAAATAACCATTTTCTATGATTAAAAACAGCAACTGTGGAACCCTTAAAAATATGCTGCTTTCTATAATGAAAAGATGACTATTCTATGAGTAATTTTAAAATTTGACAATCAAATTACGAATATTCACGTGGAAAATTTGAACTAAGGAACTTGGAAGGTGATTACACTCTAAATAAAATTTAATTTTCTAACAATAAAATACCAAATAAAGTACAAAAACAATCAGGGCTATAAAATGAAAAACAGAACATAAACATTTGACAAATATCAAGAGCAGAAGAATGTTTTACACGTTGATAAATGAAAAATACCCTACGTCCAGTTTTCTGTAATCTAATTGTCCACTTCAACATTTCCAGATAAGTCCTTCAACTTATAACCAACAATGGAACAAAATTTCCAAGGAGAGATAGCAACTGTTACAATAAGAAAGAAGTCATTTGCTAAGTAAATGGAGCAACTGAAAAATAAAGGTCCTTTGGAAATTATGACATAAACTGCATTTTGTTTCAATATTTAGAAATGTAAAGAGTCAGTCCCAATATGAAAAATATTTATGGCTTCACTATTGTGGGCTAAGTAACAGATTCAGCAGTAGAGATGGCCAATAGGATTCCAAGTATTCTCGCCTGCTTGATAAAAGCTGTCCAGTCTCTCCACAGTCTGCAGGGACCTCCCTCATACCAGCTACTGAACTCTGGCCCCTCTCTCTTCTGTAAGCTCCCTACCAGCACTGCTTATGCTCCTCTTTCAGGCATTTCTATTCAAATTCAAAAATGTTTTTCAAGAAATGAAAAGATCCCATTTATTCTCTTTACCTTTGTTCAATATAAAGGAAACATTAAATCTAGTCTTTTTACTATAAATGGTCTTGATCTTAAAATCAACATGGCTATATCATTTCTTTCCCTGTTAAGCCCCAACCAATATTTCTAGCCTGGGATTTTCTCCATTTTCAGCTTTATAAATCTATTATCACTCAACCTAAGTGGGTTACTAACCTAGTCATCTTCTAGTCTTGCATTTAAGTGACTATTAGGACATATTTTATGAAGTTTGAAGTGACCCTCTATTCTTTCTCATATAAAATATCTGTAAGATATCAGTGACAGTCAGATAGCATTTCTAGGGAAAAGCTACTGTATTTTCTCCAAGGTCATAATTGTACTAAAACATCCAAGGGCAATGTTTTCAGACTGAATTCTATTTTTTCCCTGAGACATATGAAAGAGGATTGATAAGCCTATAATTCAGAACCCACTTACAGACTTACAGGAAAATTATATATTTATAATGTTCCTGATGAAAGACCACACAGGTCAAAGGCAAAAAGGAAACAGGGGCAAGAAAAGTAGAAAGTAGAAAAAAAAATCCCTGAATCTTTCTTAACTATAGAATAAATTTCTTTGGATATGATAGTAATCTTAAAAAATACTGAGGGCATGCCCTGCTAGGCTAGCCACATTGCAGCTGAGCATGGAGGTAAGCACTCCCTGAGCTTCAAGAAGACTGCCTTTGGAGAATAAGATAAATTGTTGAGCTACACAGTCTTGATTTCTAAATGATGTCTCCACATTGTCCACGTTGCAGGTCTGTGTTTGAGTTGCTAGCATTAAAAGTTTCCTAAAATGGATTGACTTGGACACACAGTTCTCTGTGAATGTCATTTTATTTTGCGTTCCATACTTTAAATTATTTGAAGTAAACGGATCTAAGTTCATTTCAACTCTTTGGGGCAGGTGGGGTTCCCCTATAGTCTTTTATCATTTTGCTCCATTTCACCCATGATGCAGTCCCCACCACCTGCATATACTTCCTCTCTCATTCTGGCCCTTTTCTTCTAAACTGGGGGATACTTGGGGCGCCTGGGTGGCTCAGTCAGTTAAGCATCCGACTTCAGCTCAGGTCATGATCTCACAATCCGTGAGTTTGAGCCCCGCATCAGGCTCTGTGCTGACAGCTCAGAGCCTGGAGCCTGCTTCAGACTCTGTGTCTCCCACTCTCTTTGCCCCTCCCCTGCTCATGCTCTGTCTCTGTCTCAAAAATAAATAAAAACATTAAAAAAAAATAAACTGGGGGATGGTTAGCTGATCCTTGCAGAAGCCAATCCCTCCATATTTACCCTGATAACATTTATTCCTATCTCCTTACGAATCTTACTCCAACAAGTGTCCTCTCTTGCTCCTTAATTTCCCCCATTCCAAGTCTGCTTGCACTTTTCATTAGGCTTATAATCTGCCCACATTTCTCTCATCCTAACAAGAAACCTTCTGGCTGCATATATATTCTTAATCAATATATTATACTGTTCCCCATGACTTCTCACTGAAATTGTCCACAAAAGTCTGCTCACTGTTTCCCTTTTACTTTATACTTTCAAATACTGTTGTCCAGATCCTTGCTCTTAAAAAACCAACCAGCTGCTTCCTAATTATGCAATCTATTGGCCACTTTTTACTTTTTTTATATTAACTTGTTAATAATGTATTACCTACTTACAACACTCTACTTTTTGTTTGTTTGTTTGAACCTTGTTTTCATCTGTCCTATTTCACTGACCATCTCTTCTCGGGTTTTGCAATGCATTGCTTTAGGAAGATAGGATTAGGGAAATTAGCTTCCAAGGTCATTTGAAAACTTCTACGTTTCATATGATAGATTGACATTTTTCAAGACATGGAAATGAGGCCCTTTGGGGGGGGGGGGGAAGGTCATTAGGTACAATCAGATGTTTCTGTAAAACAATTATACTTATTTCCCTAAGTAAAATCACCTGAGAGAAGCCAATTTCAAGATGTAGTTGGGAAACTCACTTGGATGTAGACTTTAATGTTTTGAACTTTAGCAATTATATTATTTTTTAATATCATTTAGTTTCATCTCTTATTTTCCACTGGACTATGAAATGAGCCCTATGTCCTAGAAAAGATTCTGAGAAAGTATTTTAATGGTTTTTCTGATGATAATAGGGCCAATGGGTAATATTTCTGTGCTCACCATCCAAAAGCTCCATATTCCTCAGTTGAGATGATCCCATTAGATGCAACTACCTTCCTGAGCTGTCGCCTTCTGCAGGGAGTCTAACAGAGACTGGCCAGAGTCTTCTTGTCTACTAGAGTCACTCATAATACAAGGCTAAAAATAGCACTTTAACTGCACACCACAAAGCTAGTAAATACTTTGACCTACTCTGGAAATTAGCCAAAACATCTGAACAAAAGTAGAACTGGCCAGAAGGCCAGAAAAGATGAAGCTCTACACCCTTGGCAGTCCTGACAGCATTGTTGACTTTGGGGTGCACCACTGTTGTGTTTCCAGTTGGCATGAGTTCAGGCCAAAGTCTCACTCATTCCATGGACATTTGCCCCTATCCGCACATTGAGAATGGGATACAATGTATCAAAAATCACTAACACCAAAAAAGGTGCCAATTTAAGGTTTCTAGTAGTTTCATGCCTTGCAAACATCATGTTAATCTTAGTAGTCATAGCCAAACCATAAGAGTTATCATGTCAGATGTCCTTTCATATGATGAGTTAAATGATTCCACTAAATACGTAAATAAGGGATTACATATAAAAAATATTACATTTGAAATAAAGTAAAATATATATTATAACATATGGAAATATGTATCAAAATATATGCCAAATACATATACATAATGTGTACATGTATATGCATGACGTATTTTGAATAAGTTGAAACTATTATGTGGCAACCTCCCCCCCCAGATATCTGCCACATTTTTCCTAAAGAAAGTACTAGTTTCCAAGAAATTTATGCATTAGCAGCCTTGTCATAATAAATAAAAATCTGAGGGTGAGAATGTGATTCAGAGATATCCAGAGTCTACAATTTATTCCCAAACAGAAAGAGTCAATATAAATCCTGTGAATTTCATTGTCTGCTGCCAGAAAACCTATTTAATTATGAATAAGAAATGCTTAGAAACATTGTCTCTTTAGAGATCGCAGTCCTTATTTAGAAACAAGACCTTGTAAGCCTTTAAAAATTACCCATCGTAACTACAACACTGTCATCTTAGCTCATCATTAGGGAACTCTGCACTGGAGTAACCCCAGCAGCACTCCTTAGTATATCAGAAAGATGGCCCTGAGAGTGCATTGAGGTTTCCTTGTATTCTAAGAGATTCTTATTATTGGACCTGTTTTTAGTTACTTTTTCACCTGAGTCTGCTTGGTGTGATTTCCATATTACGAATTGGATCCAGCTGTTCAAATAATGACTTAGACAACACTTTAACATTTTTTTTAATGCAAAGGCATCTTCTCTGAAGATGTTAGCCTACCATAATATGCCAATGTAATTAAATTAAAAGCACGGTATGAGTACAAAGATAATTTATCCCTTTCTGACTCAACTCTCTCAGGTGTAGACCAAGAAGTTTCCACAAGTTAGGGCGATCACAGAGTAGTACAAATGTAAACCTACTTTTATGAGACATTATCTTGATATGTTGGTTCACTTCCATGACAAGAAATATTTTGCAGGGGTTTAAATCTGCACATAGTATATATCATAAGTAGAATATATTCTGTTTCCAATTACGTAATGTGTTTGAAACAACTTCTCAACCAATGTGCAACAGTGTACCATGAATGGGGGGCAGATGGCTGAGATGATAATCTTAGGCACTGTTATAGTGGCAATCAAAATTGCTTAAGGCAATCAAAATCCCTGTACAACTGGTCTTGGTCCATAAGGACTCTTACCTGTTTACTCCAGTGTACTATACAAATATGATTTTATATGTGCCTTGATGTATAAAGATTTAAAAGTATTGGCTCAATAATGGACTTTTAATTTTCACTAAAGCAAGATATATGGAAATAGGCTCTCCAGAATTGGCTCCATGGTTCATAATGACACCAAGGACCTAATCTCATTTCTTTCTACTATTTCATCTGCTCATACATTGACATTTGTCTTCAGGCTTGCCACCTCATGGTTACAAGTTAGCTGGCAAAGCTCTGACTTCACACTCTCAAGAGCAAACAAGGCAGGAGGGAAGGAAGGGGTCAATCTTTTTGTCATGTAGCCTTCTCTGTTATAGGAGAGAAAAACATTTCCTTAAAGTGCCCTACCACACTTTCCTCTCCATCTTTACATCGTATTGACAAGCGGTTACTTTCATGTGGACATTGGCAAAGCCATTACCATGAACAGTGTGGGCAATCATGATTCATTCATAAGGGTGGGCACACTGCCATCTGCATAGAATAAAACAAGAGTGCTGCTAGCAAGAAATATAGGAGAATGACTGCTAGGTAAGCAGCAGTATATACTGCTGGTAGATTAATCAAAAGAAAGGAAACAATGTTGCTTATACTTCTAAGAGTCCTAATCAGTTTCAAGTGAAAGGGCATATGTAATTTCTTAAACCTAATGGGCCTTTACTCAAACCTTCAACTCTACCTGCTTCAATTTTTATAGCAAATTTAGGATTTTCATTAATGTACACACAAAATGTTAATGTATTATTGTAACTATAGCAATATTTACAAAAATATTTGCAAAACAGATAACTCACTTAAAAAAACTTGCATCTAAAATATACAAAGAACTCTTAAAACAGAAGCAACAGAAAACAACTCCATTTTTAAAAATGGGAAAAGGAGCTAAATGGACATCTCACCAACACACGGTTGACAAACACATGAAAAAGCACTCACATTATTTGTTATTCGAGAAACTAAAACAATGTGATACCATTATACACCTATTAAAATGGCGAAATCCAAACAACTGACCGTATCAATAGCTAGTGATGATGTGGAACAACAAGAATTCTCATTCTGCTATTGGGATTAAAAAATGATAAAAATGACTTTGGGAAAAAAAAAGTTGTCAATTTCTTACAAATTAAATATAGTCTACAATCCAACAATAATGCTCCTAGGTATTTAACCAATAAATCTGAAAACATATGTCCACACAAAAATCTGCATGCAAATGTTTACAGCACCTGTAATTTATAATCACCCCCAACTGGAAGAAACCAAGATGTCCTTCAGCAAGTGAATGGATAAATTATACTATATCCATACAAAGAAGTGAGTCTGAAAAGGTTATAGAGATGGCCAATCAGTTAGTGGTTAGGAGAGGTTATAGGGTTGAATAGGAGTAGCACAGAGGATTTTTTCAGAGTAGTGAAACTATTCTGTAGGATAGTGTACTGTAAATAGATGACACTATGCATTTGTCAAAATCTATAGAACTTTATAGCCAAAGAGTGAACCATGCTCCACATCACATATAAAAAGGGAAATAAAAATTAAAATAACAATAAGATACTAGTATGACCAAAATTCAGACACTGACAACACCAAATGCTGGTGAGGATGTGGAACAACAGAAACTCTCATACATTGTCAATGGGAAAGAAAAGAAATGGTACAGCCACGTGAGAAGATGGTTTGACAGTTTCTTGTGAATGTAAACGTACTCATACCATACAATCTAGCATTCACACTTCTTAGTATTTACCTAAGAGTTGAAAACGTTATGTCCACATAAAAACCTGAACACAGATATTTACAGCAGCTTTATTCATAATAGCCAAAACTTGGAAGTAACCAAGATGTTCTTTAGTAGATGAATGAATAAAAAAAGTGGTACATCCAGATAATGGAATATTACTCAGCACAAAATAAAAGACAATGAAAAGAAGTATCAAGCCCTGAAAAAAACATGGAGAAAACTTAAACACCTATTACTACATGAAAAAAAAAAAAAACCACTCTGAAAATGCTACATGTACTGTATGATTCCAACTCTATGACATTCTGGAAAAGACAATACTATAGAGGCAGTAAAAAGATCAGTCAGTGGCTGCCAGGGGTTTGGGAAGGGAATGAACAAGTAGAGTGGAGAGGAATTATATGGAAATGAAAATACTCTGTATTAATTATACCATCATGATGGAGACATGTTATCATATATTTATCCAAACCTATAGAACACCAAGAGTGAACCATAATGTAACCTACAGACTTTCAGTAATTATGATTTGTTAATAGAGTTTCCTCACTTATAATAAATGTACCACTCTGCTGTTGGATATTGATAATAGTGGAGGCTATGCATGTGGTCAGTGGAAGGAGGTATACGAGAAATCTCTGTACCTTCTGCTCAATTCTGCTGTGAACCCAGAACTACTCTTACAAAAATCATCTTTTTGCAACTATGTGGATGGAACTAGAGGGTATTATGCTAAGCAAAATTAGTCAGAGAAAGACAAATATCATATGACTTCACTCATATGAGGACTTTAAGATACAAAACATATGAATGAACATAAGGGAAGGGAGCAAAAATAATGTAAAAAACAGGGAGGGGGACAAAACATAGGAGACTCTTAAATATGGAGAACAAACAGCGTTATTGGAGGGATTATGGGAGGGGGGATGGGCTAAATGGGTAAGGGGCATTAAGGAATCTACCCCTGAAATCATTGTTGCACTATATGCTAACTAACTTGGATGTAAATTAAAAAAAAAAAATCATTTTAATATTTTTAAAAGGCTGAGCTTCAGTCTAAAACTTTTCTGAAAAAGATGTTTTAATCTAAAAAATAGAGAGTGAACTTTAGTATATGTAATTTAAAAAAAGAAAAAAAAAATCATTCAGGAAGCCAGGAAGTCCCAGAACAGAATGCAGACTATGACAAAAAGAATCTTTGTAGCAAATGTATACAATAATCTCACTGAAGGAGGTTGGGCAGAAAGATGCTGCCTTCCATGACTTTGGAAATGGGTAGAGACTGGAAGACTACAGACAAAAAGAATTGTACATAGAACTGTACTATAGTTGATAAAGTTCTATTTTTCATAAGAAGTACAAGTGAATTGTGAAAAGGACTGACATATATATTGGAATGGAACAATTAAGGAAATGCATAGCAGATCCTGGCAACTAGACTTCTCACTATTGGAGTGAGAGGGTACGTATAAGCAAGAGGGGAAGGCTACCATGCTCCACGTGATAATGGGTTGGAATTAGAGGCATAAATTGGGGCTCCTGGCTGTGTCAGTCAGTTAAGCATCCTACTCTTAATATAGACTCAGGTCATGATCTCACGGTTCATGGTATCAAGCCCCAAGTCAGGCTCTGTGCTGTGGAGCCTGCTTGGGATTCTCTCTCTCCCTCTCTCTCTCTCTGCCCCTCACCTCTGCCCCCCACCTCAAAATAAATAAATAAAAACACTTTTTTTAAAAAGTTGGAGACACAAATATAAACTCATACTTACCTTGATACAGATGCAGATGAATACAGAAATACTTAAATATACGTGTATATGCACAGACTAGTATGCACACATGTTATTTCCTTCGACAACCGAGAAAGCCTAGAAGCAACAACATCCCAGTAGCAACAAACATACCTTCTGCCCTGATCTTGTTTTTTTCCCAAAAAGAACTAAGCCTTTTTAGAGACACAGACGGTGTTATGGCTAAGGTTGTGAGTATATTAGATGAGTCTGGACCATCTGAAAATGCCAAAAAGTAAGGAAGTGCTGCTCAAAGCACAGAAAATAATGTTAGGGATAGGTCAAAGGGACAAAAGAGCCAACTGAAAGAGTATCCAGTGGCCGAAGCCAGAATATGAGTTACAATATAAAGAAAGCACTATCACTTTATAATCCAAAGTATAAACTAACTATCTGAGCCCGTACTGATATAAATAGTTGAATCAATAAATAAATGGTGAAAAACAGACAAATCTTCAATGAAGAAGATTCCAAATAATTATGTAGCTCCTCTTCAAGGAGGGGAAACACAGCTTCCTAAGTGTTGAATGCACACAGTGACTATCTTCCGAAGAAGATAGTATGGAAATGAGAGAAAAGTAGCTTTGCAGTGGAGAAAGCCTGACAAACACTACCTTAGCCAAGTGATTATGAGTAAAGTCACAGTGATAAGTCATGTCAATAAGATATACCATTGATATGTGAAGAGAATGGTACTTTCTCTGTGGTCTTCCTGGCTAAAACTCAAAATGCCCTGGGGGAAGGGTGGGCAGAAGTTTAATCAAGAGGAAAACATTAGTTAAATATCAATTGAGGGGCATTCTACATACATCTGACAAGAGCTCCTCAAAGCTGTCAACGCCTCAAAGAAATGGATTATCTGAGAATTATCATGGTCAAGAGGAGCCTGAGGAAACATGACTAAATGTAGTACAGTATCCTGGTTAAGATCCTAGAGATGAAATAGAACATTAGGTACAAACTGAGGAAATCTGAATGAAGTATAGACTTTAATTAATAATGATATATCAATATCGGTTCATTAATTGGACAAAAGTACCATATTGATAGAAGATATTGATGAGCTCCCTGTAGTGTCTTCACAAATTTGCTGTAAACCTAAAGCTACTCCAAACTTTAAAAGTTTATATATTTTAAAATATGGGAGAAATTAGCATTGCTACTTCAAGGAAAGGTTCCTAAGCTAATTATAAAGTGCTAAATCACACACACAAAATCAGACTAATGCAAACTGGCAGACAGCATAGTGTAGTGAAAAAAACTTTTGTTTCAGACCTGAATGCTAGTTTGTCCCACCTAACTATAAGTGTGACACTGGACAAACCCTTTAATCCTTGTGGACCTTGGTGTTTTATCTGCAAATTGTGGAAATTGGATAAAATGATATTATAGTGCCCCTTCAAAATGCTTCTATAAACAAGCCAAGTACATAAGCAAAACTAAGAAGAAGCCAATGGCTTGTTCTATCATATCACATATGATTTGGGAAGTACTTAATGGCTTTTTCACTGATAAATTACAGTTTCAATTTTATTTAATAAAGCCACCTTTTTGAGATTTGGATAGTAAATCATGCTAGAATATAAGAGGAAACAATGTTGCTTTATTGCAGTAAATAGTATCTCCTTTAAAATTGTACTTTTTTCTTTGAGACACAGAGAGAGAGAGAGTGTGCGCATATGTGTGCATGAGCAGGAGAGGGGCAGAGGGAGAGAGAATCTCAAGTAAGCTCCGTGCCCAACACTGAGCCAGAGCCAGATGCGGGGCTCAATCTCACAACTCTGGGATCATGACCTTAGCCGAAATCGAGAGTCAGAGGCTTAACTGCTAAGCCATCCAGGCACCCCTAAAATTGTACTTTTATCTTAAAAGAATACAAAGTAGGGGTAAAAGAGAGAAGACTTTATATCTGTTATCTTGTTCATGTATTCTCAAATAATATCACATTTTAAATAAATGTCACTTTCAGCTCCATAAATCATTGGGCTGCATTGAGAAACTGTAACAAGACACAACATTGTAAGAGCTGAGTGTGTCATCGATTTTCAATACAAATAAAAGATTAAGTCCTCAAAAAGAAGCCTGATGGAATGGATCAAAGTCTTTGATGATTCACTTCTCTAAACTTGGTAGCCTACACTCCCAGGGGGCTATAAGGCCACTTAGAAGGCAGAAGTAAAAGAAAGTAAAATGAGGAGTGAGTCAGACTGGAGTCAGGACACCTGGGTTCTCATCCTAACCCTCTCATTACTTAACCAGCTGTTTCACCTTGAGCAAATATTTTTAATCTTGCTGAATTTCTTGTTTGAGAAAGACAGTGTTGGATCACATGCTGTAATAAATGAATGAAACTCAACAATGCTGTGGATTTGTGCCTTTCTTTTGAATAGCAAGGGCTGGGGAAGGAACACTGCGTGTTCAGGGCTGGCTGCGCTAACCCCTGACCTGTGTGCTGAGCAGCATGGCTAACACTCCAGACACAGAGAGGCCACCGCCCACCTGGAGGGCAGAGGAAATTGTCCAGGAGCAATTGTTTCCATATGCATTTCCAGAAGTGAGACACAGGAGTGCTTTGGAGCTGGCAGGAAAGGGAAGCAATTTATCCTCTTTCACATCCTTCAGAAAGCTTCCTGGGGAGTTCATGACCTTGGTCTATCAAACACCTTTCTCAGTATTGATTCTTGAAAGGGAGTCAGAAGAAACCTTAAGAGTTAAGGACATTTTATTTTGAATTTCACTACATAAACGTTGCTCAGAAGCATAGCTTGTGAACCAATCTCTTTGCACACAGGTTTAACAAAATCTGTTTAAACAGAATTTGGAAGAGTAATTTTGCCAATGATATTAGGCGACGCATATTAACGTCATAAACAATGAAGTGTGTGAGGTTACTGCAATTTGCTTAAGTCATGAGTAATGTTCATCCTGTTAATAACTTTTTAGGCTTTGCTCACTGTATTATACAGTCCAATTGCAAATTGCCAGGTAAAAATTAGCAGTGTCTCTGCTTCTTCCATTAAAGCATATGGATGTCCAACCAATGGCACATCTAACACACGTGGAGAAACATTCACTTTGACTTTTCTTTATATTCTTTTCATAGGCACAGGCTCACATCAACCTACTCCCTACCAACACAGAGAGGGAGAAAATTGAATTTCCACTAATTATATATTTAAAAAATTTCTCACAGTATAATCATAACTGTACACTTAAAAACAAAAATGTACCTATGGCCATGGAGGTTCATGCCCTCTGATAATTTTCCCCATCCCTCAATTACGCTGACTTTTGATCACCATTTGGGAAATTTATTTTCGGTAGTTCCTGAAGCCAACAATTATGTGTTTTAAATTGTGTACTTTAAATACATAGCTCTTCTTTTCATACATCTCAGGCTGCCACCAAGAGTTCTTGTAGTTCCTCTCACCAGTTTGGTTTTAGGGACACAGCATAGGGGCAAAGGGCCAACACTACCTCTTCCATTTATGGAGGACAGGCAAACATACCATCTTGCAAATATAAGCAGAATGTCCCACTGAGTCCAGAGTACAAATAACTGATTGATCCCTAACAATAGTGTAGGAGGTGATAAAACATGTTTGGTTTTGCATGGATATAATTCAAATTGCGGCTTGGTTGTTTCTAAGACTAAATACATATTAGTAGGGAACACACAAAACCAGTGGCTTTTGTTTCTTCAACTGAAGCTTGAGAGCTGACTAACCAGTGTCACAGTGTCATATCCAATACAGGAAAGGACATTTTCATTTACATATATATACACACACATATATATATGTGTGTGTATATATATATACACACACACGTATGTATATACACACATATATACATTCACATACATACACATATATAGGCTTGTGGTGCAGACGTTTTTAAGTAGATGTCACTCAATTTCCATAAAAATTGTTCTATGGAAATTGGAAAGTGCTACAAGCTTAAGCTTTACAATGAAAGCATGCCTCATGAGGATAAAGGGTGTCACAAGAGAGAATTCTATAAAACTAAAACTGCATTAAAAAAGGGAACAAAAAGCCCCACAGAGCTGTGACTGTCCTAATGGGCAGCACCCAGTATTCCAGAGCACTGTATGTGGTAACCCTCTTCGTTTGAATGGGTTACCTGAACAAATCCTGGAGAAGCAAGATTTCCCCACGGAGGATAGGAACCTGAGATGGTTTCTGTCAATATCTGAGGAATGATTCTTTCATAAGGCTACAGGTTTGCGATTGAGCTCCACTTCACCTGTGGGATTTAGACAGAAGATGTAACCAGGTGTAGCATTCTACAGTCTGTAATAAAGGAAAACCAACTCTTCTAATATATTTTAAACAGGATGTTACTTTCTTAGATTGAGCATGTCATGTACCCTGAGAGGTACATTGTTCTTTCCTGAAAACAGACCTACAAGATAGGGCTGCTGAGAAAAGAGGTAATAGGGCCTGACAACTAGAGAATTGGATTGCCTTTACTTATGAGATGTCTACATTTTTTTATTTTTTATTTTTTTAGTGTGTTGGTTCTCATAAGATCAGAATCCTAAGAACCGAATCATCAATATGAGAATGGCAACAACTTGATTCTGTGGGAATGGTTCTCAAAAAAAAAAAAAAAAAAAAAAAGTTCCATCATTTGGGGAACTTACTGAATCCTAATAATGAAAGTGAAAATTAAAAATGATATAAGATTAATTGAGGGATGACTGTAGGTCAAATATGTTGTTATTTACTTGAGAGATACTTGTAACTACTTCATCAGCTCTCTCCTGAATACCTGGATTCAGGTACTTAAATATTATTTCATTAAGTACTCAAATATTCCTTATCAATCTCTCTCTCTCTCTCTCTCTCTCTCTCTCTCTCTCTCTCACACACACACACACACACACACACACACATACACACACACACACACACCCATACACACACCCCCATAAATATGTCACAGTATGATGCTAGATAAAGGCAGTTTCTACTTTTCTAAAGAAATCCAGAAATACAGGTTCTTATTAAGTAAAGTAAATGGTCACATTGTGATATTAGGGACCTTCTAAATGACTATAAGCATTGAATTCATCATAGGTATGTTTTATTTCTTGAAAAAGAAAAAAAAATCTAGAGTATTCCTTAATGTGTGAGCATACTAATACCTAGATGCTAAATACAAAGACCAAAGCTCTTTCAAAATAAAATGGGATTTGGGGAAGAATTGACTCATCTCTCTTCTTCAGGGCATCTTTCAATCATATCAATGATATTTTTCCAATAACCTTATACAAACTTTATATTACAGATTGCGCTCTATTTGCATAACTTGTTTTGTCTCTTTTGGCAAGCTCCAAGCCATCTCAGTTTTGTGCATCTGTATGTAACTCTGACCACAGGGAATACGTATGCTTCGAGCGAGGGTATGATGCAATAAATGAAAGTGGGAGAGTGCACAGACCTCACCATCAGGATGGCCACTGATGCCACCTAGAATACCTTTCTGCTCTGTGCCTAGCAGAATTCTGGGCATTTAGTAAACACTTAATATGTATTAAATTGAAGATAATGTAAAATAAATTGATCAGAAATATTATAAACTTTATATTTTTTATTTAAAAGATACTCCTTAAGCTTGGCTCAATTTGGCTCCAATTTCTCAAGTGAATCTTCTAACGGGCACTCACTATTTTGGATTATGCGTCTTACTTCACAGAAAATGATCTGCTGGCTAGTGACTTTCTATAATTCATATTTTCTAACCATCATTCCAATGGTTATTACTTTCAACATTTTCTCTGTTTTCAAATAAGACCAAAATAAAAGTAATCAATTATCTATTAGGCATTATGTGCTATAATTTTAAGCACTTTTTCTGATCTATCAACTTAAATGACTATCTAACATACAGAATGGCCAGATCATCTTTACACTCAAGAGATCTTGAAAATTTGAAACTATCGATTACATTCAAGAAAATTCTAGAACAAGCCACCATTGCCATGTAACAAACTATTTGGGAAAATAATGTGATGAATACATCTTTAGTAATATTAGGACATGAAATAAACAAAAACTTAGGTCCCCGGAGAGCTTACGACAAATTCACAGAACTAAAAAGGGCTCAGTGTACTTGATAGTCTACATAATGACTGTAGTTATGTTTCATTTTATAACTAGTAAATGAGTCATTAAATGCATGTATACCAATTTACATTTCACGATATGCTTACTGGAGAGAAATGGTTTAATAAATGTTTTATCTATGTACCCCACTCTCCCAATCGCTGTTCAGAAAGAGTGATTTTATTTGTGGTCTAAAATGACAGTCCAAGCTTGCCTACTAATCCTTGTAATATTGCTTTTATAACATATTTCTCTGCTATTTATTCTCTTTAGCATATTTATTTCAAATTCCATTTAATATTTCCTATCCCATGAAGTTCTTTTTCTATTATAAAGTTAATTTTTATTTCTACTGGTTTTAATGCCTCCAAAGTATTTCTGAATTTTAATTTCTAACTTCTAGTCCTATGTATCCTATTCAGATTTGATTTGTCGTTATAGAAAGCACTATCCGAGTTCTCCTTTGTACATCTTGCCAAGCCCATTGGCATTGCCACCACCCTCGTTGGAAATGCCGCCATTTGTACTTACAGTCCCTAAGGTTCTTGCTACCTCAAGTGTAGTTCTGGAACCAGCAGCATAGGCATCACCTGAAAACTGGCAGAAATGCAAACTGCCAGGCCTTGCTCCAGATCCACTGAATCTGAATTGGCATTTTAACAACGTCACTGGATAACTTGTATATGTATTAAAGTTCTAGAGGCAGAGTCTCACAACATTTTTAAAGGATCATTAAAAATCACTGCCTGCATGGTTTTCAGAAATGCTTTCAGCACATATTTAAATGTCCCTTCTACTATCTGAGCTCTTAGAGGAAAAGGACCAGACTAGACCAAGTAGCAAATTTATCCCTTGTCTTTATTTCCCTAAAGCCATATCAAGTTGAATGATACTCGGATACTACTCTGTCTTCTTGAGGCTTCTTTAAATGGCCAGTTATAATTCATTCAGGAAATGATCTCCAGGCTGTCGTTTTGTTTCCTTTTTGATTGAGTGTTACTCTGCTTTTTATGTTTAACCTGTATTCACTCCAGCAGCATTTTATTTATGGTTGAACTAAACTCCCATTCTTAGGACTATTTCTTCCCCACTTTATGAAAAGTCTGGAGTATGCAATGTGCAAATATAAGCATTCAAAACAGCAAGGTGTGAGATATGCATAGCATAAAAGAACTGGTGTCCGGGCACTGCATTAGAATACAAGCCTTCTGTGAACTGTTAAGTGGACAGCACTGCCCATCGCTGTTTGTTGTTAGAGGAGGATGTGTGCAGCTGTAACGTCTACAAAATCAAAGGATCTCACCGGTCCATCATCCCAGCGACTAGCATGGTGCTGACTACAGAGTACACATTCAAAAATAAATGGAATAAATAATATTATTCTCTTTTCATTCTAAAACACAAAAGGTTAAAATATGCAAGTTAAGCTGAGATAATAATTATTTTGAAGTTTATGATATATGCAACCATGACAAAGATCTTTAATGGCAGTATCACTTATACAAGAGAAAAAGAAAAGGAAAAGGAAAAGGAAAAGGAAAAGGAAAAGGAAAAGGAAAAGGAAAAAGAAAAAGAAAAAGAAAAAGGAAAAGAAAAAGAAAAAGAAAAAGGAAAGGGGAAAAAAAACCCACCCACTTGTGAGGTAGAAACATAAGCCTGAAAATAAAGGTGGGGACACAGTGTTGCTAAATTCTTGTCCCTGACATTTAAACACTGACTAACATGATAGGCAGGTAGTGAGGTAAATCAAGCTTATGGAAATACCAAGTTTTATCTTTAAAAATGTAATTCCCTCTCATTCCGAAAAATCACATTTGAGAATTGACATAGAATTGTACTTCAAAACACAAGTGAGTCAGCAGACATCAAATAAAAACACCCACCAGCACCGATGCGGATCTCAAAACCCCCAGCTAATAAACAAGGTTTAAAGGCCTTAATAGCCTCCAGCAGCTGGGAGAACATAAGGGGGCGGAAGAAAAATGCCTCCCCTTTCCCATAACCCTGTTCTCCAACAGTTTCCCATGCTGCCCACCCACTCAGTTAATTTACTAAAAGCTTACTTACATGGAGGACAGGAATAAGAACTCCCCAGTGCAATAAAACTCAGACAGTGATGAAATTAGAGGAATAAGCAGACTTTCAACAAGAGGTGTGTGACATTTTATACTTCTGAAAAGTCTTCAGCCAGGTAAAGGCACCATACTGCCTCTTATATTAGCCTTGATAGCAAACAGCTGGAGCTCAGCTAAATTCACACATCTCAAAGTGACAGCACTGGCTTTGGGCTACCTAGGCTGAGCCTTTCACAGCTGGAAAGAGTATAAACCGAGTATAAAATGTAGGTAGGATTCCTAAGAAATCCTTGGCTTTCATTCATTTTATCTCCCGAATATGCCCTGTACCCAAAACAGATTATCCAAGTAGCCTGTCTAATCACCTCCAAGCGTCCACACAAATCCCAAAGACGTCACTATGTGTTTTATTGCCCATATTTCTACTGAAAATCCTGCCTAGGTAGCAGTATCTAAAAATACTCCCAAACCCTGTTGCTTTTTCTAAAGAGGCATTCTGAAGGCTGCGTCTGTGTAGTAGAATTCCGGAAGGATTGTTTTACCTGTTCTGTTCATTAAGGTCAATTAACTTTATGTTCAACATCATTCACAACCGCACATGTGCATAAGTGTGTTTGCAATTCACCCTGGAAAAGATAGGACAGGAAAGTAATAACTTGTATTCAGATGGCATTTATTTTTCTCTGTCGATATCAAAGGATTAAACAAAGTGACCTAATTATTCCATGTTTTAATGTTCCTGTGAAATTAAAAAGGAAGGTAACATTTTTCCTTTCTTTTAATTTAAGGAGGGTGTGAATGAGCAGTTTCCAATCGTATCTCATATTCAGGTTTTCTTTTATGCCATCTTCCCCCATATAGGCTCATTTATTCCCCAGCCAAGCCAGTCCCAGGACTGTATCTTGTTTGAAAGGATTTTTATCTTTTTTCTTGACTCCTTGCAATTTCTTAACAGATATTTTGTCTTCTCTTTTCCTTTTTTGGTTATCTGTTTACTCTCCATCCCCCACCCCCACTTCTGATTCTGGGTCTCTCTCTTTTCTATGAACTTCTGAGCACTTCCAGGCTTGGGCACCTTTGCCCTCTGGCTAAATGCTGCCTGCTAGTCCACTGAGAATCTGACCTTGAAATTCAACACTTGTAGCTAATGAGAAAAACCTGTTCTGTAAAAAGGAAGAGGAGCTTAAGGAAAGTTTTAAAAGGAGTCATGTAAAACAGAGTGCTAGTTGTTGAGCAAACCATATTGCTTTAGCATTCTCTTTAAGAATTAGGGCTTTTGTGAGTTTCAGGAGTGAATTCATCCAGCAGCAAAAAGAAGATATAATAGTGCTTAAGATCGGGGCTTTTCATTTTAACCAGAGATAAGATAACCTAAACTTTCGTTCAGTTAGTACCACTACTTTTAGCTTTAGAAAATACTATCCACAATACAAAGAGTGGCTTATCTCTTACATTCTCAGCTCTTTCAGTGGGTGGCCTATTAATTATGCTGAAGTGCCTCATGTAATATTATATGAATTTTCCATTCAGGTAAGAGCACTGGCTACTTACAAAGCCCACACAACGGAGTACCAGATCACCTGAGCCTTCAAAGAAGACTTTAGTCCAGAGGCAAAGGAGCCCACCGGAGAGGGCAGTGAGGGTGGGCAGCGCTTCCTAGCAGGAGTTTGGTTATGCACTGTAACTGTGTAATTATTTTTAAAATATAAGTTAATCTTTTATTGACCACTTACACTGTGCCAGCCACTGAAAGGATACAAAGATCCACAAAAGGGAAGACAGAACACTATGGTGATGATGATGATGGCAGAAGTGGTGTTGGTGAGGGTTTGGAACTTCTGCCCATCACAAGTGGCACAGGTAAAGGAAAGCAGGGCAAGTGTTACAGGAAAGGTCATCAGTATTTAGGTTGGATTAGAGGAAGGAAAGTTGGAGGCCACTGGGAACTTATTTTGACAGTTCTGGTGAGAAGTAATGAGAATGTATTCTCAGAAAGTAGTCACAGAAAGCGTGAGATAGATTGTACTCTTTTTTGAAACTAGAATATATATTTCAGTTCTTGAAAATAAAACGTCCAGCCATGTACCAAATACTGATGACAGATTAGGTACAGAGTTTGGCTTAGACCTATCTGAGCTTGATTTCTGGTTCTGCCACATGGCTGTGTTAACCCTGGATAAGATAACCTATCTCTTTAAGCCCCAATTTCCTCATCTATAAATATAACTAGTTACATAACTGCTTTCAGGATTAATAATTATATAAAGGATATAGCACAGTACCAGACATTTAGCAAGTTCTCAGAAATAATAGCTATTACCAACGTCATGCTATAGCTTTCATTCTCTTGTGTTCTTTGTGATATCACGCACTGAGATGTAACAACTGGGTCAGGATGAATCTATCCAAGATGACGTCGTACTTATCTGTTCAGATTATTAGCCAGAGGATTTGTCATGTGGCTAAAATCAATTATTGAGACAACTGAGATGAATGAATAAGAGAGGTTGAAGATCTGGGTCCCCAAACTCAGCAGCCTACATAAGTGAAGCAGGTAAAATTGTGTGTAAATTGAGTAAGATGATACTATACTCTGATGGGACCCAAAGGATGTGTGCCGTAACTAATGGAATTCAATTTTTGTTTGTTTATTTGTTTGTTTGCTGGCCAACAAGGGGCTGGGCTTGCAGCTTTGTATAGAGTGTAGTGGTTCAGAACAACCATGTTGACTGTGGTCCACACAGTAAGATGGATTTTAATATATCACAACAGCATTTGTGTAGATTCATCTAAAACAAAACTTCTCAAAACAGTACTTAAAACATGTAAATCTTATCGAAACTCTGTAGTCCATTCTGGTCCATTCCATTCCACTCCATTTCTTTATATTGTTTTCTTTCTTTTCCTATTCTATCCTATCTCATTCAAATAAAATCCTGGGACGAATCTTCTAAATTCATTTTTCTAGTCAATGGGTCAAAACCCATAGTTTATGAAACTCATTTTAATAATGGTTTAAGAAATGTTGGTGGCACTTCTATCAGTAAACATTTTGAAATAAAAAGCATAGAGATAGACATCTATTAATCTGTTCTTTAAATGTTATGAAAACTTTCAATCTATTTAAATAAAAATATAAGCAGAAGTTATATCATTTTCTCACAGCACCACTTGGTGAGGTCTATACCAACCTCCCTACCCGACCACTTGCATGACTTTGAGCCTGTGAGTTAAATTTTCCAAGCCCAGAATTTCTTATCCGTAAACTGGGAATGAAAGTATCTATTTCATAGAGATGTTGGGATAATTTAATATTGTATTTAAACTACATAACACAGCACTTGACCTCTTCACTAAAAAACAATGTTATTTTTAAGTTCATGTTAATTGAACAAACTTTTATTGACTATCTAATCTCTGCCAGCCACTAAGAGGATACAAAGATCAATAAAAGATAAAATATGATGATGATGATAAAGACAGAATATGAAGAGGAAGATGAAGGAAAGAGACAATATAATCTAATAGGAAAGCCAACTTACATAAATGTTATAAAATGAAGCTGAATATAACATATCTTCAGACTATTTATCACTATGCCTAACATTTAGTGTGAGATAAATATTTTGGATACATGCATGTAATCATTGAATGAATGAATGAATGAAGGGGCTTCAGTTTTGTCACTGCCCTGCCACCAAAAAATGATTTATTACAGATCCCCCATTAATGCCGCTTGGCCATCAAAAACAAAAAAAATACATGTGATTATTAAATTTCTTATAGAGATGTTTTAAATTAAAACTTCCACATTATATGCACATCTCTAAAACAATGATTAAAATAGAATCACAACTCTTTTTGTTTTGAACAGATGATTTTCTTTTAATCAAAATGTTATATGGAGGAAATAACTGCTATTAAACTTCTCTTCTTACTCAGTAACCAGAGAGCAAAGGCTTGAAGCTGCATACCAGTTAAAGAAGCTTAAGGTCATATATTAATAACCCAACAGTTTCTTCAAATAAATTGAAAATTAATTTAAATATTTTTTATAGATAACTCACTTATAAATCAACATACAAGCCTATTATAACTATATTACTAGTTCTTTTCACATAAATATCAAAGGACCATCTTCAAACATGTTCATTTTTTATCTTCTCTCTCTTTCACCACTTCTTTTCTATTTCAAAGTCAATAGAAAATCTCCTTAAACCGGTCTCATATTATGGAGAAAGTAGAAACGGGTTTCAGATTTACTTTTTGATGCAGTAAATTATGTTTTATCATTCAGAGGATGCAACCTATAAGGTGACACATTGTAGCCAGATAGAGAAGTGACATTTTTCAATTGCTATTGGCTATAGTTCTGTTTTTATTAACCCTCTTGCTGGTAAATCTAAATGCAAGCTCTATGGAATCAGATGTGAAATAATAACTTTCTTTAGTGCCATTCAGGCAATGGAGAATGATTTTCCATTTGTGGAAATATCATCTAGGAAATAACCTGCAATGGCAATTTGTCAAGAAAAGAAATCCATCACCAAACTTGATAACGCCAGTAAAGAGTGAGGTATGTATGTAGTTTCACAGTTACCATTTGACCCTAGGTGTCCCCAGGATTATCAATCTTCCTACACTTCTCCCACGCCTCCTACATTCTCTCAGCCTCCTCTCACCCTTCACCGAAGGGGCTGCCAGCTGTGTTTCTTTATTCAGCATGTGCAGTGCATGCACAAGCTTTCAAAGCGCTGTCCCAAATATTTTCTCATTCAATATGATAATCCTGTGAAACCGACAAGGTACAATCATTATCTCTGTTCTATAAAAGAGGAAACTGAAGCCATGACTAAGTGACATATGCCAGTCCATGCATCCAGAAAGAGGCAAATGTGTGGATAACCCTGCTTTCTGGATCACTGCTCTTTCAAATCGACTGATGCTCAATGGGGAATTAGGGGAAAAAATGAAAGGAGTCCTAAAAGCCAAGAAGCCTTGGGCCCATGAATACTGTTTCACCCTTCTTATTACCTAAGTCATTATATGCTTGTTTTTGAGCAATTCATCAATTTATTTCAGAAAGCATTTCAGTTACCCATTGCCACAATGAGGATGCGTAACAAACCTTCCCCAAACTCAGTGGCTTAAAACAGTAAGCACTGATTACTGCTCATGAGTTTCTGAATCAGCTGGGTGGCTCTTCTGGTCTCAGCTGGGCCTACTAGTACATCTACAAAATGCTGTGGAGTGGGTAGATGGCTTTGATAAGGATACCAGACCCCCCTTCTATGTTTGGATGCTGACTGGACATAGGCTGGTTTAGGATAGTATCAGCTGGGACAACTAGATTCTTCTCTATGTGGCCTTTCAGCATCCAGCAGAGTAGTCAATCTTTTCTTAAAATTTTTTAAATGTTTTACTTATTTTTGAGACGGAGAGAGACAGAGCATGAGCAGGGGAGGGGCAGAAAGAGAGGGAGACACAGAATCCGAAGCAGGCTCCAGGCTCTGAGCTGTCTGCACAGAGCCCGATGTGGGGCTCGAACTCACAAACCGTGAGATCATGACCTGAATCGAAGTTGGACGCCCAAATGACTGAGCCACCCAGGCGCCCCAGTAGTCAATCTTATCGACAAACTGATGACAGGACCCAAGGAAGTGAGCAGAGATACAGAAGGCCTCTATAGGCCAAGGCTCAGAAACAAAACTTTTGCTTTCGTCACACCCATTAGGCAAAGCAGATGAAAAAAGCAGCCCAGTTTCAAAAGGTATAAACATAGACTCTACCCCTTAACAGGAAGAGCTATAAAGTTATATAGCAAGAAGCATGGCTTCAGGGCAGGGGCCACTTTGCAACCAATCAAATACAGAAACAACACCTCATTATATCCAGTGTACCAAGGGTTTGGGGAGTACAAAGATGACTTTTACTGTCATTAACAGGTAGGAGTTTATAGTCTGGCAATAGAGTCAAACATATCAGAAGATCAATACAGAGAAATACAAGTATAACAGGCATAAATTTTTTTAAAAAAAAACCTTGACCTCCAAAGCTGTAACCAAATTTATGTCTTCAGTCCTATTTTAATCTATAGCCAGATTTAATCAGTTCTAGGTAGCAGTTGTGATTTTCCTAAATTCAGTGTCTTCTCAGTGAGGTGTGAGGTTCTCTCTCTCCCCCTTCTCTTGGCATCAGGAGCCCAGACCTTGTCCTTAATGGTCTCTCATTGGTATCTCTGCAGATTGTATATCCCCGTGGTCCTCATTCTAAATGCATAGAGCCTCCTTCATTCCCTTAGGAGTTAGCGCCTAAACTCACTCAAATATGCATGACTATGTTACAAATGTCACAGTATACAACTTAGTGACCTGGCGATTAAAGAGATAATTTAAAAAAGATAGAGTAAATTTTATTTTGCACCAACATTTAGTAAATAAATATTCATGGTTATGATAATTTTGTTATAAGCACTATTTCAGAGTGAAGAACATATTTATATTTTACAAAGCCTAAACAAAATTGGATATGAAAAGAGAACTGAGCTGGGAGTTGAAAGAACATGAATTCTAGCTCATATTCTGTCATGTGGCTCGGGCAGAGGTGTTTTGTTTTTTTGTTTTTTGGGTTTTTTTTTGCTTCTCCGGCTTCAATTTCCTCATTTCTTGATTGAGAGACTTAGACTGGAGGTATATTTCAACTCCTCTCAGCATTGAAATCCCATAGTTCTTAAGAAATTTAAAAGAGCCATTTGTGGAATTAAGGAAAAAAGAAAGAGAAGGAGAGAATCAAAATAAAAATGTAATAAGGGGCGCCTGGGTGGCGCAGTGGGTTAAGCGTCCGACTTCAGCCAGGTCACGATCCCGCGGTCCGTGAGTTCGAGCCCCGCGTCAGGCTCTGGGCTGATGGCTCAGAGCCTGGAGCCTGTTTCCGATTCTGTGTCTCCCTCTCTCTCTGCCCCTCCCCCGTTCATGCTCTGTCTCTCTCTGTCCCAAAAATAAATAAACGTTGAAAAAAAAAATTTAAAAAAAATGTAATAAGATCACAGATTATGGGACATCAGGAGGATGATTTATTAACCTAGCTGAGCTGATTGAATAATACATATTTTAATATGACTTAGGGATATTTCTTATGAAAAAAAATTAAGTCAGAATGTTCTACACTCCATGACAGTAAAAATATTTGCAAAAGCAAAGCAACATAGCTCATTGTAATTGTCTTACTTAATGATGTCCATCTCTGCTTTTCTCCTCAATGTTAATAGTCAACAACTAAAATGTAGAAGGAAAGTAAGACACTTCTAAATTCCCTAATAAGAAGCATAAATGCCAACACACTCAAAGTTGAAATATTATTTTATAATATAGTTAGTCATATGTCATTCCTAATAGAGTTATACTTATTGAAATGATCTATTTACTAATTAAATAACTTATTTCAATACTGATAACTGCTACTTATTGACTATATGATTGTTTTCTCCATCTTAGTATTATACATGTATTTTGAGAATATCTGGTAACCATAATTAACAATGATGCAGGGGCTTGAAGATGGTGGCGTAGGAGGACACTGGGCTCACCGCATCCTGCTGATCACTTAGATTCCACCTACACCTGCCTAAATAACCCAGAAAACCGCCAGAAGACTAGCAGAATGGATTCTCCGGAGCCAAGCATAGATGAGAGGCCCACAGAAGAGGGCAGGAAGGGTGGAGAGGCAGTGCGCGCTACATGGACTGGTGGGAGGGAGCCAGGGCAGAGGGGCAGCCCGCCCGCCAAGCAGAGCTCCTGAGTCTGGCTTGCAAAAGCACAGGGGCCAGACGGAGTGTGTTCAGACAGCAAGCAGGACTTGACGTCTGGAAAGTTATAAGCTAACAGCTCTGCTCGAGAGCGGGAGGACTGGAGGACAAAGGGAGGGAGAGTTGTTGAGCCCTGGACAACAAGGCGCAGCTTGGTGGGGAACAAAGGCGCTCACCAGCGCCATCTCCCTCCCCCATCACCCAGCCAGTTTGCTTGCACCGCCCAAACACCCAGCGCTGTGCTTCTGCAGATCCATCCCTCTGGTGGGTCTGACTCCCTTCTGGTGCCACTGGGCCCCTCTCAAAGCATATCTCCAAAGGAGAAGCGAGCTGAGCCTGCCCCTCCTGCCCCTGTGCACCTTGCTGATCCACCCCAGCTAATACGCCAGATCCCCAGTACCACAAGCCTGGCAGTGTGCAAGTAGCCCAGACAGGGCACGCCACCCCACAGTGAATCCCGCTCTTAGGAGAGGGGAAGAGAAGGTACACACCAGTCTGACTATGGCCCCAGCAGTGGGCTGGGGGCAAACATCAGGTCTGACTGCGGCCCCGCCCACCAACTCCAGTTATACACCACAGCACAGGGGAAGTGCCCTGCAGGTCCGCACCACTCCAGGGACTATCCAAAATGACGAAACGGAAGAATTCCCCTCAAAAGAATCTCCAGGAAATAATGACAGCTAACGAACTGATCAAAAAGGATTTAAACAATATAACAGAAAGTGAATTTAGAATAATAGTCATAAAATTAATCGCTGGGCTTGAAAACAGTATACAGGACAGCAGAGAATCTATTGCTACAGAGATCAAGGGACTAAGGAACAGCCAAGAGGTGCTAAAAAATGCTATTAATGAGCTGCAAAATAAAATGGAGATGACCACAGCTTGGATTGAAGAGGCAGAGGAGAGAATAGGTGAACTAGAAGATAAAATTATGGAAAAAGAAGAAGCTGATAAAAAGAGAGATAAAAAAATCCAGGAGTATGAGGGGAAAATTAGAGAACTAAGTGATGCACTAAAGAGAAATAATCTACGCATAATTAATATTCCAGAGGAGGAAGAGAGAGGGAAAGGTGCTGAAGGTGTACTTGAAGAAATAATAGCTGAGAACTTCCCTGATATGGGGAAGGAAAAAGGCATTGAAATCCAAGAGGCACAGAGAACTGCCTTCAGACATAACTTGAATCGATCTTCTGCATGACATATCATAGTGAAACTGGCAAAATACAAGGATAAAGAGATAATTCTGAAAGCAGCTAGGGATAAACAGGCTCTAACACATAAAGGGAGACCGATAAGACTAGTGACGGATCTCTCTACTGAAACTTGGCAGGCCAGAAAGGAATGGCAGGAAATCTTCAATGTGATGAACAGAAAAAAAAATATGCAGCCGAGAATCCCCTATCCAGCAAATCTGTCATTTAGAATAGAAGGAGAGATAAAGGTCTTCCCAAACAAAGAAAAACTGAAGGAATTCATCACCACTAAACAAGCCTTACAAGAGATCCTAAGGGGGATCCTGTGAGACAAAGTACCAGAGACATTGCTACAAGCATGAAACCTACGGACATCACAATGACTCTAAACCCATATCTTTCTATAATAACACTGAATGTAAATGGACAAAATATGCCAACCAAAAGACATAGGGTATCAGAATGGATAAAAAAACAAGACCCATCTATTTGCTGTCTACAAGAGACTCATCTTAGACATGAGGACACTTTCAGATTGAAAGTGAGGGGATGGAGAACTATTTATCATGCTACTGAAAGTCAAAAGAAAGCTGGAGTAGCCATACTTATATCAGACAAACTAGACTTTAACTTAAAGGCTGTAACAAGAGATGAAGAAGGGCATTATATAATAATTACAGGGTCTATCCATCAAGAAGAACTAACAATTATAAATGTCTATGTGCCGAATACAGGAGCCCCCAAATATATAAAACAATTACTCACAAACATAAGCAAACTTATTGACAAGAATGTGGTAATTGCAGAGGACTTTAACACTCCACTTACAGAAATGGATAGATCATCTAGACACACGGTCAATAAAGAAACAAGGGCCCTGAATGATACGTTGGATCAGATGGACTTGACAGATAAATGTAGAACTCTGCATCCCAAAGCAACAGAATATACTTTCTTCTCAAGTGCACATGGAACTTTCTCCAAGATAGATCACATACTGGGTCACAAAACAGCCCTTCATAAGTATACAAGAATTGAGATCATACCATGCATACTTTCAGACCACAATGCTATGAAGCTTGAAATCAACCACAGGAAAAAGTCTGGAAAACCTCCAAAAGCATGGAGGTTAAAGTACACCCTACTAAAGAATGAGTGCGTCAACCAGGCAATTAGAGAAGAAATTAAAAAAAAAAAAGGGAAACAAACGAAAATGAAAATACAACAATCCAAACGCTTTGGGATGCAGCGAAGGCAGTCCTGAGAGGAAAATACATTGCAATCCAGGCCTATCGCCAGAAACAAGAATAATCCCGAATACAAAATCTAACAGCACACCTAAAGGAAATAGAACCAGAGCAGCAAAGACACCCCAAACCCAGCAGAAGAAGAGAAATAATAAACATCAGAGCAGAAATAAACAATATAGAATCTAAAAAAACTGTAGAGCAGATCAATGAAACCAAGAGTTGGTTTTTTGAAAAAATAAACAAAATTGATAAACCCCTAGCCAGACTTCTCAAAAAGAAAAGGGAGATGACCCAAATAGATAAAATCATGAACGAAAATGGAATTATTACAACCAATCCCTCAGAAATACAAGCAACTATCAGGGAATACTATGAAAAATTATATGCCAACAAACCGGACAACCTGGAAGAAATGGACAAATTCCTAAACACCCACATACTTCCAAAACTCAAACATGAGGAAATAGGAAGATTGAATAGACCCATAACCAGCGAAGAAATTGAATCGGTTATCAAAAATCTCCCAACAAATAAGAGTCCAGGACCAGATGGCTTCCCTGGGGAATTCTACCAGACATTTAAAGCAGAGATAATACCTATCCTTCTCAAGCTATTCCAAGAAATAGAAAGGGAAGGAAAACTTCCAGACTCATTCTATGAAGCCAGTATTACTTTGATTCCTAAACCAGACAGAGACCCAGTAAAAAAAGAGAACTACAGGCCAATATCCCTGATGAATATGGATGCAAAAATTCTCAATAAGATACTAGCAAATCGAATTCAACGGCATATAAAAAGAATTATTCACCATGATCAAGTGGGATTCATTCCTGGGATGCAGGGCTGGTTCAACATTCGCAAATCAATCAATGTGATACATCACATTAACAAAAAAAAAGAGAAGAACCATATGATCCTGTCAATCGATGCAGAAAAGGCCTTTGACAAAATCCAGCACCCTTTCTTAATAAAAACCCTTGAGAAAGTCGGGATAGAAGGAACATACTTAAAGATCATAAAAGCCATTTATGAAAAGCCCACAGCTAACATCATCCTCAACGGGGAAAAACTGAGAGCTTTCTCCCTGAGATCAGGAACACGACAAGGATCCCACTCTCACCGCTGCTGTTTAACATAGTGCTGGAAGTTCTAGCATCAGCAATGAGACAACAAAAGGAAATCAAAGGCATCAAAATTGGCAAAGATGAAGTCAAGCTTTCGCTTTTTGCAGATGACATGATATTATACATGGAAAATCCGATAGACTCCACCAAAAGTCTGCTGGAACTGATACAGGAATTCAGCAAAGTTGCAGGATACAAAAATCAATGTACAGAAATCAGTTGCATTCTTACACACTAACAATGAAGCAACAGAAAGACAAATAAAGAAACTGATCCCATTCACAATTGCACCAAGAAGCATAAAATACCTAGGAATAAATCTAACCAAAGATGTAAAGGATCTGTATGCTGAAAACTATAGAAAGCTTGTGAAGGAAATTGAAGAAGATTTAAAGAAATGGAAAGACATTCCCTGCTCATGGATTGGAAAAATAAATATTGTCAAAATGTCAATACTACCCAAAGCTATCTACACACTCAATGCAATCCCAAGCAAAACTGCACCAGCATTCTTCTCGAAACTAGAACAAGCAATCCTAAAATTCATATGGAACCACAAAAGGCCCCGAATAGCCAAAGTAATTTTGAAGAAGACCAAAGCAGGAGGCATCACAATCCCAGACTTTAGCCTCTACTACAAAGCTGTCATCATCAAGACAGCATGGTATTGGCACAAAAACAGACACATAGACCAATGGAATAGAATAGAAACCCCAGAACTAGACCCACAAACGTATGGCCAACTCATCTTTGACAAAGCAGGAAAGAACATCCAATGGAAAAAAGACAGCCTCTTTAACAAATGGTGCTGGGAGAACTGGACAGCAACATGCAGAAGAATGAAACTAGACCACTTTCTTACACCTTTCACAAAAATAAACTCAAAATGGATAAAGGACCTAAATGTGAGACAGGAAACTATCAAAACCCTAGAGGACAAAGCAGGAAAAGACCTCTCTGACCTCAGCCGCAGCAATTTCTTACTTGACACATCCCCAAAGGCAAGGGAATTAAAAGCAAAAATGAACTATTGGGACCTCATGAAGATAAAAAGCTTCTGCACAGCAAAGGAAACGATCAACAAAATAAAAGGCAACCAACGGAATGGGAAAAGATATTTGCAAATGACATATTGGACAAAGGGCTAGTATACAAAATCTATAAAGAGCTCACCAAACTCCACACCCAAAAAACAAATAATCCAGTGAAGAAATGGGCAGAAAACATGAATAGATACTTCTCTAAAGAAGACATCTAGATGGCCAACAGGCACATGAAAAGATGCTCAACGTCGCTCCTCATCAGGGAAATACAAATCAAAACCACACTCAGATATCACCTCACGCCAGTCAGAGTGGCCAAAATGAACAAATCAGGAGACTCTAGATGCTGGACAGGATGTGGAAAAACGGGAACCCTCTCGCACTGTTGGTGGGAATGCAAACTGGTGCAGCCACTCTGGAAAACAGTGTGGAGGTTCCTCAAAAAATTAATAGACCTAACCTATGACCCAGCAGTAGCACTGATAGGAACATACCCAAGGGATACAGGAGTACTGATGCATAGGGGCACTTGTACCCCAATGTTTATAGCAGCACTGTCAACAATAGCCAAATTGTGGAAAAAGCCTAAATGTCCATCAACTGATGAATGGATAAAGAAATTGTGGTTTATATACACAATGGAGTACTATGTGGCAATGAGAAAGAATGAAATATGACCCTTTGTAGCAATGTGGATGGAACTGGAGAGTGTGATGCTAAGTGAAATAAGCCATACAGAGAAAGACAGATACCATATGGTTTCACTTTTATGTGGCTCCTGAGAAACTTAACAGAAACCAATGGGGGAGGGGAAGGAAAAAAAAAAGAGGTTAGAGTGGGAGAGAGCCAAAGCATAAGAGACTGTTAAAAACTGAGAACAAACTGAGGGTTGATGGGGGGTGGGAGGGCGGGGAGGGTGTGTGATGGGTATTGAGGAGGGCACCTTTTGGGATGAGCACTGGGTGTTTTATGGAAACAATTTGCCAATAAATTTCATATATTAAAAAAAATGGGGGCGCCTGGGTGGCGCAGTCGGTTAAGCGTCCGACTTCAGCCAGGTCACGATCTCGCGGTCCGTGAGTTCGAGCCCCGCGTTGGGCTCTGGGCTGATGGCTCAGAGCCTGGAGCCTGTTTCCGATTCTGTGTCTCCCTCTCTCTCTGCCCCTCCCCCGTTCATGCTCTGTCTCTCTCTGTCCCAAAAATAAATAAACGTTGAAAAAAAAAATTAAAAAAAAATGAATAAATGATAAAAAAATTTTAAAAATTAAAAAATAAAAAAACAATGATGCAAATAAATTAGACTGTGATTAATGCTGATTGAATGTAATCATAAGCAAATAAAATTTCTAGCTAAACTTGGCAGAAAAGGCTTTGGGCAGAGGACATCTAATATTATTGAAAGTGATGTGAGTTCTATGCTTATCTTGCTATACAACCTATAATCTCATACTGAAAAGCATTAACCTAGGTTTTTTTGTACCTTTAACCTCCGAAGTAGACTATTGCTCATGCTCCACCTGTCAATTGCTAAATCACACTATCCCATGCCTTTGAGATTGGCCACTTTCAAACATCTATGGTACATTTATTTAGTTTGTTGTTGCCAGTATCAACCAATAAAAAATATACATATAAAAAAGGTCTAAAAGCTAATTTTCAAACATATTTTGTGCTGATAAGTTTTGTAAAGATACTAATTGTGTAGTCAAGGATGACGAAAGTCAAGTACCTTTTACTATTTCACACTTCAAGAAAGCTAGTAATGTAGCAAATTGCTGTTGGAGTCGGGATAAATATAACTTCCTTCTTTCCCCCACTCCTCCCCACCAACCCCATGCATTGGTCCCAATTTGGAAAGGGATTAGGTATCACCATGCCCTTGGCAGATATTCAATAAATGTTGGACAATGATGAATTAAATATTAACAATTAATGTTATAAACATTACTCCACCCCCCAAGAAAACACCAAAGTTATTTTGCTCTAATTTTATGAACCTATTTAGATAACCCTTCCATTTGTCTTTTTACTTTTCTCTCTCCTCCTTCTTACTCCCCCTCAGTCATTTAGGCTAGTCTGTAATGGTCTCAGGTGTTTGTGTCTGTTGAAACCCTCAGCCACCCCAAGCCTGCTGTAGTGTGAACTGCAAATAGAAGTTTTTGAGTACCACAGGTGACATGGCTCTCCTAGTAAAACAGTACAGCATCCTCCAAAGTTTCCACTGAGAAAGGGCCTCAGCACTGGGAGGAAGTGGTCCACAAACAAAGCTGAATCTTTTCCTGGAAAAATGGGTGTTAGTCACACATATTTATTTCCTAAAAAATAAAATGAGGGGGAAATGGATTGGTGGCCCATCCTTCTGCATGTATCTGTTAGTATAGAAACTGCCCCTGCACAAAGGCATTTTTTTAAAGGTAATGTGCCTCTGAAGGGCCAGTTCAAATTCTCTGGGCTGTGAAAGTAAGCAGATTGCCTCTGTCTCTTGCTTCTCTCCAAAGGCCTAAAGCCATATGGTCTGATAAAAGTTAAAATGCTCTTAAGCAGAGATAGGTTAAAGAAGCCAGAGGAAATCAATATAATGAATTACAATGCTACTATAAAATTCATGAGGTAAAAGAATATGCATTGGCATGGCAAACAGTTAAGGATACAAAAAATGTTGATTCGGTATTTTCATAAAAACTCTAACAGACACACAGAGCTCATATTTCCTCTTATCTAAGGTTTGTGATCAACTTATTCTATATACTGATTATGAGTCATTCTAATTTCAGAAAATATTAAATTGAGGTTAAATATAACACCTTAGAATCAAGGTAATATACCTGGTATACAGTGCATGTCATATGGTCTATTGTTGGATGCTACATATTACATTGTAATATATATAGTGTGGCAAATTGTCACTTTTACATATTAAATAATATGTATTATAATTGTGTCATGTATTTTGTTATATGTTATATAAATATATCTTACATTTTACATAAAGACTGGCATGAAATCATATTTGAGGGTTTCTTTATCGTTTTCAGTGTTTTTATGATTTTTCTGCCATCAGCAGGTATTACTCTTACAATTAGTAAGAAAAGTTTCAAGTTAAAAAAAAATGAATTCTTAGGCCATTAAATCAAACAGTTAACATGCTTGCCTTTTTCCTTCTTCTCCTTATTTTCTATTCTCCTAATGATAAAAACGAGACAGAAGGACTGTGGGAGTACAGTCTAGACCTCTACCTTGGAAAACCTACCCTCTGGGGATCTGCCGAGTCTGGCGTGCTGTCTACACAGAGCTTTTGCAGGGAATGGGGAGGGGGGTGATAAATCAGGAGGCAAATGTGAAACAGGCACAGTGGCCAAAATCAGGCTGTTTCCCCATAAATGGAGCTTGGAAACCTGCCATGGTTGGGATCTGGTCCATGCCAGCCACCATTTCTGTGGGCCGACAGTGCCCACAGGGCCTCCAGGAGCGAGCAGTTTCACAGGCTGGCTGTCCCTTTGTCAGTGGCAATAATGGTGGCAGCTGCACCCTGGCCTTGGCAGCTGGCACCAGACGGCTGACTGCAATGGTCTGGGGAGCTTCTGGAGCACAGTCAGTCACATCCCCTTCTCTTCTCAGAACACAACTGCAAGGTCCAAGTGGGAGAAGCCAACAAGGAACCTGACCATCCCCTCCCATCTTTTTAGAATGAGGACAAGCCAGTACATCCTCTTCAGACAGACTGTTGGAGGCCCACTGGCTGTCCCTCATCTGCCTTCTCTCCATATCCTTATTTGCTTTTCCTTTAAGCCTCTGGTAAACCCCCATCTTCTTCCAAATTGTACCCTCCTTACCTGACCCTGGAGTTTACTTAGGTTATACTACCACTTGTAATGAATCAGGGTAAGTTACAGAAAAAGCAAAGTGTAAAGGTGGGTTTTGAAGAAAGAGAATTTAAGACATGCTATTGAGTAGATACATAGTATCAGAATTAGGACTGTTGAACAAAAAGTCTGGGTTAGCCTCCATTGCACTTGGCTTGTTGAAGGTATTGCCAAAAAAGGTCCAAGGAAAGCTTTACTTGGCGGGAGTAAGATCACAACCATAAACCTGACAGCCTGTGTTGCATGGCTGAGATAGACCTGGCCAGGCAAGGCCAGGAAGGGGCCCAGAGCAGACAATAGCCCAGGTTCTACACAAGTGGTTGAAGAAGGCAACTGTTCAAGTCCAGAGAAAGCAGAAGACAGTCCTTGGCAGATCTCTGAAAGTCTGATACATACACAGGGTTTCTGTCTTCATTCAGCATCAGAGATGTAGGAGCCAAAAGGCTGACTCCACATACACGAAGCAGATTTGTGACAAAAGAGAGGTGGGGAGAGCTGATCCAGGACTGACCAGGAGGAGAAGACCCAATGTAATGGGCAGAGGTCCCAGCCATCAGAGGAAAGTCAAAGACAGAGAAGGTGGGCAAAAAAACTTGTAGGGAGAGCAAAGAGGAACAAAGTGGCTATTAGCTCAACAGAGTCAAAATAATATTAAAGACAGCAAGAAAACTGTATGTACTCTTCGTTCTCCATTATAGGCATCTGGAGTATGAAGGGAAAGTTGTAAAAGAAACCAAAGAGCAAGTAGAAATGTATCAGAGACATGAGAATCTCTCCATCCCTGAAGATGTCTGGCGACAGGCCCAGAGCTTGAGCTCTGGGGAAGATAACTCCATTCTCCCTACCTGCTTATCTCTCAGCCACCTGGGTTGAGTGAAGAATTTGTGTAGATTGAAATTGGAGCGGCACAGTGGATTTTGGCATCCACACGAAATTACCAAGGATATTTACTGTTTTATCTTTGACTCCAAATTTTTGTTCAGAAAATTCTGTTAAAATTCCTGTTGTATGGTTCAGATATTCCAGTAATGCTGAGCAGTGGGGTGGCAGCGGGGGGCGGGTAGGACAACAATTTCTTCAGTGCCTTTAATTTATGCAACTTCTTTTCTGGTGGGAAAATTTAAACTGGTGACTCACAGACAAAAGTTTTATGTAAGAATTTCTTCATAGGAATAAAAAGAAAGGAGTGAGTTGGCTCTAATTATGCCAGAAGTGTCAAAGGGCATTTAAGAATCATCAAGGAGCAATAGGATATGAACATTTGGAAGAGTAAGAATTAAATGTTCAAGTTATAACAACTGCACACAATTATTTATTGAACACCTGATATATTCTAGAACTATATTATGTGCCAGTCATACAACACTGAATAGAATGTGTCCTTACATTGATGGCATTCAGGGTTAGTGGAAAAGACAAGCTTGTAAAAGCAAAGAATTAAATGCCATATATTGTGACAGGTTCTCTTTAAAGTTAAGAGTAGAAGGTAGCACAAAGAAAGGGATTCTATACCTGCTTACTCTTTCACAGTGATAAAAAATTGAGTAGAATTTCAGGGAGGAAAATACATTGAATAGCTTTGATCATGTTAACATTGAGATGCTTCTGACTTTTTACATCAGTCTAATGAATAAATTCGACTGTACATAACCTATTCAATTTATTTGTGATTCCTGTGGCAGAAAGTAAACTCACATATTTTTTTTTCAACGTTTTATTTTTTATTTTTGAGACAGAGAGAGACAGAGCATGAACAGGGGAGGGGCAGAGAGAGAGGGAGACACAGAATCGGAAACAGGCTCCAGGCTCTGAGCCATCAGCCCAGAGCCCCACGCGGGGCTCGAACTCCCGGACCGTGAGATCGTGACCTGGCTGAAGTCGGACGCTTAACCGACTGCGCCACCCAGGCGCCCCTCACATATTTTTTTTATTTGTAGTCATAGAAATGTTTATCATTTTGTAAATGATATAATGGTTTTCTATGTTTTAAAAAGATGTCTTAGAACTTATTCTTCAACCTATCATTTCCCCCACTTATACCCTCACCTCCAGGAACCTGAAAAAAGATACTTCTTGAAATGTTTTAGCTTATATCCATTTAAAACACTATCATTGTTTATTCATGATGGTTTGTCCCTTGTGCAGCTGAGTTGCTGGAAGCAAGAGGAGGATAAATGTTCTAACCCATGTTTCAGGTTGAGTTTGAACTTCAGTGTATACCCAATGCTCTGTGTTTAACAGAATGTCTTCTCAGTAATCATCACCTCTTGCCAGAGTTTTTAAATAAATGAGTGACTTATTTTCTTGTAATTAAGTCCCTTTGGCTGCTTTGAGTAATTCTCTAAAGTTTATTCTGCCTTTTCTTTCATAAACATTTTCAAAGAAAATGCCATGGAAACACATGACTTTCATCATAAACAATACTTATTAAAAACTTTACAAAAATGCTTATTTCTCTGTAAATCCACCATGATTTATAAATTCTCACAATAACTCACTCTGTTTAAAAAAACTCATAAGTCTAATTAGCCTTTTAGTTTAAGAATTGTAAGAATATTTTAAACTGCTATTATTTATCTTATAATGTTAATGGAAATCTATGTATTTTATCAACCTACCCATAATTATAGTAAAGTAATATGAAAACTTACGTAGAGTATAAAACACAGATTCAGGTCTATCAAAAAGTAACACTGGTTACTAAGGGATTACAAAGTGCCAAGGTAGAAAGATACCAGTCAGGGTTCACATATCCTACACGTAGAACCTGAGCTGTTAAGATCTGACAGAGATGACATAGATGACCACTGAAATGAAAATCCTTTAAGGGAACCTGCAAATATTAGATGCACAGAATATCACAACAGCAAAATGGTCCATGTAATGATTGGATCTTCTTCTACAACCCACAATTTTCTTGTGGGCTGAACCCAAGAATGTTTGCACTCACACATCAAGAAATTGAGACAGGTAACAAAGGTGAACAAATTCAAAAGGAAAGGAGTTTTTCAGAAGAAAGTGAGGAAATAAAACTTTTTAATTAAGCAATTTCCAAGGCATTACAGCAGGCTATAGTTATCATGGCTGGTATAATAGATTATCATAATTTAAAATATTAGGCATATCCCTGGTGCTATGCCAAATGCTGGGTAAATCTTTTCTTTAAAAAAAAAGCACTGGCCACATAAGTTTTACGACTTGCTAGAAGTGTCTGGTTATAATTTATTACAAAGTTTTTAAAATTTAATTTGTACAATAGCTAGTTTACTATATATAGTATGAATCTCAGTCCATAAACTCAGGTGTATAGGAAATGTGGTATCACGATTTTATGATAATTACTACCACTTCCCTGGATGGTAGAAAATTAATCAATTTCTTAATAGCACTGAGGCATCAGGATAGGTGTGCAACCAGTGTATGCTGGTAAACCAGCCAACCAACCAATTAACCAACTCATCAACCAACCAACAAGTGGGAAAAAACAAGCGCCATGTTTAGCAGCGGCTGCTAATTTCTACAGTGTAAATACTCACACAAAGACAAATTTCATGTACCTTTCCCATCACTGAAGGCACACTGGGAAGAAATGCACATAGTTGGCTCCTGTGTGTCAGTGTAACCCAGTTACCAACACCATTGCCATATATCTGGTCCTAAGTGTAACTGATTATCCTCTTTTCAGCTTGGTCTCCATCCCTAGGTCGCTCCCACCTGAGGGCCCTCCTGGTCTTCCATCTTTCTGTGTTAGGTCCACAACACCCTCAGTTATGCAAGAAACATTCCACTAGGTACTGGGAAATGTTACAAAGCTGACACAGGCCTAGGCACATGAAACACATTTTCTCTTCTCCAGCACTAGGATGGGAACTGAGGAATTTGTGGTTCCATGGTTATAGCTCTGTGCTTTCAGATCCTCAAACGCATCTAGCGTTCCCTTGTCTTCTAAAGGCAGTGTTGGGAGAGGGATGCCTGCCAATTCCTCAACTCTCTTTGATTTTCAGGTGACTCCCCCCACCTTTTCCCTCAGCCCAAACCCCTTTCACCCAGTTTCAGCAGAAGTTAAAAGACATACTGCTTCATCACGTATTGTCCCAAATGTTTCGTTTGCCCTGAATCCTAGGTTTTGGATATGCTTAAACCAGGAATTTTATTCCTTTGTCATCTGCATCCTTCTGTGACATGGTGTGCTGTAGATGCCAGAGTTGGGGAAGGTCCACAGGATATGGGAATGTATGGAAATAGATAGAGAAAATTATTTGTTAATAATTTAAAATATTCCCTTTATGTATTTCCTCTTCTCTTAAGCTTGGCTCTGGGCACTGTAAGTAAATGAACTTCATACATACATATATACACACACACACAGAAAATGCATATATAGCATATATATACATGTGTGTATATGCTAAGTTAATTTTTCCATAACTTTCGTAATATAGTCATTTATCCTTAGAGGTCATGCATTGCAATTCCTTTCTGATATAGGAGTCTCTCTTCCCATGAATATTATAGATTGTTAGTCCTCTTGAATTTAAATTTAAAAATCTTGTTATAGGGCTCATAACCTGGGTGGCTCAGTCAGTTGAGCATCTGACTCTTGGTTTCAGCTCGGGTCATGATCCCAGGGTTGCGGGATCAAGCCCTGCATTGGGTTCCGTGTTGGGTGTGGAGCCCGTTTAAGATTCATTCATTCATTCATTCATTCTCTCTCTCCCCCCCTTTCCCTTCCCCCATTCTCTCTCAAAAAAAAAATAATAATTAAAAACTATGTTAGATGATTTAGTTAGGAAAAAAATCTAAGTATCATAGAGAAAAGAGGTCTATATTCTGAGCTTGTCTATAATTCTTTAGCCCCAATCCTAGTTTTTGTTTCCATATGGTGAACACAACTCTCTTGTGTCCTCTTATTGTAATCCTTCATGGAATAAACATTTCCCAACTTCTAACTGTTCCTTGCATATTATCATTTTCACACTTGTCCCTTTCCTGATCCCTCTTTCAGACACATTTTATTTAGCAAGTGGTATTAGAAGGCAGTATGGGTACAGTGCTCAAACTGTGACCCAACCAGCACCAAAGAGCTTAAAAGTAAAATGGGACTCTTTCCTCCTTTGATGTGGATTTCACATTGCTTTTAATATGCCTAAATTAATTGATATCATTAATTCCTACTCTTAAGCTTCAGTCTACTATATTCTAAGATCTTTTCTAAATAAGCTACCATGTGGACAGCCTAGGATAGTGAAAGAACATGGGTTCGGAGGGCAGACTGACCCAGGCTCAGATCCCAGTCATATTACTTCCAGTTCACTGAGTTATCACTTACTTAGCCTGTCCTAGCATCTCTGAGGCAATTCTGGTGAAAATACTTGGCACAATGTGTACAGTCAGTAAATGCTTTCCCCTTCCCTCCTTCTCTTTCTCCCAGATTTTACATTTATCTCCATCATAATTACTGAATTTTACCTTGGGCTTTGCTCAGATGTGCACATACTGGAAATAGTTTAGAATCTCCATCTTTGTTCACAAGTTACTCAGGTTAAGTCAACAGTATTTGTTTTACACTTACTGCTTGCAAAGCAATGAACTAGCTACTAAAGCTAATGGAAGGGGTGAGAGGTAGTTTGTAGATATAAAAAATACAACATTGTCCCTATCATTACACAATGTAGAAGCCACTGGAGGATAGCTCCATGAAAAGAACACACATGGTGTGAATTGAACAGAGTTACATGCATGGTTGTACAGAAACATGCAGGAGGAAGTCATTACATACATTTGAATAGAGAGGATAGAGTGGAGGAGGTTTTTTGCAAGCTGATCCGTGAGTGGTGAATGAGAAGAAGGGAGAAGTTTCCATATTGAAAAAAGCAGGAACACACAGAGGTTAAAACAGAGGTTAAAAAATTAAAGTCTTACATGACAGAAAACAGTGATACACACGATGTTATTGCATCATAGGCTGACTGAAGGGAGGGGTGTGGTGCCACCTTTAATTTGATGACCAGGCCTTACTACTTAGCCTAGGTTACAGTGTTTCAAGAGATGAACTGAGGTCATTTGTCTCCAGGGTTAGGGAGTCATTTTCCTGTGATATTTAAAATAAACTTTTGGTTTCTAAAAAATGACCCATTTTATATAGTGCAAATGATTCCTAGCTGCTCCGTGCAAACTTTGTTTTTTTACTTTCTGGTTTTTTCATTCTCATAAATCTCTCAATAAGTTAGTTTAATTTAAAATTTATTTAAAAATTATCCTTTAATTGGCTACTGGGAGCCCTTTTAAGCTGGCTCCCGAATTCCTTTGAAACAGCTGCATCATTTTTTATGGAATTCCTTACTTTCGAGCACAAGATTTTCTAAGCTCTTGTTTTCCCTTCCCTGTTCTAGTACTAAAATAAGCTGTAGCTAGTGGGAACTGGTATTCAAAATCTAGACACTAGGGATATTCACTTTTACTGGAGTATGCTTGCTTTTTTAGGCCTTTTCAACACACGTAGTGATGTAAACAAATATAATAAATATAATGATATAATTTTAATCTAACATCATAGGGTTCTTTCCATGTATCTTTCTCCTCCCATAGTGAGAACTCCAGCTCCCCTCAAAATAAGAAAAGTACAGACCAATATTCCTAATATATATAAATGCAAAAATTCTCAAAACATTAGCAAACTGAATTCAATAGCACACTGGAAGGATCATACACCAAAATCAAGTAGGATATAATTCAGAGATGCAAGGATGGCTCAATAAAAGTGAAAGACCACATTAATAGAAGTAAAGACAAAAACCATTAAGATCATCTCAATCAATGTAGAAAAGGTATTTGACAAAATATAACATCTTTCACGAGGAAAATGCTCAACAAATTGTATCTTGAAAGAATATGCCTCAACAGAATAAAGGCCATATATGACCAACTCACAGCTAACATCATACTCAATGGTGAAAAGTTAAAACCTTTTCTTCTAAGGTCAAGAACAAGACAAGGATGCCCACTCTTTTTTTTTTTATGTTTATTTATTTATTTATGAGGGAGAGAGAGAGAGAGAGAGAGAGAGAGAGAGAGAGAGAGAGAGAGAGTGTGTGTGTGTGAATAGGCACATGAACAAGCAGTGGAGGGGCAGAGAGAGAGACACACACACACACACAGAATCCGAAGCAGGCTCCAGGCAGTGAGCTGTCAGCACAGAGCCCAACATGGGGCTTGAACTCATGAACCTTGAGCTCATGACCTGAGTCTAAGTCAGACGCTTAACAGACTGAGCCACCCAGTACCCCAAGAATGTCCACTCTTAACCACTCTTATTCAACATAGTAGAAGTCCTAGGTAGAGCAATCAGGCAAGAATAAAAAAATCGTCCAAATTGGAAAGAAAGTAAAACTGTCTTTGTAAATATGATCTTACGTACAGATAATTTCTAAAGACTATCACAAACCAAAATAATAACAACAAAACAAAAAACACTATTAGACTAACCAATAAATTCAGTAAAATTATAGGGGGAACTCACAAACTGTAAGATCATGACCTGAGCCCAAGTTGGATGCTTAACTGACTGAGCAACCCAGAGGCCCCAAGATTAGTTAGGATAATAGGAGATGAACCAGAAGTGTGACACACAAAATCAACCAGAGAGAGAAGAAGGGGAATGTGGGTAAAAATGGGCCTGGAATGGGAAAAAGAAGAGCAGTGACCTGTCTTCCCCTCATATGTCCACACCTTTTTTTATCAGGCTTCAAACCAGGCCTATGCACAGCCAGCCATATATCTGATGAAACCCTACTGTGTATGCTGAGTTTCCGTTTCTCTACCTCTGAATAGAAAATAAACATGATGAAAATAAACCACTGAAAACTCTAAAATTCTTCCTGGGAAAAACAATGACCATGACAAAAAGTTTTCCCCAAGAAAGAAATCCCCATACTTAACCAGAACTAAATCATTATTCACTCAGCTACTGGACACTTTAACCTCTTGGAAAAGCTTAACTGCAAAATAAGTAATTTTTTTCTTGTGAAAATGAGCCAAATGGACTGTACCAGATTAAACTTCTCACGCCATCTCTCTAACTGATAAATTTGCTTCCCAATGACGATATCTACTCAGTCTCTATTTGGGTGACAATGTTAAACATTAAGGTGAAATTCGTTTCTTTTATGATTTCACAATTAGGAAGTCTGAAGTGGTCATATTCTGCCTTGATCTTTTCTTTCCCGTGGACAACCCCTAAGATAGCACACACTCATGGAATAATAAATAAGTAGAAATTACGGTTCCACTTAATATTATCTAAATCAGCACCCAATGTGTCAATGTAAGGCTTCTTTGGTAAAGCATCCTGGAACACATAATTCTAACTGAATCTAAGTGGGGAGCTGTCAGTTTCACCATTTTATGTAAATGTCAGGGCCAGCAATCTCAGGTGTGCCTGGAGTCACAGAGAGGGAAAGATGGCTCTCCTGACCCCTTTGGAAGGTAAAATATTGAAGGTTGAAGGTGGGAATTGGAGAAGAAAAAGTAACAGAACACCAGCTAGAGTTGCTTTGAGGAGGCAGATCTAACTAGGTCTGCTCCCACATGAAAACAGGTAATGCTAGGGAGCAGGGTGGGGTCTGAGTTTCTGTCTTTTAGGTAGAATAGTCCACCCTAGGAGCCCAACCCAGCCTCGTGAATATCATGGACTCAGGAGAGGTAGGAGAAGATGAGCAGTTCATCTGCGCATAGAAGAAAGCCAAAAAAGGACTTGGGTAAAGCTGGCTTGCCATGCAATAAGGACCAGTAACATTAACCATCCCCTACTGAAGCTAGGTACTTTTCCTATCAAGAAGTCTTTTTGCCATTTAGGAAAAAAAAAAACCTGCTCTTATGATAGGTTGGAGACATTGATGGGAAATTACAGGCATTATGTTCCCAACTACAGAGAATTTGATTTAGTCTCACAGGACATGGGTGTCTATATTAAATACAGATGCCATCACTCGTCAGATACATAACTGATTTTTAGGATCCTACCCTATGAAATGTCTATGAGTAAATTAATGTCAAATTGGAAAGCTATCAAGAAAATGATAATATACTGAGCTAAATGCTCTTCCAAGGTTCAAGCTGGAGTGGTCTGAATGAACACTTACAGGTGAGTTACTTTGCAAAGAATGCTGGCCTTAAGGAGCATGCTTAGCATTTCAGAAAGTAAATGTGGAACTAATGTAAACTGAAGAACAGAAGCTCATGTGGGGAACTGCTACATAATACACCCAAGAAAAGAGACTTAGTGCAAGTTCAATAGGCAAAGATTCCACAAAGTATGAGTTAAGGAAAAGTAGGACACGGTGGGTGACAAGCTTGTTTAGAGTCTGCAATGAAGCCCAGTCTACAGTGTAAAAAACAAGAATGAGACTGCATGTATCAAAACAATTTCATAAGGTAGTCCAGCCATTGTCTCTGGGAAAAATCAGTAAGAACATTATTGGCAGATGTTTCAGAAACCAGTAAGGGTTTTAGAGGATACAGAAAAGAGCTGCCAAGATTCTTTAATTGAATATCATCCCTGAAAGAAATATTGAAAGAACAAGGTTTATTCTGCTTGCAAAAAATAAAACTGGGGAGAAATAGTCACCTAATAGAAAAGGGGCTGTCAGACAATGGCAATAAGCAGTACTCTTGCCCCGTTGAAAAAAATCAAAGAAAATTGACTTAAACTACAGCAGCCTGAGATTTATAATCACCTCCCTACTCAGCCAAACTAAAAAAAAATTCTTTCTATTCATAAAGTGCAATTAATTCTTTGATTAATATATGTGCGTACATATATGTATGTGTATGTATTACATATGTGTTGTTATATGTATACATGTGTGTATACAACACGTGTCATGTGTGCTAAATACATGCCATGGTCATATTCACATTTGTTTGGTTTTTAGTCAAATTTCTGTCATAAAGTATTTAACATAAACTACTTGGAATTAAGCCCTTAATATGGTTTTTGGCTGTTGTAATAAACAATAAAGATTTTCCTGTCTTGTACTTGATGAACACTGGTGAGGTGTGGACTCTCATTCCCCAAAGCAATTCATTATGTTTTTAGCTTAAGAAACTTTAGGCTTCCTTGGATATTGATTTACAGAAAGAAGCCAAATAGAAAATTAGCTCCCATGTGAATGTGTCTGCTTTTATGATAAAGTACTTTGGGCTAGGTATTATTGTCATTTTTAAAAGTGGTCATAGTCTATTATGCAAATTAATCTTTCAGGATCTAAATTACACCAAGGTATAACAGTATAACATCCCTGTGTGCCATAGACATTAATTTTTATTTACAATGTATGTATTACAACCTTAATGTAACTAATTTGCAAAGTTATATATTTTGCCAATTTAAATGCTTTTTAAAGATGTGTTTGTGTAAAAATCCGTAAACAATGCATGAGCTATTTCAGGGTGGTCTTCTGGGTGATCTTGAAGAATGGACTGGATTCTCATGTCAATAGAGCCTTAGAAAAGGTAACACTTTTGTGGGGAAAAGGACTGTGGAAAGTTCTTTTTAGTTCTGTGCTTGTTGTTATTGTTATTATAAATACATTAGGTGAAAGTGGTTACACAATATACAGTATACTGTATATACAATATACAGATCATGGATACATAATAAATCAAGAAACATTTTAGACATCTTCCTTTTCAATCCCTTATTTCACTGGCAAGTAACAAACAGAACCAGAGGGTTCATGCTTAACTCAGGCTAAACTTCAAAATTTCTTACTCATATTTGTAATGCATGGTGTTGTAAAAGATACTGCACGCTCCAGGCTGTTAGCACAGAGCCTGACATGGGGCTCGAATTCACAAAACTTGAGATCATGACCTGAACCAAAGTCAGATGCTTAGCCCACTGAGCCACCCAGATGCCCCTGTAACTTTGCATCTATTAACCAGGGTAAAATAATTTCTTTTACCTAGTAAGACAGCTCTAGTCTTAAGATTTTGCTACCAAATTTCAATCCTGAGAACAGGATGCCTTTGAAAATTTATAATGGAAAGTCTAACAGAGTTTTAACTTACTAACTACTATGGAGCCTCTGCTATAAAACCATCTATGCAAAGAACATGATTCATTTGTCTACAATGTTATCAACACTGGCCTTAAATTACATCTTCATACAATTTAACAACATATAAACAATACAGCAGCCATGATTTATTTGTGATGTATATGATATATCATAACAACACCAGGTCACTAGAGCCCGAATTTCACATTTTTGTAATTCTTTATATTATTTTTCATTTGTCATTTTACAGGATATCAATATGCATAGAATACAGTGCATCTAACACTTAAAATATTCTAAAATATTGCTTGTAACTAACAGTGATTTATTAAGTAATAAAACAGGAACTTCATTAATGCAAAACCATTAATTTTCTTCTTCTAATATTGTTATGAGAGATTCCATTTTAATTTCAACTGTGAGTCACTGATGTAAGAATGCATTTTTATACTAAACTATGTTTACATTTTGCTTTTATCAAATAATTCACAGCGTTTAATAATTTTGGGAATGTTACTTAACATTCTATTAATAATAATTCCCCAACAAATTACCAATTCTTATAATGTATCTGAGGTGTGCTAGGTGTGATGTAAGGGTTTGGCAATAAACAAAGCACAGACATTGCCTTCAAGGTGCTTATAGTTTAAATACGGACAAGCACCAACATACATAAGCACTAAGAGGTCTTACAACTGCAATGATGGAAGAAAGACATTTGGTCACACAAGGCTATCATTCCATGTGGCCTCTTGGCATGCTGGCCAGCTGCTCTTCTCATTTTGATACCACACTCTTCTAAAAAGTTCTTCTTGACCCTCTGCCCCACCCCAATGCTCCTGCCATGCAACCATGTATTTACTATCTAGTCATCTAGGTTGAGGATTTCTCCTCAATAAAACTGGTCTGATCAATTATTGTAATTAACTCACTTTGGCTCCGGGGAAGGTTCTCAACCACTCAGGTGGTAAATCTGATAGAACCTTTAGATGAGGAGTGTTTTTCTTGCAGCCTCATGCTCACCAGAAAGGAGGATTGGAACCAAATGATATGAACTATCAGGGAAAGTCCTCTTCTTGTTTCTTTGGGTTACCTACTGGCCCCTTCCACTCCTGTGTAGAGGAAAAGTACAGAGGAGAACAAATGTTTATATTATTTAACTTCTAAAGCTCAATGAAGCACCTTTTCAGGTAGCCAGACACTACCTCGGGTCCCTAAGCAGAGTGCAAAAATTAATCATTTATGATGTTATGATGTCAGTTCTGTGAATCTACCACTCCCATTGGTCTTTGCTTCCCACTCCATGGCCTACATACCCATGTCCAGAAAACTGGAGGAAATGAGAGTCAGGAATAGACAAAGAGTGATGTGTATGGCCTTCTCCTGTGTAATCTCAATAACGAAGAGTAAATGAATTTCTTCCCAAACATAAGGGTGATTTTGAATATATGACTGCTTCTTTCTTGGTATTTGCTGATAGAACTCCACATCCAGCCAGAATAGTTGGGCAGATAGGGAATCACAACAGAGAGAAGGTAGAGTGACAGAGAGAGGGAGGAGAAGGCAAAAGGGTACAAGGTAGGAATGTGTGCAAGTAGGAATTCCAAGCTTCCAATGGTCATAGGGTGGGGGGAGGGGCCAGGTATTAGTTAGAAGCATAAGTTTGATTGTTGCCAGTGAAAAACCTGCCTAGGAAGGCCAGAAGACCCAATGAACAGAGCTCTGGTGGGTACAAAGCTCACTAGTTGGTAGGTTGGAAATTGGGGATGTGAAAAAAAGCCCAGTCATGCCGTATCAAAATTACCATCTCTAGTTAGTCACCAAAAAGACCAGCTGAAGGTTGTAAGATTATCCAACATGCCTCATGAAAGAGTGGGCAGTGTGCTCCATTCACAGTAAGAGGGACAACATTCAAGGCTATAGAAGCTGGGCATCAATAGAGCCCTAGGCAGTGCTGGGTTCTGGTCTTGCCCTTCCTCCTGAAAGCTCCTTCTTACAGCTGTGTGTGTGACTGTGCAAGGACACCATGCGCCATGTAACCTAGAGGCAGCTGCTCCGCATTAAATAGCGCCTACAATAATAGTGTCTAGTGTGAACTGGGATCTTTCTGGATTACACAGAGTTAAATAAAATGGAAAAGCATGACTAGCTTGCTGTAAGCAGATGGTGGCTCAAGAATCGAGGGTAGCATGTCAGGTGCAAAATAAAGCAAAGCCCTTGTCTGCAAACATCTGATTTGTGAAAGTAAAATTTACACTTGCTATATGCTGGAGGAATATTCATTGCTTTGCTTTGGGAGCATGTGGGAATTAACTATTTGGAAGAAAAAGATTTGGACAGAGTTCTAGTTCCTCAATTCTGGGGGAGGAAAACCCAAGATAAAAATTAAGATTAACCAGGGAAGGACATGCAGCAGCACAAAAATATAAATACTATTTTCTGTTGTAGCCTTTTGCACTAAATCCTCTTACCAGCTCACTGAACTCTCTCAAATTAATCCCGAAGGACCATTCACCCGCCTCTCCAGATGCCCCTCTCCTTTGCAACTCATTCACACTGAATAACCACTGTGGAAAGAAAAATAAGATGAGGCAAACACAGTTTCAGATCTGAAGGGTATCTGCCAAACCGGTGTTTCTGTGATGACAGATTTGAGGAAATTGGCTATAGGCTGGGGAAGATAAAGAAAGAAATCCATAGAGAAGGATGAAGAGACTTTTTTTTGTTTTTTTTGTGTTTTTTTTTTTTTTTTGCAGTGTTGGGGGGGTACTGGGAAATGAGAAACTGCTTGAAAGTTCCAGAGAATTGAATCTGAAGACTGACTCAGTGGTAAGCCACCCTCAGTGCCAGTAGATGGAGAGAAATTTTTATTTTTAATCAGTCTCTAGGACACTGGTTCTGAAAATGTGATCCCTGGACCAGCAGCAGTAGGACCATCTGGAAACTTGTTAGAAATGCACATTCTTGGGCCCAATACCAGATCTACTAAACAGAAACTCTGAGATGGATTTAAGCCATGTGTGTTTAACAAACCCTGGAGGTGATTCGGATACACACTCAAGGCTGAGAACCACTACTCTATGATATGAAGGGTATTGGTTATGAGGTATGTCTTAAAAATTCTTCATTGTCAAGTTCAGCATTTCTTCTAACCTGCTGGCACTTTTTCTGCAAATTTTGATGTTGATGCTTTCATAAGCTTATGAAGAAGTGCCAGTTAAAGGTACTGGACAAGAATGGGAACTCACCTCATTTAAAAATCATCTTAGGGTGCCTGGGTGTGTCAGTCAGTTAAGCACACAACTCTTGGTTTTGGCTCAGGTCATGATCTCACAGTTCGTGGGTTTGAACTCTGCATTCAGAGTGCTGTGCTGACAGTGTGGAGCCTGTATGGGATCCTCTCTCTCTCCCTCACTCTCTTTTCCTCCCTCACTCACACATGCTCTCTCTCTCAAAATAAATAAATAAATAAATAAATAAATAAATAAATAAATAAATAAATAAACTTTTATGAATAAAATGGTCGTAAATGATTTGTTGATTAACACATCAAGGGCTTGCAGGTGTTTAGTAATGACACCAGGGATAACAACCAAGTGTGGGTAATGATAATCGTGCCACAAATGCCATGTCCAAATGGCCTAAAGACACTACTGATTATAAGACACGTGTAAAAAGATGTTAAAAAGTGTGATATGTCAAGAGATTTTTTTTAAAGGTATTACATATGATGAGTTAGGACAAACTGGAAAAGCAATATGTTAACTTACAATTATAATTAACATAGTCAAGGTAATACTGGTAAGAAAACAAAGCAGACATGCACTGCAGTAGGGACAAGACCCAGTTCTTGTGAAGGAACCAGGACATAAGTTAACTCTAGAATAACATCTGAAATCATGGGATACTGGCTCCCTCAACTATGGATCTGGAGGCCTGAGTGAGGCCAGTCCATCGGTGGGAGGTTTGTGGTCTGATGGTGGGAATTAGAAAGATCCACTCACATCAACACACAACCAGGGAAGGGGCAAAAAAGCCCAGATATGGGAATACTGGGTATGGGATACCACTGAGGATGAAAAGAATGAAGAAGGTCATCTAGAGGCACCATATTACTTCCTTCACAATTCTGCCTTCAGGCTGCTCTGTCTCCGCCTACAACCAGATAAATGAAAGCTATGTGGGTAATATATTTTATCCTTCCTGTATGAGATTTATGTACCTCAACTGGGATTATGGGCTCAACGGCAATACATTGTACCCAATGGGAATTTATTTCTCACAGTTTTGGAGGCTAGAAGTTTCAGATGAATGTGACTCATGAAGGCTCTACCCTCATGATATAATCACCTTCCTAAAGCCCACTTTTAAATACCATATTTACACTGGAGATTAGATTTCAACATATGAATTTTGGAGCAACACAAACATCCAATCCATTGCAGGGAGCAATGCTTTGGAATACAGGTATTTTTAAATTGGAAATGGAGGTCAAGAAAGTGTAACTAAAAACAAGTTTTAATCTCTGATCTTTAGTTCTTACTAAAGCTATCTTTCCTAAGTGTATGGCTTCAGTTTCGAAGATCAGTACTCGTCCCTTTATCCTCTCATGGGTCATAGCACCAGGGCACACAGGAGCTAATTTTCTCCTTGGTGACACATAGAAGGTTTTGAGACAGGTTTATCACAAATTCATATCACTGTCTCATTGTTAGCTTCTGAAGAAGCCTAAAATTTTTTAAATTGAAGGTTACAGTCAACTCCATGAAAAATTCAATATTTTATATTCCAGCTAATTCTGCATATTAAAATAGCTACAATATTTCTTATGGGTTTTGAGGAGAATTTTAGATTTTTATTAAATACAGTTGACCCTCAAACAACACAGGTTCAAACTGTGTGGCTCCACTTACACACAGATTTTTTTTTTTCAGTAGATACAGCACAGTATTATGAATGTATTTTCTCTTCCTTCTGATTTTCTTAACATTTTTCCCTAGCTTACATTATTCAAAAGTACAGCATATAATACATATAATATAAAAAATATGTATTACACAACTATTTATGTTACCATAAGCTTCTGGTCTGCAATAGGCTATTAGTATTAAGTTTTCAGGGAGTCAAAGTTATATGTGCATTTTCAATTGCATGGAGGGTCGGCACTCCTAACCCCCCATGTTGTTCAATTGTATTTTAATTAAAGAAAATGATATAAAGTTATTGTTATTTAACAAATGAAACCAATGAAAACCTATTTGGCATGCTTTATATTTTCTTTAAAAATCTCATGCTACACTAGGGTTGAATTCAGGACAACAGCATTGACAAGATAAAACTGGACCCATTTTGGAACATACCAGAAGACTAAACATATTATCCTCAATGAAAGTCTTCAGTGATGTGCTGTGCTTGGCAGCAACATTTTTTTGAATAAATAGAATGAATAGTTGTGATTCTCAACTTTAGGTGGTTGGTAATGATTAACCAATTAATCTTTCAGGACAATTTTTCCCCTCTGGCTCTATGTCCATTGACATACACTGTATTTTAACCAAAGGGTATCTTGTTGCAGGATTGGGTTGGTGGATGCCAGATATTCCCCTCTTTCCTTTCAGGAATGGCTTGGCCTTGGCAAGGGTCCCCCAAGTCTACTTGAACCTGTATCAGCTCTCTTACTCTCTTCTATCAGTTTTAGCTTATCCATATGTCCTCAGGTGAATTTTTTTTCTTTTTTTACCACTTTCAGTATAAGTCACCTTTTCTTGAAAGAAGTGATGCAGCTATAAAAATCTGCTAGGTAAAAACTAGTTACCCTCAGTAGGAAGTCAACTTCAGAAAAATTACTCACTGGCACAGATAAAGTGGGAGAGGGGAAAGAATGTGGATTCTGGAATTACAGTGACTGGTGTATGAATCTTGATTGGGCCACCCATAACCTAAGCACATTACATATTCTAAGTCCTTGCTCCTTCTGTCTAATGGAGTTAATAACAGCTGCCTCTTAGAATTGTTGTAAAAGGCATACTTTTGTGGTGATAGGTCACAAAATTTAAACATCCCTCACTCAGAGAAAAAATGTAGTGCTTTTAATTTAATTATTAATTAAATAAAATTATTCAATATTAATATTTAATATTCTTCTGAGCTTCCACTCATGCTTAAATGAAAATAAACAACAAATACTTATATTAATGTAATGCTAACAGATAAACTCTCAAATCTCAAGACTTCATCTAGAAAAATACTATGTATTTTTCACTCATGCAACAACCCATTATAGGAGTCGTCTAGTGACTCTCTCCCAAGTAGTTACCCAGGGATTCACGGTCCCTCATCTTTTATCTCTGCCATCTTCAACACTCTCTTGATCACCATGTACATCCACCAACATCTAGCTGGTGGATGGGGAAAATGAGCGGAAGAAGGCATACTGACAATCATCTAGACCAGGAAGGAACACGTATTACTTACAATCATTCATTGTAACAATTCAATGACTTAGATTTCATTGATGAGATCTATTCAAGTGATGCACCTAGATGCAAGAAGAACTAAGAAGATGTCTCCCAATTACATTTGTAAAATGTAATTGTAGTGGAAGGGTGGCACAAAATCTTTGCTGTGAGTCATCTCACCCAGAGCCTAACACTTAAATATACAAGCACACCTTTCATATAAAACACACTCACCACCTTGTGAAAGATAATCCAAAGTTCATCCAGTTACTGTAGTTAGCTCAAAGTCCAGGATGTCTGAATGATTTGCTCAACATTCCATCAAGATTGTATATAGCTCCATATGAACTAAAAATCAAGTTACCTAAACCTCCTCTCATTTCAACATACAGACTTAACCAGTATACAAAGACATGTAAGAGCCATGGGAACCTCCACTGAACAGCAGTGGGAGATGCACAATAGATGTCTATCCCTGGCAATGATAACACCCTGCTGGTCAGACATTGGGAAGGCCCCTCATATAGAGACAGGGATGGTTCCTAGACTGGACTTTGGGTTGCTCCCTGGGAATAAGTCCCTTGTCCACTGCTCTGTTTGGTCCCTGGTTCTGTCTTCTGGGAGATTATGCCACGTTCAATATTCTCTGTGCCCACGTTGCAAGTAAGCACTGAAAATTACGGCCTCTCCAGTGACTTCTAGTTCTTGTGTCCTTCTGGCTGCTAAAGCAAATTTGGAGGCCCAAAGGCTGTTAAAGACCTTGAACACTCAAAGGTATGTATATTTGGCAATACAATTACCTCAAAAGCTTAGCAGAATTTTAAAAACCTAGTTTGCTTCCAGATGGTACTCACATTCAACATTCTTACCTAGAAATACTTATAAACCAAATCAAAATGTTTGTTTCCTTACCTCATATTTCCTTCTCTCAGCTAAATGTTTATTATTTTGAGGTCATCAGGTTGAGATTGGAAGGCAATGAAACAATGCTTGTCCCCTCTCTGTACTGTTGGGAGATCTCCTGAGAACCAAGGAAAGTGGAGGCACAGGGGACGGGGGATACCAGTCTCTCCTCCAGTACTGAGAATGAGGGGAAATCCTTCTGCCTCCAATTTAATGCTTCAGGGGATTAGGCACCCCTTCATGGGACTGGTGATCCATTAGACTATATCTTCTTGGAAAGCGAGTCTGATTTATTCAACTTTGCATCTCCAGCAACTAGACATTGTCCAGACACACAGAAAATGCTTAATAATGTTTACAGGGTAAATGAATATAAAATTAGGTATTAATTAGTAATAGATCTTACTTTAGTTCAATGGCTTTCAAAGTATGGTCTCTGGACAAGCATCACCATGATCAGAAATTACAAGTACAAATTCTGGACCCAATTTCAGACCTACTGAATCTGGGGTAGGGCCCAGAAATGTTGTATTTTAACAAGAGGATTCCATTGCGCACTGACATTTGAGAATCATTGCATTAGTCCATTAACGGTTTAAAAACTTTTACCCACGAGTCAGCTAAAACTATGTTTTCCTTTTAAAGTAAGAGCCTATTAAATTTGATAAGGAAGGAATTTCCCTAGGTATTTTAGAAATATTTTTTATTTGGTGGACTACATGTTAAAGATTCCGTGAGTTTAGAACAATATGTTTTGAACTTTTTTTTTTTTTTTTTAACTTTTCCAGAGACTTCCTGTCATTGTTCCACATACAGAATTTCCACTGGAGTTAAGTGAAGTTCAGAGACTATGTCAACAGCAGGGTGCAGTTTCAGATTACCTAGGCAGAGATTATGCCTTCTTCCCACCACCTGAGTTCATCCATGCATCCTGCTTCATTGTATGCCACTCTGGTGACCTCCTCATCCAGAGTCATGAGACTGTTTTATACTCATGGTGTCATTTATCACCAAGTTGAAGGCTGAGTCACATTTCACCAATCTCTGAAAAGACTTTTGCAATCTAGGGAGATGATTGTACTTTTTAAATGTTATCTAACAGACAATGTTTAAGTTATCAATCTTTTCTAATGGACTAAGTTAACCTAATAGTCTATTTATCTCAGACTAAACTTAAGATTAGCTAATACAATTTTATCTGAGACATATGGCTTCAATTTAATTGGCACTGAATATCTTTTTGAGCTGACTTTATGACAGCCAATCAATACTTGTAATGGATACTTCACAATGCCATCATTTCTTTTAAATAAAGGTCTGAGAGTAATAGAGCAGTGTCTAATGTGATTAGAGCAAACACATTTAAACTACAATGCTTCCAAAAATGTAAATGCACATTGTTTTGTTTTTATTATTCTTGTAAATGTAATTATTCCAGTGTTATCCATTTCAGCCAAAAATACTTAGGAGATTTTTAATTTTTCCTTCAGAATCCTCATGTAGGTTGAAACAGTGACTAGTTTGATTACCCAGCAGCCCCTGGTAAATATTACAATCAGTATTCCCTGAAATAAATAATAGGTGTAATTAACTATAGAACTTAAAGTTTTCTTGATGGTACCAATACAGTTTTTTAGACTTCAACCTGCGGGCTAATCATCTGAAGATGTTGTTAAAAATGTCCATTCTAAATGAATAGGTCTGGAGGCGCCTGGGTGACTCATTCGGTTAAGTGGCTGACTTCGGCTCAGGTCATGATCTCCTGGCTCATGAGATCAAGCCTTATATAGGGCTCTGTGCTAACAGCTCAGAGCCTGGAGCTTCTTCAGATTCTGTGTCTCCCTCGCTCTCTGACCCTCCCCTTCCCTTTCTCTCTCTCTCAAAACAAACAAAAAAAAAAAAAACAAAAAAAAAAAAACAAAAAAAAACACCAAAAAACATTAAATGAATAAATAAACAAATAAATAAGCAAGCAAGCAGGTCTGGGGGCACCTGGGTGGCTCAGCTGGTTAAGCCTCTCACTCTTTATTTCAGCTCAGGGTTTCATGAGTTAGAGCCCCGTGTCAGGCTCTGCACTGGCAGTATGGAGCCTGCTTGGCATTCTCTCTCTTCCCCTCTCTCTGCCTCTTCGCCACTAGTGCTGTCTCTGTCTCTCTCAAAATAAGTAAGTAAACTTAAAACTAAACTAAAATAAAATAAAATAAATGAGCAGGCCTGAAGTGGAGTAAGAGATTCTCCATTTCTAACTGACGCCAATGCTGCCAATCCCAAAACCACACTTTTGGGTGCTAAGTCACTAGAAAGCATCATAACGGAAAGAAAGAAAAGCAAATGTAAAATAATTTATAGGTAGCTATGCTGTCCTGCTCACCTTCATTACCTGAAAATAAAGTTATTAAAGAACATTCATGTCCAGACAACACTGCCACTGATTTTCCTCTTACAGATTGTTGTAATTTCTATATTTGTTGACGTGCTTCAATTCATATTTACTAATCCACCTTTTAAGAATTTTTGTAGCGTATATTGATAGTGACATAGCTTTGCATTTCTGGCCCATATGGAATAAAGGGGCTCATACTTTTTACTTCCATGCGAACATGGAAACAAGGGTGAGTTATGGGATAAATAGAGATGGCAGATTCCTTCTCAAGTTCGTGTGAGTAAATGGTACATATATCTTTTTCTCTAGATTGTTTACTGTGCTCGTAAGAACTGGAGGAGTAGTCATTTGTTCTGAGGTACAAGCATTTTTCCTTTCATAAACATCACATGCATTTCCCACAGCAACCCACACTTGAATACAAACCACAGACCTACGCTTGCACAGAAAATTGTCTCCAGCACATGTCTTGGCCAGTTTTACTTGACCTTCCAGATATTTCCCTTTTCTCCTCAGTTACAACAGGAGTCAATCTATTTTCATACCTCCACAGACTTCTCCTGCTTCACCCTGCCCCTCACCTTTGGGTTCCTCTTAATGATCCTGATTTCACAAGGGGTAATCAACTTTGAGTGGTGCTCCTCTTTCTTCACAATTAGTTATTTTTAACTTGAGAAAACCACCTGGTCGGACTACTGTCTGTTTGCCAGGCAGAGACAGCTGCTCTTGGGGTCTGCCATAGCCATGCTGCAGCCTGCTGGGAAATATGCCATGAACAAGAGTTTGGCGTGGGGTCAGTTTGGACCTCAAACCTCAATGACAGTTTATCTTCTCTGTGATTTGCTGGCATCATGAGCAACATTGCACCAGCTCAAAGAGACTCTGTTGTTCTCTTGCTCTGTCTCACCAACACACACACACACACACACACACACACACACACACACATACATACACACACATATACTCTCTCTCTCTCTCTCTCTCTCTCTCTCTCTGTCTCTCTCTCTCTGTCTCTCTCCCACACACACTTTTCACATACTCTCCTTGGAATAAAAAGAAGAGTCTTGTAAGGAAATTGGCTGTGTGCCACATTACCATAGGCTATACTATAGGTGCTTTGGATAAAGCTCATGAAAGAACATATGGGCCTCATGAAAGAAACACCTGCTTGTTAAAGTGGAAAATAAAGAATAAAAGTGGCCCCACTGTTCATTTGGAACCCCCTAGAAGGAAAGCTGACCATGATTAAATGAAGGAGGCCACTGGAGCCTCTTTTCTGCCCATATCTTTCCAGCTGAGGCAATTCTATTGCCTTGATTTTTAAACAGATATTATCAAGGATGTGCTCTGTATTTAGATTCTGGAAACAGAGTTGAGAAGTCTTCATACTAGGCAAGTTACAAAATTGTATCTCCCCCTTCCCCCCTAACAACAGTAACAAAAATTTAAGTCAAGATTTAGATTTTTCACTGAACAGCAATAAGATCAAGAATTTCAATAGGATCCTTTCACCTCCTCCAAATTTGGGAACATTTAAAAAAGAAATTAACAACTGAAAAGCAACTAACTGGTCATTGCTTTCAAAAAAATTAGTACAACTCCTAACACCCAGAAATGATTTGGTAGAAAAAAAATACATGCATTTTTTTAAATTAACTTGTGCACTTGAAAACTATCTAAATATATATGCCATGAAGAAGTTGATTTCAATTAAAATTAGAGTTTAAGATCACAAGAGGGAATATTAAGTCATTTTTATCTCTATATTCCAATTTTGCAAATAAAGACTTTTCACTTATACTTGACAATAGAAGATATAGGAAAACCCACTGCCACATGATTTCTCAGATAAGGGTCATGGAGGCTAATGAAACTCATCAAATGTCTGTCAACTGGGTTATCAAAAAAAAAAGAAGACACACATGTACACATACATATACATAGTATAATACGTTATTAAATAAAATTATATAGGATTTACAACTATGTATTATTTCTTTACACAATAAATTATGTGAAATAATATAAAACAAAATTTTTTTTTCTGAGAAGTGAGATTAAGGATGTTCTATTTTCTTCTTTTTGTTCAACTGTACTTTCTGATTCTTCTAGATTTAGTAGTCATTACTTGTGTAACAAAACAACAATTAAGGGTAAGAGGAGGGAATTAGGGTACAAAACATATTCCAAGGTAGTAATTTAGACTTGCTTTCAGGTCATTGTGAAATGTTCTGGAGCTGTGCCATGAAGAAGAGCCAGAACTGACGTCGAGAATCTTCCCTAGCAGGGTACACTTCTAGTTCCTGTTAGAAATCCTCTTTACCCAAAGCAAACTAATGCCCATGGGGCAATCCAGCTTGTTTTGGAAATAAAGTTTAAGTGGAACACAGCTACAATTATTTATGTTCTGTCTACAGCTGCTTTCATGCTATAATAGCAGAGTTGAGTAGTTGCCACAGAAGCCATGTGACCAACAAAGTCTAAAAAATTTGTTATCTGGACCTTTACAGAAAGTTTACTGACTCCTGGCCTAGCACATATCTCAGGGCAAAGGACTTCTAGAATGTTCTTGTATTTCATACAGAACTCACCCACTCCAATATTTAAAAGCTGTGGTTTGTGATGTCCAAATCTGAAACACATCATTAAGTTCCTTAGACTCATAATTTAATACCATTGTTTCAAGTAAATTTAATTCATGTGTGTCTAGTTCAGTTAAATATAATTCACCAAAACGTGTTTTTGGAATACTTGTTTAATGTTTAAAAAAAAGAAAAAGCATCAATACCATTCTCAGAGTCTGGAAGTTGTGCTTCTGCTGGAGTGAACTTCAGACCCTAAAAAAATGAGTTTTACTTAAACTCAGGATCAACAAGATCAAGTACACAGGAGAATTTTTGCTCTCAGTAAAGATGACAGTTTGAGTACGGACTGGCCCTGATAAAATGAGCTTAGGATCTTATTTTAAATTTGAGTGTCACAAGCTTTTTTCCTCAACAGCCAGATATGCCCCTCAATCAAGCTTCTTCCCGACACTTTATTTAGCTTGAGCATGGACATTAACAAGATATTACATGTCAAAGTATTCAGTGAAAATATACCTGTTCTACTCAAGAATAACATCAGCTCTTCAAATTCAGAGTAGACAATCAAAGGGACACAAGCACAAATTTACTGATCACAAACCCAAACCTTGAACATCCCAGTTAAATTGACAAACATGCATTGCTCACCCAACATGTGTTGAGTTTCTGAGATACTCAACTGAAAGACCAACTCAGCATATAGGTAACTTCCAATTGGACTAATTTTTGGGTCCATAGCCCACCATTTCTTTATGGTAAGCATGCAACTACCCTGAAAGACCTCTTCCTATCTATAATTCTTTTGCGTGGCTCTTCTTGTGTCCTAAGCATTGTTTTATCAAATTGGAAAGTCTTTTTTTAATGTTTATGTATTTACTTTGAGAGAGAGAGATTGAGAGAGAGAATGAGCTGGGGAAGGGCAGAGAGAGACAGAGACAGAGAGAGAGAGAGAGAGAGAGAGAGAGAGAGAGAGAGAGAGAGAGAGAATCCCAAGCAGGCTCCACTGTCAGCACAGAGCCTGACATATGACTCTATCTCACCAATCTTGAGCATGACCTGAGAAGAAATCTAGAGTTGGATGCTTAACCAACTAAGCCACCCAGTCACCCCAGAAAGTTTTTTTTTTTTTAAATAAGTCTCTATAGGGGCATCTGGGTGGCTCAGTCAGTTTAGCGTCTGACTTAGGCTCAGGTCATGATCTGCAGTTCGTGAGTCCAAGCCCCCCATCGGGCTCTGTGCTGACAGCTCAGAGCCTGGAGCCTGCTTCAGATTCTGTGTCTCCCTCTCTCTGCCCCTTCCCCCGCACATGCTCTGTGTCTCTCAAAAATGAATAAACGTTATAAATAAATAAATAAATAAATAAATAAATCCGCCTCTATAAAGGGTTTGCATCTGTGCTTAGTCTTTGATCTCCTGTAATTATGTAAATGTTGGCCACTATAAAACCCAAAACCTAGCCTCCAATTAATAATGTAGCACAAAAATAAGAAGATTGTTACAGAAATTATAGGAAGACCTCAATAGCAATAATAAAGTAGTATAATGAATGGAATTCTTATGATTTAGAAAACTGGAATTCAACATGAAATTAATAATAATAATAATAATAATAATAATAATAATAATAGATTTGCATTGAGGTAGGTATTTGACATGAAATATCTCAGATATTCCTTCCAAAAATTTTATGAGGAAATTTCTAATATCTGTGTTTTATCTAAGACTCGGGAAGACTAAATAGCTTTCTAAAACTTGTAAGTTAATAAAAAGCAAAGCAAGGACTCAGGGCCAGGTCTGATCACATTGCCTGTTTCACCATCTCCCAACTCCATGTCTTGCACATTTCTACATGTACATAAACTCTGGTATCTTCATGATACTGGAACAGAGTGGTAGGAGGTAGAGAGATGCTTTATAAAGAGTTGATCTTAGTATTTTTGACACTTAAACAGTTAAAACTATCATTTTACAAGTAATAAGCAATTTTTTTTCTTGTAGGATGGAGACGAGACTTTATCTTTCTTTTGGAAAAATTACTTAAATGAACATTTATTGGAGTATATCTAAGGGCAAGTCCCTGGGGAAGCCATGTGTTCTGTGAATTTGCCCCAAGCAGATGATTTAGGCTGAGATAGTAAACATTCTACTCAGTAAATGTGTGATCCTAAGAGTTAGAAGAGTTTTTCCATTCTTAAGCTGTATGCGTACCCTCTTTGCCTAAATGCTATGGCCCATTCTTGGATGCTAGGTATATTTGCAATAAAATACTTAATAAGAGCTTGGGAAGGGTAACCTGATGCATACCTTAACATCTCTTCTAACACTAGGAAATGGAAAGTGACAGAAATTAGACTAGGTTTTGTACTGCCAGACTTGAGTGGGACTGTTAGTGTTTACTGTTGATGGAATAAACCAGATTAGAGAGTAATCTCCTGTTGAGGCTGTCTTGAGGCGAGATCAATCCCATGCATGTGGGACGTGGGATTTCAGTTGCATAGATATTCCTACTGTAAATTGTTGTGGAAAAGTTTCAATAATGAGGTGGGCCTGAATTGAGGAAAGAAAGTCTTCTTTACTTCCTTCTCTAGGTCCAGGTATTAAGTGATTCTGGAAACTAAGGCAACATATTGCTTTGGCGGGTTTTTGGTGGTGAGCTACCTTCTGCCACATGGAAGTACTTCAGGAGCTGGTCAACAGCTAACCTTGATCAATGTTTGCTTTCTTGTTGCTTATGGTCTATTTCTGAAAGGATTTAAGAAGACATATATGAGTGACTATAACACAAAGCATGGTAATTTAGAATCACAATATAATGGAGACTATACAAAGCTTGAAGGAAAATTGATGTTACTTATTTCCTGAGGGAAACCACTTTCTTCCCAGACTTTGAATTTCTTTCTAAGGGTTTTGAGCAAATAAAAGGGATTGGGAAGAGCAAATGTATGGCATATGCTCCGTGAATGGTTTCTTTTTAACCTAGTCTAAACTCAAATTGAAATTTTTTCCTGTAGGTCTTTGTGCAAGAGAACCTGTAAATCAAAGTGGATGTTATTTTCAAGTATGGTTTTGTAAAATACAAAAAAACATTAGAGCAAATAACTTTTCCGTTGCTCCTCTTTTTTTTTTGATGTAACTTCATAAAAAGATACAAAACTGTGATGTAAGGATCTCAAAGTATATACCTCAGAGCAATTATGATCTCAGAATAATTAAATAGCTTGTTAGATAATCTCTCTTGAATATGAGCTATTTTAAATATACTCTGGTAGGTGTCCTATCTATCTATCTATCTTAGCATACTTGGAATAAGAAAGGGAAAACTGTCATCAATTGTGAATATTTGGAGAATGGATTTATTTGCTCAGAATGGCTCTTACCATTCAACATGGACCTTACCCACCAGAATTACATATATAGGGAACCCATATTTGTCTCAGAAAAAATAAGTCTTTGGATTTGTCCTGGAAAATTGTATAATTGTTATCTGAACCTCAATATTCTGTTATGAATGTAACTGAAAAAAAAATGTCATGCTCAAGATAATGGTGATTGTTTCAGCTATTAAAAACAAGCAAATACATGTGCAATACCAGAACCCAAAACCAAAATCTTCAGTTTGGCTGTCCTGGCACATTTAATTCCAAAGGAGTATGAGTTGTCTTCTTTCTGGTTCTGCCACTATGAACAAATTTCAAAAATACTGCATATCTTGGAAAAGACCCACCCGTGATCATTAAGAGTTGGAAGTTTGACTATTTAGGGCTCACCTTTTTTTTACTGAGGCATAGTAGATTTATATTATATTATATTATATTATATTATAGGTATAGGAAGTAAAAATCCAATATTTTTATATATTGCAAAATGTTCTCCACAATAAATCTAGTTAACATCTGTCATCATATGTAGTTATATATTTTTTTTGTGACGAGGACCTTCAAGAGTATTCACAGCAACTTTCAAATATGCAATACAGTACAGCATGGTGACTATAGCTAATAGGGAAGGAAAACAGAGAGGGAGATAAAAACAGGGAAGCAAAACATAAGAGACTCTTAAATAGAGAACAAACTGAAGGTTGATGGAGGGGAGGTAGGTGGGAGGATGGGGCTACATGGGTGATGGGACACTTGCTGTGATGAGCACTGGGTGTTATATGTAAGTGATGAATCACTAAATTCTATTCCTGAAACCATTATTATACTATGTGTTAACTGACTTGAATTTAAATTGTAAGAAAGGTATTTTTCTTTTATTTGTTAAATAAAAAAATAATACGCATTGCATATTTGATATACACATATCAAATCAGTATGCATAGCAGCACAATAAAGCTATCAATACAACCACAGAGCACATCAAACTCCAGTCAATTAACTCTGTCTAGGTCCTTTTCAAAAATGTACCCTGTTTGTCCCCAAAGAAGCCCTTTCTTTCTCTGATTCCTGGTCTTTAAAGAAATAAAAGCCTGTCTAATTGGCTCTTGAGCTCATCTCCCTTCTTGAACAGAACTGTTCTTCTGAGCAGTTCTGTGGACCAATGCACTGTCCTTTTTGGTTCAAGTCCCTCAAACAATTCATACTTCACTAGCCTGTTTCAATTTTTCAGTCTGATGCCCTCCAGCTCCTGCCTTTCTTAACTCAATCTTGTATATTCCTTAAGCTCTTATAAAAACCCTCCTCATCCTTACACACACACACACACACACACACACACACACACACACACGCACACACAGACGCACTCACACACTCCCTACTGCTCTGGTGAGTCACCTTTGTCCAACAATACATTAGGATATGCACGTATATATACTTACATGATATATGAGAGGTAAATCATGATGCATGCAGTTCACATGTAAGTGTTCCTACCTGGCATTATGCATTTATTAATCTGGGAAGAATGTTTAAGACAGGTTTTAGAGATGTAGGAGAGACTAGAAGGGGAAATAGTTTCTGCTACAAAAGACAAGAATGGGAACCAGAATGGAAATGATTTAAAATACAGGATTCCATTTTCCATGAGCTTTAGAGATAAAAACTATTACATCTTTATTTTAGTCAGAAAAAAATGACACATTTCACCATTAAAAAAAAAGGCAAAAGGAAAACGGGTTTTAAAGGCATAAAGATTGCAGAAACAATCACCTGAATAACACCTGAGGTGTTTTTGGTTTTGTTTAGAAAGCAATAAAGCTGAAAGATAACTGCAGGTTATGACAGAATCAGCTGATAAAACTCACCTTAGAAGAAATATCTGTGATTTAGGAAAAGGTTTGTATTATAATGATTTCTTTTTATAATCTGACTTGCCCACTCCCCCTCAGAGCACATTCCTTCTCTCCTGCAATCATCAGTGGTTCCATCAAAGTCTTCCTGGTATAAATATGAACTCATCTTCAAAGAAGCATGTAAGTACTAAATTCAAATCTATGTTGCTTTTCTAGGCAGGTAATAGATTATAACTATCTGCTTAATTCCCTATCACTGTTTCCCTGTGACCTTCAGAACCGAGATCACTAAAATCCTGGAGGTTCAACCTTGATCAATTTCTCAAACTAGACTGGTCTCCTAGGACTTGGGGACTTGTAAGGAGCCCATAACTAACAGTACTCTGTCTCAGCTTCTGTTCATGATTGCTGCATATACGTGACCATATAGTCTAACAAAGAAACTGATTCACAGTTTATTTCCCTATCCCTCCCATTTCACTAAACCCTCCTCAACTTCCCCTCTTCCCCATAGCACCCCAAAATTTGGCTTCTTTCCATGAGTTCCAGCTTCTAGGTAGGCCTGCTACCTGCTGTCTGAACGTTCTGATGTCACGAGATATGTCCTGACAGATCCCAACCATTGTCTACTGTTGAATCCCAACCTTTCTTCACTGCTAACTTCTCCCATACTCTGTTAAGTTTCTCCCTATCACTTGTTCTGCCTCCCACATTCAGATTGGTATCTAGACTGTACCTTTCCATACAGGCCTTCTATGTAACCAAGCAACAGAAGCACTCCCCTGTAATCATCCAGGCCGACTTCTGCATGGTCTCCAAAGAGTTGTTGCATAGGCCTTCTTATGATCAGATACATCACATATTTGGAAGGACTCTTAGGAATCATGTACCCCAATTCCCAAAGTAATGCAGATAGTCTAAGATCATATACCTTGTTTATAGTTTTTATACAAAGAAACACTCAAGGAACATATATGTGTTGCTAGATATTTCTAATCTTACATATTTCTTAAGACTAATAGCTCTCACTCTAGATTGTAGTATTACAATTAAAAAATACACAGGTTATGTTATCCAATATTGAGAGCTGCAGAGCAACTGGACCAATACATATTTATTTCCTCTAGGCTATGGAAATCTAAAAGACATAAAACAAATTCTTAAATAAGTTGGGAACAAAAAGTGTTAAGCACTCGAGAACAATATGTGCTAAATATTAGGATTCACACCAGAACCATAGGACTTGTCTGGGACTCAAGCTGGGTTTTGAAGGATGTAAATGGCTCCTTTTAAACAGATAGGAGAAGAAAGTGAAGTAAACCAAGAGAAAAAATCAGAGTGGAATCTTTCAGGGTGAACTGAACCCAGCACAGGACCAAACTGATTAGAATGAGACTTTCTGCTGGACGAAAAGAAGATGTCAGTGATACTTGTCAGAATCTGTGCATCAATGCTCCTACTACCAGAGTGGATTTAGGGGGAAGGGTCTGGGTCAGAAAGAAGAATAAGAACTCATGAGACTTAGGAATCTTTTCTGAGTTCCATCCCAACTGTGATATGGAACTAAGTTCAACCTCTAGACTTCATTTTTTTGATTCCTATTTTCATTTCTAAAGTAGACATAAGAAAACAACTGTAGCCTACACCATGTGTTTATACTGAAAAAGATACGTAAAATGTAGAAAAATGACTTTTAAGTTTTTGAGTATAATTGACACATGCTATGTTACTTTGCCACATGTTATACCATGCTCACTGCAAAGGCAGCTATCATCTTCTCTTAAAGGACTGTCATATAACATTGTAATGTGAATTGCTGGTGCCTCTATTTTGTAGACTTGACTACACTGCAACATCTCCAAATACCCAGCTCAGTTTTGTTTAGGGAAATCATTACTGGGTGCCTACTATGTGCCATCCTGTTTAGGAATGCCCACATATGTATCTCATCAGTTCTATCAAGGTCTTGAGTTAATTCTGTTGTCCTCAGGGCAGTCTCCAACAAGCCTAGGATAGTTCTTGGGCCCCTGATTGCCCACAGTGCCACAGACAACTGTAGGCTCATTACCTAGTAAGCCCTGAGTCTGTGCCTTAGATTTTAACAGAACTCAAGTGCCCTAGAGAAAACTGAAATCCAGTCTTGAATCGCAGGCTTCATTCATCAGACCATGACTCTTGTCCCTCCCTTGCCAACTCCAAGAAGCAGGACACTATCTTCTATGACCCAGATTCGGACTAGTGTTCTAAAAACTACTGCCTGGAGACTTAAAGACCTTTTTCTTATCATCATAAATTTACTAACTTGAATTAACCCCTGAGCAGCAAATCCTATTAGAGGTTAACTCTGTCAACCCAAGGAGGGCCCCTTTGGCTCCTCCCCTTCTCCCAGCCTAAAATACTTTGCAGCCATGCTCACCATATGAACAAGACACACCCATGTTGTACACACAGGTTATGACCCAGAACCAATCTCCATCCTACTAAAAATGGAAAGGGCTACTCACACCTTCAATTATTTCCCTAATGGAAAGCTCCCAAGAAAACCCCGTGTCTGTTACTCCTTAGCTCGCAGTAACTACATGCTTCTACACATTTCTTCTTGATTTGGCTGAGAAGCGTCCTGTTTCCAGTGCAGTACTATATCCCACTGAAACCAAACTCATAAATGTGAATCCTCAGGACTCGCACAAAGTAGCATTCAAATAACCTCAGGTGCTTATAGCCTCATGAGACAGTCTCAGCTCCATAATGCATTCAGACACCCCCTTAGTTATATATTAAAAATTCTAACACCTCTATCAATGACCGATTTCAAACACCAAGCCAAAAGATTCAGATTGGATTCCAGTACCCTAGCTTTTCAGTGAACAGTGCCTCAAATTAAATTACTTTGCCTTGACCTAAAGCAGAGGCTGGTGCTCAGCTTTTCTTTTCTGGAGCCACACTTCACGTTTGAAGATGTTCTGATTTCCTCTTTAGAGATGATTCTTGTTGTAGGCAATTCCGGTTCCTGAAGCAGGAGATTTGCTGTGTTGCCGGATAGGGTAAATCTTCTACAGAGCAGCTGGTAAAGTATGTGCTGATTGTGGGAAAGCAACACCCAAGCTGATTTTCAAAGCCTGACCTTGTGATTTCATCAACTCTTTGTGAAGATTTTCAATCATTAATGAGAAAAATGCGCAGTAAAAATTCTGATTATGGTCATATTTCCCTATCTCTGGGAATAGCTCCTTCATAGGCCCATGTAAAAAAAGCTTCAAAGAAAAGCATTGGAAATAGGTTTTTAGAAAACCTCACATATGAATTGGCATAGTTTCATGTGCCTAAACTTTTCCAAGTGTGAATTTCTGGCTTAGCTGATTTTCAATCTGCTTTATTTGATCTGAAGAAAAGGCAACGATTTACTCTACAAGAAAAGCAAATATGAACAGCTGCCTTGCTGGACTTTTTAACATGAACACAACTTTTTTTTTTAAAGGAAAATTTCAAAGTGTGACAGAATTATTAATTGATCATGATGTATTTCAGTTGTATCAACTTAAATTTCACTTCCACATTGCTAAATTTTTCCTAAAGATGCATTTGAATTTAAATACATAATTCATCTTCAATACAAGACTAAAACTATCTTGTAAGCTCCATATATTATGTTAGCCTTGGGCATTAACCTGAGGAAGGGCATTAGTGTGATTTAGATAGCTTAAGCTAAATCCAATTTTTTGATTTGTCTGTAAACACAGGATCATGACTGTTTTTTGAAGACTTGCTATGTTTCCATAGTTATGATTATACCACAATGAAATGACATAAGATAACAGGACAGGGAAAAAATAAATCTCACATATGAAATTGATCTTGGTATTTATTATAGGTTTGAAACTGCACAATCCTCTTATCAACTTTAAATCCTATTTCCAGTTTGATTCGACTTCGTTACTAGCTACCTAAAAGTGGGGTGTGATACCGTAGAAAGAGTAAAGAGCTAGTAGCTCTGTTCTTCCCTTTACTCACTAAAACAGATGCCAATCTCTTTGGATCACAGAATTCCCCTTTGGAGAATGGACATGATGATTTCTGAGGATATGTTAGTGCACTATTTTATGATAGTCTCTGTAAAGTATTACACTTTTAATGATAATACCACCTAGAGCCTTCACTACTAAGATTCAAATGTAAAATAGTGATTTATCATGATAATTAAAGTATAAATTACATGGACCATTGGCGTGTAGCAAAATGGGTGAAGTTTCTCAGCATCTTTGTCCTAGAGACCTTGTCTTGAGTTGATCATTGAGATATTGCTCTGGATATTTTGAAGGAGAACATAGTTTACCAAGAACCCAAATAATAAGGTCCCTATATGAAAGAGTAAGATGATGACACATAAAGGACTACTCTAAACCTGAGTATGGAGATATTAGAGTTCGGTTTTCTTGAAGCTTTCCATGGAAAAGCCCCAAGACATTTTAATGATTCTTCCCACAAATTTGAACTTTTTAAAAAAATAGCCTCAGGCATCAAATCCCCAAAGTAGAGGAAAATCCCAAATTTGTGTGATTCTACTGTATAAAAATTAAGCCTCAACAAAAGTTAGTTTTAGGCACCTCTTCCATCGTTCTTCCTGACAGCTATTTGCCAGTATAAGGGAATCTAGGCGGACAGATTTGATAAAATCTCTAATAATTATCAATATGCTTGTTCTTTAGAACAGCTACATGGAAAAGAGAAGTTTTAGCTATACTGAAAATAAAAGCAATAAAGGAGAATAAAGAATAAATCCTACCAGAAGATTAGCTAACAATTGCTCTAGTAGATGGGGATGTCTTTCTAGAATTCAAAAGTCCAGGGGCTGACTTATATAAGTGTTTAGATAATGAGAGAAAGTGGAGAAAAGTGATTCCCTACCTTTACCTATATCCTGACAATATTATGCAGATAAATCCCAGTTAAAATCTACAACCCAGTCTGCCATTCTGACTTTGTACAAGGTTTTCCTTGACCAACACAAGTACTTAGCCATGAGTGGGAACAGAGAAATGGAGATAACACTTGTTAAATGGTTTTTATCTGACACCATTGGACATTGGTAATCTCATTCATTCCTCACATTGAGCTTGTGAAGAAAGTATTATTAATGCCATTCACAGTTGAAAGATACATAACCATTAAGTAGCGAGATCAGGATTTTTCTGGCATAAAGGCCTGTGTTTTTTCCTGCTATGCTTTGCCATTTCCTAAAGCAGTTGGATTAAACTAAGTTTAGGGTTTGGCAGGGGTGATGCAAATAACAGACAAAAGGTCCAAGAAATGTAGCAGGTCCTGAAAAGGTGTGTTCAAGGACAGTTAGATGGATGAAAAACATACACCTTGCTTCAAAAACATACACATACATTTTTCTATAGAATTGTATGTTCCTTTTTCTCTCTAAAGGAAAAGATTTTGGAGTGCTTACCTAGCCCCTCACCCCAAACCAAAGGCAAACTACCTACAAAGATGGCAAGAGAAATAAACCATTGTCTATACCTAGGAATCAATGCATCATCCACCACAAGCTGGGAGGAATTATTGTGTTTTCTTGCAGTGGGACTTGATGCTTCAGTGGGTTTAAAGAGATTCCTCCTCTACTCCTATTTGGGGAATGAGAGCTAAAAAAAAAAAAAAAAAAGCCCCTCATCACCCTGGAACAGGAATCCTCTTTAAATGGGCTTCTATAACTTCATCATTAGCTGCACTAGTGGCTGTCGTATTTACAACTTCACAGGAACTAGTTACATTGTGGACTATGTGGATTATGGTCCCTGGAGTCTGGCAGGGTGCAATCTGCAGAGCCCAAAGTGAAAGTGATGACTGGTAGGACTCAGGGCTGAGACTGTTCCTATATTTGAGGATTAAGCCATTTGTCTAACAGGGAGCACCCTCACATGTTCAATGTACCAAGATGCAAATGGAAAACATTTATGCCATCAGGCAGATAAAAACTACCAGAAAGATACAGCTTCCAGTCATTGTTGGTGTCTTTACTTGTCCTTTGTCTTATATACTCCTGCCCCTCAAAAGGAGCTACTCAATCCTTGTCACTCTCCTAAGAATATATATGTCACCACAAGGTTGACTTTGTCTTCTTAACAGAGAAAATCGATGTGAGCAGTATGAACTTCCACAGCCCCCAGCTCCCCCATGTTCAGTCATCTGCAAAGGGCTTTAAACCTAAGGAAGCGCCTCATCATCTCAAAACTACACCCTGCACATGTGCTCTTAACCCAATCCCTTTCACCCATTCTCGGAACACATTCATCAAAGTTTCATTTCTCATGCAGGCCCTCAGCATTTCTCACATAAATATCGCATAGCCTCCAAACTGATCTCTCAACTGCCAGGGTTTTCCTCTTCCTATTTATTTCTCTCCCCTGTACTAGAATTATCTTTCTAAAAAAAATGTTTTCATCACATCAACTTGTCAGTGCCTAGCATTTCACACAAGATTCTTCACAATTTGTCAGCATTTTAGCCTTACCTCCCACCAAGTGTTGTCATCTACTAGACATTATGGTCGTGCCTTTGCACAGAGGCATAAAGCAAAATATCACCAGAAGGTTGCATACTTTGTGGCATTTTGAGAATAGACACAATGTACTATTTTTAATTTCCAGGGCTAATCCCCAGTGCTAATCAACTTCAGACAGGTTATACACAACCAACAATATTTATTAACTACATTCTATGTCATTCTCCAAGCTTCTCTCCCTAACCTCGAATTTTCTTTCTCTTGCTGCCACTAGAGTCTTATTCTTGAGAATATTTTTGCTACCTCCTTATTCACAAACCTTCAACAGAGCTTCACTACATGTAGAATAACTAAGCACATCTCCATCCTGGTATCCAAGGTAGCAATGATTTATCCTTCATTTTTTACTTCTATTAAAACATCCTTGTCTGATAGCATACATTATGAATTATACTTCAGTAGCTCCCTGAACATCCCAAAGCATTCATTCCTGTCTTTACATAAACTATCATCATATCTTAGATTGTCATATTCTTCCATGTCCACATATTATAGTCCTAATCATTCTTTAAGGCCCAGTTCAAATCCTACTTCATTTAAGAAGTAGACTCAGATTTTCCCCACACAGAACTCAACTACCCAATTCTTGCTGTCATAGCTCTGCATCTGTACCTTTTTATTGCTATGAGCAATTTATGCCTTGAATAAGATTTACATATGTCTGTCTCCCCTACTAGAATGTAAATTATTTGTTGGCATAACCCATATTTTATCTACATATTCCTCAAAACACCTAACACAGTTCTCTGAGCACAACAGTTTCTCAACAAGAATTTATTGGTTTGAATTACACAGTATTACACTTACTAATATCAAAGCAGCGTTGCTGATTAGAAGGAAAAAATAAAATATGTTTTATTACTTTAATTGTGGGTTTCCCAAAGACCAAGGTTAATATAGCACCACCATGACAACAGCTTATCTTAATTTTGTGATACTTCTTAAATATCAAGTCATGAAAACTTGAACCTGTTTGAATGATTTGGGGGCACTTATTGGGGTTAGTATTAGTAACACTGGAAATACATTCCATATTTACAATATGAACCTTAGTACTATTATTGGTTAGGTGTTAGGACCCATTACTCCCTCCCCTGCATTGGAAAATCATTCAACCATACAAATTTTACACAACACATTGGAAAATACGGTGGTTTAACACATGTAGAAGTGAATTTTGAGAACTCATTACTTCATTTACATATCCATTCATTGATCCAAAAAGGAGCACCATTGAGTGTGAATGAAAATATTCTTGCATTACTCTATCCATAGCATCCCCTCAACTACAAATTTTTCTGTAGCTCACCTATCTTTAACTCCTACCCAAATGTGTTGTTAAAATGGGTGTTCCTTCTCCTGTTATGATGGCTAATTTTATGTGTCAATTTGACTGGGCCATGATGTACACAGATGCTAAACATTATTTCTAGAAGCTACTGAGAGAGTATTTCTGGAAGAAATTAGCATTTGAGATCAGACTGTTCTCCATGGTGTGGTGGATATCATTCAATCTGTTTAAGGCCCGAATAGAACAAAAAGGTGGAGGAATGGAGAATTCACTCTCTCTTCCTGACCTCTTGAGCTGGGACATCAGTCTTCTCTTGTCTTTGGGCTGGAATTTACACAATTGGCTTTCCTGGATCTTCAGCTCACAGTTAGCAGATCATGGGACTTCTCAACCTCCATAACCATGTGAGTCAATTCCTTATAATAAACCTCTTTATAGGTAGATAGATAATCTCCTATTGGTTCTGTTTCTCTGGAGAACCCCAATACACCTATCTGTCCCTATCTGTCCATCTAGGTCCTGAATTTCCTCAGGGGTCTCAATCAATTATTTCCCAACCCTCTGCATCTTTGAATTCTTTCTTTCTTCTGACTCTTTAGCTTAGAGGGTTGTGGTTGGTAGAATTCTAAGGTCATTCCCAAGATTCCCATCATCTGGTGTATATGTCTTGTACAATCCCTTCCCCTTTAGTATGTGGAAGGACCAGTGACTTTGATCCTAATGACGGGATAGTCATTCTTGTGATTTTATTAGGATAAGACTTTAATCTGTCACAGCAGATTAGAAATGGATTCTTAGACCTTACGAACCATGCTAATAATAGACCATATGACTAGAACCTGAGGGTGGCCCCTAGAAGTTGAGACTGATTCCCTGCTGACACCAGCAAGAAAATAAGGAACTCAGCCCTGCAACTCAATGGAACTTACTTCTGCCAATAACCTGAATGTACTTAGAAAAGGACCCTGAGCTTCAAATGAGAAAACATTCTAGCTGACACCTTCCTTTCAGCCTGGTGAAATCCTGAGCAGAGGATGCAACCACACTGTTCTCAGACTTTTGACAGAAACAGTGAAGTGATAAATGCATGTCGTTTTAAGAAGATAAGTTTAAGGTAATCTGTTATACAGCATAGAAAACTAATACAAGAGTTCATGGAATAAACATTTGATGGGTTAGTTAGGGATCTACAGTGAGACAGGTGCTAAGTTGGGCATCGTGCACAAATAATCTCATTTCACCTTCACAATCGTCTGAAGTGGGTTTTGCCATTTCCATTTTGTGGAGTAAATATGTATTTCTCATTATCTAAATGAGGAAAATGGAGACAGAGAGGCTAAGTGATGCAAAAATGACACACAGCTAGGAAGAGATTAGCCTAAATATAGGACATATCCTGCAATGTCAAGTCCAGTGTAACTTTTACTATACCATATGCACTTGAGAATGTACCCCATCAGTAATGTAAAGTAGCATGAAATGAATTAGTCATCCAAAAGGGAAATAAAGTAGAAAAAGAATGAGGTACCACTTCTGGCTGGGATGTCCAAGAAATCTGGTGGAAAAGATGAGATTTCAAATGACCCAACGGTGTGTGGAACTTTTTAAGGGGAAAGATAAGCTGAGTAAAGCAGTCTAGGCAGAGGAAATGGTGAGTGCAAAGCTCTAGGAGTCTAGTTCACAATGCAAACATGTTTAGAAAATTCTTAGTGGCAAACATTGGGAAATGGGCAAGAAAAGTTAGATGTAGGCAAGTTCATGGAATTATCAGAAAAGTAATATGGCCTTTGAAACCCTTTGAAGAGTGTGTAAGATGAAAATGGCATTTTTAGATACTATACATTAATATAATGAGGTAAGAAAGAACATATTAATCTTAGTACTGATGGCATAAGTTTACTTGGTAAGAATGGAAACATGTGTTTTGGAAAAAAAAAATATTTGGTTAAATAATTAGTGAAGCATGTAAGTCCTAAGTGGCTAGTATCAGCTGATACCAAGATTCACAGAAGAAAGAAAAGCTCCTTTGCATAAGGCAAGGAGATAAGTTTTTGTTTGTTTCGAGAAAGAAAAAGGACAAAAGAGAAACATAAAAAAGAATGAAGGGGACCTAGAGATGAGCATAATGGATTATGGTACTACTAGTTCAAGTATTTGAAATTAACTCCCATGCTTAACCCCCTATAGTCTCCAAAGGCCATGGATGATAGGAATACAAAAAGGGATATATTTGCAGATTGAGATGTGAATAGGTTTTTCAATGACAAGAGTAGTTTGATTGTGAAATCTACAGATTCACAGCAGAGAGCATCTAAAACTTCAGCCCAGTACACACGCAGTGTGTGGCTAGAGAATTGGATAGGAATTCTGTCCGGGATGGAGAGTGTCTATGCCCAGAACTGTTAGGTATGAAAAGCAAGAGGTTGGGACAAAAGTTGGGGCAATTAAAAGACTGTTTTAAGAAACAGCTGTACAATCAGGCTCTTTTTTTGAGCTATAATTGTTACATGAGGTCCCTCTCCCTCCAAAAAAAAAAATCCTTAGGAAAATTCTTGAGACAACTAAACCATTTGCTGCAGTATGGGTAGAGTTAAGAGTTCACCCATCAAATTAAAATGAAGCCTCCAGTTGGACTGTCCCATCCATTCATCCTTTTCATTCAGAAAAGTGGCTTACTGGAGCAGGAAACCCACACATACCAGCTACATAATTAATCAACGCAGTCTTTCATTTGTTATTACAGATGGAAAAAACAAAACTCACCAGACATTTGAGAAAAATAAATAGCACCAAAGAGAGGGACCAAAATGAACAATTTACTCCAGAAATAATTAACAGATCAGAGCTTTCCACAAATACTTATTAATGAATTCAGTGAGATCCAAGAATATATTACATCTCTAAAATATAATAGGCTACTGCAAAAAAAAAAGGAAAAGAAAACTAATAGGAAATGACAGTCAGTGTTCTTACAAATTGAAAAACACTGGACTTCTGTTCCTGCTTAAGATATAGAAATCAGCAAGAGTATGTTCTCATGCTACCACGAACAAGCCAGGTAATCTAAAAATTTCTATTTTTTCTAGTCCCTTAGGTAGCTGCGATTACAAGGTAACTTGCAAACTGAAATCCAAAGTGTAAGAAGTCCCTTGGAGGAGAGAGGGAACACACAACTCTTTCCCTTTGCCTAGAACAAAGAGAATAAGAGTTGGCCACCATAGAAGCAGGTAAGAAAAAAGGTGAAATGTTAACAAATCCTTTGAGACTGAATGTGAGTGAATACGACAGTTCAGAATTCCCAGAGTTCCAGACACAAGAAGAGTCTGTGTCCTTGGCAGAAGCTTTCCCACAGTTCTCCACTGAGTTCTGGAAGGAATAATGGAGCCTGGCTGGAAGAACTGAGAGGGACCAATTTACTTGTGTGGGAATTTAGGGCTTGCCTACATATGAGGTTGGAACAGGAAAATCTAGAGAAAATCCTATCTTGTACTCCACACTCTGCAAAAGAACAAGGTAGTGGTCACCTGCCACTGAAGGACTATCAGGAAACCTATTCACTCACTCTACCCTATACTGATATCACCAGAAGAAGCCTCCTAACCCTGGGTGGGGGGGGGGGGAGTGGGCAGGAAATCCACTCCTACTCATCTTGCACAGATACAAGATAGAGGTTTTCACTGCTAGGCTGGGGCAGGAGTGCTGACAGAGCCTCATCTCTGAGGGTCAGACTCCTAAGACCTGCCAAAAACTGAGGTAGGAGCAGGGAAGTGAGAACTCTCTAGTACCAGGCACCACAAGTCTGCCTCCGGAGGGAGCAAGAATGTAGACAGACACCCTCTTTGCAGTACAGAATGGGCCCTCTGAAAGCTGCCAGTAGAGTGGAAATACTGAGAGAAACTTCTGGAAATTCAAGTCTCACACTAAAAATAAAGTAGCAGCAGAAGGAATTAAAAACCTGTGGTGCCTCTGGGCTTTTCAAAACGGGGGGAGTAAAAATGTAATAGAAAAAATATGAGAGAAAGTTAAGAGATACAGAGAATCATTTCACAAGTTTCAATCTCCATAAAATCAGAGTTCTTAAAAAAGAGAACAAAGACATGATTAGAGAAGTAATAGATGATGACTTTCCAGTGCAGAAGCAAATCAGGACTCTATAGATGGACATTACCAGTGCCTATGGGGATAAGTGAAAAAAGAACCCAACCTAGACAGATCTTGGTAAAACATCGGAATGCAAGGGACAAAAGGAAGAACCTTAAACATCCAGAGAAAAAATAAGGTCACCTGCAAAAGTAAAAGAATCAGATGGGTTTTAGAATTTAAATCAGCAATACTGAATGTCAGAGGACAGTGAGACAATGTATTCAGGGTTTTAAAAATTGTTTTGAACTAATTCTATGCCAACCAAACTAACCAAGTGTGAGTTGAAAGAAAACCAACAAGATGGTCTCAAATATGGTGGACATTCTTCCTATAACTTGCCAAGTTTTCACTATAAATGGGTACCATATATACTAGTAGTTGTTGCCAACATTAAGAATCACACAGTGGCCCCTTATCTGCCTTCTGGGAGGTTTTACTTTGTCAATTATTCTTCATGGCCCCTTCTGGGGTTCTGGAGTGGTTGTTGGGTCTATGCCTCTCACAGGACCCTCAGAGTTTGCAGCCCACTTCTTCCCCATGCAAGTTTGGGGATATGAGAGTTGTTTTAGACCAGGGTTTCTCAATTGGTAAAGTAGAGTAACATTTTTGGGTTGCAGAATTCTTTGTTGTGGGGAGATTTCCCATGTATTTTAGGATATTTGGCAGTAATTCTGCCTTCTATATACTAGTAGTGACAATCCCTCAGTAGTGACAATCAAAACTATATTCAGACATTTCCAAATGTTCCCTGGGAGGCAAAATTGTCCCTTTTTGAGAATCACTGTCTTAGGAGGTTAATAGCTTTTCCCATGGGATTTGCAGTCTCTTTGGCAATAAATTTCTTTCAAAAATATGTAAACTATTGATCTATTTGTTATCAGTCATTTTCAGACACTAGTAATCATGCAATAAACTTAAAGTTTATTCCTAGACATAATTTTCATGCTTGATTTCTTGACTACCCTGGGGCCATTAAGCTGGAGTGGGAAGGCAATACCTGAATCCTAATAAGCAACAGTGGATCGAAGACCCTTTTAATATTATGTCCTACAATTTGTATTCTAGAAAATAGTTGGCTTTTCCATTCTTTTGTGGCGTCCAACTTCTGGATTCTATTTCCTTTCATTTCTGTTTGCAAACTAGCCAATTCTTATCTAAACTCATCTCATTCTTGTAATACCTTAGCCAATAGCAGCCAACACAGATGTTCATTCTGACTCTTACCAACCACTTCCTGAAAGTTTCAGGCTCAGTTGGCATATGGTCTCTTTCAAAGTGGTCATAAATAACAGTTTACCATAATTGCTCCCACTGTATAACAGGTCTTTATAGGGTTCCAGCTTTCAGTTTGATTTTGTGCAATCTGCCATCCAACCACTAAGTCACATATTTTAGGATTTGCATTTCTGCACCATCTCACATCAAGGTACCAGTTTCTTCATTAGTCAGTGTAGATTAAATGCTCTAATAAGCAGTCCCCAAATCCCTGTGGCTTAGCATAATACACCTTTACTTCTTCCTCATATTATATTCCAGTTTGATTCAGTGTGTATGGGATATGTGTTCTACTCTGTCACTCAGGCATGCAGGATTCTTCCATCTTGTTGTTTTTTTTTTTTCTCTCCCAGGTCTTCAGAATATTCTGGTCTTCTCAATTTAGTTGGTGACTAAGAGAGAGAGGGTTGCATATAGGAAAATGTTTGTGCACCAATTCCCCAAGCGGGCATATTACTTCTGTCCCTGTCCTATTAGACACAACTCTAACAGATGTCTTTCTTACTGCAAGGAGCCTGGAAATGTAATAGCTACACACAAAGAAAAGGAGAACATGTATACATGAATACTGGAAGCACTAGCCATTTCTGTCACTAAGTCTAAAGAAAAATAGAAATTCAGAGGGCTCTAAGACAAATAGATTTTAAAAGATTTTAGTGGATTTAAACTCAACAAATTATTTGAGAAGCTGGAAATCTTACTAATATATGTTATATAGCATAATATTCGAAAAATATATATTTATTTAATATAGTAATATATTAGAAAGTATATTTTTATTTCCTGTCTTGGTATATAAATAGATATAGATGTAGATACAGATATAGATATAGCTATAGATTTAGATATATATCTATATATCTATATATATAGATAGATAGATAGATAGATATACATATATATGGTATTTAGATATAGGAGAAGTGTATGTATATATATATATGTGTATACATATATGTGTATGTATATGTATTAGTATATCTTACTAATATATGTTATATAGCATTATATTCTAAAAGTATATATTTATTTAATATAGTAATATATTAGAAAGTATATATTTATTTCCTGTCTTGGTATATAAATAGATATAGATGTAGATACAGATATAGATATAGCTATAGATATATATATCTATATGTGTATATAGATATATATATATACACACACATATATATGGTATTTAGATATAGGAGAAGTGTATGTATATATATATATATATATATATATGTATATATATATATGTTTATGTATATGTGTATATACATAACACTTCTCCTATATCTAAAGTCACTAGATTTTAAGGTGTATATATATATACACACTTATATATATATATATAAGTATATATACACATATATATAAGTATACATATAAGTGTATAGAGGCATATATATATATATATATATATATATATGGCACCTTATATATATATATACATATGAGTGTATAGAGGCACCTGGGTGTGTGTGTGTGTGTGTATACACACACACACACACACACACACACACACACACTTCTCCTATATCTAAATACTAGGATATTCATCACTCTGAACACCTCTGTATCTTTTATTCACTTTGGTTTTCTGAATTCATATATAGAATATTCTTTTATATTGTCAAAATAGTAAAATCTTTAGATTCTACTTTATAATTAAGTCTTCTGTATCTTTTTCTACAGAGTACAAATATTTTTAAAAAATTTTGTAATGCTTATTTATTTTGAGGGAGAGAGAGAGAGAGAGACACAGAGTGTGAGTGGGGGAGGGGCAGAGAGAGAGGGAGACACAGAATTCAAAGCAGGATCCAGGCTCTGAGCTGTCAGCACAGAGCCCAATGCAGGGCTTAAACTCATGAACCGTGAGATCATGACCTGAGCCACAGTTGGATGTTTAACCGCCTGAGCCACCCAGGCACCCCTAGAGTACAAACATTTTAAAGCAAATGATTTCGTATACTATATCATTATGTAAGCAGTATTCACAGTGGGTGGTGAGATTAGGATGTGTTGAGGACAGTACCTTCCTATATCTCTAAACTCGGGCCACACAAAGGACAGTTTTCAAATATCAAGGGCAAAGAGGTTTTCTTTTTGTTCATCCCATCAACTTCTTGAAATCACGTAGACAATAACTTGTTTTATTTTTAGAATAAAATCAATTTGTACAGTTATTTTTTTCTATCCTCAAGCTCCCAGTTTTATTGCTATGCAATTTTTTCCTAGCCTATTTTGTTCCTGTTATTTTTCTGTTGTTTTATTCTTATTTTTTTGTATATATATTCTCCTGAGAAGAGAAAGAAATATATATTTATATATTAATACCAGGAGGTGGGAGACTGCTTCGGATTCTATGTCTCCCTCTCTCTCTGTTCCTCCCCAGCTAACGCTCTGTCTCTCTCTCTCGAAAATAAACATTACAAAAATTTTTTAAAATATTTGTATTCTATAGAAAAAAATACAGAAGATCTAATTATAGTTATAAAGTAGAATCTGAAAATTTTACTATTTTGAGAATGTAAAAGAATATTCTATATATGAATTCAGAAAACCAAAGTGAACAAAGATACAGAGGTGTTCAGAGTGATGAATACCCTGGTATTTAGATATAGGAGAAATTACCACAGTTAAAACTAAAAGAGAAGAACAGGGCCAATGGCACTTGCTCCAAACATTGTCACTCCTAATTGTTGTTATACTACTGTGAATATTATGATGTCTGGAAAAGTTTCCCAAAGATGTTTCTCTATAGTGTTTTGTTTATTGATAATTATCTGCTATTACTTGAATTTAGAAAATCCAGGACTATTGTGAAAAGTAGGCAATTTTTCCACCAATTACCGCTTTGTGTGAAAATGGGGCTAGTTACTGGGAGATAGTAATAGCATTAGATTAGAACTACCTTTGTGAAAGCCTCACTCTGTAGGGCTCCTTCTATAGTTCAGATAATGTATCCTAGTTATTAGGGGTCTGAGGCTTATCAAAAGAGATGGAATTAATCATGCTGGGTTGTTTGATATGTTTTGGAGAATGGACATGACTCCACTAAAATGAAAAAGGCAAAATAATTTTCTGAGGGCTTTTGAATGCTAAGGTTACCCTCCTATTCCCCCTATCGTCCATCTCCAGATTAAAGCTTGGAGCAATCACCAGATTTTAAAGGGGGGGGGGGAGATGGGTGGAGGCAGTCTGCACCTGGAAACCATTTTCTTGATTTGTGCTGGCTGGAGTCCTGGAGATATAACAGCAAGTATGCCTCTCTGGGATTTCTTTGAAATCTAGGCAGGATGATTTGTCTGAAGGGAGAAATTGGGGAATAAGGGGTGGAGAAAAATTCATTCCTGGTTGCCACATTGTTGTTCTGCAGTGGAGGAACTGGCCTGAGTTGGGTTTGAGTTGAAAGGAAATCAACAAGGCAGCCTCAAGTATGCAGGAATTTGCTGCCCCGAACTTGCCAATTTTTCAAACATAACTGGCTATTGTATCCACTGTAGGGGGTTGCCAACATCAAGGCTTACGTGTTCTATGTTGAAGATCTTTCCAATAGCTGCACAAATTACAATGTGTTTTCATCTGCTTTAGCACAAAGAACGACAAATGATTAGTTCTTTGCTTACATTACCTGAAAATGCACAGTAATAAATTTGCTTGTGAAATTCCCTTTGTTGTGTCATTAGGCATTCCTATATTTGATAGTTTTTTTTTCTATTTGTACAAACTAGTAAGCTGCAAAATGTGAAATGTACTTTGCCCAAGAAGGACAGAAATGCAACAGAATAAAAAATGATATTCTTATTTTATATGAATGTTTTTCATACAATTTTACATAATATTAGTGTTGAGTTTGTACTCCTATGATCTGATTCCCATGCAGTGCAAAGCTGTACAGGGCACCAACTATGATAAAAACAATAATATGTTTTGAAATGCCTACTGTGTGCTAGGAACTTTATACACATTCTTTCTTTTTTTAGAAAAGTTTATTTATTTTGAGAGAGAGGGAGAGAGTGAGAGAGACAGAGAGTAGGGGAGGGGCAGAGAGAGACAGAGAGAGAGAATCCCAAACAAGCTCCACACTGTCAGTGCAGAAGCCCAAAGCTGGACTCCATCTCACGAACTGTGATATCATGACTTGAGCCTAAATCAAGAGTCAGATGCTTAACCAACTGAGCAACCCAGGTGCCTCTATACAAATTATTTCTAATTCTAACAATAACACTGTGCATACAGGTACTAACAATTGTAATTTAATGAGGAGACAACAAGGAGAAGCTAATGGAGTCCCCAAGGCTATGCAGATAGTAAATGGTTGCTCCCAGACTTGCACTTTGGACTCAGACCTCAGACCTCATGCTCTTTAGAGCAGGCCTGCTTATTATGCATCATTTTACAAATTTCCACTTCCCTTTAGAGGAACAAATTTTGGACCAAACATCATTTGTTGTTCTCATGCAAAAGAGGCTACATGTCCTGATGCTTGGATCCAGAAGACCAGGGTTTGAATTGTGACTCTACATCAGGATCTTGTAACCTTGGACAAGACTCTTACTATGTAGGACATCGAATTTCTGTATCTGCAAAATGAATGCAATAAATACACCTATGATATAAGACCACTGTTCAGATTAAAATAGAGAGGGAAAAATTCAATTACTCTACTAACTAGTAATTCTATGAACTTAGAGAAGAAAACTCTATCCAAAGAAATAACAAATAGTCAATATAAACCAAGATTTCTTTATCCTCTCTTTCCATATACAGTCCAACATTTATAGGCCTCTATATACTTTACCTTATTTCTCTTTTCTCCAAATTTTCAGTTAAATATTTAATTAGAAAATAGCCAAATTATGGAAAGAGCCTAAGTGTCCATCAACTGATGAATGGATAAAGAAATTGTGGTTTATATACACAATGGAATACTACATGGCAATGAGAAAGAATGAAATCTGGCCTTTTGTAGCAACACGGATGGAACTGGAGACTGTTTTGCTAAGTGAAATAAGTCATAGAGAGAAAGACAGATACCATATGTTTTCACTCTTATGTGGATCCTGAGAAACTTAACAGAAGACCATGGGGGAGGGGAAGGGAAAAAAAAAGTTAGAGAGGGAGGTAGGCAAACCATAAGAGACCCTTAAAACTGAGAACAAACTGAGGGTTGATGGGGGGTGGGAGGGAGGGAAGGGTGGGTGATGGGCATTGAGGAGGGCACCTGTTGGGATGAACACTGGGTGTTGTATGGAAACCAATTTGACAATAAATTTCATACTAAAAAAAAAGAAAAAAGAAAATTAATTCCTTTGTTGATACAATCAGTAGCAGATCTGTACATTTGTTCATTCTTCCATTTTTAAACTTATTTATTGAGCAGACACTATGTGCTAAACCCAGGGTTAACCACTAGAAATATGGGTATAAAAGACCCAGTTTCTGTCCTCAAGAAGTTTATCTTCTGGTGGGGAATAGAAGAAAGCAACTGTCTATATTCCAGGGTCACATTTGCTGGGTCTAAATAGTGCACTGTGTCAGCCCTACACAGAGATTGGCTGGCTCCTAAGAGCTGATACCTAAGATGATATGTGAAGGATGAGTGGGAGTAAATCAGGCAAAGAAGGTGAAGGAGAGGCAGAGGGCATCACAGAGCGAGAGAGAGTGTGCACAAAGGCGCGGCACCATTAAAATGCAGGACACTCACCATTAACTGCAAGTAGTTCAGGCTGGTGCAAGCACAGGGCACAAAGACAAGTGACAGCAAGTCTAAACAGGTAAGCTCAAGCTCCAAGGACCCAAATTATTAAGTCCACAGTTAATATTTTGTGCTCAAAAAAGAATATGCTCCAAAGAGAATAGGTGAGCAAGGGTAAATGTGAAGGGACATAAGTGGCGAGGGTTTCCTGAGTATTCTAATCAGGGAGCCATTCTAACATGGTATGCCACTGTTGAATTGTGGCATGCCCACTGTCCATGCCATCAGTTGGATAAGTTAGATGGCAGCAATTTTACAAAACAAGATACACAGAGTTTAGTAAAAAGGAAATTAATAGTAGAAAATACACATAGTGGGTTTCATACCTATTGATTTAAAGGGTGAGAACAAATTTTCCTTTAATGAATGGAAAATATTGCTGATTAGGCTAGCTAACAGCAAGGATCTTTGCTACAAGTTTATGTAATTTTTATTAGATAAGCTCTTCCAGGTTCAATGATGTCACCATGGTTTACCTATATCAAAAAATAAATACTACAAGGTGACCTGGGGCTCAGTCAATTGAGAGTCCAACTTCAGCTCAGGTCATTATCTCCCAGTTCCTAAGTTCAAGCCCCACATCAGGCTTACTTCTGTCAGCACAAAGCCTGCTTCACATCCTCCATCCCCATCTCTCTACCCTTCCCCTACTTGCAATCTCACAAACATTTTTTTTAAATAATAATAAAAAAAAATACTACAGAAGAGAGGCCAGGGAGAGTAGTGACAAGAAATTGCCTTTTTCAAACATTCATGGTCTCTTGTACCTGCCTAGTTGAAACATGTAATTTCTCAAAGCTTGAGTACCCCTAACTTCTGGCTCAAGGTACATGAGGCCTTGATTTACCCAAAGTAAAAATGTAGTGCAATTAAAAGGAATCATTTTTTCTGAAAATTTCCCTGTGGATCAAGGTTCCCAGCCTAAGCCTAAATTTGCTCACTTAGAATTCAGTTGTGTCTATCAGTCCATTAGGTACCCTTCCACAAGGAGACTATTTGTGTGGGGCAATGGGTGTGGTAGCCTTTGAAAAAGAATGAATCCCAAGGAGGAAATAAGTCCTACTGAATATCATTGTAACAGTCTGCAGAGGCTAAGAACAAAGTAAAAGAATACTTCTAACTCACATGGTCTTTCAGTTCAGACACGTGGATTTCTGACAGAAATGGGATTGGGGTTAGGATGGGTCACTAAAAGTAAAAATTGAAAGAACTGTTTGCATAAACATCATCTTGATGCCTTGGGAACACAAGGTGGCACTGATTTGGCACTTAAGAGCCAAGTAAACTGATATTCAGACTTTTTACCATGTGCTATGTACTGTTCCAAGCATATTTAAAAAAATAATAATGTTTATTTATTTTTGAGAGAGAGGGACAGAATGTGAGCAGGGGAGGAGCAGAGAGAAGACGACACAGAACCTGAAGCAGACTCCAGGCTCTGAGTTGTCAGCACAGAGCCCAACATGGTGCCTGAACCCACAAACTGTGAAATCATGACCTGAGACGAAGTTGGACGCTTAAACAATTAAGCCATCCAGGTGCCCCTCAAGCCTATTTTAAATTACTGAATTCTCTCGACAACCTTATGAGAAAAGTATTGTTTTTATTTACAACATTTTAAGTAAATTGCAACATACAGAGGTTAAGAAACTTGTCCAAGGTCACATAGCAAGTAAGTAGGAAAGCTGGGTTTTGAACCCAGTCACTTAGCCTCCAAAGCCTATGCTGTGCAACTTCAAGGGAGATGGGGAAGAGTTCTTCTTTGTGAGTCAACCTGCAGGGGTCCCAGGGCATGATCATCATTTGCATTTGTGCACCTCAGGAGGGCTTTGCACAGCAAGAAACTGTATTGAAGGATTTGAGATTCATGACTTCAACAGCCATCAACTTGGGCCACTGGAAACAACACTGGAATTGGAGAGTGGAGGAATTTAGAGGGGCCAGAGGATTTATCACAAGCAACAACAATGCGCACTGGAGGAGGAGAGAGTAGGAACATCTAGCAAATCATGTAGCAGTTGAGTGGTATGCATGAGTCTACATGAGAACCCCCTTGCCTTCACCCCTGAGATATGGAAGAGATAGCAAAGGTAATCTCGCTATGGAGGAGGGATAAGAGTCAGGAGATACTGTTCATGAAAAAGTGGTATGATCCAACTTTGGGTGTGGCCTTAGAAACATAGGATATGTTTGCAATTATTAACTGTAATTAATAGTAGTGTCCAAAAATTCCCAAATGATCTCATGTAGCTCACTTCAACTGTAAAGCAATAAAAAGAAGTAAAGTTGTGAGATGATCCAACATAACCTTGCCAGTGGAACTAGCAAAGGGTTGGATTTTAAGAAATGTAATTCACTCACTGTCCAATTTGGTCAGAAGCTCTCACAAGTCCCAATTTCTTTATATCTTAGTTTAATAAATGGGAATTTTTGATACATGGGAATATAGCAGCTATTCTCTAGCATGTAAAGACTAATGTTAAGGCAGGAACCTCAGGAATACTAGATCGATAACATCCCAGATAATGCCTCAGACCTATATACAAAATTTGACTTTGAACCATGGATGTTGTATATCTTCCTTTCAGCATTATTTTGCATGCTAGTGTGACTAAGAGAGCCGTGTGCCAAACTAACAGTTCCATCATGAGTGGTGATTTAAATGTTGTATACAAATGAGGTAGATGATTCCACATCAACTAAATAGAATGTAATAGTGCCTCATGCTATAGAACTAGTCTAATAAAGCAAATCAAGCTTGGCCAGTCTTCCCAGAAGAAAGAAAATTTAAAAATAAAGCTCTACATTTTCAAACTAAAAATAATTTTAATCGATCCTAGGTGATATTTTTCATAAAACACAACAATGTAGAAAACACAAAGATGACACATGGTATCTGTGAAATCATAAATTTACACAGCCATTTTCCTAGAAGAAAAATGATAACTGAAGCAAGCTTTAAGAATTCTCTTAATTCTGTATTCTAAGACAGCTAGCTACCCCACAAAGTCCTACTTAACCATGTTTCTGGGTGCCAGAGATGTTATATCTTTTATCAGTCAGGTTGAGGAAACATTTTAACACCAGACTCTTATTTGCATTTCTCTACAGGGTTAGGAGCTTCCTGGTTCGGTAAGTAACTTCCTCATTGCAACGATTATACTGCCGTAATCATAACCAACCCTTTTTTCTTTTTAATTCCTCATTATGAAACTTATTTTTACCTTGCATTGTAACTTGCTATGCAGAGATGTAAAATATATCTCCATGAGTCAAGAATAGCATCATAAATACTCTATTATGGGACACTAATGAAAGGCACTGCCAAGGTACCCATTGTGCTAGCTTAGCAGAGGGTGCATAAAAGAGTAATAAATCAGTGGCTGTTAACAGCTGATCTGTAGTACTTAACATGTAAAATATGGTCTGTGTCATAGTTGCATATCTCCTAATCCACTGGTAAACTGATATACGTAAAAAAATAACCAGTATATGAATATCAGACTGTGCCCATGTGTCTTTATGTCACCTCACCTTTCTATGTGCACAGACAATTGCTGAAACTAGAGAGCTACATCTCTTGGTTCATTAATGGCCTTTGCCACATGGTCCCTGGAAAGTCTAAGTGAACTTAACAGGTTCCTAGCTGGAGATGGCTACAAAGTATCCAGAATAATGGTAGCTATGGCCATTCCCCCCGACCCCAAACAGACATTTGTTATTCTAACAACAGACTCCTTGCTTAGGAAACCAGTTCAATGATCACTTAGACAATGCTGAGTTCTGTGGATCAATAGATACACGGTTACAGCTATGTTGCTTCCCTCTGGATCTCTTATTGAATATTTATTTATTCCATATTCAGGCCTCATCTCATACAAATCACAGCTAAAACAGTCTTTCATGGCCTGGCATTTCACAGAAAGAGAGTCTCTTTGGGAACCTAAAGGATAAGACTCAGTGGGGAATTTAGCCTCTGGCTGCTTTATAAAATAAATACTTCAACAAAACCATTTGCATAATGAAACTGTATCTTCCAAAAGAGATTTAGGAAATTATATCAAATGAAGCTAAACTACAATTTAAGGGTATGTTTTAGGGGGTAGATAAGTGAATCTTCTCAATCCACATAGCTTTATATTTTGTGTTTTTTGGTTTTTTGGGGTTTTTTTTTGTTTGTTTTTTTTGTTTTTTTTTGTTTTTTTTTTTTTTTTTGGAGAAGGATCTCTTCACTCAATTTTAGAATGGAGAATGCTCATTGGAAAACACCAGCTGTTTGCTCTTGCATGTGTACCAATTTTCATAATTTATCTGAAGCAGCTTTTAAAATTTGTGGTGCTTTTTTCATTCTTTAACCCTGTCATTCACATATTCACATATTTGGTTAATAAGTCAACAGATGATTGGAGCCTCAGGGACACCCATTATTACAAAACAAAGCAGAAAAACAGACAGTCACTCCAAACTTCTCCCCTTAAAGCTGAGCTGTTCTTCCTTGAAGCCTGGATTTACGTCGTCACACACTTCCCTGTGCCCTGCCAGAAAAAGGCAGCTCTGTACTCGTAAACTCTACTATGCATTTGCTGGCGCTTGCACTAGATTCCAGAACCTTTGGATATTACTCAGTTTGCTCCTTTTTGGAGGAATTTTTGTTCCTTTTGCCAAGGGAATGTTTTGACATAATTCAAGAAAGGTAGTTAAGAAATTTGCATTCTGAGTTTTCTGCAGATTATAATGTAATATCCTCTGGGCCCCCTGGATCCTATTCTTAGCTTTTTAACATGGTCCCTTGATAAACAGGAAATTTCTTGTGAGGTTGGAAAACTCAGATTAAAATCAAAGAATAATAGAGTTTTAAATCTTAACGAATAACATCATGAATACTCTGATGTCCAATAAACATTTTAATTAATTGCTTTTATTCTTATTTTCTAAGAAGCTCTTGCATTTCCAGATTCCTAAGTGGTTTTGGACCATGCTCCCCCAACAGCATAGCTGTCACCATTGAACATTTATTGAGTACAAGGCACCATAATTACTTGAGTTCTGAAACTAATCAAGAACCATTTTATAGAAATGAATAACCATACTTAATTAGCACATAGTCTCCTCTCCCTGCTCCCAAACTGAACCACCTGCTTTTGGCTGCTGACAGGTCTCAGAGAGTCTTTAATCCTTGTTTTCTGGGCAAGGGGATGACTAGGGGAAACTGTGAAAAAATTATTGATGTCAGATTATTAACTGCATTTGATAGCTACAGCCAGCAATTTCAGTGGGCCATGCCTGGGAAGAATTTGGGGCTAGTGTCAAATATTATGAACAGAGGAAGCAAATACAACTTTTTTCTAATCTTTTCAATAGCAGTAGAATTTCAGTTCATTAGAAGCTTCCTTCCTAAGGAAGCTGTCCTCCATGCAGTGTCTTAGTGATGCAGGCTGTTTTGATTTGCAAAACCGCCAGTGCAACATGCAATTTCCAGATCCCTTCAGTAGGGAATAAAGAGGTTGAAGAGGCTCCCACCAGTTCTTAAACGCTGTGGACTAGACATGACAATGGTTTTACAACCCATTGGTCAGAAATAGTCACAGGGCTTAACTGCAAAGGGTCTGTGAAATGTGGGGGAGTACATAGATCTTTGGCGAACAGTAAACATCTCTGTCACAATGATCTAAAGCATCGGATACTGGTATGTAATAACACTAAGAGGTAGGCATTACTATTAGTCTAACATTAGAGATGATAAAAATTGAAGCACAGAAAGTTAAATAGCATTTCCAAAGTCACGAAGTAGTTCAGTCAGGGAATAAATCCAGGTAATTTGGCTCTATAACCCACACTTCTTGTCATGCAGTGTGCCATTTGCACAGGGTCATTATTAATTCTCTGTGGCTTTGGCAAGCCATTAGAATTTTCTTAGGTTTAAAAAGTAAAAAATTAAAAAAAAATAAAAAGAATTTTCTTAGGTTTCTCATTTGCAAACTAGGGATAAGGATATCTATCCATTGGACTGTACTGATCACAAATAAAGACACATATTGTGCAAATGGAATTTACACGATTTTTGAAGTACACTAGATGCCAAAGATATTGTATTTTTTACCCCAATAAGGAGGAGGATGATGATGACTAGAATGATATGTGACATTTATGAAAGACTTAATAGCATGCTCTGTAGTAAGCATTTAACAAACTATTCAATTAGGTCTTCATTAAATTACCATGCTCAATTTTATACTCCCTTTACAAGCAAAGAAAATGATGCTCAAAAGATTTTAAATAATTTTACCAAAGCCAATTAAGTGACAGAGCTGGGACTCAAAAACCTGCCCTCATTTCTACCACACTGCTCTGTACCTTCTTGAGTAAGTTATTAAAAGAAGAGTTTAAAAAATAAAAACACTACATCAACTCAAGTTATTACTAATTTTTTTTTTATCTATGGTAAAAGTTCTGTTTTTACTTTATCACTCTAACGTTCTTCCCTCACATATATTGCCTCAAACTCTGATCTTATTTGATAAATAAATGACAACATTTATTTTTAAAAGACAGGATTTTCTTAAAGACTGTGACTGGATCTCTGGCTTAGTCTATAGCTCCAATAGCATGCGACACAACTGCAGGAGTTTAATAAATGTTATCAGAGTTAAATTTAAATTCAGAGTAGAAATAAAAAACTGGGTAAACACATTATGCCGTTATATATAGTTCTAAGTACAAGCCTTTACTTCTCTCTTTCCTGGTCTGTTTTTAAGACAGAACAGTTGTTTTGTTCATCATTATCTCATTCCTTAAAAAATCCAATTAGTATGCATATCTCTGGTACTATTTATTGGAAATCCAGGTCTTTGACAAGCCTCATGTTGCTTTCTATTAAACACACACTCTTTATATCCTTAAGGGATATCTTTTCTATTGTCTGCTTTCTATTTCTCTTAATCTAGAAAAATAATAGTGTTTATTAGGAGGAAACGATCCCAGTTGCCACCAAGTTATGGCTGGTTTTATAATTCAGATTAGCAGAAGCAGGAAGAGTAACACAAGTATATTTTAACAATGATGTCTGTGGTTAACAATGATGTCTATGAGGGTTGGGTTCCTTGTTTTATCATGAGACATTAAGCAGACTCTGGGCCAGAAGAACTCTTTCTTTATTGTGAATTGTCTGACCTTAACTTCTGAGTTGAAACTGTTTTTTTTTTAAAAAAAAAAAAAACACACACAAATTCCATAACCTAGGACTCACTAGATCCCCTCAAGGTTAGGGACTAAGTCTCACCTTGTCTCAATCCATGCCATATCACAGAAGCTTGTGAGCCTGAAAGATGTCTAATAAATATGTGTTCCATCCTCCAAGTTGATGGAATAAAAGACTTCTGGGCAGATCCATACAAGTAATGGAAATGTTCTCTCCTTTTCTCTTCCCCACTCCCTCCCTTCCTCCCCACTCCTCACTCTCTCTCCTCCCTTCCTACTCCCCCCACTTCCCCCACACCCCTTTCCCTTCTCCCCCTCTGTCCCTCTCCCCCTCTCCCCCTAGTCTTCCAACTCCTCTTTTCACCTCCCCTCTTTAGAATTCTCACACTTCTTTTTTTTCTACCACTGTCATGCCATACACCCTCCTCCAAGCAAAATTCAAGCTTTTTAACTATTTGGCTCAACTTCCTTGAATTTTGCAACTTTGATCCCAAGTCCTTCCCGCTCTGCTCCTGGAGCTATACAATAAAAAATAATGGGGCGCCTGGGTGGCTCAGGTTGGTTAAGCCATTAAGCCTCCGACTGGATTTCTGCTGAGGTCATGATCTCATGGTTTGTGAGACTGAGCTGACAGCCCAGAGCCTGTTTGGGATCCTCTCTCTTTTAGTCTTTTTGCCTCTCCCCTGCTCTCTCTCTCTCTCTCTCAAAATGAATAAATAAGCTTAAGAAAAAAATTAAAACATAATAACTTAAAAAAGAAAATTTTAAAAATCTTTTTTCTCCCATTGCTAGAATCCTGTATCTGCTCCCTCCTCTCCCCAGTGAGTAGCTTTCTCCTCCCAGCCTCCCTCCAGCCTCAGAGCTGCCCTTTCTTTGGGAATGGAAATTACTGCTTTACAAACACATATCTGTCTTCTCACCTAAACTTGACAGGTCTTCTTTGGATATTTGTTTCTTCATTGTTTCTCACAAAAATGGTAAACTGTATAGGAAATTGGGACTCCTGTGGTTAAAGTTCAAAGGAAGTTACTAGAGCAAAGTGAATGAAGAAAGAAAGATGTGAAAATTCCAGATTCTGAAATGACCAGATTCAGAAACATATAGTGATGAAAAATACTTCAACATTTGTCTAATTCAATCCTTGCTACAAACCCGTCTAAGGTTAACCAATTGCCTAGCTTTTGACTTGGTCTCCCCTCAGTGTATGCCTGGACAGGATTTGCATGTTTGGGATCCTTTATTGCCTGTCTCATATCTTTGGTATTTATTTATGCAAAAGGCCACTGCATCACAGTATGATAAAAATAGCTGCATGCTCACTAACGTCTATAAGTTTAACCATTAAGAGAGAAGATTTTTTTCTCAAACTTATTACATGTTGAACTTTACTTGGCAACATACAAAATTATGAGAGTTCATGAGTCTGAGGATCTATTTTCCTTACTCCTGTAATAAAAATAATTAATTTTTATACCTATTTTTTTTAATTGAATGATGATTTATCTAGGGTTTTCCTTCCCTTCTGCACATGCTTTTATTTTTCTTTGTTGGTCACATCCCATGCCTGGAATTGTGTTCATAGGCAATGAACAACTCTTTTTTATAATCCTTTCTGAAATTGCTCTCGGAGATATTGAAGATGCATCTTTTTTAATCATTCATTGATTCATTCATTCAACAAATACATGTTCATTATCTACCGCCTGCCAGGCTCTATTGCAGACACTGGGAATAAAATAGTCCCTGCCTTATTGGAACTTAGAAAAGGAAAACAGATAATAAACATACAAGCAAGTATACAGTATGAAAAATATAGAGAGTGACATGAATTATGGAGGCAAATTTTGTGAGAAAGTGGATTAAGAATGCCAGGATAAAAAAATACATATTTTTATAGGGTCATTAGGGAAGGTCAATTAGGAGACCAATAAACAACTATCACACTAGTCCTACCCAACTTTCTCTAATTCTTATGGAAATCAGAACTGAAGGGAAGGGAGGTAAAAACCACTTCATTTTATTTTGCATGCATATGAAAAATATGATACTATTTAAATTTCCAGTTTTCCCCCCAGAATTTCCTAATCTTATCAATATTTTGAAAAGAGCCCATGTCTATCCATCTATTCACTCATTTATCGACCCATCCCCCACCCATCTATCCATCCACTTATCCTAGCCAGTCATTGACAATATTGACCAGAACAGTCACAGCCAGGACTGAGCTCAGAGGCCCATGGGAATAGAAGAACACTTGACTGGACATTATCAGAAGGCCATTAGTTAATTAATTAATCAATCAACGATTTCAAATTTTGTTTTAGGCACTTGTGTTAGGCACTTTTAGAATCTGGAGATATGAGATTGACAGGTTCCTGGCCTTCAAAGAGCTCACACTCTAAGCTTTCAAACCAGGCAACACAGCTCCCCATAGTAAGATTTCACTATTGGACTAGATCGTTACTCTAAGCTGCTGGATGCTTGGAATACATATTCGTGTGATTACTGTTTTTAAACTTTAATAATATGTTTTACTTAAAACACTATATTCAAAATATTATCATTTGAACATAATATAAAAATTGACATATTTTACATCCCATTTTTATACCAAGTCTTCAAAACCCCATGTGTATTTTGTACTCACAGCATACCTCAATTTGGATTAACCCTAATTCAAGCGTTCAATTGCCACCCATGGCTATTGGTTGCCCATAAAGGACAACACAACTGTAGAAAATAGCGTATGATTGATTTTTAAGGGACTAGTCCTACTCATACGCGCGTACTAGCCTAACTCTTTTGTCCCAGCTCTTACTCACCCACTGTTGAGGAACGCTCTTTTCCTACCTGGTGGTCAGCTTCACCAATCATTCTTCCTTTTTCTTATGACTGCTAGCCTTAACACTTAAAGCAATGTCTTCCCTTTCACAGCCTTGAAACTGTAACAATGTGATGCCTTATCTATGTTTAATCGAACTACCTTGTATGTAGACTTTTACTGGCCTGATGTGGCCTCTAGAACTTTGCTATTCTAGTTGCCCCATCATTTAGGATTTCTTACACTTCATGTGTAAGAAACTGTCATAGGGACAAGGTTATAAAGAGGAAAGCAAGTGTAGGCAAGTTATACAATTTGTGCGTTTCTATGTATTTCTTATTCTATGCTTTCTAACTGATACAGTGAGGCTAATTTATTTTCCCTTAGCCCAGGACAAAGCAGCAACAAGACTCAAGGAAGACATTTACATAAGTTTCAGGTGGGAAAACTCACATACACATTTGTAAAACAGTAATTTTCATTCCCAAAGACAAGGCAGATCTAAGGTTTGGAGGAAAGGAAGGGTAAAGTTACTCACCCTAGAGAAGAGGGAACAGATACAACATGATTCTTGACAATAAGAGAAAAGAAAGCATTGTTTTTTATCACATAGATCAGCGAGCTGAATGGAAAGGACCCAGGATCCAATTACTCATGTGTGTGGAGCCAGCCCTCACTATATCATTGACTGTGATCCACCATTGCCAAACAGTCTGGGACACAGGGGAGTTCCTGAGGGTGAGGAACTTGGATAATCTGGGTGGGAACAAAGAGACAATCCCACCCCATGAGCAAGGTAGAAAGAACCAAGGAGAATGTTCCTATGAGGCAGTGCAATGGTGAACACCTCATCACTGTTACATAACCAGTAGTTAGAAATCCAGATAAGCAAACTTTGGGTAAAGGCCAGGGAAGTTCATCAGTGAATTTTAGAGCTATGAGAATACATAAAAAGATTCTACTGTTGGAGGAATTTTGGTGCCTAGCAAAGAAATAAGACAGATACAGATCTGGGAATGGGGTGGGTGAGTCTCACTATATTGGTTAATGTATGTTGGCCCACAAATGACAGAATTCCCTAACAACGACTTAAAAACCAGGTGGCATTTATTTTTTTACTTGTCATAAAGTCTGGAAGTCTTTGGCAGTGCCAAAGGACTTGGAGATGAAGGCCCAAGTATTTCCCCACCTCTGCCATCCTCCTCTTGTTAGATTTTCTACTCTAGTTTATTGCCTCAGGGTCTCAAATTAATTGGTGAAGCTCCAGAAGAACATTCTACTCACACAAGCTCATGTATTGTCTGACAGTGGAAGAATGGAGAACAGGCCAATAGCTTGTTCCTATGAGCCTCTGTCTTTTAATCACGAGAGAAAATATTTCTGAGAAAGTCCCAGGAGATTTGTCTCACATCTTATTGGCCAGAATTAAGTCACATACCCACCCCTAGCTAGAAGGAAAATTGGAAAAGTTTAGGTGCCAAAGGACAGGGTGACTTGGATCTGTTGTTGGACAATGCTCAGCCACTTGAAGTGAAGCACAAGATCAGGGCAAGGGGGTACGAACCTGACTAAATCTCCTATCCATGAAATTGGCCATGGATTTTCTTTTTTCTTTTCTTTTTTTTTTTTTCTTTTTTTCTTTGCCTGGAGACCAATTCTAGGCTGAGATCAAACCCTGAAGAGGTGTGGTGACTAGATGGCCTTGTGAGGGGAAAAAGGGAGGACTGATGACATCATCACAGGTGGCAGGACCAATTGTGAGAACATTTGGAATGCCAAGTAGAGGACTTTTTTACTTTAGTTGGATAAGGAAGACCTATTATAAATTTTTGAGAAAAGACATGGCAATAAATTTTAAACCAGCAGCAATTTGAGGCCTGGGTTTGTGTGGAGGTTTATCAAAGCTGTCTCCACTGGGGACTCTGCAGCATGGAGTGCTTTCTTACACACCCAAAATAAGAGAGTAAGAGAGCAAAATCCACATGCTATAACCTAGAGTGTCTACACTAACCCCAAAGCAAAGTCAAGAGTGTTGGGGAAGAGTGTGAGAAATAGGAGTAATCTGAAGCTTTCAGACTGGAGAACTTTTAGTTCACTAAATTTAAAGGTTGGCCAGTTATATGAAGCACTTTCCACACAAATATTAAGTAGTTTAAAAAGACTCAAGATTATTATTTTTTAATTCTAAAAATGAGACCACAAAAGAGCATAAATAAATTAATGGAAAAATTGAGGCTCTAGAGTTTGGTAACAGAAAACAAATTTGTAATTTGTATTATAAAGATAAAAATAGTAAAATTAAAATATCGTGTTCAAAAATCATATTTCATTTTTAAGCTGAGTGGCTCTTCTTTTTCAAGAATAACCACAAGAGAAAAGTTATAAAGGCATAGCTGATGTATATTTTTATGGTTTTGCCCTCTCTGTCTTTAGGTAGAAAAAAAAATCAAGCTTAATTATTCTATAATCATTAGAGTTTTCTCAGTCCTATTGCTCTTTGACCTTATAGCGGATTCTCCCTGGATAGTTTAATATTCTGTACCATTTAAAATCAAATTTCCCACATTGCTTCTATTTTAAAAGGTCACATAGCCATAGATATAATCACCTGATTTAAAAACCTTCAGCTTCAATGTTAAAAATATACTGCTTTTATCTTCTAATGAGATGAGTTCAGATGGTCCCAAGCAATATTTTTAAACTGTCACTTATTCCCCCATAGCTAATAAGCTGTTCTACAAGATCACAGGGTTTATTCACAAGGTTGTGTAATTTATCTTAGAAAAAAAATTCAGTATAATTGATATCAACAAAATGCAAGAGTCTTTAATATTACAGCAAATTAATATCAATCTTTAAAATGGTGATTTATTATGAGATACAAACCAAAGTTTAAAATGATGCATACCAGTTTGCCCTTAAGCAAAGCAAACAAACATTCCTACAGAGTCAATGCCCATTTATTCTATTTGTTTTCACTGTTCATTGCTCTTCATCAGAGACTATCACCTGATGTTTGGTGTACAGAACTGAGTATAATGTGATATTTAGAAGAATTGGCAGAACAGTGATTTTTCTAAGCCTGAAGATGTGTAGCACATCAGAAATAAAAACCTAGTAAGAATTATCACAACATTGTACTATGTAAGTTTAAGAAGTTGAATTTGCTGTGATTTTTTAAACAGATTAAAAATGGTAGATACTAAATATAAACATATTTATTTGTAGGGACCCCTGGATGGCTCAGGCATTAAGCATCTGACTTCAGCTCAGGTCATGATCTCATGGTTCGTGAGATAGAGTCCCACATGGGATGAGCTTGAGCTCTGTTTTGGGTGAGCCCCACTTCTCTCTCTTTTCCTCCCTCTTCCCCTCCTGGAATTGTCTCTTTCTCTCTCTGCCCTTCACTCATTTGTACCCTATCTCAAAAAAAAATTCTACACCTATATCTTTATTTTATCTGTATCTGTACCTATATCTATATAATTTGTACTAAACAGTGAGCAACACCTTACCAGAAATTTATTTAAATTTACTAAGTGTTACTGCAACTGCTATTAGGTCCAGAAACTGTGGGATAATACTGATATGAAAGACATGTGGCTCATATATTTGTAAAATGCTAGTTGGGTTAGGAGAGCCCTGAATTGTGGCTGACGTATGGTCTAACAAAGCTGTAATGTACTATTTGAGCTCGGGAAGTTATGATTTCCATGAAGACTGATTCCTCTGATCACTTCAAAAAATTTCCAACTAAAAAAAACAAAAAACAAAAAAAAAACAAGCTTTTTTTTTTCACCCAACCTATTGTGTAGAACATTTTGGTTGACTTTCCAGTTGTGAAAGTTAATGTCTATGTATCATAACAAAAAACCTTTTTTGGCTCTAGTAGTCAAAGATGGTTGACTTGACACAGCTGTGGTGAGTTTGGACCCCGATTTGTCCATCCCTTCCTGGATTCCCACGAGCAGAGTTAACTGAGATGCTTGGCAAGGCCAAAGCTGTCACATATTCTGTGTCCCCAACACAGAGACTGAGTTTTTAGCCTTAAGTGCACCCAGGATAACCTCTGTCCAGAGAATATCAACACACAGCAGAATGTTCCAACCTGGTAGTCTCCTCACTGCAGACACAGGAATACAATTCTAAACCCCGGGTGTCATTTACCTTAGCTTCCTTTGTCTTGTCCAAATCTGTAAGGCAAAGGATTTATTCCTGCTCCATCATCCCACTTTTTTCTTCCCCAACTGTAATTATAATTAACAGTAATAATAGTCGGTCTTCATAGTTCTGTGATTGAACCAGGCATTTTGATGGATAGGTTTCAGAGAAATCTCAATTTTGCCTAGACCTCATGAAATGAAGGACTCTAACTAAAGAGGATTTTACTTTTCTCCAGTCCAGCACAGCAATACCAGAAGATTGTTGGGAAATTATCTTGTAAGATTTTCTGTTTTGCAGTGTGTTTATGTCATCCTAACTCCCTGTTGCATGAAGAATAAAATTCAGGGGCTGCAAATTTAGATAATATATACCCCAGTTAGTAGTATAATGGGTGTGAGGCCTTCTCAAGTCCAGCCTCTCTGTTTACGTGCAAGAAAACAGAGGCCCTGAGAGTTATAGCCATTTGACAGAGGACACACTAGTAGTAAACTGAGGGGCCCAAGCCAGGGCCTTCTGACCCCCTGTACAATAAATATCACACAACTGCTCCTGATCTCTTCCTGTACCACTATCATATAAATTAACTTTTTTTAACTTGATATAAAAAAGGCAGTTTTGACTATTTTTATGCAACTATTAAGTCAGCTCTCTCCATTGCAGTTAATCAGGGTCTGAGGAGATATTGCAATTTTGACAAAGTGGGCAGGAAAGATCACCTGCTTAGGGGTACGGAGAGCATCACTGTTGAAGACAGCAAGATATTAAGCAAGACAGAAGGTATTAACAGACCAACATTCCAATTTGCCTTTTCTTCTCATTCTCCTGCTCCTTAGAGGGGAAAGAGGATATTAGAAGGAGAATAGTATAGCCCATATTTTAGATCACTGTTGGAGGAAAAATAATCAAAGTTCATACCCACAGGATCTTAGAAAGAAATAGTTATAAAAACCACTTTGAAGAATCTAGAGCTTCTCATTTATTGAACAAACTGTTTTCTAGTAGAATGCATAACTGAAACAGAGGGTGTACTAGCCTCCTACTTGTATTTGCTCGATGAACCTGGTCACATCCAGTTCACATACTTGTTTCCCATTTGATTTCTGGGAGTATACAGTACACAACTTTTCACATAGTTTATAGACTCCTTTTGTTGCAAGTGACAAAAACAAAAACAAAAGTCCTCATGCCTCTTAGTCGAAAAAGGAGGGAACTTTGCATACAGCCCTTCTGTGGAAAGGGCCAGAATTTGGCCCCAAGGGCAACTGAATGCAGGGATTCAACTATTTTCCAGATATTTCTCTTTCTCTTCACTGCCTGTCTCTACTTTTCTCTGAAAGGAAGTGTCATATTCTGCTACAACATAGGCTACAGTCTATATATATATACATATATGTATATATATATATGTATATATATATATATATATATATACATATACATACATACATACATACATACCAGCAACTCTGGAGTTATATCCTTAGAGCCTTGCCAAAGGGAGAAAAGAAAATCCTACCAATTTAACTGACGTAGACAAATCCTCAGGAAAGTTTCTGTTTGTCCTAGCTTGAATCATGTGCCCACTTTGAACCAGTCACTCTAAACAAAATGTTTGAGTAGTCTGCTGGTCTTAACTTTAGCCATGTGTCCACCCCTGCCACCAGCAGATAGAGTTTTTACCAGAATAAGTTAAAGTAGCACAGATATGACCACTTTAAGAACCCAAAGCATATTAATTATCCCAGTTTGCATGTAATAATAGCTAACAGCCAACACTTACTGGATGCTTACCATATTATTGCTTACAGTCTAAACACTTTACACTTACTAATATTTTAATCCTCGTTGTCCAATGAGGTAGGATCTATTATTATTCGTACATTAGAAGAAACTGAAGCCCACTGGGGTTAAATAATTTGTCCAGGCCACACAGCTAAGTGGAAGAACTATCGCAGGTTGGCCCAGGGCATATACTATTAACTTGCACAACATATCTCTACATCCTAGAGCCCACTGGCAAACTTGTACTCCTATCTTTAGAGATGCTTCCTTTATTATCTCTGGTATTTAGGGGCACTTTCTTATTTTCAGCCAACTCATTCATTTTAACTCTTTATTCCACTCCCTTTGTCTTCTTCAGGGACTTATCCACCGACCATTCCCTTCTTTACCAGTATCGTTAAGCCCTTCCATTCTACTAGATCATCTTTCAGTTTTACCAACACCCATAATCTCTTTACCTGTATCATTCGATCTTTGTAAAGCAATATTTTTTCTTAATTGTACTCAATGCCTCCACTTAATTATCTTTTTCCCCTTTCCCTGCAAACCACCATACCTGTCACCTGCCTTACCCCCTCTTTTACACGCTATTCTAGTGACAATTTCATCACAGGTGTTACTACCATTGAGTTCCCAAAGGCTAAATCTAGTGGATTAAACTAGATTTTACTTCTGGTCCACCAAACGTTCTTTTTCCCTCATTTTGTGAAACTCGGTGTTCCTCCCAAACCTAAGAATATTCCCTTTTGTTATTTTTTTTACCTATTCTTCTTTGGCCTCTCCTTAAATGATAACTTCTCTAGGGTTCTGTTCTTTGCTTTTGTGTTTCCTTTCTCTGTGAGAGCTCCTTAGGAATTCTCACACAGACCTATGGTTCTAAGCCCCATCTCCATGCTGGAGGTGCATAGGTCTAATTCTAAAGCTCTTCTCCCTGAATTTTGATTTCTTTTAATATCTTCACTTGGACCTTATCTTGTAAAGTCATAAGAGATCCAGTGAATAGCTTTAAGCAGTATGGAAGATCAGATGTTCATCTATAAAGAAAGAAAACACTTAGGAAGCAACATAAGGCCTGAGTTGGGATTCTTAGATTACTTAAGAAGATATTGAAATAGTGCTGAGATCATGAAACAATGAATTAGAACACTTTGGATGGAGAAAAAGGATGTGTGAACTATTTCAGACACCAGTAGACTAAATTTGGTAATTGACTGAATGTACGGGCAAGATGACAGTGCTTGGGAGAGACTTCTGGATTTGACTTAAATAATTGGATGAATGGTGATGACATAAAACAAGACTAGAATACAAAAATAAGAACAAGCTCTGACAGGGAAAATAATAAATGTAGCTGTAAGACTGAGTCCTTTTTTCTTTTCTGCCCGCCATTCTAAGCATGCATTATATTTACCTTAGCATGTATGAGCTCTGGGTTCATCCTTATGTCTGCTGGATAGAGATCATATAACTCCCTTACAAAGCTGGGAAGGGAAACATTTTAAGAAAAGCAAATGCAGGAAAAATTAGCTGCTACTCCAGGAAGGATTCTTTAGGTTAAAGCACACTATCTGGTCCCAGAGCAAATGAATTTCTAGCTACTTGTTCACTGTAGCTCTCTGATACAAAGGCTTCTCCTTCCCTGTTTGCCCAGCCCCTAGTCCCTGTATCAACTTTAATCATTAACCTTTGTTCCCCCTTGCTCACCAAACTCCCTTTTACTACCTGTTTGTTTAAAACAAAAACAGAAACAGAACTCTTGATATCATCGATCTATTTTGGGTACTGTTAACTACTTTAGTGCTTTATTTTGAGGGACTATGGTCTTTATTTCTTTTCATCTATTCTCTTCAACATTCCTCCACACAGCTGATACTGGATCAGCTCCCAGCCCCAAACTGGAACTATACATTTTGTTTTTCACAGATACAATGAAGTTTGGGCCAAATATTCCTTGCCTTAGTATGGTAATCCCTTTATAAGTTGCATATGTTCACTGAAACAATGTTCTAAACCTGGCTGGTGTTAATATTGTTCTCACAATACTAATGCCCTAAAAAAAAAAAAAAAAAAAAAAAAAACAACCATAACTAGTGCTACATATGACTGAGACAGATATAGATTGAATTACTGAACAAACTCCATGTGGCTTTATAATGCATATGACAAGCCATTCTTTGGCTTTTAATTGTGTCACAGGCATGGAACAAAGAAACGGATTTGGGAACAGAATAAATCATAACTCTACATAAAGGCAGAGTCCACTGGAATTCCATCAATGTTCTGAACCACCCCATGTAATTTCCTTGTGCCATGGCCCATTGCTTTATATGAGGAAGCTATTCCTCTTTTCTCAAATGCACATGTCTGGGAGGAGGGCACAGTCTGTAAGGAATATGCATTGACCTTCATGAATTTACTCATGAGTTTACTCATTCATCCTCAGGGTTTGGCTAATGGCAGTGTTTATAGCACCTTGTGATTGTGAATTGGTGGTAGAGATCGAGATCTTGTGACCTACTATACAAGTAGGCAAGAAGAATATAATACCACCAATAATACAAAACAAACTTCCAGATTTATAAAGATGGAATTTAAATTTCATATGTATCTATAAATTTGATTGATAAACCCCTGCCACAACATCTACCAAGTCTGAATTCCATTCTCTGGTTTCTTCTCTTCAACGACAATTTAATTTTATATAATCTTGATAGAAATATTTGGGAGCTGGAAGACTATACAACTGATCTTCACAGGATCTGAAGGCTCCCAACGAAAGGAAACATAATTTAATGTTTTTCTAAAAAAGGAACTACTAAATTATTTTTATAAACCTTTGGGTACAATCCTCAGAAAACAGAAAATTACTTTCCTGAATAAAATATTTTTAAAATTTCTTGTTTAAAAAGCATTTTATGAATGAATTCTGTTTCTTTAATATTTAAAAATAAGAACAAATGATGACTACTTTCTCAATTTTGAAGTGAAAGCAATTCAAATCTACAATACATAAATATGAGCCTAAGCATATTATTCCAGCACTTTTTCTTTTCTTTTTTTTTTAAGTTTGTTTATTTATTGAGAGAGAGGGAGATCACGGGAGAGGGGGAGGGGCAGAGAGAGAGAGAGAGAGAGAGAGAGAGAGAGAGAGAGAGAATCTGGAGCAGGCTCTGCACCATCAGCGCAGAGCCCAATGAGGGGCTTGAACCCACTAACTGCGAGATCATGACCTGAGCCAAAATCAAGAGCTGGCCGATCAACCCACCTGCTGGAGCCACCCAGGAACCCCACTTTGAAAGCACCTTCATATTGCTACTTTTAGCACATTGAAAAAGCACTTCCCCTGGCTCAAAAACACAGCTCATTCACAAAAAAAAATATCCTTTGAAGCTATGCCCATAAAAAGCATTAGTAGGAATCCTGCAGCTCCTGAGCATGCCTCCAAGACTGTTTTAATGATTATAATGTCCTGAGTGACTGACGCCTATACATGAAATCTTAATTCCTGCTCTGAGCCTTACCGATTTTATCCAAGAACTAATAGTGTTAGTGTAAACATACCCTAAAGGATCAGACTTGCTAATGCACATTTAATTCTTTCCATGGATGACCATCTCCCTTGAGAATGCTATCCAATCATAAAAGTAACAAAGATTTTTAGCCAGGATCTGACACTGAATATAGAATAAGTGAAGAATGAGATAGCTGGGTTTTGATCACAGCCCTTACCAAAATCCCTTTACTGCTGGGATTCTTGGTTAACTGAAGCTCATCATTTCTAATCTAGAGAAATGCAGGAGGCCCTGAGGCCCAAATAGGAGAAAGTTATGTGGCCAATATGGTAAATACGTCTCTAAAAGAAAAAATGTCCTTACTTAAGAGATGAACTGAGAAGTTAGTGCTCACCAAAATTTTGTTGTCTTAGAAAGAAACCATCGGGGCGCCTGGGTGGCGCAGTCGGTTAAGCGTCCGACTTCAGCCAGGTCACGATCTCGCGGTCCGTGAGTTTGAGCCCCGCGTCAGGCTCTGGGCTGATGGCTCAGAGCCTGGAGCCTGCTTCCGATTCTGTGTCTCCCTCTCTCTCTGCCCCTCCCCCGTTCATGCTCTGTCTCTCTCTGTCCCAAAAATAAATAAACGTTGAAAAAAAAATTTTTTTTTTAAAAAAAGAAAGAAACCATCATTATTGTTTATACTCCCTGAAGGTGCCCTCCCTTTACTACTAAGCTTAATGTAAAAGAAAATATAAACTCCGTTAGCAGCATAACTGAATAGTTCTACACTGAATGCTTTTTATTGCAGGGAAATGGCAATTCTCAGGAGTTTTTCAGTATGGTCTCTAAGAGCATTCACTCATTTATTAGGACAGTACTAAATAATTATTTGGAATGAAAATACTAGGGTATCAAAGCTTTTTAAAATTATGACACAGGAATAATGCAAATTTGTTGATAGTAAATAAAGTAGATGTTTTGCCTAAAGACTGGGCTCTAAGTTAACCTCATCATCATTAACAATTTTTATTTTAGGGGTATTTTTTTTTCCATCTGAAGATATCAGTAAAGGAGAAAAATCATCTCACTTAATGAAGCTAGCTCTCTTTTTGAGAGATATAATTGTCACAATCATGAACTTGGATTTACATGTATAAAAGGATTCTCTGCCTACACTTAAAAAATGAAATCACCTGTGTCTTTTATTCACCAACCCCCCTCTTCTCCATTCCTGAAAGGACTATAACAGTCCTTCCCCAACACTCACTAACGCTAGGCTCAATGGAATGTGTGTCAGTTACCCTGACTTCTGCTCTTACTGAGCTTTGAGTTAACATACAATTTAAGTGTCCATGGTGCCCCTGACCACTGACCTGACAGCCAGCTGTATAACAGGACACTTCTAAAATAACTATAAAGAATAAAGTATAAACCACTTCACTGAAAAATAAACTTTCTTTTTTTTATTTTTTAAGTTTATTTATTTATTTTGAGAGACAGCACAAGTAGGGGAAGGGCAGAGAGAGAGAGTGGGAGACCCTCTGCCAGCACAGTCTGCTGTGGGGTTCAAACTCAACAAACCATTGAGATCATGACTTGAGCCAAAATACAGTCATACACTTAACTGACTGAGCCACCCAGGTGCCCCAGTAAACTTATTTTCTTAAGGCATACTACTACTAGGCCAGGATTTTGTTTTCATTGGGCTTAGAGGCAAGTTCAACAAATACTTTTGTCTTTTAACATACTCTTTGCCTTTATTACTCATTGCCTTAACAATTATCTCTCCAAAGTCAAGTGAGTTAATTACTTTAATTACTAATAGTTACTTTAAAAAATGAACACAATTGCTTGAGTGTAACTGAAAAAGTATATGGATGCATTCAGAATCTGGCCTAATTAGAAATAAAATTACCTCTGCGATGGTCAATTTTATGTGTCAACTATGCTACACCACAAGATGCCCAGATAGCTGGTTAAACATTACTTCTGTTTGTGAGGGTATCTCTGGAAGAGATCAGCATTTGAGTCAGTACACTGAGAAAGGATATGGCACCTCGCTAATGTGGATGGGCATCACCCAATCCCTGGAAGGCTTGAATAGAGCAAAAAGGCAAAGGAAGGTTGAATCTGATTATCCCTGCCTGATCATTTGAGCTAGGACATAGATTTCCAGTCCCTTGATGCTCCTGGTTCTCAGGCCTTAGACTCAGACTAGAATTAAAATCATAAGTTCTCAGGTCTTCGAACTACACATGGGCAACCTTCTTAGGTCTCCAGTTTGCAGTTTACAGAAGGCAGATAGTGAGACTTCTCAGCCTCCATAATCATGTGAGTCAATACCTTATAATAAATCTCTTTATATATGTGATATATAAAGAGATATCACATATATTTATCTATATCTTATTGGGTCTTTTTCTCCGGAGAACCTTAATACACCCATACACCCTCCATTTGGAATTCTATTTTCCTTCCAAATCTGTAGAGGTTATCAGTGGGACCAATGAAGTGAGTGCCACCAAAACACGGCACATCCACAACCATCCCAACCACAGTCACCTCTCCTCTGCCAAGTGCCCTCCCAAAACCAAAGGACAAATTCATCACCAATTACACTGCTCTTCTGCATCCCACTTGTTGGGTCATTGGGTTTTCAGGCCTCACAGAAAAGTTACCTAAGTGCATGGCTTCAGGAACTTTATATTATTTATTCAATAGTTCACTGTCACTAGATATTCTTCTATTTGAAATTAGAACATGCTAATGTCTTCTGCACCTTACCAGATGATTACTTTTGTGCAGGAAAAGACTACCTTTAGTCCCAAAAAACTAGCCAATCATCCAACAACCATGGCAATCTCTGAGATGCTAATCAAATTTCAAATTCTATTTGAGAATTAAAGAGAATTACAATGGACTGGTGTGTTTATCCCCTGGAGTTCCCTTTGTTTTTGTCAAAGGGGACACATTTTTATTTCTATTTTTTAATTTAAATTTTAGTTATTTAATATACAGTGCAATATTTGTTTCAGTAGAATTCAGTGATTCATCACTTACATACAACATCCAGTGCTCACCATAATAAGTGCCCTCCTTAGTACCCATCACCCATCTAGTCCATCTCCCACCCTCCTCCTTCCATCAACCTCGGTTTGTTCTCTATTGGCAAGAGTCTGTTGTGGTTTGTTTCCTTCTCTCCTCTTTCCCCCCACTTCCCATATATTCATCTGCTTTGTTTCTTAAATTCCACATGTGCATGAAATCATATGGTATTTTTTTCTCTGATTGACTTACTTCATGTAACAGAATACATTCTAGTTCCCTGCACGTCATTGTAAATGGCTAGATTTCATTCTTTTTGATGGCCTAGTAACTTTCCACCATGTGTATGTATGTGTGTGTGTGTGTGTGTGTGTGTGTGTGTACACACACACACACACACACATCCACACCATATCTTCTTTATCCATCTATCAGTTGATGGACATTTGGGCTTTCTTCATAGTTTGGCTATTGTTGACAATGCTGCTATTGGGGTGTATGAACCCCTTAGAATTTGTATTTTTGTATTCTTTGGGTAAATATCAATAGTGTAATTGCTGGATCATAGGGTATTTCTATTTTTAGTTTCTTGAGGAACCTCCATACTGTTCTCCATACGGCACCAGTCTGCATTCCCACAACAGTGTAACAAGGTTCCCTTTATCCACATCCATGCCAACATCCATTTTTTCTTGTGGTATTAATTTTAGCCATTCTGTCAGGTGTAAGGTGGTATTTCATCATGGTTTCTATTTGTATTTCCCTGATGATGAGTGATGTTGAGCATCTTTTCATGTATCTGTTAGCCATCTGGATGTCTTCTTTGGAAGAATGTCTATTCATGTCTTCTGCTCATTTCTTAACTGGGTTTTTTGTTTTTCAGGTGTTGAGTTTGGTAAGTTCTTTATAGATTTTGGATACTAACCCTTTATCAGATATGTCATTGCAAATATCTTTTCCCATTATCAGATATGTCATTTATAAATATCTTCTCCCATTCTGTAGGCTGAAAGGCAATACATTTTTAATATATAATTAAATATGATAAAAATACATAAGCATTTAATTCTGAACTTTCCTACTACTGAGTGAATTCTAAGTTTATTTTCAATAGCTATGTCATTGAATGTAACTATAGTAAAGAAACTGTTGAAAACTACCTAAATTATCTGCTCTGTGATATGAGTCACCCATAGGTGCACATTTACATTTTAATTATTTATATATCTAACATTAAAAGCTAAAACCAATTGAAAAGAATAACAGCTAAGTTCTAGATTTATCTGCTCCAAATAAAAGACCGAAAGCAAAATTGAGGCTCCTTGATTTGCATGTGGATTTGGGCAATTCCTTATCTAACTCAATTCACTCCTCCAGAGAGTATAGGTATCTCATACAAATGAGAGCTGAAAATTTCCCAACCATTTACCTAAGAACTGGGAGGTAGATGCGTCTCATCCCTAACTAAATCAGAGTTCTTCAGGGATCTGTACTCATACGTTCATGTAAAGTGGTCCTATTTGGGTCAGTGATAGGTTTTTGGTCTTTTGCCCTATTACTCTCAGCCTCCTTTGAAGAATGTCAGAGAGTCAACGGCTAGAAATCAGTCAGGGAAGTAAGATCCCTTCTACAAAGGAGGGGGGACTCCACAAGTATTTCTTCTCTTTTCTCCAAATTCAGAGTCTTCTCACTTTAAGTCTCAAAGATGGAAATGTTGAGTGGAAGGTAAGTTACTTACTACCAAATAATCACTTGGGGGCTTAAATGAGACTAAAAGATGCCTCATTTTGTAAGTTTGTTGTTATCATTGTTAAAATACCTCATTTGTCCAAAACGAATTTCCCAGAGCACAAATACTATAGCATAAAATGAAAATCAAGATAGGGGTGCCTGGGTGGCTCAGTCGGTTGAGCGTCCGACCTCGGCTCAGGTCATGATCTCGTGGTCCATGAGTTCGAGCCCCGCGTTGGGCTCTATGCTAAAAGCTCAGAGCCTGAAGCCTGCTTCGGATTCTGTGTCTCCCTCTCTCTCTCCCCCTCCCCTGCTCATGCTCTGTCTCTGTCTCAGAAATAAATAAAACATTAAAAAATTTTTTTAATAAACATTAAAAAAATTTTTGAAAAAAAGAAAATCAAGATAAAGTTGAATAGATTAGTTGAACTAATAAAGTTCAACTAATAAAGTTGAACTAAGAAGAAGTGCTGATGGAGACTCATGTAAAATAGGGAGTTTTCATTTTAAAGATGAGCAGGACAGGAAAATAATTAATTGTGTGTCTGCCATTTAAGTACAAATTCCAACTGCCAACAGGGTACCATTAATTCTTGTTCTGAGAAAAAATATCTTTGCCTTCTTTTCAAAAGACTCTTTATTTAATCTCTCTGGAATTTTTGTTTCATATTTTAAGTTTCCTACCTCAGTTGCTAATGGACAAAATTTCTCTTTGTCTTCAGCCGTTCTTAAGGAGAAACAGTGGCATTTCTCTTTATTTCTACTGGGGTTGATTTGAGCCTGGTTATTGGAAATTCATATCTATGATTAAGCAGGAAGAAAGTGATGTGGTTAGAGCAAAAAGACTGACAAAAACACATCAGGGTAATGTAAAAAATCAAAATATTTTAAGTTATTAGAGGCTTCAATTAAAATAAGTATTGAATAGACAGATCAAATGGGGTAAAACTATTTGGTAATCGTTCATTTGATCCTTCATTATTTACTTTCAAATGAATGGTACATGTTGATATATAAAATTAATGTATATAAAATTCCTTTAAGAGTTTAGTGGGAAAAGTCACCAAGTATGATTATATTTGTGTGTGTGTATATAAACATATACATATGGTAGATAAGGGAGAAAGATTCTTGGTACAAAAGGAAGGTTGCAGGCAAAGGTGTAAATTAAGCTTTAGTGATGTAAATAGTATTCAGAATTTGGAACAATCATATTGGATTCTCATTTTTTTTATTAAAACATTTAAATAGCTTCATACATTAAAAGTATAGATAACTCCTTAAACCAGAGATCAAATTCATAGCAATCATACTCGACAAATTTGAAAGTATAAATAAGATTGCAAGATTTAGCAACTAAACACACAATACTAGTTAAATGCAAATTTCAGACACACCACAAATAATTTTTAGTGTAAGTATATTCCAAATATTGCATGGGACATGGAGAAAAGGCTGCATGGCAAGAATGAATTTTTGCTTGAAACAAAAATTAAGGCTGACTCTTGGCAGCTAAAATTGGTACTTCCATGGCAGACACACAGTTATTTTCCTGTCTGCTTATCTCTAAAATGGAAATCCCCTTACTTTATATGAAAATTTGTCAACATGGGACACACTTATATTTTAAAAATTACTTGTTGTATATTTGAAGATAAAATTTAACTGGGAATCCTGTATTTTATCTGGCAGCACTAGAAAATACCAGAATTACTTTTTCTGTTAATGTTTATTTATTTTGAGAGAGAGAAGGCAGGAGGGGTAGACAGAAAGAAAGAAATCCCATGTGTGTTTCTCATTTATCACATAGTGTATATCTAACAATTTATTCATTTTATTGCTTGGTACTAATCTTTTGTAATAAACCCTTTCAACAGAAATGAGACAAAAAGTACACGTTTCATGAAAACTTAACTAGTGAATTCCCATTTCTCAGGACAATTGATGGTAAGTAATTTCTTTGTCTCTATTTACCATCGAACATGGAGGCAATTCTAACAGCAAAAATTCTGAAAACCTGAAGACACAAAGCTGCTAAAGAACTACTATTATCTACCTCAAAAGCTAGTAGTTATATTGACCATTTAATGAATCCATCTGAAGAAAATGACTTAACACATAGCTACAGGGGTATTTGCATATAACTTTGTGAAGCATAACTTTTCAATTAGATCAAATGACTTTTCTTCTAAATTAACTTATTTTTTAGTTCTAAGTTTTCTTATGTATATATAAATAAAGCAGTAGCTGTTAATATATTGGTTCCATTAACTGAAATAAAACATTTAAAATAGTTAATAAAACCAGCTTTATATTATTGTCATCAAAGTCCTCAAATAGATAATCAGATTAATTTTTTAAATGCTCTGTTCTCAACCAATTTATAAAATCAAAGACTCTTTTTAAGTTAATTCTTTCAATTGAACATCCAACCTGGGTCTGAAGGCCGCTGTAAATTCAGTTATAAAGTTCAACATTAAAGATAAAAGTGTGTGTGTTTTGGTTATATTTAAAATACAAATTTTGGTGAAGGACAGCATTATTATAAAAACATTTTCATTAAATAAAAAAATCTATGGAGCAAAACTGTATTTGGATTTGGTCATCAGATACGTATGAAACAAAATTACATCCAACATTTTTTAAAAATTGCCAATTAAAAGTTGTAGTTACCTAATTTTATATTTTTACATTTACAAAAACTAATTCAATTACATAATTTTTGTTAGTAAGCTCATCTTGAATATCAAATACTTCACCATGGCACTATATGCTTTCTCTCTTTTTGGACTAATGTCAATTGTATTTTAGTGTATATGAGAATCTGGAGAACTATTTTTTAAATTAATTATCTTAAAATGATATTGAACATTTTGCAAAGGAGTCCTCAAAATTTCAGTTTTTGTTCAAAATTATTTAAAAATCTTGAGTCAAAGTATTCAGTGAATGAATTATCAGCATACTTTAGCTTTTGAACCATTTATTAAATTGCTATTATTGAAAACAGAGCTTGCAAACAGGAAGACATTAAAATTTATTACTTAATACCAAGGGAGCAATTGAACAACTTGAATAATAAGAGCTGACATGGTGTACAATATTAAATTTTAAAATTTGATAATTGTACTTTAGAATTGTGTTTTCAAAACTATCTGTGATAGGGGCGCCTGGGTAGCTCAGTCGGTTAAGCGGCCGACTTCGGCTCAGGTCATGATCTCGCGGTCCGTGAGTTCAAACCCCGCGTCAGGCTCTGTGCTGACTGCTCAGAGCCTGGAGCCTGTTTCAGATTCTGTGTCTCCCTCTCTCTCTGACCCTCCCCCGTTCATGCTCTGTCTCTCTCTGTCTCAAAAATAAATAAACGTTAAAAAAAAAAACTATCTGTGATAAAGAACCAGTTTTGTTTTTAATTTTCAATCCTGCCCAAAACAATACTTTTATAAATTATAATAAAATTACAAAAATAAAATGGACAAAAAGTCACAAAATTCATGCCCACATTTTTTTTTACCATTAGTTTAGGTAGACATAAAATTGCTTTTTAGTAAATATAGAGAATTCATAACAGACAGAAAAAACGAATTATAAAAATTATACAAGTTGCTCAATGAAACTGTGTATACAGGCAACTAATTTAGAAATGCTATAGATGCCTTTTTGTCATTCTGCAATCATAACTCAAGTAAAAATTATGATTCAAATTGGTTCCCCGTATTAAGCACCTATACGCACACTTTCAATGAGCAGCATGTACATCAATATTTAAAGCTTTTAATGTGACAGTTGAGCTTGATTCTTGATTGCTAACTTATCTAATCTAGGTTGGATTGACAGCAATGCTACTTGTAAGAGATAATGTATGTCTAAAGTTGTTTCTTTTTTTTTAATTAGTATAAAAACATGGTAGAGAAACCGGAGCCACAAATATGTTGATGGAAAGAAAAGAAAAGATGTGTAAAACTTTTTCAACAAGCTCAAGGTATTATCTTTTATCTAAAATCGACTAGGTGATACTATATGTTCAAAATTCATACTTAATCCTTCAAGGGTAGCCAGTTCTGACAATTTGTCCTATAAAGCTATAGTTAAACTTGTTATATAATTTTATTAGATAAATGAATTTCCTATGCAGGATCTTCTTGTGATGAAAACTAAAATTCGAAACATTCCATCAAATTCATGAGGTATTTGATATAAATTTTTGCAGATGTACAGTATCAAGATCACTACCTTGGTAAGTGTTTAACCATAGAACATGTTAAAATAATCTATACAAACTCTGTCTTCCAAGCTTCTAACTTAGTCTTTTCTGACATTGAAACATGTGTTGCTTTCCTTCATTTATATGCATACACTTAGATAAACCATGGAGACTCTTAAATACAGAGAACAAATTGAGGGTTGATGTAGGGGAGGTGGTTGGGCGGATAGGCCAGATGGGCGAGGGGCATTAAGGAGGGCACTCTTCAGGATGAGTGCTGGGTGTCATATGTAAGAGATGAGACACTGGGTTCTACTCCTGAAGCCAAGACTACACTGTGTGCTTAGATTTTTTAAACACTTGGATTTAATTGCATTTAAATTTTTTGAAAAATGTAAAAGTAAATAAAGCCTTGATGTCATAAATTCTAAAAAAAAAAATCCAAATATATTAATAAGTACATCTACTGTTCAATATACAGGTTTGAAAAACTGGAACCAAATTGCTTTCTTATCTCACAGAAACTCATTCTCTACAGAATTTTAACCTCGATAACAATCGTAATCCACATGCAATAGCAGTTGTAGATGATCAATTTCCCTATTATCACATACTAGACAATACTCTCAAATTTAACATCTGTATAAAACTAGTATGAAATCTCTTAAAACTTTTTTTTTATGTTTTATTTTTGAGAGTAAGAGAGACAGAGCATGAACGGGGGTGGGGCAGGGAGAGAGGGAGACACAGAATCCAAAGCAGTCTCCAGGCTCTGAGCTGTCCGCACAGAGCCCAACTTGGGGCTCAACTCATAGACCACGAGATCATGACCTGAGCTGAAGTCAGACGCTTGACTGACTGAGCCACCCAGCCTCCCACAGCCTACCTTTTAATAAACCTTTTAGGGTCATGTGTGAGCTGGTCTGTTGGATTAATAACCTGAGGAGCCCAAGACACAAAGGAAGACTACATTACCATCCAACAATTTCCCCCACATCTTCACTGAGGGTGATACCCTAAAATTGGGCAGGAAAAAATGGAGCAGGAGAAACTGCCTTTGGCACTCCAGGTTTTCAGTTAAGGAAGACTGGGAGAGAGGCAGAAAAGCTACGTGAAATCTCAGGGGTAATTCCTGTTTACAGAGTGTAGGCCAGCCAGAGCCACCCTCCAAAAGCCAAGAATGGTAACAGGGATGAAAAAGATCACCCAAGGCACAGAAAGGACAGGATGGAGAGCAAAAACAATTTCCCAAACCACCCCAAAAATGCTGAGAATCAAAATGTCAAGTGAAAAGAGCTCTTCCATAGTTCAGAAGTCATGCCGTTCAGCTGTGAATTTCAGCACAAACACTGAAACTTGCCAGTGCTGGGATCCTAGGTCCTGCTGAAGGGAAAGGCTAGATGCATTGTGGATCCCATCATGCATTGTTGCCATTGTTTTATTGAGCCAGTAATTATTTTCCTTCCATTGAATTCTTCTGATACGTAATATATCTCCACATTATTAACTCCTTACCATTGTTTTATTGACCCAGTGATCATTTTCCTTCCATTGACCCCTTCTGATACCTGATATATCTCCGTATTATTAACCCAACTTGCAGTCATGATGGAAAAAAAAATAGACTCTGAGCTCTAAAGAACAAAGCATTTCTGAAAAAGTCATTAGAGCAATGTCTATAGAGACCAGGAATACAATGAGTTAAGAACAAATATTGGGGTTATTTTTTCTACTTAGTTCACTTTTTCTCCTGATTCTTCAAATGCTTTATAGGAGTTATTCAACCCCAGGGACTCTACTTTCCCCCCCAAATTGGTGTGTCTATCATATTAAAGGATTCTTACATTGCCATATATGGGCTGTGCCCTCTAGGACACTTATATAAAACCAATCATTTGCTTGTTTTCCACAATCAACCAATCTCTTGGTAAGTAAGCCTCCTGGACGCACATAGGAAATGAAGCCACATATTCTAATCTGGAGAATTACCCAGAAGAATTACTAATTTACCTTTGTATATACACCATCCAAGCAATAGCTCCTATAGCAGTGTTTATACAATTGGAAAAGATGGTAAGAATTTAAATCTTAGCTGACATTATAAAGTATACTTCCAAAGCTATTAAAGCTCATTAGATCAACCTAAACTTTTTAGTCCAAGTAGTAAAAATCATAGTAATAACTTCAGGTTTTCTATTAGCTTGTCAGTGTGATAACTTTGTCATGGTTAACACTTCAACTGTACTTGGATAAAAACTACTGGTGAAAGAGAACAAGTCAACTCTAAGATGATGCTCACCTGGCTCTTCATAGTAGACCCAAATAGATTCTGAGGTAAGTTTTCTTGCTCTGGATTCTAATCATCATTTTGCTCTCACCATTTTGTGTTAATGACCAAATGTGGACTCTCCAGAGTCTTAAATGCTTCTGCATAGCCACTGTCACATCACATGAGTTAGCAACTCCTCCTCACTTGATAAAAGGAAGAAAAAGGGCAAAACATGGTCCAAACTGTTGCTTGTGGTTTCTCAGGTAATATACCATCTAGAGATTATGACAGTAATATAGATCTGGTATGAGAGACTTCTCTGCCTGCCTCTCTGGCCTGGCTACAGGCTGGCCAGAGGAGAATGGTTCAGAAAAGACTAAGAATAGGAACAATCACCTCCATCAGACATGCAAGCCTGAGAACAATCACTTATCAGTTATATACTTAAAACCACAGAATGTCATATGACTTGCATAATATTACTTAGTTCAGAGTATCATCCACTTTGCATTGATTCCCCCATCTTAAGAAATCAATCAATCCAAAGGCTCACTCTGCTTCTGATATTATACCCTGAGAACTTCCAAGGCCAATCCATAAGCAATACAAGCTCAAACTTTCTTTGTTAAGATGCCTTTTTAGGATTTTCCTTGTGTTAGTTCTCCCCTACTGTACCATGGCAATAAATCTTCAGTCTTACTCTTTGAGTAAGAGACTTTCCACACGTAGAATACAGAAACATAACATAGATGCAAAATATATCCAATTAGATTATAGATTAATAAAAACATGCATAGCTCAAAAAAGGAAAAAATGATCAAGCAGAACCTAAGAATCTATAAGCCAGTGATCTCTCATCATAAAGCATAAAAGTGCTATATCGTTTGCTAACTCTTAAAAAATGGAATTTTAAACTATTCTAATAATTATTAGTCATACTGAGTCATGGCTGGTATGAAAATTTAGAAGAATATCCCAGAGTAAAATAACAACATTTGGTACTAATGACCACTGAAGAAGCAACCTTGGGTTGAAGACAGCTTGCCATACAAGACAGGACACTTAACTTTGGACTTTAGTCTTCTCATACATAAAATGGAATAATAATGTCTACCATGCTTAACTGAAAGTGTTACTCAAAGAGAAAAATTAAATAATGAATGTGTTAAAAATGGTAAAATACCAAGTACTGCACAAACTTAGATGATTGTGACTGGGCATATGCTTTAGGTTTCATACAGCTTTTTTCCTGGATTCACACGATTGCCACACCTACCCACTCTGCTATCCCCAGGCTCATCCATCCCACATTCCCATGCAAAAAAATAATCAAAATATTACATCTTTTAGAAGATAGACTCTGTGCATTGTGAACCAAAGATCCCATTCAATTTGTTCATTTACTTTAATTTGAACCAGTAGTAGGGTTGAGGGATCTGAGGTGCAGCATAACAAGTCAACTTCAGTAAATGCCAACACTGAGAAATCAACTTCTCCTAGCGCTTTGGGTAGCTATATGAATCAAAAAACAATTCATTTAAAATGTAATTTTGCATGCGATTAATCTATAATCTGCTCTGATTGCCTGTGGTACATTTTTATAATTATAAATTGAATGAAGAATAAAGATAATTCATATAATCTTATTGGCTAAGGCACAGGGCATTAATTCAGTTTATAATAGCAATAATGACCTCAGCCCAGGACATTTCCAGGCAATTAATGACTGGTTGGAGTTAATGGCCCGAGTTTCAGCCAAGGACCATCAACTCCTCCTCGCTGGTCATCAATCCTCAGAAATGCCCAGTGCTCCAGACCCATTCAGAGTTTGACATCATCCCAACTTTTAATTTTCAAGTAAATTTGTTGCTCTACTCTTTTTCCTAAAAACCCATTTTACTTGTAAACTAAGTAAAAAATATTTTTTTCAATAGATTAATTCATAGAACATAATAATTGAATGTTATAGAGGCATGATATTTTAAGTAGTATTGTAGTATTAAAAACATAGTACAGATCCAAAACCTAAGACGCCAATTTTTACAACTCTATGAATGCCTCAAGATCAGTCCTGTTAAGGAGAGCCTGGATCGTGAGTTCCCACTTTCATGGTTTTATTTTATGTATACTAGAGAGGAAGTTGGAACTAAGCTGTACTCCACATATTTCTACTTTCTACCTAATAAGCTGTCCTGCTTGACTTTAAATTCTTTCCTAGGATGAGTAGGAGACAGCAGAGAGAAACACGATTTTTAATATGCGAGCCCAAGCGATACCACATGACAATATCATCAGTCATTTCAAGCTCTTCTAGAGGACTTAACATATTTTTTTTCCATCTCACAGGAGACATATGAAACAGATGACCTGGATCACCAGCATGTTACACACGGGCTCTTTGTGAACCATTCAAGTAGAGAGAGGGATTCGGCCAGCCAGTCCCTATCTCTATGGGAAGCCACCACGATGCTGCTCACCCAGGGAGTCACAGCCTACAGGAAAAGCACTATACTGTCTCATTGAGTTTGCCCCCTACTAGCTTTCCCCCAGCACTTAAAAAAAAAAAAAAAAAACCACACATACCAAAACTGATTTCTTTGTTGTTTCAATCCATTATGGGAAAGACAGAAGTCATGAAATGACAGTGTAAAGTGGCCTGTACAGTCAGGGTCACTGGCCCGGAAAGCATGAATTCAGACCACCTGTGACTGTTAATGAAAGAAAAGATGCCTTCATTCAGAGATTACATGTGCTCATATTCCTGTCGTGGCTGAACTTCTTGCCTTCTATTCATTATTTATCTGAAAAGGCAAGCCTTTTAGAAATATGTATGTTATATTCGAGTGGACTATTCATTATCATTATTACCTACATTAAGAGCCAATGTCTACAACAAGCTTCATGCAGCCTATGCAAAGTCATTGTCTCTATAAGGAAAGGGAAAGCCCCTCAGAAACTGAACTGATGCCTCCCAGAAGGGATTTCTCAATGGGAATTGGAGATGTGTGGCCAAAGAATAAAGTCTGGTTATCAAAGATGATTGATAAGAATAGTCAAAATAATGTTAATATTAATGCACTCTTTAAAAATAAAACATTGCATTCCCATGTTTTCTTACTTACTGAGATGATGAGTATCTATCATTATAACCAATATTTTTCCTGTCAAAAGGCAGACATGAAATAATTCAAAAACTGTCACAAAGAACAATTACATATTGATGGTTTGATGCTTGATGGAGCCAAAGGGCGGCGGGGGGGGGGGGGGGGAGTCCAGAATACAGGATGCTGCCCCATGCTGTAGGATACCTCCAGCTACCCAGGGGCCACGCGTATGTGTGGGACAATCAAGATATTAAGAATTATTGAGTGGGGTGCCTGGGTGGCTCAGTTGGTCAAGTGTCTGACTTAGGCTCAGGTCATGATCTGGGTTCGGGCCCTGCATGGGACTCTGTGCTGACAGCTCAGAGCCTGAAGCCTGCTTTGCATTCTAAGTTTCCCTCTCTCTCTGCCTCTCCCCTACTCATTCTAAGTTTCCCTCTCTCTCTGCCTCTCCCTTACTCATAGTCTTTCTCTCTCTCTCTCAGATAAACAAATTTAAAAAAAGGTTATTGAGCATGAGTAGAAAAATATTAAAAACATGATCTATCAAGTTTTGCTAAGGTAGATTTTATGTGCTGAAATAGTACACATTTTAATTTAATAAAGATGCTATATTCATGCAAATGGATACTAAATATGGAGGCAAATTAATAAGTTCTACAGAATAAAAATAAAATTTGAAAACACCAGTAATTTTTATATCATTTTACGGAAAGCAGCTGATGATCAATGTCAAGAATCCTAACTTCATTTCTAGAGGCAGACAACTTGAAAGAATATATATTCTACAATAAATCTATGCCTAGATCATTGGTTTAGGGCCACATTTCCTAAGTTGGATCTAAGAGGATTCAGGCATCTTGAGCCCTATTCAGCAGAGCTAAGACATAAACAGACACAAAGCCTATGTGCTTCCTGCCATGCTGTAGCCCATATACTAAAATCTCTGCCTATGATTCCATACCATGTGCTCTCTCACTTAGATTTCTCAAACCATTTAAATGTGCAAATAGTAGGATAGCTAGTTCATAGTTTCTTCATTACCAACCATCTATCTAACATGCTGAGCTATAAAACGAGAAGACCTAGCACATGCCCTCAAAAAGCTCTGAATTGCAACCAATCAGGGATTAGGAGTTGGAAAATCTTGTCATCCAAGGGAGTCTGCAGCTTCAATCAGAAGATGGCAAAAAAATGATGTCAATATCCAAATGGCAAAGCACGTTTTACAACATCTCTGAAGAATTTTAAACAATAATCAAGAATCACTTTTTCAGGCAGCATCAAAGTGGTATAAATGTTATTAAATTCGTCCTGTAAGAAGAGTCATGCAGTTAAACATTCACATCCAACTGTGTTGAGGAGGAGAGAGAAAAAAGCGAAAGGGATGTGTACTTTTCTAGCCACCAAATTGATAGTCTGTCCTCTTAGCTCCTTGGCTTAAAGGGTCTCTAGGAGGTGTTTATCTTGTGAACTCCTATATTTCATTTTCATTAAAGTTATACAGTGAGCATTAATTGACTATCTTCCCTCTGCCTACTGGGAATATGTTATTGTGGTTATTTCTATTGTGTAGCAATAACCATGCACATGTTACAACCCTCACTCATGTACAGTGAGGTTGTTTACATTTAGAGAGCAGTCAGGAAACTAAAAAAAATTACAAAGTCACTTGTCAAAGGACGTGGCTTTTAATTCTCTTTTAAGATAAATATTGCAAGGGGTTACGGTGGAAAATACCTCAATCTACCCCTCTTTATGGAGTTGACATAAGACGCTTTTTCTAAAGGGAGTCAATTTTTAAGATGTGGCCCACTCTCTTTAGAGAAGTAAAAACAACAAAGCAACCCTGAAATATAGGTGGGGAATTAGTATTAGAATTAGTATTAAAATGGGGTGCCTGGGTGGCTCAGTTGGTTAAGCACCCAACTCTTGATTTCAGCTCCGGTCATGATCTCATGGTTTGTGGGATGAAACTCTGCATCAGGCTCTGTGCTGACAGTGCGGAGCCTGCTTGGGATTCTCTCTCTCCCTCTCTCTCTGCCCCTCCTGCATTTAAGCTCGCTCTCTCTCTCTTTCTCAAATAAAATAAACTTTAAAATGGGCTTTATTCCCAAAGTCTGTAAAGTAGTTGTTCAAAGTAACTGCTTTTCCCCATATAATTCTATGCATAAGGGATAATGTTGCTAAAACAATGCACAAAATTGACCCAACTATTAATTTAGTTGAAATGGAGCCTGAGATCTATGTCCTGGGATCAGACCCAACCGTGCAGGGAGGGTGGGAGAAGAATGACAAAGTAAAGCCTCTTTTCTTATCACTAGAGCAGAGATGAGCCTCAAAAAGAGTTTTGAAACAGGCAAGTTGTGTCTTGGAAGTTTCCTCACCTTGCTTTTTATATTGCTCCTCAGTACTTGGTGTCTCTCTACTGCCAACCATGCGCCCAGGGCTTGCTGTTGTTCAGGTTCCCTCCCCAATCCTCACTCTCAGAGGTAACTTACTTTATTTTCCTGAAACCACATTTCAATTTCTTTGTACAGTAGTCCTTGGGTAGGAGTTAGAAAAAAAAAGAAAATTTTAACTTAAACCTCTGTGTGTCATTTTCCTCTGCTGCAAGACAGCAACGGACCTTTGCCCAAATCACATGATGGTAATGAGGAGTAACATTTAAAATATATAATACAAAGGGGCGCCTGGGAGGCTCAGTCTGTTAAGCACCTGACTCTTGATTTTGGCTCAGGTCAAGATCTCATGGTTTGTGAGTTTGAGCCCTACATCGGGCTCTGCACTGACAGTGTGTAGCCTGCCTGGGATTCTCTGTCTCCCTCTCTCTCTATGCCCCTTCCCTGCTGGCTCACTCTCTCTTAAAAATAAACATAAATTAAAAAAAATTAATATATAATACATGAATGCATGGCGTTAACTAAATTGCCAGCTGAATGTTAGGTATTATCTTATTGAACTAATTTACACAAATGTGTGAAGGACTTGTAGCCCGTTAATACTTTAAAAATTATATATACTTTAATCAGTGAATGATAACTAACCCTAATTAATCTCTAATTGGGAAGATTTCAGGTAGTGTTAAAAGCACTTGTCAAAGAGTTAATAATTTGGAATAAAGGTACTCTGGCAAAGGGATCATCCAGGCAGCCAGCCCCACAGAGTCTGCCAAAGTCAGGGTCCCAGAGGTCATCTTAATTTCTCAATATTTTCCTTATCTTTCCCTTCTATTTCTTCTTGAAATACAGATATACAGATCGATTTTGTGTGTGTGTGTGTATATATATATATATATATATATATATATATATATATATATGTATATAAAACCTTACCCACCTGGCAACTCTATCATCTCTGGTATGATAGCTCAAAATTTTCAGCTACAGAAAATGATTCAAGTCCATAGTTTCTCCAATGTGGGAAAAAGTAACTCATTTTCTTGCTGAAAAATAGCATATAATCTAAGTCTGCATCTTAAGAAGCATGAGTGATGATCAACTACAGAACTTGTTTAGAAAACGTTTTAGAAAAAAAGGTTATATGTAAAGGTATGTGAGAGTGCCCTCTACAGGAAGGTCAAAGAGACAAAGACTTTCACTGGATTGAGAACTAGACTAGTTTCGTGATCATAGTGTGTCTCTGCAGTTTTTCACAGTAGAATAATGGTAAGGATAATTTGATTGTATGCATTAGGATAAAAATATTTCTCCTTACCATATCTTCTCACACCAAAAAAGCCTTGAAGTTGTCAAGACATGTAGTAAAAGACGTCAGGCATACTATTACAGGTCTTTTACCCACAATGTTCCTTGTTTCAACCCCAGCCACTTATTACCATGCCTGAAATATTCTTGGGACAGGCCAGTGTTAAGGCATACAAGAAGGCATTAAGAGCACCGAATGTTATCTGACCATTGTCTGCAATGGACCAAGAGTAGAAACCCTGGGCAACTGAAAAGTAGCATGCCTTCTGCATCAGTTAGTTATCACTGCATAACAAACGATTCCAATTTTGGTACCTTAAAATCACAATCACTAATTTGCTCTCAGGTCTGCCATTTGGGCAGGCTGGGTAGAAATGGCTTGTCTCTTTATAATGTCAGCTGGGTTGCTCAAAAGGCTATACTCAGTGGAAGCTCAACAAAGTGTCAGAATATCCAAGATGGTGTCACATTCATGTCTGAGGATTTAACTGGATGGCTGGAATGTATAGGACCCCACTGAACAGCTCTCTTTCCATATAGTCTTTCCAGCAAGGTAGCTGGATCTCTTTATGGGATGTCTCAGAGCTCGAAGAGAATGAAAGCAGAATTTCCAGACTTCTTAAGGCTTAGTCCTGGCACTGGTACAGTGTTACCTGAATGGCATTCCTATATGTTCAAATATCTCACAGATCCAGTTCTGATTCAAAGGGAGGGTAAAGAGATTCCCACCTCTTGATGGGAGGAGCAACAACAAAAAAACCCCACCTTTAATGACCATCTTTAATCCACAATAATATCCCTGCATGTAAAATTTGGCCGTCACCCCAAATAAAATAGAAAGTAGTTCAGGGGAACCTGGGTGGCTCAGTCAGTTGAACGTCAGACTCTTGGTTTCAGCTCATGTCACGATTTCATGGTTCGTGGGTTCGAGCCCCACATTGGGCTCTGCACTGACAATGCAGAGCCTGCTTGGGATTCTCTTTCTCTCTCTCTCTCTCTCTCCCTCTCTCTCTCTGCCCCTCCTCTGCTTGTGCTCTCTTTCTCTTTCAAAATAAATAAATAAACATTAAAAAAAAGAAAGTAGTTCAGAAAGGGAGATTGAGAATGATTTAAGACAATTGTTGCTCTCCCCCCACCCCCAGTTTTGTACACTGCTGGCCAAGCATAGGGTCTTTTGTCCTATATTTAAATCTGGACATTCACAACTCCTTCAGCATCTATCTGTCAGAACAACAAACTAAAGAACAGCAGTGGCAAACTATAGCCCATGCCAATTGTTTTTGTAAATAAAGTTTTTACTGGGACACATCCCTCCCCAGTAATTTATGTATTGTTTATAGTTGTTTTTGTTCTACAACAGCAGAGTTGAGTAGTTGTGACAAACACTGTGTGGCCCATAAAGCCAAAGATGTTTACTTTATGGCCTTATTGATTTGCTAGGTCTACCTTAAAGTAGCACAGACTGGGTAGCTTAAACAACAGAAATTTATTTTCTCACAGTTCTGTAGGCAAGAAGTCTTGAGATTAAGGTGTCATAGGGTTGATTCCTTCAGAGTCATGTGAGGGAAGAATGTGTTCCAGCCCTTTTGTAGATAGCCATCTACCTATGTCAACTCAGCTTCCTCTGCTTGCCTATGTCAATTTCCTCTTCTTATAAGGACACCAGTCATATTAGATTAGGGGATACCCTAATGATTTCATCTTAAATTCATTATCTGCATAAAGGCCCTGTCTCCAAATGAGGTCACATTCCAAGGTACTGGGGCCTGGAACTTTAACATGTGAATTTGGGTGAAGTATAGGCACAATTCAACCCAGAACAGTGGTCATTTGCAGAAACAGTCTGTTAGTCCCTAGAAACAGAGAAAGAAGGCAAATCCAGCTGTTGGAAGTCTTGGATTCTAATTTCAATTCTGTATCTTACTAGCTGAATCAGTATAAACAAATCACAAGAACTCTTTGATTCTTTCTACATTAATAAATTATACTCAGTGGTGCCTGGACTGCACAGCACCTAACGTGATTAGAAGCTCAAATTAGGATGCTGTGCAAGAAGTAGCATGAAAAATAAAAGACGTTACATAATATATGTATGTGTATATGTGTATATATATATACACATATACACACACACTATACACACAAATATACATATATATATGTATACATACTTCGAATAATTTTTTGGCATTTAGGTTATATATACATACTTTGAATAATTTATTGGCATTTAGGTCTGGGGCTTTGTGTGTTTGAATTTGAGTTTGGTCTCCATTCAGTGGGAAATATATTAGCAGCTTTCTCCTAGTTGGCAAAGAAAGTGACCCCAGTAGTTAAATTTCCTCAGTGTTTCTGAATCACACAAATTCATCTTGATTTCTGAATCATACAAATTCATCTTGATTTCTGAAAGCTTCTTTTGCAGATTTTGGCACAATTCCTTCTCCCGTGCACCTCCTACCAGATTTATTCATTGCTTTGTAGTACTCTTCAGTAACTTCAGCCTGAGAGACTGAGGCTCCAGTTTGATTGAGGTTCAGGACCTTATTTTAATTTCCTCTGTATATGCTGCCACTAAATAGCACAGCTAATCTCAGACTCCTGCTATGTACCTGAAAGAGTTTCCAGAACTAAACTCCTTCCAAAGCCAGACCCATCCTAGATCTCTTTGGTTCTACAACCCTAATCTTCACTTCCATCTCTGTGTTGTACCTCCAACCTCAAAAAAGCAGCTAGAAAACTCACACTTTTCCCTTTGATACAAAGCTGCATGAGTCAGATGACCCTAATTGAAGGCAGAGATTCCTAAGTCTCCTATTTGTATCTAGATCTCATAAGACACGCTGTTAGATAAGAGAGCAAGGATGATTCCAAAGATGAATGTTACTGGTAGTTATTATTGGTAGCTCATTTTTGTGGTTAATTTCCTCTTAGTTTTTTTAAGTAGGAATTAACAAAGAGTTCTGAAAAAAAAATGTGTGTTTTTATGAAAGGGAGAAAAAATATTCTAAATTAAATGACCATCTAAAGTAGTAAACTCAACTAAAGACTCCCAAAGAGAAAAATGAGATCAGCTGACCTTAGCAAAACCAAATATTAGTCTTTGGTGGCCATGTGTTTGGATAGATAGCTCCACTCAGCAATACCAAGATAGCGCTCCTGTTAAATTGTTTTTAATGGAGAAAGATAAGGTGTTGTTAATCTTATCTTGATAAATTATGAAATGCCATGCCAATCTTGTGGCATGTTGGCTTGCTACATTGTCTTTTTTTTTTCCTATTCTCTGAACTTGAAGTTTTCAAACAGATTGAGTCATAGAGCTTGGCAAATTCACTCAGATGGGTATGTGTCACTGTCACTCTGGAAAAACAGATGAAAGTGTTATACGCCATACACCAAAAGTCACTCATCCACAGAATTTTTCCACTCTGCCACGTATTTGTTGGAGACTGAATGACTAAGGATCTTGATATCTCCAGGAGATTTGATTTTAAAATTGTTCACTACTCTTAACCCATTTGTATCTGTCTTGACATGTTAGCATTAAAGATACTATACACACCCAGTGTTATTAGTGATACGGTGATTCAGGTATGGTTCTCTTCATTTAAGTGTCACATCAATTGAGAGAAAATGTTTGAATAAAACAAACAAACAAAAAAACGAAACAAAACAAAACCAACATCTAGTTTCTTTGACTTCCAGATGAATTTTAACCAATTCATTAAACTTTAACTTGGTGCTACATCTATGTTTTGTTGAATTGAAATTTATGGAAAAGATTTAGCCCAAGACAAGCATGAAATTAAAAGTGTAATATGAGCTGAGGTCTCTACTCTATCTTTTTAAAAAAACATAGGAAGTCTCCAATTATCCAACAGAATAGAATTAATAAAAGTCATATATAATGTCATAATAGATTTTATTCCAATAGAACAACATTATTACCTCTGATTGTAAATCACACAAATACTTTCTGGCAACCAAAAGGAAAAAAATTCACACTGTTGATAATTGTGCAGTTTCTCATATACCAAAATATATGAGGAGTATATGTTACTTGTACCATTAAATTCTTATTATATTATAATGTAGTAATCTAACTTCTCTAAGTGCCTCATTATTTTTCATTTCAACTGCCAAATGCACATATATTTTATGTTGTTAGTGAATTAAACAGAGAGGCATGCTAAACAGATTGATATTCTGGATTCACTCTGTGATTTAAATGTACTGATTATAGTATAAAATAAGACATGGAAAAATGTGCTGTTTCCTATAGGTCACACCCAGTGGTTTATAATAAAGGCAATCTGTATTGTGCCTAGAAACATATTGCATGCAAATAACTGGTGTGATAAATAATATAATTTCAAGTGAGCGTAGTTGATTATTTGAATCATAATCTCTGAGATACAAACCAAATTCGAGCTAAAATGTCTGAGTAAACTGTGTTGTATAACAGCCAGCACAGTGTAATGAGAACATAGCCACTTAATAACTACCCACTATCCCTGGCAATGACAACTATTGGGTGATGACTGGTATATCAACTAGCTATTACTAGGTAACAAACCATACCAAAACTTAGTTGCTTAAAAAAACTATTTAGCCCCTCATTCTGAGTATTGTCAATTTAGTGTGTGCTCAGTTGAGCTGTTCTGATCATGGCACAGTCATGTCTTAGAGTCAGATGCAAGCTGGGCCAGTGGTTTTGCTGACCTGGGCTGGGCTCTATCTCTGGGGCCTCAGCTGGGACACCTGGGCTTACACAGCTCTGATAACTGGTCCCTCATCCTGCAGCAGACTAGTCTGTGTTTGTTCACATAGTCATCATAGGGGCCCTAACAAAGCTGCAAGAAGCACTTTAGTCACTAAGCACTCTTAGGTGCCTGGGTGTGGAGCTGTTATACCATTACTTCCACTGAATTTCACTGGCTAAGCAAGTCCTGATTTAAGGGTGGAAAAACAGACTTTATCCCATGAAGAGAGGAGCTGCAAGGTCCCGTGACAAAAGGGATACATCAAAGTAAGGGTAGAGCTTTGCAGCCATTTTTGCAATCTCCCACAAATGGTGACTTACTAAAAGTGCTACTTACTAAGAATCTACTACCTCTTGTTACTAGGACTTGTTAAGGCATCACAAATATTACTGCCAGAGACTGGAGAAAGTCCAAATTCTGCCCTATAAATCATATATACCCCCTTTTGTCCCCTGTTATGTGGTTTCAAAGAATCATCACAACGAGAACCACAGCCAAATGGAATTCAATTACTATTTCATTGATTACTGATGTAAGGTTCTGATAATCCTTGGTCAGCTGTAGGAGTAGGGACATTAGTAACAGCTGCTGAGTGTGGATCTCTAACCTCTCAATCATCAAGTCTCATGGAGAAAAAGATGTGGAAATGAGATTGGCTACCTTAACATAGAAACCTTTATTCACTTGGAAAACTGATTCAGAGAATATTCTGGACCTCTGACCATCAATATTGGCGACTGTTCCTCTTTTTAGAATATCAGTAGCTAGGAACGGGTGGTCAGAAGTGGGCCTGGCCTGCCTCTATCACTTCAAATCCTAACACGATGCAAAAATTGATGACAATAATAACAGTAGTAAAGATAGTTTGAAGCAAGGTCTCCTGCCAAAATTTTAGCCTGACTAATGCATGTGCTTTGTGCATATCACCAGCTCCATCCAACCCTCCTCACAAAATAATAACCCAATATGTTCATGGTTTTATCCTTTGGGACAAGCTGACACACAAACACACTGGTAGCTTCATTAATAACTTGACAACTGCAATAGTGACCTGGCAACTCTTGCTATAGCTTCTCCCTCTTCCATAATTCAATATATATAAAGAGACTATCTCATGGTCTAAAGTGACATTTTTCCTGTTTAATCCAGCTTTGTAATTTAACTCTAGAACAGAAAAGTAACCAGAATCCCCGGACTAGAACCCATAACTGTGTGATCTCAGAGAAGATGGAGGTAACAATACCTTCCCCTCTACTAATTTCTCCTTATTGGACTTACTTAAGCCCTTTGCAATTTGTAAAAATGTAATTTAAAGCCTCCTCTAACCCCTAATTCTTATGCACTAATCACCTTTCCCCATGTCTTCCTCACAGCATAATTTTACTTTAATCCCTTCCATTTCCTCATGGTACACTCATCTGTGAGCACCATAATTCCACCAAACTTCTCCTGCTAAGACCACCAGTGACTTCCATATTATTAAACCCAGTAGAAACTGCTCTATCCTCATCCTTTGTGACTGCTTGGAAATAATCTGATACAACTAACTCTATTCCTTCTTAGAATACTCTTTGATTTTAGTGTCCCTTCACTTTCCTGGTTCATTGTTCTCTACCTCATTAGAGTCCTCACCCTCTCTACATCTACTCTTCTGAACCCATCTTCTCTTCAGTCCATCCCCATAACCTCAATTATATCTGTATGTGGACAACCCCCAAATTGAGCTCCACACCCATATTTCTAACAGTCCACTTTCTCTCCATTTGTATGCTCTAGAGGCAGCTCTTGTCAAACATCTCAAACTGACCTCATCATTTTTACCCCTAGATTAGCCCCCCTACCAGCATTCTCAAACCAGAAACTGGAAGCCATCCTCAACTTCTCCCTTTCCTGCTCCACAACATCCAAACAATCATCTCTGCCTCCTGAAGCCATCCATTTATGCTCATCTCCCCTTCCTCATACTAATTCAAGATGATCTTATTCTTGGCTGGTGCAGGGCAAGAGTTTTCTAGCTGAACCCCCACCCCATGCCACTGCCTTTTACTCTTACTGCCTGTAATTCATTCTCTACTTTCCTGCCCAGCAGATGTCAATCTGCGCATGTTAATCCTCAACTTCAAGCCAACTTTCCAATGCTCTTCCATATTGCTTGAGATTAAGTCAGATCCCTGAATAGATGTTGTCAGGTGCTAAACAGCCTCCCAGTTACCACTCCAGCATCATTTCTTGACATTGCTCCCCTAGCTGTTTACATTTGGCCTTCTTTGGGCTGCTGGATCATTCCTTATTCTCTCATCATTTTATATGCTTTTTTTTTTTTTTAATCGGCTGGAATACTCTTCTACCCCATCTTTAGTTTTTTTTTTTCTGGCCCTCCTGATATACGTGCACTTTCCTATCATTTCTGATTGCTTATTTGATAGCTGTGCTCCCTGGAGATTGTGTGCTTGCTGAAAGCAGGGGTTCTGCTATAACCATTCTGCTTAGTAAGGTGCTCTACACACAGTAGTTGTTTAATAAATGTTTGTTAACTAAGAATAGTTATAAACCCTTGGGTTGCCACCCCTCATTTTTAAAGTGGAAATATTCATTCTTGTCCCTATTCCTGGTATTAGCAATTTCTTGAGGTGTCTAGATCATATAATAATATTTAAGTAAAGGTGAAAGTTCTTTCAAACACAAAGCCTTTTACAAATGAAAAGAATATTTTAACAACCTCTATGTACTGTTTACATAAATGACTCAAAGTTTGGGGAAGGACTGAAAAGCCAAATTATCATGAAGGAAAAAAATACTTGCAAGTTTAAATGACAAAGTCAGCAACCTCATGCATTTCAGTTGGAGGCTTAGCATTACTAATATTACCATCAACTGATTATCTGTATCAGTAATTGTTATGCGTTGCCAGGGTCCCTAAGAGCTTTCCACCCAACACCGCATCAGTGCTTAATCACTTGGTTTCCCCTCTTTTATAACTTCTGTTCTCATTTTACAAATATTTATTATGAGGCAATCACTGCACCAGGCTATAGGCAGAAAGATAATTATTACATTCTAACCTTTCCACTTGCTATTAAGACTATGGAAACCATCTGATATAATGTTGTGCTTAAAAGGAAAGAACGTGAGACCACAAAGATATGGCTTTGAATCTCATTTCTGCCACTTAATCCATCGGTGAGCTTCAGCACATTTCTGTTCATCAGTGTCCTTACTGTTAACATGGGGGAAAGAAAACTATCCCAAACAACTATCAAAACAACTATTAAAATCACCAACAGAATTAAATCAGGTAGCATTGGAAGCATCTCATAATGTGGTTTGCGTATAAATGCTCAATAAAGTAGAATTACACATAATAACTCTGTAACAACCCAAAAGGGCAAATACATTGTTTGAATACTCGACAAAAGAAAACTATTTTAAGTTGCTTTTCACCTCCTCTGAATAAAAGTAACTCCTTTAATAACTTTTCAGTTTCTGTATTTATGCTGTGAAATACTACTTATCACATAAGTACATCCTCTAGCACAGACAGGTCTTTAATAAAATATTTGATTACCATCAACTATTATCTTAAAAGTTCTTTAGATCAATGATTTCAAAAGTAAGGTGTATACACCCTGGGGGTAGTAAGAAGAAGATATTAGAGCATGAATCTACATAAACTTTTATGTATAACCAAGAAGCAAAAGTTTACTAATAGTTACTATGCACAAATGACCATGGTACTCATCCTGGGTCTACGAGGGAAAAATGAGAGCTCTCCAACATGAAAGGTTTCCTAGTAGCACCTCCATGCTAGCCCTTCTTTTAGAGGTCTGCACGACACCGCAGTTTCTTTGTCCCCAGTTTGGTAGATACACAGATTAGATTATTTAGGTTGAGCCGAATTAGCCTTCACAAAGTAGACAAGTGGCTAGGAAGACTTCTGCTGACAGCAAGGACTGAAGCAACACTAATGCATGCATGCACAGGCAAACGCCAAGAAAATGGACAGAAAACTTGACACTTTTTCTATTACAAATCCTAGCTCTTTATCAGCCACACATGAAGAAATAAACAATAGTGATAATCCTAACATATTCAACACATTACTCTCCCTGAAATCTAACATTGAAAGAGTCCTTGAGTATGAGATTTTTGCACACTAACAAATAAAATATGATCAACTAATGATTGATGATTAATTCAACCTTTTGCCATCTTAAGTGTATGTATGTACTATAAAAATTACGATACTTATTGGGCCCATATATGTGCTAATTTTGGTTCTAAGTACTTTGCCTATGTTAAGTCATTTAATCCTCACAACAACCTGTAAAGTAGATCCTATTATTCTCTCCAGTGAATCAATATGTAAACCAAGGCACTGAAAGATAATGTGATTACCAAGGTCATATACTCATTAGATGGAGGAACTTAGGCCATCTGAACCCAGAGACCACAATCTTAAGCACTATCCACCTCATCAATGTTTCGCCTATATTACAACAGTACGTGCAACTGATGTATAAATATGTAAATATACATACAGTATGCTGTGTCTGTCTCTCATTCTTTTACTAATAGCAGTGTTACGTCCAAAAAATTAAGTCTCCTGTTTTGGACCGTAGAGAAGAGACTCCTGGCAGAGAATTCTGGGAAGATGACAACACAAATAAAGCTTGCTGCTCTTCCACTCCAAAAGTTAATCTGTCTTTTCTAAGACAAATGCTGTGGGGGCAAAGAAAAAATGGATGCAAGCAAGACCTTGTAGGAGAGAGGTGGTGTGGAGCTTTCTCCTTCGTGCGCTAGTGAGAGGCTGGAGACTAGAATCAAAAAGCTGTGGGGTGATAATGTGGCTCAGGTCTAGGAAAGATGTTGGGCTTTACAGTTCTGTAGACTATTTGAGAAAGAGCTGGCACCAATCTTATAGGATCTGACTAGACTCCCTGGGCCCCACGAAACCAAGAAGTTACACAATGAGGAAATTAGTCCTCTCCATCCAGAGGCTGGGAAAGGATAAAATAATCCTGGGAAACCAAGTATCCTCTGAGTACCTTTGTGGATACAGGAACCCTGCCTACTTCTCCACCTAGCCATCCAACCCTTGCCTGAGCCACTCTAACTCCCAGACCAGATATCCAGTGAAAGGGAAACTCACATCCCACCTAAGGAGTCCTGTCAGCCAAAAATAGACAACCCACTTGACTGCTGGAGAGCTGAATACATTTTCTTTTACTGTATAGCAAATTATCATAAAATTAGCAGCTTAAAACACTAATTTATTATCTCACTGGAATCTGGGCACAGCTTGGCTGGGTTCTCTCCTCAGGGCCGTAACAGGCTGAAATCGAGCTGTTAGCCAGAGAGATTCATTCTCATCTGAATCTCAGGCTCCCTTACCAAGCTCACCTGGGTTGTCTACAGAATTCAGTTCCTTGTATGACTTAGGTCCTCATTTTCTTTCTTCTTCTGAGAGTCACTCTTGGCTCTTAGAGCTGCCTAGTCTTCTCTTAACATGGTAACTTACTTCTTTAAGGCCAGAAGGAGAATAATGTAAGATAATCATGGACGTCACTATCACATCACCCTTCTCATATAAATTAACTTAATTAAGAGGGTAATTATCCCATCATGTTTATGGATTCCACCCACACTCAAGGCAAGGGAATTATACTAGGTATATACACCAGAAGGACAGAATCTTGGAGGCTGTCTTAGATTTTGCCTACCTCAAGGAGAAAGAGAGTAAATTAGTAATAATAACACTAAGGATTTTCTGTGGCATTAAAAACAAACAAACAAAAAAACAAAAACAGGGCACCTAGGTGGCTCAGTCGGTTGAGCATCTGACTTCGGCTCAGGTCATGATCTCACAGCTCCTGAGTTCGAGCCCCGTGTCGGGCTCTGTGCCGACAGCTTGGAGCCTGGAGCCTGCTTCGGATTCTGTGTCTCCCTCTCTCTTTGCCCCTAACCCACTCGCATCCTGTCTCTGTCTCTCTCAAAAATAAATAAACATTAAAAAAAAAACTTTTAAAGACAAAACATAATTTCTCTACTATGAAATTTTGTAGATTAAGTATACCCACAACTAAGCCTAGATATAGAGCCTAAAAGAAAAAGTGGAAGAAATATCTGAAAATGTGTAAGTGATAAAATCTTAGAAAATTTAAAAGACTTGAGGAAAGCATCCAAGAATCCTGAAATATGGCTACTATAGTCCTAGAGATAAATAAAGTAACTTATAAATAAAGGAGAGGCAATGAATAAGTAAGAAAAAAAATCTACACTGAAAACAGACCCAATCTGTAGGTATCAAATCCTGATATATGGTAAAAATCAAAACCAGAATAAAATCTATGAAATTAATGAATTAAGAGAAAAACCTACAATATTAGATACAGAAGTCAACTACAAAGAAAAAAAGTATTATGGTATCACTTATGCCACTCTAAAAGATAGTGTGGAATCACTAAGAAAAAAGAACTTAACAATCCTATACTCAGCCAAAATAGTCATCATCAGAATCTAAGTAGATACTTGAGAATGTACAAGAAGTCTGAGAGGGTCTGACCACCATTAGAAATCCTAGAGAAATACCTGACTATGTACTTAACCTAACAGAAATGAAGTAGAAACAAAACTTCACAAGAGGGAAAAATAAATAAGAGCTACAACAGTGGTGAGCGATGAACTTTATATTTATATAGATAATCTAAACAAATGATAATAGACCACTCAGAAATGTATGATGCAAGCTCTTGAAACAAAATAACTTATTTAGGAAAAGATTGTGATGTTAAAAGGTAACATTTAAAAGACAGTAGACATAAACCCATATGGAACATAGCACATAGCAATAAATATAAATATAAAAAGTTTGCATATCACATGAGACATTTATGAAAGTCAATATGGGGGCGCCTGGGTGGCGCAGTCGGTTAAGCGTCTGACTTCAGCCAGGTCACGATCTCGCGGTCCGTGAGTTCGAGCCCCGCGTCGGGCTCTGGGCTGATGGCTCAGAGCCTGGAGCCTGTTTCCAATTCTGTGTCTCCCTCTCTCTGCCCCTCCCCCGTTCATGCTCTGTCTCTCTCTGTCCCAAAAAATAAATAAACGTTCAAAAAAAAAAAAAAAAAAAGAAAGTCAATATGAACTTGTCCATAAAGAAAATTTTAACAATTTTATTTTTTTTATGTTTATTTTTGAGAGAGAGAGAGAGAGAGAGAGAGAATGAGAATGAGTGGGGGAGGGGCAGAGAGACAGGGAGACAGAATCCAAAGCAGGCTTCAGGGTCTGAGCTGTCAGCACAGAGCCCGAAGCGGGGCTCCAGCTCACAAACCTAGCCAAGAGATCATGCCCCAAGCCAAAGTCAGACGCTTAACCAATCAAGCCACCTAGGCACCGCTTAACAACTCTAAAAGGCAGAGGTCACACTTTCTGATTTTAATCCCTGAAACATGGGAATAGCAAAAATGTGGCAAGAAAATTACTTGAAAACCAAATAGATTCCTAGCTGATGCTTAGAGCAAAAAAGAACTCACAGAGAAATTAAAAACTACCTAGAAAAAATTAAAAAGTGACTACTTGATACCAAAAACTATGAAAGACAACCAAAGCTGTTCTCAAAATTATTGGCCTTTAATAATAAAAAGAGTTGGAAGAAAGGATAAATAATAAAAAGAAAGTTAAGAAAAGGGAAAGAAAAAGAAAAAAGAAGAAACTTTATTACACATCATACAAAGTTAGAGAAAAAGCAGTTCTTAGGATTACTCACTTTGGGTCTTTTTTAGAAGCTTATTCGGAGCAGGTACAATGGGTCAGAACCCTGGTTGTGTATATAACAAAATTTGCTTTATTGAAAAAAATAATCCCAATACGTAACAAATCTAACCTTAAAAGATTCAATTCTCAGTAGCAACTGGTTAATTCAAAAATGAATAAGGATACCTGTTTAATTACCAAATTAGAATGTAAATTTGAAAATTATTAAGCTATGATAAGAGCAATAACAATACATCCAGAGAACTATCTAGTATTTTCTGATGGATCTACAAGAATCATTTGTTTAAAGCTCTCTCGGTAGTCAAGATGCAGTCTTTGTTTTCAGGGCACCAAATACGACCTGGGAAATTCCGGGCCAGAAGTGCTTCAGGATGCCAAGTTAAAGCTTACAAATATCCCCAAGGAGCCAGACCTAGACAAAACTGTTCCATTTTTCAGACGAAAAATTTTTTTCTGAAAGAAAACCCTGGGTGCCCGAGTGGCTCAGTCAGTTGAGGGTCCAACCCTCGATTTCTGCTCAGGTCATGATCCTAATGTGGTGGGATTGAGCTCCACTCCATGTCCCACTCAGCATGGAGTCTGCTTAAGATTCTTTGTCTTTCCCTCTGCCCCTCTCCCCTGCTCACTCTCTCTCTAAAATTGAAAAAAATAATAAAAAAGAAAAGAAAACCCTATTCCTAGGGGCGCATACATAAAAACCCAAGACCGTGTCAAAAGAGTCATCATGGGATGAGCAACTGTGTGCACACAGAAGCATCTAGCTCCCTGCAACCGTCTAAAAATATCATAAAATGGCCAACATAGATAAAAAGTGGGAAATCTCCAACAGCACAGAAAACCAAAGTTAGATGCTACACACACCTAAACCTTAGACATTCCAAACAACACTACAAACCACACTGCGTGATAAATCATAGACTGAGAATTAGCTGTATAATGAGTACACATAAATGGAGGAAAAATACAAGTCTCATAGTTACCAAGGCATAAGAATTAATTTCACACACACATACAAACATATACACAGAGAAATAAAATAGCTAACAAAAATTCAAACTCAGCACAATTCATTAACTGTATTAATTTGCTTCTCAAATTAGTTAAAAAATAATTAATATTTAGCACATTAAAATAATACATTACAAATAATTATTAATATTTAGTACCAAGGAGGTATACTGACATAGACATACTCACAAACTTCTGGTGAAACTGCCTATTGGAATGACATTTTTGGAAAAGAATTATGCAAACTGTGTCCAGAAACCAGAAAGTGTTTATATTCTTTGACCGTAATTATTTTTCTAGAATTCTATCTTAATGAAACCTTTTCACTATACCCTTAGGATAGGAAAAATAGTCAAAAGAATATAAATGTGTAACAACAGATGATTAAGTATATTTATGGGTTATCCATATTATGCAATCATTAAAATATGCTTGTTATAGAATATTAACAAAACTTGCCATCTAAAACTCATATCTCCTGTTAAAACACAATGTAAAAGTAAGAAAAATGCTGGGAAAAAATGCAACAAAATATTAACAATGAATATGGTAGGGAAAAATAAAAGTTTGTTTTAAAGATTGTTCTACTTGGAAGGAATAATGTTGGCAGGATTTGCTGAGGGAGCTGAATTTCCCATTTTTAGTTTGGCTCCCTGAGTTTTGTGATCTTTATCACAAGTCATTGGTCCTTATTCTACAAAACTGTTCCTTGTTTTAGATTTAGTATCTTTAAATTAAATTATTCCTTTCTAATATCATATTATATTAATTGAGTCCCAAGTAAAGTCTCAGCTATGCCTATCATAACACTGTATTCCTGTATTAAAAGTTTCATTTTGCTTTGGTAACGACTTTAATGCACAGGTACATGGAACCAGAAGTATTACTCTCTGTTTTTATCCATCTGAAAATTATGGGCATTTTTTTTCCTGCTATGGCCCTTCCTCATGTGGCTTTTATTTTTGTCTTCTACCTACAATCTTGTATAGCAATTTTATTAGTTTTTCTTTCTACCCCTAAAAATTCAGATTAAAACCAAGTGATAAAAATTTATCGTTCTTCTTCCAAACATGCTTTCCATGTTTTTCAGTAAGTATATGCTAAACCCCTTCCAGAAACTATTTATTTAATTCATTACCATCTATATGCCCTGCTGTTTACTTTTCATGGTTTTATTTTCTTTCAGTGTCATAACACCAACTGGAAGAATTGAAACTGTCACCGGTACTCCCCTCACACCCCATACCCAGCCAATCCTGGAGTTTTCTTTCATAACATTGAATGTCTAGAGCTGTATCTGAGATTTTTACCTTGAGATAATGAATTCCCACTTGCTTTAATGGAAAGGAGTGGTCTTCAGTAAATGTAAGAGATTGACCAAGACTCTATCACATTGTTTTGAAATCCAAGTCCAAGAATGCAGGCACCACAGTAACCCTGCACAAAGCTACCACCTAACACCTCTGTGACCTCTTGGACCGATGTGATGTCATCATCAACCCCCATGACCCTGTAGAATTGAGAGGACCTCTTCTGCCTGCAGTCCCTGGGCCTTCCTGCCTGAACTCTCCTCCGGATGGGTAGTGATAAGTCCTCTTCAAGAAGATCTAAGTTGCCATTGATGAAAAAAATCCCCTACCTCTTTAAAATGTCCCATGTATTTTCTTTTCTGAATCTTCCACATGTTTGTCTTTTACAACAGACTTACTACCCCACTCAAAATTCTATTACATAAGGATTCCTTCCATCCAAACACTCTTTAGTAAGCTGATTTTTGCCTATGGGTATAAGAATCACTTGGAAAAATTTTTTAAATGCATGCAGGTTCCTGGGCCCACCCCTGGAAATTCTGGAAAGTCTAGGCTGGGTACAGGGAACTCTCATTTCTAACATCGCACTTGATGCTAATAGAGATACTTATCCAACTACAATCGAGAAAGATTGCTTTTACCATTATAAGAACCTAGAACATCATTCCTCAAGCTTCTTCTCCTAGAATAGGTTCTAGTTCTCGAAAACAGTCTGCTCCCAAGGGTTCTTGATGATTGTCATGTTAAACCTACTTATTTCTATCCATTTGATGGCTGCTGAGTATTAACCTACAGAATGTTTAAATACTTTTTTGTAGGAAGATACATGCTTACTGCTCAACAAAGTACTTCCTACAGCCATAAGTTGTCCTTCCTTAGAGCAGCAGTCAGCACCCTAAATAGTATTGACTCACCTTTCCCATTTATTCCTGGGCTCCTCCTATACCCACGCACTTGGGTCACACACATCATTTATTGCATTCTTAATGGATAAGCAGCTTTCAATAACTACATTTTCATGGTCAATTACGACATACAACTAGTAGTTATTTCTGATTCCCTAAATAAATTTAAATCATGAAACCTCCATTTTAATTTAATTTTAATGTCTTCTCATGTCATGCACATAGCTAGCCTCTCTTTCTCTTGCCCCTTTTCATGCTTCTGTAGTTTTTCCTACTTGTTCCTTTAATTATCAAATTGGCACAAACTTCTGGTGCATTTACAAACTCTTTCCATGTCAGCCCCACAGCTATACAAAGCTTGTAACAGAGTTTACTGTTAAGAGTAAAATGATGTTTGCTAACATTTAGGACCTTTTCAAGCATGATGTAGGTTTCCATTATGTAATCAAGGCAGAACAGTACAATAAGTTGTAGTATTTTTTATTCTCTTCAAACATCTCACTTGAAACAATTGGTCTTTACCAATTAAGGTAAATTCTATTTTCACTTATAGGGCAGTGTTTACATATTAGAAACCTTAATTTAGAAAACAGCTGTTTTGTTTTTTTTTTCATTCTCCAGTTAAGGTGACTGACAGTTTGCAAAGACAGAATGGTTAGGAAAAGAATGATAAATACACCTAGCCCTTCATAGAGACCATGAATACACAGCCATTTCTCACAAATGCACATTAAGTGCAGCTGAACATTCTTTTTGAAATATGCATACTATCAGCTTGCCAATATCATCTTTTAAGCTAATGTACTCAGACATTTCTTGGGAGAAAAATGACTTCTGTGATGAATTTTAAACCAAGTAACAAAAATATGTTATAGTTTCAAAGTGTATGACATTGCATTTAAATGTATCCCCACTTACAAATATTATAAATACTTACTGACTATAAATATGATGAACATAAAACAAGTGGGAAGTATTTTCCCTTGAAATACAACTCAAATCAGGTTATCTCAGTATTTTCAACCATCTCTTAAAGCATGGGAACTATTTCTGAAACTGCCTTGAGAACATGAGTAAACTGATGTCCTATGAGCAGAGGCTAAGAAATCCCTGCAATTCAATAGTCTCGATTTAAATCCCCCTTCACATCACAGAGTAAGTTATTTAGTCTACTTGAACCTCTGCTTCTGGGCCTGGACAATGAAGGTTATCAGAGTTCCTGTCTCACAGGGTTGCTGGAAAAATTAGATGCAAAAATAAATGCAGCGTATTCTGTATTTTTGTATGTATATACTTATGTATTTTATGTATGTATATTTGTGCATTTTATACATATGTATAAATGTGGAAAATTAATATAAAGAAAAAGTTTAAGAATATACTTGCCCATAGTGAAAGTTCACTAAATGTACATTATTATTACTACACACAGTTTTGGGGCACTAAAATATCTCAAAGTGATTAAGTTAAGTGTCTCTTTTATTATTAAACTGATTTCTTGCAAAACTGGTATTTCCCAATGATATTCCATAAAGTCTCAGATAATAAGTAAGTAAGATGATTTTATGGCAAAGCACTTTCAAAAAAGTACTCTACAAATGTCAGGCATTATAATTGTTGATGACAATGGTGATATTGATGATGATTACACTTTCCTTAAATCTTAATGTCATCCAGATGGTGCCATTTTTTCAGCCTTCAGGAGTCACTCTTCCTTTTTATACAAGTAACAATATGTTAAGTCACAGTTGCCCCCACTACTGAGGACTGCATGCAGTGACACCATTAGACTCTCTGGGTTGCTTCTTCTTCAGTATGCACACAGCCTGCCTGAGGACGCCCAAAGCACAGCTAAGACTAAGTGGAAACCACAGGCAAATGCAGGATAATTGTAATGCAGGAAAAGAAAAGAAAACTAGTTCTTCCACAGGTAGTCACTTATTCTCTTTAGCCCTTTAAATAGTTCTTAGCACTTTACCTGCCAACATATTATAGAAATCACTTACCTCTTCCCAAATGAAATTCTTTTATACCGTGTCCTTCCTTTTGAAAATCTATGTATATGTTCCTGATTATAGAAAGAACAGTAGCATTCCCCTGCCCACCTCAGTCTAAAATCTCAGTCCAAGACCTGCTTCCTGCCTGCCCAAGTGGTAGTCAGGGTGGAGGCATTTGGTGGGGGGGGGGGGGGGGAAACTATCTTAATAGCCAAGGCTGTATTTTCCAAAGTTTGGAAAGCATCACATCAAAGTCACAACCAGGTCTTTACAATATTTTTCTTTAAGGAGGAGATTATGTTTGCATATCTTTTGAGTCCTCTTATCATCAGGAAACAAATAGGTAAAGGAAATAAGGAATGAGAGAATGAGAGAGAAAGACCCATCTGTCAATGACAGACATTTAATTTTCAGAGAGAGTCTAGCCAAAAGCCATGTTTAGGAGAAAATACATTTGGCTCTTCTAGAGGGCATACTCTTAATAAGTATATGCTCAATTTAACATTTCAGTCCATGGCACCTGTATTTTTTAAATTGAGATATATTAACATTACATTAGTTTCAGGTGTACAGCAAAGCAATTCTACATATGCATATACTGTGAAATGATCACCACAAATCTAGCTGGTAGTTAACATCCACCACCATATATAGATACAATTTTTTTTTTGCTTGTGATGAGAACTACTTCTCCAATTCTGGGTCTCCCAAGTAGCATAAAGTAAAATACCTGCTTCATGTCTAGTTTGTTAAAACTGCTCACAAAACTGGTGTCTCCCATAACAAAAGAGGTTTAATCCCCAGCGTAAATTTGCTCATCTGCACTGAAATTTAGAAACCATTTACCATCCCTCAAGTGGCATTTTCCCCAACTTCAATTGTTTTAAGATCTGGACACCCAACCTTGTCAGTATGAATATGGATATATTTAAGTAAATATAAAGTACAAAAATAAATTCTAAGAACAGTTATTTGGTAAAGGATACGTGAAGCATATATGTTCAATTTGTGAGATTTTTCTAATAGTTTATGAATTCTAAGAAATACCAGATTATTGATCTAATATTTGCAGCTGAGGAACAGCAATTCCAAATAACTCTTTTTCATAACTCAAAATAGAACCAAGTCAAATAATGAGTTAGAGGTTGATTCCATGTTAGCTTGTCAGGACAAGAGTATATTTGTTCTTCTGATGCTTGGTGGAAAAAAAATACTATCTGTTATTAGACAGCTCAGTCCACTTATTAAATATAAAAATATTTAGAATTAGTTTTATAATAATTTTAAAATATAAAAATAAAGACTAAGAGGCAAAAAGAAAATCATTCCAAAAACTAGTTACACCTAGATATCATCACAATATACATAATACTACAGAGCACAAAGACTAGAGTCCGAAAGATACTTAGATGCCAGTTTAACTTACGATCTGAAGTGAGGGTCCTATGGTCCTATGAGAATCTTACCTCCATTGGGAAACTTGATGTGTAGAAGGCTTTTCTTAGATGTGGCTTGGAGAGTGAGGAGCTAGTCAAGAAGACACTGAAGGCCCAGCATGGCCCTTCTGGTATCTATAGGGGGTCAAATAAAAGTATCATTTTAAAAACTCAGAATGAGCGATGGAAACTTATTCTTCTTTGATGAATTATTGATAAAAGTTCAAAGGAAGGTGATGAAGCTGTCATCAACTTACTACCTTGGTTGCATAATCAAAAGAAACAGCTTTAGTCCAAAGGGGGTTAATTACATTACTAACTAAAGCATTACCAGAAGTGTTTGAACTTCTAGAATCTTAATTTTATTTGCAATTATATAAGCAAACATTTTCCAAAACTACAGCTTTTCTTAAAGCATGATTCACTTTCCCTCTTGCACTGAAAAATAACTAAAAAGGATTCTTTTTTCCTCGAGACCATTTTCTTTTCTCTGAAGGCATATTTACCACTTATAAATCATCAGATTTACAAGAATGATAAAAAAGATGACTTATCGAACAGTTATGCAATTCAACAAATCAATTGTTGTAATTGTCTTAATCTTTTTTCAATGAAAAATTGATTTCACTCAAGTAATTTCCCAATTCTGTCAAATTGTCAAATTTGTAAGTATGAAATAGATCTGCATGATTTTGATACTAAACTTGCTGTATTTAATGAACTTCTACACGGTCCTGAAAATTCTGGTATTTGGAAAACTATTCTTTTCATGGAATTTTTTTACATTAAGACATACCCATGAACGTGCATTACTGTTGCTAAAAATTTAATAAATTTTCCTCTGTTATGCAAATAGTTCTTATTTCAATCTTTTGCTTTTCATCATGGCTATCTTATGTACCCACTCACTTAGAAGTCAGGATTTTTTTTTTCTATTCTTAAATCTCAAGCTATTATAGTAAAAAAAGAAGAGACCATAACTTTTACAAAGACTTATATGCTGGTCACCTATAAACATAGCCAGCCCTTTGGGAGTACAAATGTATTCACGAATGGTGATACCCAAAGATTCTGTGGATTGTGTTTCAAGGTTCAAGCAATGGTTCACTTTCCTTTAGGTCAATTGGCACATAGCCTTACTATCTCTTGAGGAGAATATCCTGGCTTGTGTTGATTGCCTTTTTAACTATGTAGAAAGTAATGCTTTTTTTATGGATGACAAGCTACAAATCCCTTCAATTATTACTTTATTTATATCATTCTTTCCTGTGTAGTTGCCATTACTAATCTTCTCACCAATATTTGCTGTTACACAATTCCAACAAGAGTTAGGCTTCTGCCATTTGATGAAATATATATTGGCTTCAATTTACTAAGTTTTTTTTTTCTTTCAGCTAAAAAATAATTGCTGTTAATGTTTTAGATGTTGCTTTTGTATAGGATCTTGTAAGAGTTCATGTTTCTAGTCATAAGTGATGGCTCTCAATGAGAATATATATATGCATTGACATGGTACTTCCATAAATGTGCATGATGCTTTAGAGGCTCTCTTCCCTTCAAACAGACTCAGAGTGAGCAGTCCAAGACTGATACATAGAAAATACTCAGGAAAACATTAAAAACAAACACAAAAGGAATGAGAAAAACATATTTAGCACCTATGTGCTCCACATTAATTATCTTGCCTAATATTTATTTCATACGGTTATAGGAAGATCATCTATGAAATAATTAAAAAAGAACACTTAATAAATTTCCCAAGGTCTCATCTTGACTTCTGATTCCTACTCTATGACATCTTAGTTGTAAACACGCTCCATGAAAATAAGAATCAGTATGTGTTTTCTCTCATTAAGCATTATAATAACACTTCATTAGATGCTCCATTCTGAGGGAGGCTACTTTCAAGGCTGCTGGTATTTTCACATCAGTGTGGAAAGGGAGGGAGCAGTGTCATCTGCTGTATGTTTTAGAGCCCTGGTCACCACATGATATTTATGAGAGCCTGTCCATTTGCAAATGCTTCTGAAAAGGAAGAATGAGGACTTCAACAATTATCATTTAATAGCATTGCAATAGATGAATCAGTAGAAACACTTATGACAAAGTAAAATAGTTGTATCAGCAGAACCCTAGAAATGATTGGATATGGAGACTGAATGAGCGACAAAAGTCAAGGATGACTCCTATGTTTCTAGCATCCATGGATGAGGGGATTTTCATGTCCTTCATTTAGAGAGAATACAGTTGAGAAATAGATTTTAGTTGAAATTACTAGGTCATTTTTAGAACATGTACAATTCAAAATTCCTGTAAGATGCATAAGTGAGATTTCCAGGAACCAGCTGGATTTATGGGTCTTGAGTTCAGGGCAGAATTTAGGGCTAAAAATGTAACATGTAAGTGGTAATTGAAACCATGAATGTGGTTTAAGTAACCTTATGAGTAGGAATAGTAAAAGGAACACAGTGCCAATGGAGACAACTTCGAGAATGTGGATATTTCAAGAATGGACAGAAAAACATGAGCCCATAAAGGAAACTAAGAAGTCCAGAAAAATAGGATGAGATCCAGGAGAAAATAATGTCACAAAACCTAAGGAGGTATTTCTGGCTGAAAGCAGAGAATGGTCAACAATGACAAGTAAAATAAAGATAAAAAGGGTCTATGTAGCAGTGCAGGGGTGGCTCAGTTGCTTAAGCATCTAAGTCTTGATCTCAGCTCAATTCTTGATCTCAGGGGTCGTGAGTTCAAGCCCCACATCTGTAGCATACTTTAAAAAAAAAAAAAAGGTCTATGTTGTAGGTCATTGTTCATCTTGGAAAACAAACAAACAAACAAACAAACAAGGAATGAATTTGTACTCAAGTGGTAGCAGTAAGTATTTACTCCTGTATAAAGCAGCTTAATTTTCACAAGCTCAGAACTTGGATATAACTAAAAGCAAACGTGATGTCAAAAGCAGGAGTTTTGAAGAAGGGAGAAATTTCATGTTGGTGATTTTTCAATAGTCCTAACTTGTGAAAAAGCCAAGAGGTAAAACTGTTGAGTCAATCCAAAGCTATGGTTTTACAAGGGGTTTCATCAGAAGGACAAAGGGCAAGAGAGGCAGCATCATAGTGAAAGAGTGACTGAGGTGACTGATTTTAGAATCTAGGTTACAGGCACTTGGGTGGCTCAGTTGGTTGAGTGTCTGACTTAGGGTCTGGTCATGATCTCACAGTTCATGAGTCTGAGCCCATGTTGGGCTCCATGCAGACAGTGCGGAGCCTGCTTAGGATTCCCTCTCCTTCTCTGCCCCGTCCTTGCTCACATTCTCTCTCAAAAATAAACATTTAAAGTACAATACAATAAAATTTAGAATCTACATTAGAAAGGGAAGAAAGTGAATCTAGAAAGAAACAGATTAAAGGAAATGCAGTAGTCTGGGTCCTGAAAGTTTCCAAAGGTCCAAGAGTAGGCATATTGGTGTTACAGAGTTGGGAGGGATATGTTTGTTATGGTTAAAGAGAGTGATAAATTGAAGTTGAATACTTCATATATAATAGAGTATGCTAGATTTCAATATATTTCAAGATGGGTCAGATTCTGAATTCAGAGATAAAGACAATTACATCTTAGTAAAAGAAGTGTCTTGGATTGAGCTATCCACAAAGACACTGAAGTCGTTTTGGAAGTTACTGAGATTAAAGTAAAAAGTTTAGATACCAGAAAGGCATTGCTAAGAAGTTTTATGTTGATCAACGAATAGTGCTCTCTCTCTTGAAATTCATCCAAAAGTGAAAATGCATTGAAAATATAAAATGTACAATAGATTGAAACAGTCAAACAATAAGTCAAACTTATTTTGAGAATTAGCCAAGGCAACACAAACCATCAATAGCATTATGGAAAATAGATTAAAATATTTGGGTTTAACTTAATTGATAAGTATCTTCCCAGAAAAATTTGCTGTTTTATTTCCTTTTTATACCAGCTTTTTAAAAAAAATGTGCTTCTTAAACATTTTTGGTTGCATCATCTTCATATAACATATATATTATATAATGGTATGTATTTTACTAAACTACACCAATATACTACTGTGTCTTTTTCGTCCCCAGCTTTACTGAGATGTAATGGACACATAACATTGTGTGCATATAAAGTATAACAGCATGATGGTTTGATGTATGTATGTTTTGCAAAATGATTACCACAATAGGGACCAGACGTGTTCAAAGAAGCTGTATGATGGGGAATTGGAATGGAAATGGAAATGGAAAAGGATCTCTGGGTATGTTATGGCTTAAATTTAAATTATGAGTTTGTAATTGGTACCATTTGCCCAGTGAATTCAGTTGCTCTAACAGTTGTTAGCCTCATTCATGAGAAGGAAGTTAAGGATCTATGAATATAAAATAATGAAAATGTAACTTCTACAGACACTGAAATGACTAAAAATGAAGGCAGCATATGGGACAGAGAGGAAGAATGTGAGTCAGGTGTTACATTATTCAATAAAATCAGAGCAAGGCATGACCATTGCAGAAAGGGCAAATACAATTGAAGAGACACGAGAGGATAGTAGAGTTATGTGGTAGGATCCTTGGAAGTTTCACCCAAATATGGAAGCCTATCAGTCCTTCACAACATCTATTTTTAAAGAAACTCTTGGGGCACGTATGTGGCTCAGTCAGTTAAGCAACTGGGTCTTGATTTTGGCTTAGGCCATGATCTGGCAGTTCATGGGATCAAGCCTCACATTGGGCTCTGTGCTGACAGTGCTGAGCCTGTTTGGGATTCTCTCTCTCTCTCTCTCTCTCTCTCTCTCTCTCTCTCTCTCCGCTCATGATTTATCTCTCAAATTTTAAAAATTAATAAATAAACTTTAAAATAAAGTCTTATTCTGTTGAATGGAAGCATTTTTTAATGTTTTGATAGATAATCTCACATTAATTTCCTCAACAGGTAGTATTACCAATAGCTGTTAGGAAAGTTGTGTATTTACCATCACTATACATGGTCAAGTCAGTATAGTATAATGCACATATTTGAACCTAAGTAAAGACAAGACCTTTTAAAACATCTTAAAATATGTGTGTGTGTTTTTAAGGGCCAATCAGGCACCAAAGAGTACAAGTTTCAGGCATTTAGATTTGGTTTTAATATAAGAATCTCTCGGTGGTAAGATCTTTCCTTTGAACAGCTGCAGGAGATGATGATTTGCTCATTGTTTGGACATGTTGAAGCTGGGTAGCAATGTTAGAAAGGGGATTCTACTGCCATGAAAGTGTCTTAAAAATTGCTGAACTTGCAACCATAAAATAGGTCTATGAAATTGATATAACAAATTTCCAAGTATTCCACTGAAGAACCACATCTACAAATAAAGATTACAGAGACATGATTTTTCTACCAGGGCTCTTGAGGAAGATTTCAAGCAATAAATTTAACCAGTCTTGCCCATAGGCCACAATACGTGGGTATATCCACAATATCCAACCTCCTCAAGAAGCTTCTTCTAGCTTAAGCATAAAGGGAGAGGAATGTGAATGGCTATTTCCATGATTTCTACTTTTCTTAGTGTCTTCTTGTGACTGGAGAGGTATTCCACTTACTCCTAATTTGAATGATACTAGTGTCCCTGGAGCTCTTAGAGGTACCTCCAGCACAGCTTAATCAGCAACTCAACTGTTGAAGTTGTCTGAAAAGCAAGCCCTCCACAGTGAATGTATCTTCCCAGCATATGCCAGATACCCAACTCTTTTTCATGGCTCCAGGTGCCAAGCTAAATGACTGCCTCATGTCTTAGGCCAAGATTAGGCAGTGTCCACAGAGCCATTTTCCCCAAAGTTTGTGCAAATCTGGGGGATGCATCACTTCTTCTATATAAGATGAAAAAATTGGGATGCATGGGTGGCTCAAACATCGGACTCTAGATTTTAGCTCAGGTCATGATCTCACAGTTTGGTTCCTGAGTTTGAGCCCTGCATGGGGCTCCACACTGGCAGTTTGGAGCATCCTTGGGATTCTTTCACCCTCCTTCTCTTTGCCCCTCCCCAGCTTGCACTCTAAGTAAATAAATAAACTTAAAAAAAAAAAACTCCCTATGGACTACACTAGGTTTACTCTCTTGCTCTTGTCCTCTTCAATGTGCCTGCCCACCTATATTATATTTTAAGCCAATGCCTCCTAAAATAGAATTAGTAAACTACCTTCCTACCCGTTCTTGTTTGTTTGTTTGTTTGTTTGGCTTGTTTCTTATAGCTTTGTTGGCTCATTGGCTCTTTATTTTGAGTTTTAATGGTAATTGTGGGATTTCCTATTTCACAGGTGAAACAACCACAATAGAGAAATCATGTCTAACATGGGAATTATGCCAGTAGATATGTATGATTTTCCAAATACATTTCCTAAAACTTACCATGGTCTAGATTTTCATATTTCTTTTTAATTATTTACTTCTAGCATTCTATTTGAGATCTTCCAGTATGAGGAAGTCCTATATGAATGTATATATCCCTCTAGGAGTGAATTTGAGAGAAAAAGTAGTTACAACTACAGATTCAAACCAAATCAATACTTGAGTACTGTAGAGATCTACGGTTAAGGGAAATTACTTATTTAACACTATTTAGGCACATTTTACCTTGGAATGTCACCATAATTTGTATACATTAAAAATGTATTTTAAAAGATGAAATATGGCCTTTTGTAGCAACGTGGATGGAACTGGAGAGTGTGATGCTAAGTGAAATAAGCCATACAGAGAAAGACAGATACCATATGGTTTCACTCTTATGTGGATCCTGAGAAACTTAACAGGAACCCATGGGGGAGGGGAAGGAAAAAAAAAAAAAAGAGGTTAGAGTGGGAGAGAGCCAAAGCATAAGAGACTGTTAAAAACTGAGAACAAACTGAGGGTTGATGGGGGGTGGGAGGGAGGCGAGGGTGGGTGATGGGTATTGAGGAGGGCACCTTTTGGGATGAGCACTGGGTGTTGTATGGAAACCAATTTGTCAATAAATTTCATATATATATATATATATATATATATATATATATATATATATATATATAAAAGATGAGTTTTAGAGCATAACTGAAAAATAGAATATTAATAATTATTATTATGGTTATTCTGCTTATAAATGAATTTAGTGCTAGCATAGCCAGCATAGCAATCTTTTCCTTTTTCTTCATTTAAATCCCCCATACAGTATTCTTCTTCTATTCTATCCATAGAAAGTTAAGAAATGATGTGAAAGTGTTTATATCCTTTAATCTGTGTACACAGAATTCTAAGTTATATAGCTGTAGTAGAATTAACAGAGTTCAAACTACTTAGTGTTTCAGAGGATGAATTTGAGACTCATAGGAGTTGAGTTGGCTACAGACCTGAGATTTATTTTTTCTCTCCACATATGGAGGGGAATCAGTTCTCCTGCCCCATTATTGTACTTTTCCCAATACTCTTGGAAGTTTGTAAGATACAAAATGGTTTCATCAACCTCAGCTGTAGCTAGGAACTCAATTGGCTCAAAGCAGATTTCAAGGAAACATTGAGTCCATTCTGAGTTTAATAAAATTCTACTTTTGCTTTAAAAATGGCCATTTCCTAAATTTGAACATTTTATCCAAACACTCAGAGCATGTTACTCTTACAAAAAAATTAAAGACAAATTTTACTCCTTAATCACTTCCTTTGCTTTTTAAAGTAGACATCTCTAACTGGAAAAACTTGAAAGTATGAGCTACAAAAAAGATTAATTTTCTTTCTCATCACAAATACCATAGTCCTTCAGTCATTTATAACTTTTTCCTGGCAGAGCTGCCCTGCATCATTTATATGATCTTTTCCCAAGCCCTGGCCAGGTTTCTCTGGTGCTGCTTTCCAGGAATTTCTGGATTAGAACCATATTTTTCGTGTATTCATTTTTTTTTCCTTCAATAATTATGTCTTCTTTTTCTCCATCACATTTAGCTATTAGATATGCTGGCTAACATCACAGTGATATTTTAAAAAAAATTTTTAGTCCCCATCTAAATGATGGTATCAGGCCATCATTAAGCCTCATGAATAAAAACCTTATGGAACTTATAAATTTGAAAACATTTTAAAAAATATTTTTACACTATTATTTATCCTTTTAAAAGTTTGAGGTACAAACTGGCATGCAATTAACTGTTTTTAAATCATACAATTTGATGGGGTGCCTGGGTGGCTCAGTCAGTGAAGCTTAAGCATCCAGCTCTTGATTTCCACTCAAGTCATGATCTCAAGCTTGTGAGATCGAGCCCCACATCGGGCTCCATGCTGAGTGTGGAGCCTGCTTGGAATTTTTCTCTCCCCCTAACCTGTCTCTCTCTTAAAAATCAATGAATAAACTTAAAAAATAAATCATACAATTTGATAAGTTTGGACCTATAGGTACATCTATGAAAACCGTCACCACCATCAAGATAATGAAGATATCATTCATTCCTCCAAATTCTCTCATGCCTGTTTATAATCCTTCCCTCCAACTCCTCCACATATGTCTTGCTGACTGCCAGGCAACCATTGACCTGCTTTCAGTCATGATCAATTTATTTGCATTTTCTAGAATCTTACATAAATCTTATACAGTATGTATTCTATTGTATCTAGCTTTTTTTCACACAACATAATTATTTTGTGATTCACCCATGCTGTAGCATATTTAAATAGTTCATCTGCTTTACTGCTGAGAGTATTCAGTTGAATGGATGTATCAGTTTGTTTATCCATTTATTTGTTGATGGACATTTGGCTGGCTTCCAGTTTGGGTCTATCACAAATAAAGTTGCTATGAACATTCATATACAAAATCTTCCGACATATGTTTCTATTTTTTACAGGTAAACACTGAGGAGTGGAAAAGCTCAATCACATGGTAAATGTATGTTGAGCTTTGTAAGAAATCCACAAACTGTTTTACCAGGTTACTGTACCATTCGACATTACCATGAGCAGGGTATAAGAGTTCCATTTCATCCGTGTCCTTAGCAACTCGTGATAGTCTTTTTTCTTTGTAGCCATTCTTATAAATATATTCTTATATATATATATAAATATATGGTGATACATCATTTTGATTTTAATTTGCTTTTCTCTAATGACTAATGATGTTGAGCACCTTTTACAACTACTCTTCTTGGTAACAATGGAACCAGTGGCTTTGATATTTGTACCAATACCCTGGGGTCTTAGAGAACTGAGTTATCTACACACAAATGGTTGGCCTGAGTGAGATCAAGAGTACTCATCTAATGGGAAACCCTAGAAGTACATAAATCTCCCTTCAATCAAGATGACAAACTGAAATAAAACATGTAGCTGGTAGAAATTATATCACAGATAAGGAAAAGGGAAACAGTATCTTTAAAATTCAAAGAGAAATAATTCCTCAGATATTATGTAGTGTAAGAACCAACTTTTTCTTTGAAAATTACTTGATCCTCAATAATATGTAAAAAGGAATGATTAGAATAGAAGAGGAGCAGAAAACCTCAGGAAGAGATCAGACTCAGATTAAAGAGCAACCATGTAAAATGACAATAAATGTGCCATCTCAATGTTTGAAGGAAAATGTGTGTGATGCTAGATTTTTATTCTAGCTAAATTGCCTGTCACCTGTGAAAGCAACAAAGATATCCACAGATATTTGAGAGCTCCAAAAAAAAAAAAGAAAGAAAAAGAAAAAGAAATTAGTAAATCACACTTAGTTTAAAAAAATAAAGACGAAGTACCTCATTAAACTGAGGAATGAATTCATATATTTACTTGTTAAATAAATATTGAATCATTGTCATTGTCAGGCAATGTGTTTGGGGTTCTGGGAAACAATAGAAAAGACACCACTTTTCATCAAATAGATGTTGGCCTTTAAAATGCATTGCTAACCATGGATTATTAAAAAAAATTATTTAGTATTTAACACTTCTCATTTAAAGGACAGGAATTTAGTAACCATTAAAATGGTGTATGGTTTACTGTTTTATTTGGCAAGGTCACTGACGGACCTGTTCTGACTAATCCAATACCATGGTTAATGCAAACTTCGTGGTCATTTACCACTTACGTTAAATGGGTGGGAGCAACCAATTACTAAATAAATGAGCGAATAAGTAAATAAAATATTTGATTATAAAGTCATCTGTCACCTTTATTTTCAGATTTGCAGAAGATTTCAACATTGCTTATAGTTACAACCCTGAGGTACTCTGCATGTGCTTTCATTGTACAATAGATAGGAACAATGTCTGTTTTGAGAATTCTGAGTAACAGACAATCTATGTAGATCTTTAATTTCAAGTGACAACTACTGGTCACATTCTGTCCTGAAAATGATTGATTTAACAAAGAGTGGGGGAGGGAATCTGATCTCTGATTTATCTGCCCCACTATCCCTAGGTTAGGCACATTCTTGGTAATGTACTGAATGAAGGCTTTTATGTCACTTGTATAAATGTCAACCTGGAAAATGTTAGAATTTTGACTTTTACCAGACACAGCAACTGAAAAGCTTTTCTGACAGGAAGTTACTTAGCTAGTAGGCTCCAGAAAGAGTATGAAGAACGAGAAGAACCGCTCTCACAGAACCCCTAGAAACTGAACATGGAGTCTCCCCTCTTTACAATCCCATGCTGTTTCCAGAATTTACTTCATATAATGGAAGGTTTTTTTGTTAGGACCACAAAGAGGGGGGAAAAAGACTTCAGAAAAACAACATAAATTTCTTCACTATTATTTCCGCATTCCTTGTTGACTCACATGCCTCTCCTGCAATAAATAATTTACTGTAATAAAAAATTTACTACACTAAAACTATCATTAAGGTCACTGAAAGAATAAATCATCATGTTTTACAGAGTATGCCTAGCTAAGCTAACCAACTTTACTGCTTGGATTTTTATTTGCTGGGTGATGGGATGTGCAAGGCAGTTAGAGGAAGTAGGGATTACTGAATAAAAATTAAAACATTCCTACAGCAAGCCACCAGGATTGAACTTGACCTTTGGGAAACAAATCGAAGAGTCTCATAAAAGTTGTGCTTCAAGCCACATCAGAGTTATTTTTATGGACAAAATCTCCAGTGAGATCGTTGACGACGTGTGTACTCATGACTCTCAAAGGAAAGAATGGGACATAATGCCAGCCTGTTAGCAATCCTTCAAAAACAGTAGGACACTTTCAAGTCATTCTTCATTGTAAAATACTAACAAATATTTCCAGAAAACTCCCTTTAGTTTTGTGCCATTTTATTTATATATGTGTATGTATGCTATATACGTATAAATATTTCATATAAATGAATTAGGTCTATTGGAACAGCTTTGGATAACTGTTTAATAACTAATTCAGATAACAATGTAAATAAACTATTATCTAATTGTCCAATGAAATTTTATATATGTTCCAAATTGCTTTCTGGAACTTACCACCTTTTTGAGCAATGAGGTATTGCTCAAATATTAAATGATACTGTGTAGCTTTAAAATACAAGAATGGTCTCATTGGGGAAAAAAAAAACATACCTTGTAACTAGACAGAAATAAATTATAGGGCCTAAACCTTATGTTATTCATATTTAGAATACAACAAAAGGGAAGATACTATTTGTGACTATACCTGTGATTCCAAAGCTGAGTGTAAAGGTAACTGAAGTTGAGCTCATAATCTCAAGAAGTCAGAGTAATTGTTTAGGTTATCAATGATGATACTGAAGTCACTGGGAATGTTGCCAGGATTCAAGTGAAAAGAATATGGAGTCATGTTCAAAATCTTAGGGAAACCAAGAATTGAGAGTGGCCTTGCTTTCATTCATGTCTTTAGCATTTTTCCTTTCATTATAACTGTGTCCTCATACTCAATATGTAGAATGATATATATCATTTCCTTAGCATAAGATTTTTAAGATTTTTTTTTATGATGGGGGCACCTGGGTGTCTTGGTTGAGTGTCCATCACCAGCTGAGGTCATGATCTCACAGTTTGTGAGCATCAGGCTTGCTGCTGTCAGCTCAGAGCCCACTGTGAATGTTCCGTTCCCCTCTCTCTGTCCCTCCCCCACTCCCGCTCCTGCTCTCACTCTCAAAAACAAATAATTTTTTTAATTAAAGAAAAAAGGTTTCTTTATGATGACCCAAAGCATGTAGGTAGGAAGAATGACCCAAGGCCTTACGTAGGACTAACCTGGACTGGAGAAAACAACCTAGATAAGGAGGTTATGATGAAGTATAGCATAAGGGTCAGACACAGTGCCCAAGAGAGATAGGGACCAAAGTCACTCTTGTGGGAATTGAAGAACAATGAGTGAAGCATGGCAACACAGAACTGGGGTGAGCATGCCCTCCTTAGACGCCTATCAGGCTAAGAATAAAGGAAAAGTCTCCCTAGGCAAGGAGAGTGGCAAGTACAAGGGAGGGGAGATATCCCCAAGAATTTAACTGAAGCAGGGAAATGCTGTCCTGGGCTGAATGACAGGATGGGACTGAGAATCAAGGCAGAATCCCACACTCCCAAACCAAGCCAATACAAATGAAAAAGCTTCCAAGTGTCAAAAGAGATTCGGGGAGAAGGCTAGGCAGGATAAATCCAGTGACCGTAAGTTTATATAAATTTGAGTCCACTTTAAGCAAACGAATACAATGTTATTAGCGGCAAGTATTAGGACTCTTCTCAAAAACTTGGGACATCTCTGTGCATGTAGGGTTCTATAGCTTCAACTCCATTGGCTTTACCTGTGCAAGGGAAGGGGCTTGAAAGGGATATCGTGAGAACTTTGTGATTGTCCCTAAAGCACCTACAATTTCCTGACTACACTCCTGAAGCTACTACAGGAAAGTATTTTCTGCCCCGTCTGAATGGTCTGGGAATCAGAGCGGACTGCACCTTCAACTGCCAGGATTACAGGGGCTGACGGTGGCAATGTGGAAAGAATGGAATTAGGAAAAGTGAAGCAAGAAATTTACACAGAAATCTCTGATTTGCAACAGTGAGATGAGAACAGTGATTTCCTTGCTAAATTTCAAAAGATGATTTGGGTATCAGAAAATACAATTACACACACTTACATGTATATCTGAGCATTCTTTTTTTTTTTTTTTTTTTTTTTTTTTTTTTACGAAAAATGTATATAGGAATGTGAGGAACCAAAAAGACAAATACCAGGGTGTGCCTGGGTTGATCCGTTGGTTCAGTGTCTGACTTTGGCTTAAGTCATGATCTCGCGGTCCATGCGTTTCAGCCCTGCATCAGGCTCTCTGCTGTCAGCTCGGAGCCTGGAGCCTGCTTCAGATTCTGTGTCTCCCCCTCTCTGCCCCTCCCCCTGCTTGCACTCTGTCTCTCTCTCTCAAAAATAAATAAGCATTAAAAATTTTTTTAAAAAGACAAATGCCAGGATAAAACAGTAACATGCACCAAGCAACAATTTTTTTAATAATTTTTCAACTATAAACTATGTTAGAATCACATTAAAGAAAAAAAAAAAGAGTAATCATGACCAATCCAACCCAGATACATCCGTTTTATTTTTGTTCACTTTTCTCAGATTTTTAAAATATACATCTTTGCTTATATAACCCCTTGTCCTTTGAAGCAGTACAGGATGTTCCTCAGTGTTAAAACAGATCTCTACTACTTACTAACTTCTAAACTGCCCCCCTCCTTTCTTTGAGTCTGGTCAAGCTGCACTTCATGCTTTAAGCATCATTTTCAACCCTGGTGCTAACTGCTTAACAACAGCTAATGTAGCCCTTGATTTCATTAATGGAAGCATAATGCCCAGAACACAGGTGTTAATAGCCCCTCTCTACCCTGGGCTGGGCAGACCACATGCAGATCACTATGTTCATTCTCAAAAACACATTTTATAAGGGTCATTGACAAATGGAATTACATTCGTTCAAAAGAGGATTATCAGGATGGTGAATGCCAAATGAGGGACATTAAAGAAATTGAGGGTGTTTAACCTTGAGAAGAAAAGCCCTGCAATGAAATGGGGAGATGTGATAGATCCCATCAATTATCTGAAGTTTTGCCATGTGGAAGAAGCATTAGGCTTGTTCCATGCAGCTTGACCATTAGGTGGAAGTTACTGGGAATCAAGTTGCTGCTCAATCTCAGTGAACTTTCTAACAAGGAAGTCTGCCTGAAATTTTAATAAGCTCTCTGCTCCCCGTCCCTCAGAGTGTTCAAGCAGAGATTGGAGCACCACCTGGCAGATGTGCTTAATTGGAAGATAAGTCGAACTGGCTGGAGTTACAAACTCAGATGTCTTCAAAGCCGCAGGCAGGTACGTGAGAGGAAGCAGACCAGAGTTACCACAGGGAGATGAAGCATGTGGCATGCCAGAGTGATGCCCCACCCCCACCTGAGGGCTTGTACTTTCATTTTTGAAGCATTCTGATTACACACATACACACACACACACACACACACACACACACACACACACACAGAGTTAGCGGGCCATAGTCAACCTAGAGGCACCAGTTAGTGACCTTTAACTATGTCATTTCTAAGATCTCTTCCAAGGTTAAAGTCCCTGCAGTCTAGGACTATGTTCAGTGTGCCCAAGGGATTATATAATGTTTTTTATGTTAATGATAACAAATAACTGTTTACTTTAACTTAAACTAAAACTATGTCAATTGTAGAATTTCATGGATATTTTACATTTTTAAAGGAAAACATGAACTTTTATAAGTTGGAATTATATTTCCATTTTTTTTCTCATCACCACCCCAAAACCCAATGTGAATCTAGGATTAATAGAAAATGCCATTCACAAGAACTATTTCTATCATTATATATGTAAGTAAATAGGATTCTTAAACACTGAGGATTTGAATAATCTGCACATGTGCATTCTTCTTCCCGGGTATTTCACACTAAATCCCCTACCAATAACTAATGTGGAAAAGGGAGGTTAAAATTAATACCTGGTACTTGAACAACTGCCCTTTTGTCCAGATAGAGGATTAAAATCCTTACCATTGTTTCAAATAACTAAAGTATATTATGATATAAATTGGCTAAAACACCATTAAAATGATAGTTTTTCTATGTAAGTAGTCCTATCACAGACAATAAACTGCACTTTTGAAAGCCATGAAATAATTTAAGAGGAAAAACAGCCTTAAATATACAATAAATTTTTATCTTGTCTCAAATGCCACTAATCAGGTCTCTGGTACTTGAGGTGCCTGACTGATAAATTTAGATGTGGGATTTGGTCAAAGTGGTATTTTTCATTGACAATTAACTAAATACCAGTAATTGATCATTGAATAGGAGGGAAATATTTGGGAACAAAAATGAGGCTTATCAGTTTGGTTTTGAACTGCTATGTTTGAAGCATCTGTGGGATTCCCATGTGTCAAAAAATGGACAGAGATGGTCCTAGAACTCGAGGGAGAGATGTCAAATTTTACAGCTTGAGTGCAAATCTAAGTGCTACTTAAAGCTAAGGGAGCCGATTAAGTCCATGCAAGATGGGCAGATCAAGTAAGAAGAGAGCTAAAGACAAACCTAGGATCTGCGATAGTTATAATGTGGGGAGAGTTAAGAAGGCCTAGAAAGAAATCAGAATGGAGGAGTCAGACGGCTAAGAGCAACTTCAGGGACAACTGGTGTATGGAATCCACGTTAGCCCAATTTCAAGAAAAATAAGGTGGCCAGTAAAACCAAATGTCATGAAGGGAAAATATCCCATGACGCGAAGGACTCTTGGTGACCAAGACCAGAGAATTCTTCAGAGGAGTGAAGAGCCTGAATCCTAATTAGAGTGGTTGGAGAAGGGGTACATGAAACTGCAGCCATTTATTGGGAGTTCTTTAGTATTTTTGTGCTGTTATCTTACACATATATTTTCCCCCAAAATATAAAACACCTCTTAACATTTTTAGACAATGCCTTATCTTTTTCCTTCTCCGCTCAGATAAGCTGCTCAAAGTTATATACTAGCTCAGTTCTGCTTCCTCAGCCCTGCTTACTTTTCTATCTATTTGCTCATATACATCTTACGGGAATATGAACGCCAGGGTAGATATACAGAAGTGTTCAAAACAACATTATTAGAATAATGAAGTTTGCAGAAAATCCAAAACATCCTAACTAGAAGGAGGATTAAATAAATTATCGAGTACTATGGTATATGCAACTATTAAAAATGAGCACTGTAGACCTGTATATACTAACACAGAAGGAACTTAATATGTTAACAAAATTTAAAGAGCAAATTTTGGAATAGGATCCTATAACATCATTTTTAACAGGCATATATATCTACCTATATAGTCATCTATGAAACATATTCATGTTTTAATTAGTTACAGGTGCCACGGAATATAACCCAAATTGCTGGTTATTTTGTAAACATTAAACTAATACAAGACCTAAGTACTGTTTCCATATCTTATATATACATTTTGTACAACAAAGTGTGCATGGTTTATATAAGTTTGAGGCTTACTTCCCTAATATATCTAATATCTAACATATCTATCTAATGTACTCTATCAAATTAAAACCCCTTTCTTCCATTCTCAGAATACCAAGTTATCAAGAGGATATTGTATTTTCATTCACAAATCTTTTCTGGCCACTAATTCCATTCCTCAACATCCTACAGAATATGTACATTAGGATGTATGTGCTAAAAGTATTTACTATTCCATGGTTATAACAGTCAAAATTAAGAGAATACCCAAATAGTCACCAGTGGAAAGAGGATTAAATAAACTAAGATACATGGACTCGAAGTATGCAGCTGTTAAAATGAAGGAGCCTTGCCAACAGGTACATGAAAAGATACTCAAAGATCATCAGGGAAATTCAAATCAAAACAATGAGACATCACCTCATACCTGTTAAAATGGCTATTATCAAAAAGACAAGAAATAACACGTGTTGGCAAAGATGTGGAGAAAAGAAATCTTTGTGCACTGTTGGTGGGAATGAAAACTGGTGGTGTAGCCACTGTGGAAAACAATACAGAGATACCTCAACAACTTAAAATATGACCTAGCAATTCCACTTCTGGGTATTTATCCAAAAAAAAACCCCAAATACTAATACAAAAAGATATGTACCTCCATGTTAATTGCAGCTCTACAATAAACAAAATATGGAAACAACCTAAGTGTTCACCAATAGATGAATAGATAAAGAAAATATGAAATGAAGTGTTATTCAGCCATAAAAAAAGAAGGAAATCCTGCCACGTGACAATGTAGATGGATCTTGAAAGCATTATGGTAAGTGAAATAAGTCAGACAAAGAAAGAAATACTGTATGATCTCACTTATATGTGGAATCTTAAAAAAAGAAAACAACAGCTCCTAGATGCAAGAGAACAGATTAGTAGTTGTGAGAAGCAGGGAGGTGGGAGATGGAAGAGGGGGGAAAATGGGTAAAGGATGTCAAGAGGAACAAACTTCCAGTTATAAAACAAGTCATAGGGATGTTAATGTATAGCACAGTGCTTATAGTTAATACCACATTGGGGATTCAAAAGTTGCTAAGAGTTAACATTAAGCTCTCATCAGAAGAAAATATTTTAACTATGTATGGTGACAGGCCTTAACAAAACAGCATGATCATGTGTAATATATATAAAGATTGAATCCTTACGTTGTACACTTGAAACTAATAATAATATTATATATCAATTATACCTCAAAAAAGGAGCCTTGTCTGCATTTACGGTCATGGTTTTGCTCTTTAAAAGCTGCAACATCCGTTTACTAGTATTTTATTTTGCATTTTTTGTTTCTTAAGTGAAATTAGTCCATATAGTATTTTGCTACTGTTATTGTTCATTACTAAATTTTGTTATTCAAGTTCATCATTTTCTCATGATTTGATATTTCACTATAGTGTAGAAGAATTATCTTTTCCCTTAAAATCATGTGAGAACTGGCCTAAAAACCAAATGGTCCAAAAACACCAATGGGGTGTTTTTGATCCCTTTAATTGCCTTCTCAATTTGTTTGGTAATAAGGTAAAAGAAGACAGCATGCTGGAGACCATTGAATGTTTTGCTTTTGGAGGAAGTCTCATTTAAGTAAACTCCTTGAGGTGACAAGAACATTGTGAGGTCAATATAAGAATATGGGCAATCTTGCTTTCAGAGAGCATAGTGGACTAGAGAGACAGAAACTCTATTCCAAAGAATAGGAGAAAAGTTGTCCTGTGGCCAAGGTGGTTTTCATTTTGGGCAATGCTTGAGTCCTGTGGATAAAAGGCAGTGTGGATGAAATTAGCTAGTCCCAGGTCTCCCAAATTTGAGACAAAATCACTTTGCTTTGGTATCAGAATTATTTGTGGCAGTGTTTAGAAGAATTCTGTCTTATGTAAAAGGTCAAAAAGTAGAGATTTCCGACAAAATCTTGTGGTTTGAAGGAATCTGTGACTGGGTGTCAAATCTTATCCAATTTTGGGGGCCTGTCATATGGCCCACACCTTCCAGAAGCCATCTCTATCTACTGTGTTGATCTGTTCTTCCTCTTAAAACCGGTAGCTCTTAGTAACATAGTTGTCTAATGACGTTTTTTATTAACAAAAGTTTTATTTTGAAATAAATTCAGAATTTTGGAAAATTTGCAAAGGTAGTTCAAAAAGTGCATATATCCTTTCTCCCATTTTTCATAATGTTAAATAGGGGTATTTTTGTCAAAAATAAAAATTTGACATTGGGACAAAATAATTAAACTATAGACTGCATTCAGATTTCACCAGTTTTTCATCCATGATCTTTCTCTGTTCCAGGATCCAATATAGTTTACCATGTTGCATTTAGTCATATCTCTATTCTCCTCTAATTTGTGACAGTCTCAGTCTTTATGCTTTTTTATGATCTTGACAATGGGAAGGATGATCAGCTAGGTATTTTTTCCTTTAATTTGTATTTGTCTGTAGCCTTCTCACAATTACAGTGGAAGTACAGGGGGGAAAAAAAGCTATAGAAGTAAGGTGTCCTTCCGCCACAGACTCAATGGTTGTCTCTCTCAAAAATTCTGTGGTGATGGGGTGCCTGGGTGGCTCAGTCGTTCAAGCATCTGACTTCAGTTCAGATCATGATCTCACATTCATGAGTTCTAGCCCTGCGTTGGGCTCTGTGCTGACAGCAGAGCTGGAGCCTGCTTCAGATGCTGTCTCTCTCTCTCTCTCTCTGTCTCTCTCTCTCTCCACCCCCCCCCCCCCGCACCTCTGTCTCTTAAAAATAAATCAGCATTATTTTTTTTTTAATTAGTATGGTGAGGTCCCAACCCTCCAGTGTGACGGTATTTGGAGGTAGGGCCTTTAGAAGGTAATTAGGTCAGGAGAGTGGAACCCTCATGAATGGGATTAGTGCCTTTATATGAAGAGGTGAGACACAGGATTCTCTGGACAGTGAAACTACTCTGTAAGATACTTAATGATAGATACCTATCATTATACATTTGTCCAAACCCAAACAATGTATACGAAGGCTGCTGTCTGCAAACCAAGAAGAGGACCCTCATTGGACACCAAATCTGCTGGCATTCTTGATATTGGACTTCCCAGCCTCTAAGAGCTATAAGAAATACATGTGTGTTTTTTTTAAGCCACGAGTCTATAGTAAATATTATAGCAGCCTGATCTAAGACACCCTCTCATCCTAAGATACCAGGAATACATGATATCAATATGACTTATCACTGATGATATAAACATTGATCCTCTGATTGATGTGGGACCTTCCAGGTTTTACCACTGTAAAGTCACTATGTTTCCCTTTCCATACTCTATTGTTTGGAAATTAATCACAAAGTCCAGCTCATACTTAAGGGGAGACAGATTAATCTCAACTTTCTGGATGGTCTCATAGTTGTGATTTGGAGGAATCTGTGACTGGGTGTCAAATCTGGGTGGATACTTATTTTATTCTGTGGGTTATAACCAAACACAGTCATTATTCTGTTGCTCAGAGTTAAAGTTCTTTTAACATATCACCAGATGAGTTTGTTCTTCTTCCCCCCTTCCCACTCCTGCAACGTCCAGATAGTCTCAACCCTCCAAATCTAGGCAGTGCTTTCCAGAACTCCTTTGTTGTCCTCCCTGGGATCCAGCAGAAAGCACTGAATAGAGTAAAGGTTCATCAAATACCTATTGATAGATATTAAGTAAAGAGAGGGAGAGACATATCTTTCACAAGGTAAGTCTATATGAAAATCATTTCAACCAGATAATTTTCTGCCTTAATCTTGTGGATCTCAGAGGGAAAAATGTTAGAGACATTGAGGTCAATATAAGCACACTTAAGGAAAAAGACATCTTCAAGACAATTCTCAGAGGTAAAGAGCTGTTTGTATCCTACTTGGCATAAGCCTTGACTTTTCTCTTTCTATAATGTCACATGTGTGTTAGGCATTCTGGCCTTTCCTATAAAACTGCCTATTTGTAAAACTGCCTATTTATAAAGAAGAGCCACAGATTTTGAAAAATCAAGACCCTAAAGATTAATTTTAAGCAAACTTAAAGTTAAAAAAAAAAACTAGCATTTACCCAACATAAAAAGGAAACACTACAAATTTTAATTACCCTAATTAAAAAAAAAACCCAACTGTTATTATTGCAATAATCAATTCCAAAGCTGCATATACTAATGAGACAAACACACTACTCTGATACTTGAAAGCTCTTGACCCTAACGTACTAGAGATGTGTGATTCTCTAATTAGGATTCACACCATCATATGCTATTACATTTATCAGCCGAGGAATGCGTTTGTAAATTCCTTCCTGTGAGCAAAATGCCAAGTGCTCAAAGGCCAAGTCTAAACAGTCAAAATGAAGTAGAATATCAAGTAATTATATAACAAATTTAGACAGTGTAGACAATAATTACTAAGGCCAAAGCATTCATCCTAGGCAATGGGACACCCAAGTGACTTAAGTATTGGGCTAGCTGCATCTAGACATAATATTGAGTTAAATGCATTATTAGATAGAGTTTAAGAAGTTTGATTGCTATTTATTCCAATTAAGAAAACAAAAGCTAACTATGTAGAGACAACTATTATGATTGAATTCAAAAAATAAACTGTAAGAATGACATTCCAGAGCGTTAACTAGGTTTGCAAGATAGTTGGAAGAATGTTCTGGGGGTGGGGGGTGAGGTGGAGGAAGTTCATCAGTAAAGGAAGTCTACTTTTCTTATTTCATATTTGAAGTCATCAGATTTGACAAGCTACTAGCCCTCAAAGAGCTTAGTTTTCTAATATACCTTGAAATAGGCTGTCGGCTCTTCTCACACGGGGTCAAAGCTAGAGTGGGCACAGTGTACATGGCAACTCCTATAAATACTATTTCCCCTTTGCTTACTTCAGGAAACACACCACCTGATCCCCAATTAGCACCATGACTTGCATAAAATGAAAACCCCTATTTGTTTCACTGTGATCCATCAGCAGTGTTTCCCAGGCAGGGCTACATTTAAAGGAAGCTGACAATTAGAAATGAAGAAAACACACATGCACGCACGCACAAAACTACCATTGTTCTCTTCCACAAGTTTGGAGGTATTCCACATGGGGAGAGAAAAAAAAAGAGACTCCAACTTCTTAAATTTCCAGCACTAACACTTCCTGCTCCTCTCTCCGCAGTTATTTCAAAGCACAGTTTCATCCGGCAACTGGGGGACATCAGAGCCTAGACCTCAGTCATGGTGGGAAGCACGGCCTCTTTGCCTCAGAAAAGCCTCAGGGTTGAAAGGGGTCCTGTTCACTGCTGTTTCAAATTCTAGTTTGTTATAGTGTGCAGTAGAAAAAAAAATTGTTTGGGGAAACCGGGAGTGGTGGCTGCTACATGAGAACTGCATGGCAGTGAGCCAATTACCCAGCTCCCCTGTGCTCCTGGATCAGTGAGCCAGGAGGGCTCTCTCTGTTGGGACCACACCCTCTGTCCCATTTCCAACACTTCTGAAGCCATCTATTACAAACAGTTCTTTAGAAAGATAAGAAGAAAAAAAAAACTGATTATGGTAGTTGATGAATACTGAATGTGGCATATTTTCTCTGAAAATGACTTGATCAAAACATACTACCTAAGTTTTATTTTAGTATCAATTAATGTGGGTTAGGGAAGGCTGGTTTGGAGGTGTTTTTCCAGTGTTAAATCAAATTGCACAGGAAGAAGTGGAGGAACAGACTCTCTATTCCTTATTCCTTTTCATATTTATAGTTATTGTTTACCAAAGACTAATCTTTTCTCTACCCTGGTACTTCACAGCTATGTGTTTATCATTACTATATGAGCATTATAGGCAAATAGTTTATCTTGCAGGATTTGAGATTGTAATTTAAATAGAAATAAAATTTTCTTTGGGCATAAAGGCACATATAACGGGATAAATCTGTTAGTATAAACCTGGAAATGCCCAGTGCTCTACAGCTCTGAATTTCAAATTCTCAAAGTAGGAGAATAACCATCTTGTAACAGACTTAAGATTTTTGTTTTTGCCTAAGGTAGAGAGAAATTTAATATTTTCATTTCACTAAAAGACAAGAAACTTTTTAAAAACTAAGACCTGGCCAAAATATTACACTGGAATTATGTAACTAGAGAAGCTTCCTAAAAGGTTTCACGCTGAGAGATCAGAGGAGGGAAATTTAGGATCCCTTTATTTAGAAACAATTTAACTACTGGGGCGCCTGGGTGGCTCAGTCGGTTAAGCGGCCGACTTCGGCTCAGGTCGTGATCTCACGGTCTGTGAGTTCGAGCCCCGCGTCGGGCTCTGTGCTGACAGCTCAGAGCCTGGAACCTGTTTCAGATTCTGCGTCTCCCTCTCTCTGACCCTCCCCTGTTCATGCTCTGTCTCTCCCTGTCTCAAAAATAAATAAAACGTTAAAAAAAAATAAAAAAAAAACAATTTAATTACAGAAAACATCTAAACACATCATTTGATATCCTCAGACATGAAAAAAATGCAGTTATAATTAAATCCAGGTGATAACTTTTACCAAGAGTGGCCAGGTAGTTCCTGTGGTGGGGGGCACATCATGCGACCCCTGCAGTAGCCAGGAGGGAAGCATCAATGAGGAAAAGTGAACTAGAACGTACCTGGAGAGCAAGGCTATCAAGGCCTCCAGACAACTGTGGCACGAGAATAGTTGCCCAGGGCTGCTATCACTGTTATTTTTTCAAGAGATGCTTAGAATTTAGATTTTTATGAGAGATCTCTTATTTTTCATATATTGGAAATTTTTTTTCCTTTTCTGAAAAGTTTTCTGGCCAAACAACACAAGGTTGGATTAGGCCCCCAGAAAGCCAGCTTATCCCTCGGATTTAGAAGGATTCCATGGGAGCAAAGGAGTAAAAATGCTAGGTAGGCAATCAATCAAACTGCAAATGTCACTCAGTAAGTGCACTGAGATGACCAGTTTACTGAGGATACAATGTACCTTCTAAGGATGCTACTATGGACTCAATGTTTCTGTCCCTCCAAAATTCATGTGAAAGTCCTAATCCCAATGAGACGATATTTAAAGGTGGGGCCTTTGGGAAGTAATTAGGTTTAGATAAAGTTATAAGAGTGGAGCCCCCATGATGAGATTAGTGTAATTATGAGAAGAGGAAAAGACCAGAGCCCTTTCTCTCTGTCATGGGAGAAAACAGAAGGCCCGGCTGTCTGTAAAGGAGGCAGATGGCTCTCACCAGAGCCCAACCATAGCAGCACTCTGATCTTGGACTTCTAGTCTCCAGAACTGTGAGAAATAAAGTTGGTTCTTTAAGCCACTCAGGATATAGTATTTTTGTTACAACAGCCCAAACTAAGGCAGATGCTTAACTTAAAATTACTGCGTAACTCTTGATGAGGCACAATATCTTCCTCGCAATATTCACATTAATGTTTTTCATTTCAACTTTTAATGTTTGTGATAATGTAATGCTCTACTTCCATGAGTCTTTTTGTTTGCTAGGAAAAAATGGAGAAGTCACGTATGGTATTTGGCCAGGACTGCCCAAATTTTGTTGCAGGCGGGACCTAATAGGAACTTGGACCATGAGGTCAGCACACAAATGTCATGGACTCCGGGCTGAACCCAACAGGATTTTTTCTTGTTCTATGCTTCCAAAGATTCCTCGTTGCAGACAAAGAGACCAGACTAGCCTCCAGGAGACAGAACCAACAGTAAGACATAAGAAGGCAAGCCAGAAAAAGGTGGACCACACAGATACAGAGAACAATCACAGGAAAATAAAGCTGGAGCCAGGTACAATGTGAAGACAGGGAGCTCTGGAGGAAGTCTTAGGGCCACTTGCACATCCCACCATCCCTCATACAGGTAACCCTGGTCAGCCTCATAGAAGACAAAATGCTACCCAAAGGGATCAGACAAGTGTACATTTGGGAAGACCCAGAAACTCCAAGAGCAATAATTGTGCACCAGCAGATTATTAAGTACAGGTATGAAACATGGACAAATTTGGATATTGCTCTATATTGGATACATTTTAAAGAACTTCCTTTCTGAAAATATTTGGGCATATTTGCAAATAAAATTAGAGTTCTATGGTGCTCAGAGCTCTGGCTTATAGCTGCCATTCTCAGCCTTTGCATTTGAATGATACTTTAAATAAAGATATTTAAAAAAGCATTTTTTGGCAAAAGGGTATGGGTGGAGCCACACATAGAAAATTCATCCTTGAATGACAATTACTGCACCAATAGAAACACCTCCAAAAAGAACAAGCTAAAGACTCCCCAAGTCCCATGCCATTCAGTGTATTTTCTTGAAGAGGCCATTAATACAGGTCTACATCAAAGTGAGGAGTATCCAGTGTCATAATTTCAGTACCACCTTCTAAATCCATGAAGCAGCACGCTCATGTAAAGAGTGTAGAACCACAGCATAAAATTGTACTACATTTGATATGACAACTACCTCGTTAGAATTGAAGTTGATTTTCGAGGAATCTTTAGGAGGTTATGAAATCCATTTTGTGCCTCATGTAATCACTGATTAGTCCTCTTGCAACCTCTATCCTGCCCCCTTTTTTGTTCTGTGGTTCACATCGAATACATACCCAATCTTGACAGGATGGTCTTTGGCTTAACATCAACCTTTTCCATGATAGGAAACTCCAGGAAACCCTTCGTATCAGTGATTTCTTTTAAGTTATTTTTCTTTAATTTGTTACAATGTTTTATTTATTTTGAGAGAGAGAGAGAGAGAGAGAGAGAGAGAGAGAGCGCAAGCAGGGGAGAAGCAAAGAGAGAAGGAGGCAGAGGATCTGAAACGCATTCCATGCTGACAGGAGAGAGCCCCATGCGGGGCTCAAACGCAACAACCATAAGATCTTGACCTGAGCAGAAGTCAGATACTTAACCGACTGAGTAACCCAGGAGCCCCAAGTTAGAATTATACCAGTGATTTCTACTCTGGTAGAAAAGCTCTTTAAAATCTAACAAACAAACAAACAAACAAAAAACTGTGGAATGCATGACTATGTGAAATGTTTTCCATTTTCATTTCATTTCAAAATGGCTGAGTGAGGGGCACCTGGGTGGCTCAGTGGGTTAAGTGTGTGACTTCACCTTAGGTCATGATCTTACGGTTTGTGGGTTCCAGCCACGCATCAGGCTCTGCTGTTAGCACAGGTTCTATGGATCTATGCTGGATCCTATGTCTCCCTCTCTCTCTGCCCCTCCCCCAATCATGCTCCCTCACTCTCTCTTTCCTTCTCTCAAAAATAAATGTTTAAAAAATTGTTTTAAATGGCTCAGTGAATTAGAAATAAAATTGTGGTTAAACCATTTAGCACTAGTCTAAATATAGGCATATCTATAATCTCCCTTAAATTATGCTAAAAGTTTCAGGTTCAAAAAAGCTATAGTTTTTCTCCTTGCTTATCAACTGCCCTCATATATGCTTGCTTTATATTATTTATATTGGCTTTTAGTTATTTCACTTAACTAAATTTGAAGAAACTTTCTTTGTACATTCATTCAAATGTACCATTGAACCTTTAAGTGTCAAGTATAATACAAAATTATTCCAGCCAGCCACATAGTATCTATTTGGATGCAGCTAAGTTGCTACGTAAATGAGGAAAGAATTTTGTTTTGAATAAATACACTTTTATTTTTTTTCTTACAATTTTCATGTATTGAATTGTATTCTCCCTACTACATTCCTATGTTGAAGTCCAAACCCCCAGTAACTTAAAATGTGAGAATATTTGCAAACATGAAGTGGTCAAGTTAAAACATCATTAGGATAGGCTCTTGTCCATTGTAATTGGTATCCTCAAAAAAAAGGGGGGGGGGGAAATTTGGACACTCAGATACACACAGAGGAAAGATAATGTAAATAGACAAAGACACCTTACAAGCTAAGGAGAAAGGCCTAGAACAAATTCTCCCCTCACAGCCTAAGAACCAACCCTGCTGACCTTTTGATATGGACTTCTAGACTTCAAAACTGTGAAACTATACATTTCTGTTGATTAAGCCACCCAATGTGGTGCTGTGTTACAGCTGGCTTAGTAAACTAATACAAAAACATACATTTATGGTGTATTGGAATAAGCACCAAATAAAACAGGAATGGTTTTCCTTAACTAGGGATGGTTTTCCTTAACTAGGGATGGTTTTCCTTAACTAGAGATGGTTTTCCTTTCCAGGCATATTTAGTACTATCTGGAAACATTTTTGGTTCCCCCAGCTTGGGGGGATGGGTACTACTGGAATCTAGTGGGTAGAGACCAAGGATACTGCTAAATATCCAACAACATATAAGACAGTCCTCACAACAAAGCATCATCTAGGCTAAGATGTCATATAGCTGAAGTTGAGAAACACATCAAGTGTCAGAAGTCTGGGCCTGTCTTTGTCTCCTACTGTTACTTGGTTATGCCAGATGCTTAAATAATCATGAATTTGTTGTTAACAGCTATAAAATGGAAAGATCTTATGATACAGATGAAAGCAAGAAATATATATGGTGGTGTATAAAGAGAAGGGTAAATGAGAGCTAACAGTTGAAGTTACGATGCCTTTCACTGAGAGGTAGTGGTAGCATTGTTATGGGACAGGGCAGGGGTAGGGTGGGAATGGGAAAGGAAAGGGTTGGGAACAGAAGAAGGGAGATGGACAGTCATATTATCCCACCTTAAAGCCAAATCATTGAGGGGAGGCATCTGTGTACAGAAAAGACAATTTTACCTGTGGGTTAATTTTATGTAACTTTGCCTCCTGTTTCACTAAAGCTAGTCTTTATGGTACCTCTGGTAAAATTAGAAAGATGTACCCCCTCTGGGAACACAGCTGTGCAGTGAGTAAAGCTCAAAGTAAAATGTAGCCCTTCCTCCATGGTGGACACTATCCTTTCCAGGGCCAAGCTGTATGAACTGGGCTTCAGTCCTACATGCCCCGTGGACTAGGCACTGTTGTGTAGAGGTTTCCAAATTGCCCAACTGTCTACAATGGCCTGACAAGGGCTATGAAGATATCTATTGGTGTTTTTGGATTAGTCTACAGAATCAGTTACACTAATGCATACCCGAGACAGTACGTGTACCTGTGGCTCTTGAAAGGGCAGAGGAAATACGTACAACGGAGGCCCAGGGAAGGCTAAGAGAGCTGTGTGGGGAAGAGTGAAACAAAAGCTAATGGGAACATCAAAGAGGAACACATTCTCAGTCACAGAAGCTAAAAGGACACAAGTCAAAAGATTAGGATTTGGATGTACAGGACCTTGCATAAGTGTTGATTAAGTCAAAGGATATCCATATTTCTCCTATTTCCTGTGGCACTGGAGAGGAGGTATGTCCCAGGAAGCTCTGTATTCCATGACAGTATCTGAGAAGCTCACTAATCTCATTGGACTAATTAAATGTGATGGGTATTTTTATGTCAATTTGGCCAGGCCACAGTGCCCAGATATGTGGACAAGCATTATTCTGGATGTTTCTGTGAGTATTGTTTGGAGTGAGATTAACATTTCAGTATGTGGACTCTGAGTAAAGCAAAGTATCCCCTCATATACCCAAGAATATGGTGGGCCTCCTCCAATCGGTTGAAGGCCTTATAAACCAAAGGTAGATCTCCAGAAACAAGGCATTTTGCCATCAGACTACCTTTGGTTTTGAACTTCAACTCTTCTCTGACTCTCTAACCTGCTATCTTATCCCATCAGATTTTGGACTAGCCAAGCCTCCACAACTGTGGTCAGCCAATTCCTTAAAGTAAGTCTCTTTACATGTATATGTATGTATGTATGTACATGTATATATGTACATATGTATGTATTTATACATATATAAAGAGATATATACATATATGTATATATATGTATATATGCGTATATGTATATGTGTGTATATATACACACATATATATGTATACACACACACACATATACATACGCACACACATATTGGTTCTGTATAACCCTAATAAGTTTAATAGTTTTGATGATAAGAATAAGCCAGGAAATATATCAGACAAATGGGTTTTTCCATTTGAGACTCATACAATTGTGAGGTAGATACTGCTATAATTCAAGACATACAAATGAGGAAACTGAGGCATAGAAAGGATAAGTAACTTATTCAAGTTACTGAGCTAGAGATTCTACCACTCTGACATCAGAACACATAACCTTAGCTATGGCACTAACATAGTCAAAGCCAGGCACTAAGCTATGTCCAGGAGATAAATGGTAAGGTTGGTATGACATCTCACTTCAGTGGGTATCAGAGGCATATGGAATAAATCTAGCACTGTAGTGAGTGTCCCATAAATATTTGTTTAGCTACAGTAAAGCATATGACATCAGGCCATCCAGTTAAACAAGAACCAAGTTTTGATGAAGTAAATATCATAAACTACTGTATTAGATACTATACTATTCCTGTGTCAGCAAAAGGCAAAGCAGTAGTGGTCACCAAAACCAACAATGGCCATATTCCTATAGTATATTCATAGGTTTTATGGACCAGGCATAAAATTTTAAAGAGGCGTTACATTGCATATAAATGTGGCTCTACCTTACATCTGGAAATTATGGAACCTTTGGAAAGAGTGATGCTCAGATAGCACGATGTTAGTCTCTAGAGAGAAAAATGAACTAGACTGGTTTAAAACAATTTTTTTTCTCTTGTATATTTCAAGGTTTCTAACTCCCAGAGAGATCGGTGTGCATCTCTGCTTGAATGTAGGCTCATTACGTTTGAAACAAAAACGGAGCAATGTGTCCTGCAGGTGTGATTTTTTTTTCAAGCAAAACCATTAGTCCACCAGGACTTGCCCATTAAGCGTGTGTCTTTTTACAACCAGCTGGATCACTTCCTATTACTCATAACAGGGTTATTTACAAATGAGGAGCCGAAAGTATAATGTTGTCTACCCCAGTCAAGGTACTTTCTGTTCTATTAAGAATATATAAAATTAAGCAACAGAAAGGAAAAACATTTCCTGCCAGTTAACGAGATGCTAGTTAAGAGCCTGAGGCAAAGCCCAGGGCCCTTAAACCAACCGGTCATTAACTGCTAGGAAATGCCTACTGAGAGGTCACCACTGGTGCTATAGGAGAGCCCAGTCTGATGGAGGGGCATGTATGATGGGATCACTGAAGGACACAAGACAAACATGGAACAATCCAAGGAACTTTTTCTCATAGTTTTCATCTGAAATCAGTTCCATGATACCACAGCTTTTTTTTTGTGAAAAGAAGATAATAGCATCCTACTTTTTCCTCCTGTTTTTTTGTTTGTTTTTCAAAGCTTTTATTTTCCCTTCCTCTATGTCATGGCAAACTCCACATGTAGGATCTGATTACAGATCTTGACCAAACAGTAGGAATTTTAATAAAAGACCTTAATATGAATGTCTGCTATGTTCTCAGCTTCATGTTGGTTATAAATTGCATACAGTGCTGTTTTTATTCTGTTTTGACCCAAGATCAAAATGAAACCAAACCTCCACAAAATACCTAAGTTGGGCTAATCTTAAAGCACTAGTAAATTTACTCCCTAGAAATATTCACAACATGTCATTCCTACTTGATTAAAGATGTGAAAAATCAATTTTGGTTTGAACAGCCTTATGCCTTGGAGCTGCTGCTGTGATATATTTCTTTTGGCTTTGGTTTCCAAAATGTCAGCATACGGAGAAACTGAAAAGTAGAATGACATGCAAGATACAAGAAAAAGAAACCAGAAGTTCTCTCTTACTGCTGGGTGTCCCAAGTTCCTTGACTCCCACCCTGACTCACTGTCTTATTTCTGGGACACTTCTTACTGCCTCTCCTATGAGCTTCTCTCCACACATGTCTGCTTTGTTTCTCCTTGACCTTCAATACACAGGGCTTCAAAGTTTTTCAGAAGCCCCAGAAATGGTCAACGGACACCAAAAGTAGTAAGAAGCAATGCAGTTAGTTCCCTAAGATTAAGTGGAAGAACTAGGAAGGTTTTACATCATTTATCCTATAGAACTGAATTTCTTAATTCAACATCTCTTTACCCAGGTATCACTGCTTTTGCGATCAACAAGGGGTATGTGTTTTTAGAATCTTTCCTGATTCAATGCTCAGTCTTCCCAAGAGTGTCACAATCAATAACACATGCATTGTCCAAACTTGCATGAAAACCTAGTGTTAGCAGTGACTAGCCCTTCAGGAGACAGCGAGTAACTGTCTGATGTTACTTAATCATCCCCTTCCTGCAGGCTGCTCATCACAATATCCCTTCTAGTCACATACACACTCACACTGCAAAGAATCCGCTAAGTGAAATTATCTCCATCTTTGTCACATACATAGTTTCAAATAGGCGGACCCTCCCTGACATGAGCTACATTTTGATTCAGTTTTGAGAGGTAATTGCTCATGTAAAGCATTTAAAGAGGCAAAAGGAGGTGACTTTGTCAGAATGTCTTCTTAATTCAATACTGAATACATCTTCTTGCTGTCAAAAGCCTACTGCTATCATAAAGAGAAATCCAGAGGAAATTTATTAGCAATATTATTCTAAGTAGAGGCTCTTCTAAGGTCAGTGAATTTCATTAGGTTCCTCACTTTGGTCCCAAACTTTGGCCTGATAGAAGGTAGTGATGTCAGTGCTTAATTTACAAAGATGGGTGACAGGAAGAAGCAGAAGAGCATGTTTTACTTAGAGTTCCTTCTGGGGAGGAGTTAAAGAATAGCATTTCTCCCTTTACCACCATCCTATCAAATTTCACTTCCTTGTCAGGCGGAAACATCTTCATTTTTCTGGCAATGTTGGTAAAGCAAAGGCAATTATCGCTATAAACGGACAATTGACTGTTTTAACAGGTTTTATGAGAGTAGAAAATTTGGCCTTGGATACAAGTATTTAAAGGAACAGTTTATGACACCATGCCACCAGTGCCTTGTTAGAGAGCTAAGCATTCAGGGGCAGAGGGTTTGAAGTGACCTTTTTGTGACTGCAGGAACAAGTCAACCAAAATTCACAAGAATTGGGTTTCCGTCTGTTAGGGTTTCTTTTTGGCACGTTCATTCACACTGTAAGGTAATGCGAACCTAGTCTCCTACAAGTTGAATGAGGCATGTTATTCTCTATTTCTTCTCTCAAATTATTGTGCCGGGGGAAAATATAGTTGCTTCATGCCACTCCATCAAGAATTACATTTTCAAAACAAAGCACATCATTACAAATTAAGTAGTACTCTACAAGATACCTTACAGTCATTTTTAGTTCTCGAGTATGTCTGCAGTTGGAAAATATTAGAGTTTCCCTTTTGTAGGACAAAACAAAACAAAACACATACTTTTATAAGGTAAGTGATTATAAAAAATGTCAAGTTCTTCAGTTCTAGAGCATTCTCCTTCAACTACTGCTTTCTATGCTCATTTAACTCTGTTCTCATAGTAAGACTAGTCCTCATCTCACTTGTCTCTAGTCTTCTATGAAATTAGTTGGGTTTGGAAATAGAGACATTTCATGTGTATAATACAGGTAAATTCTTCAATCTAACAATCAAATCTTTGCGACAGGCTGACCTGAATTTATCAATCACTATAACTGCTCCAGCACTATTACAATTAGTTCATTTCTTGTCATTACATATGCCAATAAATACTTTCCTTTCAGATGGCTGCTTGTTCTTGTCATTTACTAAGCCATGTACATCTTTCTCGTGTCATTCCAAGATGTTTTGTACAATGACTTTAGAAAATAAGCCTAAAACTTTTCCGAGGGAGTGCAGTGAGGAAGGCCCTATAGCCTGATTGCCCAAAAACATCAACCAAATTTCACCCAAAATAACTCTATTAAAAATGTATATTTTACTGGGGCACCTGGGTGGCTCAGTCAGTTGAGTGTCTGACTTGGGCTCAGGTCATGATCTCATGGTTTGTGAGTTCGAGACCGCATCAGGCTCTGTGCTGACAGCTTGGAGCCTGGAGTCGGCTTCAGATTCTGTGTCTCCCTCTCTCTCTGCCCCTCCCCCACTCATGCTCTGTCTCTCCCTTTCTGTCAAAAATAAACATTAAAAAAATGTGTATTTTACTGAGTTACAAGACATTTCATAATCATGGATGGGTAGCCAGAGGTCATAAGAATGTACAAAGATTAACAAAATATATATTTTTAATAAAGAAACTGTAGCTAATTTGTCATGAGATGGCCTCTGCATGCCTTTCTGTAGGCTCTTTCTTACTTCTGTAGCCACAAAAGTAAGCTGGATTCTTGTGGAGTCTTGCACTCACACTCACAGCAAGAATAAAGAGAGTCACTTAAAAATTACATAAATTGAGGGGCATCTGGGTGTCTCAGTCAATTAAGCATCCAACTCTTGATTTCAGTTCAGGTCATGATATTGTGGTTTGTGAGTTCAAGCCCCATGTTGGGCTCCGTGCTGATAGCACAGAGCCTACTTAGGACTCTCTCTCTCTCTCTCTCTCTCTCATAATAAATAATATGAAATTTATAAAAAAAATATACAAGTGGAGACAGACTTATAGGAAGAATAAGTTACAGACAATTTTATTACTAGATGTATAATGTTTTTTTTTAATTTTTTTTCAACGTTTTTTATTTATTTTTGGGACAGAGAGAGACAGAGCATGAACGCGGGAGGGGCAGAGAGAGAGGGAGACACAGAATCGGAAACAGGCTCCAAGCTCCGAGCCCCGAGCCCAGAGCCCAGAGCCTGACGTGGGGCTCAAACTCACGGACCGCGAGATCGTGACCTGGCTGAAGTCGGACGCTTAACCGACTGCGCCACCCAGGCGCCCCTAGATGTATAATGTTTTAAGTAAGGAAAAAGCCAGGGACACCTGGCTGACTCAGTCGGTGGAGCAGGAGACACTTGATCTTGGGGTGGGTGAGTACGAGCCCCATGTTGGGTGTAGAAATTACTTAATAAAATCTTTTGAAAAAAAAAGAAAACATTATAAGACAATACTTACAGTATGATTCTCACTGGAAGTGAATTAGGTACTAGAGATATATAGTCATTAAAGACAAAACAAAGGAAAAGGAGAGATTGTTTTAGACCTAGAGTGTTAACAGAAATATCTTCATCATCTTTTCTTTCTGACTGTGTTACAATTACTTGTAGTTTTCTTGGAACCAGTTAAGTGGATTCATAATTATATCATTTAATTTTGGTGAAACTAAACAAAGATAAACCTTTCAAGACTACAAGAATCTTTTAAAGCCACTTGTTAAAGAAACTACAGCTTGAAGCTACTATTAATCATCTACATGCAAACAAATAATTAAATGGCAGAGCTGACATCTCCCTCTCCTATAGAAGATCGTCACCAACCACATCACACCTTGGAAGCAACAGCAACCTGATTATTCAAAATAAGAGTGTTTGGAGTATATGAGTATACACACATTTGAGAATAATCTCAAGTTCATTCCATGCCTGAAGATACTAATGATAGTTTTATATCATCACATTAGCAACATATAAAAACTGAACTTTGGGGGTGCTTGGATGACTCAGTTGATTAAGAGTCTGACTTCGGCTCAGGTCATGATCTCACGGTTGGTGGATTTGAGCCCCACGTCAGGCTCTGTGCTGACAGCTCAGAGCCTGGAACCTACTTCAGATTCTTTGTCTCTCTCTCTCTCTCTCTCTCTCTCTCTCTCTCTCTCTGCCACTCCCCTGCTTGTGCACTCTCTCTCTCTCAAAAATAAATAAGGGGTGCCTGGGTGGCTCAGTTTGTTAAGCATCCAACTTCGGCTCAGGTCATGATCTCAGTTTTTGAGTTCAAGCTCTGTGTCGGGCTCTGTGCTGACAGCTCAAAACATGGAGCCTGCTTCAGATTCTGTGTCTCTCTCTGCCCCTTGTGTTTTCACTCTCAGAAATAAATAAACATTTTAAATAAACTTTCTTTTAATTAAAGGAAAAAAAACCCATGAACTTCCAAGACAGAGATAAAACATGACAATTATAAGGAATGTTTAAGTCATATCATATGCAGTTCAGTATTTTATCAAATTTCTTATTAAACCTTATAGGATGTGTTTATAAGTCTCTTGAGGTTCTTTCACTACATTGTGAAAGCCAAGTGCTTGCACTGATGAGGAAGCTCCTTCCTGCAGTAGTAAAATGGACTGCAATGACATATTGAGAACAGAGACACAGTGTAAAACATGGTCTAAAATCATTTCTTTTTCAGCAAATACTGCCAGGAGATACAAAATACTGCCAAAGACTGGAGGAAACAAGTCACAAATCACATAATGAAAGATTTATTCTTTTGAATTAAACTATGGGTTATGGTGTGTCTCAGCTTATGGTATTTGCTCTTTGCAGTGCCTTTTAAGATTATTTATTTTCAGAGAGAGAGAGAGAGAGAGAGAGAGAGAGAGAGAGCGCACATGGGTGGAGGGGTACAGAGAGAGGGAGAGACAGAATCCCAAGCAGGCTCCCTGCCATCAGTACAGAGCCCAGTGTGGGGCTCGAACCTACAAACAGTGAGATCACGACCTGAGCTGAGATCAAGAGTCAGAGGCTTAACCAGCTGAGCCACCCAGGGGCCCCTATGTTGCAGTCAACAATAGATACAAAGAACTGCCTGAGAATGGACTAAAGACAGGAATCTGCAGTAAGAACTCAATATGGTCCACCTGTGAAATTCACTCATTGCATCATTCATAGAACGGCTGTTGCAGCCAAGAGCTGAAACCAGCAGCAAATAAACAGAATAAACTGCTACAAGAAGTCAATCAGGGCTCCTGCTGCACAGCTCCAACTGCCTGCAATATAGCATCTACCTGGAGCTGGGCCACAGTAGGAGCCCTTGCTTTAGGTCTGGCCCCAGCTTCCCACTGCAGAAGGGGATTTCCTCAAATGTGGAGGAATCTTACAATATTTAATGGCATGAGAGTAAATACACACAAATTTTCTGAAGAATCCAGAGATTCAATGGCTATCTCACAGCAAAGTACTTAACAGGATTCCCAGTGAAAGGATGAGGTTTTTGTTTTAGGAAATTCACGGTATTAAGAGTATTTTGGAAACTGGTGTTTAAAAATATTTCCATCTTTTGTGGGATTTTTGTTATTGAAAATGATACAAATAAGCCACTCAAAAATTCTTATTTGTACAACCATAAAACTTGAAAATGGGCCTTCTAAAATCTGCTTTAAGAGCTTCCAAATGAAGAATCTCAATAAAGTATATACCTACTAGTTAAAAATACTAAAATATATTAAACTCAGTAGGTGCTACAGGGAAAAATGTATGCCTATTACCTTATTTTCAACAAATGTTTTAGAAAACTGGAGATGAAATTGAAAAATACATCTTATTTTTTGGTAGACAGAACCATTTAGATATATGTATCTTAGTGAAAAATATTCTTCAGCTGTAAAAGCCTTAAAATAGAGTATCAAAATACACATCTAGAGCCAGGTTTTTAAGTTGCTAAATCAGGGAGTGTTCAACAGAGACCAAAAAAAAAATCAGTTATGTTGGTCCAGTTTTAATAAATTTTTGTGGGTGCAATAGTATTTTGTACTGTTAAAGGAAATTCAAAGTTAATGTTTACTTCAACTTTTGCCAATCTTCTGAAATTTCTACTTCATGTATATTTCTACCATCTAATTATATTGTTCAATAGCGTAAGTAAAAAGTATATATAAATATTATGTTTCTATTTATTTGGAGTTATGAAAGTACCTAATAGGATACATAATTTTAAAAATGTATTCAACTGGTTTTCATGATAGAGGTGTTCAAACTTTAAGCATAGTAAGAGAATTGCAGGTAAAGTTCTATTTCATATTATAAGTAAGCACTTCTACATTCCTTTATTTTTTATATGGATAAGGTCAATAGTTAAAAAGATATTTCCCAGGCTAATATTATTCCTCCCAGTTGTGCTGTGCCTTTTTGAAACACATTGTTTTTGCTGCTGTGAAGGTTTCCAGGACCTCACTGGTCTGACAGTACAGTCGGAACAGCAGAAAAGCAGTGTACGTTTCAGAAAGAGATCATTTCCCAAAATGAGACTGTGATCTCCAGAGAGAGCAAGACCTTTATTTTCTTAAGCCTTCTGATAGCTCTGTTGCTTCTGTTTAAATACCAACACTCTATAAAAATCACAGCCGTTTATCTTCCAATTCAAGAATTCTCTACAGTTGCCACATAGCAGTTTTATTACAGAAAAAAATGGGAAGTAAATTTCTTCACTATCCCCAAATCGGATAATGGGAGTCACATCTTTCTCCTTGTCTTTGTTATTTATCTGGGACTTCCCAGTAAGTACTCTGTACTTCATGTGAGCATCATATCAGGTACACAAAGTGAATATTTGACTTGGGAATGGGGAAATTGTTTTCCATTTGTTTTGCTAACAGCTGTGAGTGTATTTTAAAGTCACAATTAACCATCAAAACGATGACATCTTTCTTAGAGGACTGATGGTTCATTACATATGCACACACACACACACACACACACACACACACACACACACACAAAACGCTTAATTCCCCTGTAAGTTTTGAAATTAAAAAAAAATTTTTTCTTATAGTAAATAAATGTTCATTGTAAGGAATTAGAATAAAAGCATAAAATAATGTGAAACAATGAATTCTCATATAAAATGGAGAATAAATCAAGAGCTACTTGGAAAAACTATTTGGCATTTCCTATTAAAATTAGAAATATGTATCCCTGCGACCTAACAATTCTATCTCTAGGTATATGCCCCAGAGAAACCCTTACCACTAAGTACCAGGAGATACAATCATCTTTTTTTAATGTTTATTTATTTATTTTGAGACCGAGAGATAGCGAGCGAGCAGGGGAAGGGCAGAGAGAGAGAGGGAGAGAGAATCCCAAGCAGACTGTATACTGTCAGCACAGAGCCTCAGGGCTCGAACTCATGAACCATGAGGTTATGACCTGAGCCAAAACCAAGACTCAGACGCTTACCCAACTGAGCCACCCAGGCACTCTAATATGCAATCATCTTCTTAGCAGCACCATTCATAAGGACTCTAAACTGCCAACAAGTGAAATGTCCACTGAAAGGAGAACCAATTATTCAAAGTTCACGCATAGAATACTATATAGCAAAAAGGAAACAAATGAACTACAGTGATACATTATGTGGAAAACTACATAGAAATGGAAATAAATGACCTACTGCTACATGCTATGGGAAATACTGTAAAGAAATGGAAATAAATGAAAGCTACATGCTTCATGGAATACATTATAGGACTGAAAAATAAACGCCAACTGCATTCTTCATTTACCTGGGGTGCTGTATTTGCTCACATGGGTCAATTTCACAAACAATGTTAAGAAAAAATCCAAGTCCCAGAAAATCATTCCCATTTATTATTATTATATCTAAAGCAAGAATAAAACTAAACTGTATTTTAAAGATCTATACATCAGTCTAAAAGATATAAAACAAGTGAATGGTTACCTCAAATCAGGATAATGGTTATCTCTTATCCTGGTCAGTTCAGGCTGCTATAACAAAAATACCATAGGCTAGCGGCTTAAACAACAAAACTATCTCTCAGTTTTAGAAGCTGGCAAGTCCAAGATCAAGGTGCCAAAAAATCTCATTTCTGGTGAAAGCCCACTTCCTGGCTTGGACTTACCTTCCCCCTGAATCTTCCCACCTTCTCCCTGAATCTCCACATGGCAAAGAAAGAAATCATCTCTCCCAAATCCCTTCTTAGAAGGGCACTAATCCCATTCTTAAGGTTTCTACCCTCATGATCTATTTACTTCCCAAAGTCTCCGCTCTCCAAATACCGTCACACTGGAGATTAGGCTTCAATATATGAACTTGGAGGTAGTGCTGAGACACAAACATTCACTCCATGGCATCTTTATTTGTTTGTTTTAATTTTTTTTTTCAACGTTTATTTATTTTTGGGACAGAGAGAGACAGACCATGAACGGGGGAGGGGCAGAGAGAGAGGGAGACACAGAATCGGAAACAGGCTCCAGGCTCTGAGCCATCAGCCCAGAGCCTGACGCGGGGCTCGAACTCCCGGACCGCGAGATCGTGACCTGGCTGAAGTCGGACGCTTAACCGACTGCGCCACCCAGGCGCCCCATGTTTGTTTTTTAATGTTTATTTGAGAGAGAGACAGAGACAGAGTGAGCGAGCAGGGGAGGGGCAGAGAGAGGGGGAGACACAGAATCTGAAGCAGGCTCCAGGCTCTGAGCTGTCAGCACAGAGCCCGACGTGGGGCTCGAACTCACAAGCCGCAAGATCATGACCTGAGCTGAAGCTGGATGCTTAACTGACTGAGCCAGTCAGGTGCCCCTCTCAATGGCATCTTCAGACAGAAGGGAGAGAAGTGTGACTAGTGAAGGTCACAGAGGGTGGTTTTTAACTCAAAAATAAGGTATTGATACAGTGATGCTTAATACGTGATATCTACCTAAATAATCACAGCATTCACCTCTATATTTACTAGAATATATACTCACAACAAATATAAATGAAAAAGCATACAAGATTTTCTAAGTCTCAGTAACAAGTCATTTGAAGGACACTTAAAAAAGTAAGTTATATCAGTTAGGGATTACATTTGTCTCTAAGCACCAGAAAATAAGACTAACAATGGTTTATCATATACAATAAATCTTGGGTTAGCAGTCAGGGCTGTTACAGTGGCTCTGTGTCATCAAGGACAAGCCTCCTTGTTTTTTCCTGATTTTCTGTTCTCTACAAGACTTTTGTCTTCATGCTAGCATAATGGCTGCTGCATTGCAAGACATCACATCCAAAGTCTAGGCAGTAAAATCAGGACAGCCAGCATAGTTTGAGTCTGTTTCAGTTCGTACCCAGTATTGCGGCAGCTATCTTGCTACCATGAAGATGCAAGACACATGCTGAATAACAATGAGATGAGATCTTTGGATCCTCCTCCTTTGGAAGGGGTGTTTAGAAAAGGGGATGAATACGAAAATAAAATATTTTGGTTTTTATAAGTATTAGGATGGATATGGAAATAATTAAACAAATTTAAGGAAATTAGGGCCTATAATTATTTTTCTATCTACTCTCACATTTCCAACTTTTTTCCTTCATGTATCCAATGAATTTAAACCCCCTTATAACAATTGAGAGGGCTGCAAGGAGCTGAAAGAGTAGGCAAAGTCAGTTTCTTTTGGTAGGATCTCCCTCTTTTCCTCTCCCTTATTGAGAGCATTCTATACATTCTGGTTCTACAAACAATTTGATTCTGAGGGAGTAGGAAAACTAAGCCTCCATGTGGAAATCCAGAGTCCCTGGCTGTAACACTATTTGGATCTATCCTTGTCCCTAACAAACCATTCTACCTAGTTCCTAGAACAAGATTAACATCATGGGAGCCCAAATGTTTCATCTATATCATGGTCTTCTAGACTTCTTCTGAACTTGAATCTAAGATAATTGTGATCTTCAGATGCCCTAATTCCTTCTTGAAGGAATAGGCATTTGAATTTCCACCCTTCCCACATCTTCCCCAGGATGAAAACAAAAACAAAAACAAAGCCACACACTGGAAGTGTACAGAACCTTTGAAATATTGCACTGAATACTTCACAATGGTCTTAACTCTTCCCATTTCCATAAAGACTTAAAAGCTGGATGACATCGTAAAGCCAATAAGGACTATGGAGACAAACCCAGTTTTAAGTTTTAAAAACTTAAAAACCCAGTTTACCAATTGTATAGATTTCTGAAGCTTCTTATTTCTCATCTGCTAAATCAGGACAGTAAGACCTATTCAAAACGTGATTATGAGGATCATCTGAAAACAGCATGTCTCATGCGTCTCAAAATTCCTTAGAGTACTTTGCTTTGAGCTAGGAAAAATTATGGTGCAACCTCCTGGAACATAAATTTTATTCTAAGATTGAGGAGTAAGGGAAGTTAAAGTAATTTAACTTATAAATAATGACTCATAAATAATGTAAAACATTGATTAGGTATTAAAACAAGCACATACCATAGAGTTCAAGATTCACATGAATACATAAGCTAAAAAATAAAACTGCAAAGAAAGCTGACTTTTAGGGAGCTGCCACAAATTTCATGCTACTCCATGGTATACTTTGGTGACAATTTTTAGAAGCAATGTATGCATGCCTTGTGCATTGTCACTTAATAGATAAGGAAATTTTCTTTCCTGCAATTGATTATCTGGGTAAAATTTCTTTCTTAGTGGAAAGTCCTTATGAAGTTACCATTACACATCACACCAAGTATAATACATCTACAAGGATGACAGAATAAATGCTAATAAATCAGATAAATGATAAGCATAACACATGTGTCGCAGTCAATAACCACTTGAACCTGGTAGATTAGGAAAGAAAGGAGATTCAGGGGATTAAGAATTTGGGGGAGGGTTGAAGCCTGAGGCAATGCCAGGGGCTATCTGACCCATGGAATCATTAGCTTTCTAAACTAGCTACCCATGACTTCTTTACCAAAGTGATGTATGTACATTGGTGAGAGCAGAAAGACACATTGACTTGGTCAGAAACTCTTAACTGGGCAACTCATTGCTTAAGGAATAGAAGTGTGCACCTTTCTCTTTTCATACTTTTTACTGTCTTCATAGATATAGCAAGTAACCCTAGGTTATTTTTGCAGTATTCTAAGTAGCTATAGAAATCAATGTTTTCAGACTGAGGATTGCAATTTATTAGAACACAATACAAAATTCAGCTGGGTCAACTCAATTTTTTTGTTAAATACAATAAAGTATTTTAGTGAAACTGAATAGATTTTTAAAAAAGAGATCAGAGAGGTTTTATTTAGTAAAAGTAAATATTGTTTCTAGGAACTTTTGTTTCAGTCATCTGTGAACTGGTTCTGTATGTGTGTGTCCCAGGCTGGTCCCTATGTAAAATGAATGGTGTATTGTGGCTTGTAGTCAAAGCCTGAGAGCCCCTAAAGGAAAGTACCTGTTGATTTTATACACAATGAAACTGAAGCACAAGAGTTTTATAGACTTTGTACAAGCCAACTGTGAATTTTTGTTAATATCAAGCCTCAAGGTAACATGCAGGTCTCCTGATTCATGCCAAATTTATTTTTTAGTTTCTGCCAAATTTTTCTACACCGCCAAGTAATCAAAAGCCTTGAAATTGTAGTTTTTATTTTCTTTAGGAATACCCTAGTGGTATTTAAATAAGCACACACCAAAAATTTTCATGTAACAGTACTTACATTTGTAAAAATATGAGAAACTAGGTTTATCCTCAAAGTCTTTGCCTCTTTTTAAGTTATTTGTTTTGATAGAGTAGGGGAGGGGCAGACAGAGGGAGAGAGAGAGAGAGAGAGAGAGACAGAGACAGAGAGTCCCAAGCAGGCTCCACAGTAACAGTGTAGAGCCTGATGCAGGGCTTGAACTCACTAACTGTGAGATCATGACCTGAGATGAAATCAAGAGTCAAACACAATTGACTCTTTTCTTGCTCACTGATACAGCCAGCTGCACTCTGAACTGCCCAATGGAGTGACCTATGTGGGATAAACTGAGGGAACCTCTAGCAACATCATTAGTGTGGTCTATCCATACCATGGATTATTGTTCAGCCATAAAAAGGAATGAGGTACCGTTACATGCTTACAACATGGGTGAACCTTGAAAACACTGAGCTAAATGAAAGAAGCCAACACTAAAGGCCACATATTATCTGATTTAATGTGTATGAAATGCCCCAAAAAGGCAAATACAGAGAGATAGAAAGTAGATTACTAGATGCCAGGGCTGGAGGGGCGGGGGGTGTGGTATGACTACTTAATGAGTATGGGGTTTCTTTTTTGGGATGATGAAATATTCTGGAATTAGTGAATGGCTGCACAACACTGAATATACTAAAAACCACCTGAATTGCACACTTAAAAGTTAAAATTGTGAATCTGATGGTAAGTGAATTTTACCTCAATTCTTTTAAAAGGGCAATAGGAAATGATGGAATGATATAAGGGGTAAGGGAATGAAGCACAACTGAGGGGAAGGACTCCGTATTATCTATTCCTCCTCCAAAGGAACTGCTGTTGGCTTGGAGCAGTCACTTATCCAGTGAGGACCAGCAGGCCACACAGGCTCATTCCATGGGGATATCCCATCTGATTCATCATACTACCCCAACACTAATCGCTTCCAAGCAGTAATGTATCCTGTCCTATGTCCTCATAAAACATCAAACCCACTTGTTCCCTAAGCCATCTAAACATTTTTTTTAATCTTTATAGTACATTAATGCCAGAGACTTATTTTCTCATTTCTTTCCATGTAAAATCTTACAGGGGTCAGACATTTTATTCTCTCCAAATTACTCCCTAATGGAATTTTGTAGATAACCTGCTAGATAGGAGATTCTTTCAAGTGCTTGAGGAAAAATTAAAACCCTGTCATTAGGTCATAAAAGGATAAAGGAACATTCCTTTGAGCAAGGCCATTTAATCAGAATCCCAGATAGAAGAAAATTTGATGTGTAAAGGATGAATCATTTTGTTATATTTCAGGAAGGAGTGCCCTGAAGCTAAAATAATTTATTAGGTTTTTATAAACTTTAATATTTAAGTATAGAGATTATAAATTCTCCCATGGCTAGTTCTGGATTCCTTCTTTCCTTCCACATCTCGTATCTAAACTCAGTCTAAGGCTGTTTCTCTTATAATTATTATGGCAATTCTTCAACTTTCTCAGTCTAAGCCCTCATCATTTACTGCCTGGTCTTTTGAATAATTTTTTCCAGAATATGTATTTATTTTTTCCCTTTTTTTAAATTTAAATTTTAGTTAGGTAACATACAGCACAATATTGGTTTCAGGAGTAGTAATCAGTGATTCATCACTTATATACAACACCCAGTGCTCAGCACAAGTGCCCTTCTTAGTACCCATCACCCATCTAGCCCATCTGCCACTACCTCCCTCTGCCAACCCATGGTCTGTTTTCTATCATTAAGAGTCTTGTGGTTTGTTTCCCTCTCTTCTCTTCCCACATGTTCATCTGTTTTGTTTCTTATATTCCACATAGGAGTGAAATCATATGGTTATTTGCTTTTCTCTGATTGACTTATTGCACTTAGCATAATACATTCTAGCTCTATCCACATCATTGCAAATGGCAAGTTTTCATTCTTTTTGATGGCTGAGTAATATCCAATACTTTAATTCCTAACTGGCTCTGGACTTGAAGTCTGTCTACCAGATTAGGATCTTACTCTAATCCTTACTCTGAAGTCAAGTGATTTTTCTAAAAGGTAAGTATGATAGGTCATTTCAAGTATTCTTTTTCACTAGAGGAAGTGATCTCTTGCTGGGTGAAACAACTGAGTGGATCTCAAACTACATTTTTCACCAATGAAGTATAGAAAAGACTAAACAGTAGAAAAAAGGTAATAGGAAAAAGAAGAGGAAAAGTGAAAGATGTGTTTTATTAATCACAAGTCTTGTTTCAGGTGACTTGTTTTAATTACAATTAAACAATGATAAATTATAATTTATTTAGAATTTCTTACTGTCAGGGTCAGGAAAGTTTGAAAACTACTGATCAAGGTAAAATCAAGTTTTAGCCTGATTTACAAAACCCGGTTCATTGGGCTTGTGCCTGCCTTTCCAACCTTTCTTTGGTCCCTCCAGGTTCTCTCACCCTGTGCCTTTGGTATTCAAAAAAAGTCTTCCCCTACCTTATCTGGCAAATGAGTACTTATCTTTAAAGAGGCAATTGGAATGTTTTCTCCTTAGACAGCTGTTCAACTTCCAGTCAGGAAGCAACACTTCCTGTTCCAAGCTGCCATCAACCCTATTATAAGATCCTTTATCACACTGTAATCATTTGCTGATATACATGCTTTCCCAAGGCTTCTAAAGGCAGAATTCTGAGCAAACACATTATCTGACTTGTACCAAGCGTTCAATAAAATGAATATAACATGTACGAAGAAGAGCTTAAATATCCTTATGTTTACATACCATCGTACTGCCTCTTGATTAAGGTATTCCTTCGGAACCTTTGCCATTTATGCCATTTATGCCATTTATGCCATTTAGCAATGGCTTGAAAACATTACTATCCACCACCATGATGCAGGTTGCTGCTGCTTCTCACCCCATGGCTCACCCCAGAGTGTTTAGCATCAGTGTAGGAAATGTTCAGCACTCGTTCCACATTCAAGTGCCCACGTGCAAAGTCCAGCTCCATAACCTGCTAGCTGTGACTTAAGGGAAATTACACAGCAGCTCTTTGCTTCAGGCACCTCATCTGATGATAATAGTAAGGCTTAAATTATTTAACACCTATAAAGACCATAGAACCGTCCCCAGCACATAGGAAGGGGTCAATAAATATTAGCTATAGTTATTGCCCAAGTAAGAAGCAGAAAATCAATACATATAATTCAGAGCTTCTACTCTAATGACTTTCAATTTAAGAAGCACTATTTAATTTATCTTAAAACCTATTTGTTCTCCCTGTCCTCAGCTTGATATGTATGGCATACTTTCCTATCATAGTCACATGGGCCTCTTGCTGTATCTCAGGTTCAGCTACTGTGGATGTTAACTACTTACCTCTTTAAGTTGCCTCCCGGGCTGTGTATCATAGAGTCTACATTTAATTCAAACCAGGTCAAACACAGCTCTCAAATATTGAGGGGAAAAAAAAAACCTAGTTGTTTCATAGGATGAGGTAAACTCAATGTTTTTTCTTTGGTCAAAATTTCATCTTTTTGTTTTAGGACTGAATGGTATGTTATCACCACACTGTCACAGCTTATTTTTTTTTTTTAATTTTATTCCATTTATTTATTTATTTATTTATTTATTTATTTAAAAATTATTTATTAATTTGCAGGTGCTAACTGTGTTCTATTCCTTACCTGGGTAATAGCTTTTATAAGCGACTTTTGTGAGTATTTCCTTGTTCTGAGCCCTTATGACTTATGCTATACTTCAATAAAAATTTATTAACAAAATTATTTACCCTTATATATGCCCTATTAATGTTTGTCTTATATGTCAGAATGTTCTGTCTGTCACAGTATTTCCAGTGAGAAAGAGCTCATCTCAACCTTCTCACCAAGAACATTTCCCTTCACTAGCTAACCACAGTACAATCCACTCAATTCTCCAAACCAAAAGTCACAGAATAAAAACTGATTCCCCATCTCCTTTATCACCATGTATACTGAAATCAATCATCAAATCTAATTAATTCTACTTCCAAAATATTTCTCAATGCCCATAAAATGCCTTGTCACTCCCAAGGTTAGTACCCTAATCCTGGCTCTCAACATTTTTCATTTGGATCTCTGCAAATGCATGTTGACTTAACCCCTGACTCATGGTTGTCTCCAACCAATCCTCAGTACTGCCGGTGTCTCCTTTCTAGGAATTATACGTGATCATGCAGTTTATACACTTAAATGTAATTGATGTTTTTCTATTACCTGTAAATTAAAGTGTAAGCCTTTTAAAAGTATATATTCAGGTCTCCCACAAATTATTCCAGTCTACTTTTCTAAGGTCATCTCCAGCCATCACCCATCCCAATAACCATCCACCATAGGTTCCTGTCACATCACATTTCTTCTCATTTCCCCAGACTCTAAGTTCATACTTTTAAGCATTTCTCCACTTAGAAAAAATCTTGCTCATTCTTCAAGTTTCAGTTCAAATACCACTTCTTCTGAGGCTTTCCCTTCCCTGCCCTGTATTTCCACAGAGAGGATAATTAACCTTCCAAGTTATCCTCACTTGCCTAATTCTCCCTTCACATTTTTAACCTAGTATTACCATGCAATATTTTGGTTAGTTATTTACATATTCATTTATGCACAAGAGAGTTTTGAGCATCACTTATGTGCCACGATCTCTGCTAGTTCCTTGGAATTCAATTATAAGCACACCAGGTAAAGAATTGATTTTGCATTCTAGACTACGCTGCTTGAAGTTAGAGAACATATCTTATTCATCTGTGCATGCTTAGGTTTATCTGGAGCCTAGCATCTAATTAGCAAATATTCAGTTGAATGTATTCTCTCTCAGGAATAGACTTATACCATCGGTACCTGAATAAGATCTAACACTATTTTTTTTAGTTAATGCAAGCATTAATGTTTAATAATTCAACCAATTAATTTTGTTTTCTATCTCAGCATCAGTACCTTAATCCAGATATTGGATTATCTTCTAAAGAATATCAAATAGTGCTTTGCTAGGTGAACTTCATTTTCAATAATCAGCTGCCATTGAATTGAACAGTGTTCTAAGAAAATTCAAATAAAGACTTAAAATATTTCCAAATGATATAAACCTTCCAGAATTGAAAAGTCTATTGCTGAGTTACTTAAGTTTAGGATGGCACGAAATCTTTGACACCCATACGTTTCCGTGGGATTCCCTGCCTTTTCCTTTGCACAAGCATCCTGAGGTCTTTTGGCTGAAGACTCAGACATGCCCGGTCTTCAAACCAATCCATGTTAGACTAAAGCAATCCATCAGCGGCCTCTCCTCATCACCTGGGGCATTCCATGACTTGGACAACATCTGGTTCCCTGTTTGACCACTGGGTCATTCTTTTCACTTTCCTGGACTATCCCACTATTCTGATAACCGGGCTATTAGCTGTGACTGAAACCTTGACTTGAGACATGGACCATCAGGCCTAAAATCCAGTTCCTTGCTTACAAACAGAATTTTATAGCTTAGGAACCAATTCCACAACTATATCAGTTTATCTCTGCATCCTATCCTGCTTAGTCCTCATTTCTATCCTATCTCTACCAGTTTATATTTCAACTATCAGATCAGGCTTTATGATTAAAATAATTAACATACTAAGTTAGTCTAGTAAGGCCTACCAACTACTTCCTTCCAAATGAAACTATGGTATTAAGAAATTAGATATCTATGTGCTTTAGGAGATCCTTCTCAAACCACACAAGTGAATGTTAATTATGCCAAGACAATTATAGTAATTCCATTCCCACTGGCAGTAAGCTCACATGTGACACATCCCTCACCATGGAAACAGAAGAGACCATCTATTTGAGGATTTCAAGGACAGTATCCCTTCCAAGACAGAAAACAGGCACCTATGACTCCCTAACTTTGGAGTTGGTCATAGAGGATCTAATGCTTGAGGCTGCAGCAGCCATCTTGCCAACAAAAACCCAAGAAGATCGCTAGACCTAAATGTGAGACTGGAAACCATCAAAACCCTGGACAAGAAAACAGGCAACAACCTCTTTGACCTCAGCTGCAGTAATTTCCTGCTCGACACATCTCCAAAGCAAGGGAATTAAACGCAAAAATGAACTACTGTGACTTCATCGAGATAAAAAGCTTCTGCACTGCAAAGGAAACAATCAACAAAACTAAAAGGCAACTGACAGAATGGGAGAAAGACATTTGCAAATGACATATCGGATAAAGGGCTAGTATTCAAAATCTACAAAAAACTCACCAAACTCCACATTCGAGAAACAATCCAGTGAGGAAATGGGCAGAAGACATGAATAGACACTTCTCCAAAGAAGACACCCACAGGGCCAACAGACACATGAAAAGATGCTCAATGTCGCTCATCATCAGGGAAATACAAAGTAAAACCACTCTGTGATACCACCTCACACCAGTTAGAGTGGCTAAAAGTAACAACTCAGGAAACAACGGATGCTGGCAAGGATGTGGAGAAACAGGAACCCTCCTGTACTGTTGGTGGAAATGCAAACTGGTGCAGCTGCTCTGGAAAACAGTGTGGAGGTTCCTCAAAAAATTAAAATCAGAAATACACTATGACCCAGAAATAGCACTACTAGGAATTTACCCAAAGGATATAGGAGTGCTGATGCATAGGGGCACATGTACCCCAATGTTTATAGCAGCACTTTCAACAATAGCCAAATTACGCAAAGAGCCCAAATGTCCATCAACTGATAAATGGATAAAGAAGATGTGGTTTATATATACAATGGAATACTACTTGGCAATGAGAAAGAATGAAATCCTGCCATTTGCAGCAATGTGAATGGAACTGGATGGTATTATGCTAAGTGGAATAAGTCAGTCAAAGACAGATACCATATGTTTTCACTCATATGTGGAACTTGAGAAGCTTAACAGAAGACCATGGAGGCAGGCAAGGAGAAAAAATAGCTACAAACAGAGAGGGAAGGAGGCAAACCATAACAGACTCTCAAATACAGAGAACAAACTGAGGGTTGATGGGGGAAGGGGTTGGGGGAGAGGGGAAAATGGGTGATAGGCAGTGAGGAGAGCACTTGTTGGGATGAGCACTGGGTGTTGTATGTAAGTGATGAATCATGGGAATCTACCCCCAAAACCAAGAGCACACTGTATACACTGTCAGCCAACTTGACAATAAATTATATTTAAAAAAGCAATTATGATACAAACTAAAATTCAGTGCATTTGAATATAAAAGGAAAAAAAGTCATTTGTTGTGTAACTACCACATGCAAGGTGCTGTGCTAGGGACAGAGGTGGGGACTAAAAAGCAAGACTCTGCTATGTCTTCTGTTATAGATCAGAAATCTTCCAAGAAATGATCCAATTAACCCTGAATTGTGAGGTCCACAAATGTTTGTTTCCTATTGGAAATAAAGAGAACTTGTGAGCCAAAAAACTAAATAAATAAAATTGAAAAAAAAAATAATAAATTGGAGCCTTATTGAATCAGCCAAATCTGTAAACCCTTGCCTCAAAAATATAAACTTTCTTAAAATTTCCTCATTGTTTAAGTCCATTTTAGTGGTGTATTATTTACAGGTAAAGACACCCCAACTCTTACATTCAAGTAAAAGGCCTGAGAACCAGAATCAACACAGTGTCCTTCAAAAATTACAAACACATAGGAGGTAAATATGAGAACTCCTAGAACGAGACTGAGAATGTGTATCTGTGGAGGGCCAGTAGATAAGTAGGAAAATGTGAACCACCCCTTGGACTTCTGCTCTGGACAAGATGAGGTAGACCCGGGGCACCTGGGTAGCTCAGTTGGTTGAGCGTCGGACTTCGGTTCAGGTCATGATTTTGTGGTTTATGAGTTTGAGCCCCACGTTGGGCTCTGTGCTGACAGCTCAGAGCCTGGAGCTTGCTTCGGATTCTGTGTCCCCAGTCTTGCTGCCCCTCCCCCACTTGTGCGTGCACGCTCTCTCTCTCGCTCTCAGAAAATGAGTAAATATTAAAAAAAAATTTTAAAAAGGTGAGGTAGACCCATTTCTCCCTGCTCCTCTCACCTAGTCCAACTATAAACCTAAAACCAATGCAACAGGCTACCAAAAGAAAGATCTGCAATCTGGTATGGAAATTTGAACAGGCTTAGGACTCCAAGACGGGAGGAACAAACAACAGTAGTCAGGCATGTGATTTCTCCAGCCTAATAACATAAGGCCACGTGACCCCCATTCTACCCCCAGAAGGCAGCTCAGAAAGGCTCATTGCTCTCCTGGACCCATCAGAAGCCCAGAGAGAACAACAGTCCATCCACAACAAGGATCTCTCCAAGCCATTCTAATGATTAGTGGTCAAGGCAACAATTAGATGAACGTCCAGGGTAGTATGATAAGTGGAGGAAAAGAAGTAATCCCCAAAAGTAACATACTGTATGGTTTCACTTCCATAACACTTTTGAAGAAGCACCATATTAAAAGTTATTGAATAGCTTAGTAGTTACCAGGAGTTTGAAGGGGACAGAGTATTGGGGGGAGGGGTGAGTGTAGGGATCCTTGTGGTGGTGGATATGTGAATCCACACATGTGATAAAATTAGACAGAAATATATATACCCACACACAAGTACAAGCTAAATTCCAGAGATATGAATAAGAGCAGTAAGTTGTATCAATTCCATTATCCTGGTTGTGATAATGTTCCCTAGTTTTGTAAAATGTCACCATTGCAGAGAACCTGGTAAAAGACACAGAGGATCTCTCTGTGTATTCTTTACAACACCTCTTAAGTTGACAATTTCACTAAAAGCTTCAGTTAAACACACACACACACACACACACACACACACACACACACACACACACGGACCTAATGAAACACAGCAGTAACCATACACTTCAGCCAGAGATTCTTATAAGTAGGAGTCACAAACTGATCAGACTAGTTTTTAGAAATAACCAAGAAATACGAGACCTTTCTAGGTTCAGGTCTTAGTGGTCTCTATAAACCTCTCAACCCACTGCTTTACGAAAATATCCGAAAGGCCCAATAAACTGAGAAACCTGTTGTGTCAAACCTTTCTGCAAACCTGTTGTGTGCAAACCTCTTTCTGCCATTTGCACTTTTACTTTCAACTTACAGACCAATCCTGGCTCCTGAGGATGGTAAGGCTGTATGTGTATCATCTCCCACAAAATCTTAGGTATTTCAGTAAACATAATTTACTCCTTGGGGAAAAAGCCAGGGGGATAAAGGGATAATGAAGGAAGTTTACAGTGAACATTATGGCAATGAATAAAACCGTGAAGTGCTGTGCTAATTAGGTGAAGGAGTTGCCAAGAAGTCCTTACAAAGGGGATGTTGTGGCTCCAAAGCCAGCCATATGCAGCTTGCTCAATGGATACTAATGTACATCTTCATCAGCTTTCGTTTGTAGACAGCAGTTCCTCACATAAATCAAATTTAATGCTGAAAATCATCCATGCGTGGAGTTAAACAGTAAGACATAAGTACCTTACTTTTCTAAATATTTTCCATCCTGAGACTCTTCCCTGTTCCTTTGACATACTTTCTCCATGCCTCATCAAATAAAAGAGAATGGAATAGAACACACGCCAAGGAGTTCAATGCCAGCTACCTCTTGTATGAGGTCATTTCTCCCTCATTCCTGGAAGGTTTTATGGAGAGACAGCCCTCCTCCTGCAGAAGAATTAAACAGACAAGGACTTGGTCCTTCCTGAAGTTCATACACTAAATTGCAGCTTAAAGAAAGGTATTAATGTCCCTGATATTCCAGGTCAGTCACAATGACTTTATTAATAATGGTTTTCTTTATGAAAAACCATATAACAAGGTCTAATTTGTAATTCTTCAGCTAAAATTTTGTTCATTAGATTAACTTACTTTCCTAAAGAATCTGTTTATGCAAGTTGTAATAAAAAAAGGCAATGAGCTGGATAAAGCTAAAACATTAACTTTTGTCACCATCATCTACAAAGTCAGCTTAACATTTTACTTTTTTGTTACCACATAGTATGTGGGCCTACTGGTGGTCAAGAGATGAGGGGAAAAAAAATCACAGTGCAAGTAAAGACAACCATTTTACTCTAGGCTGCAGTTCAGATCACTGGACATGTTTTTGACTTGGCAGGAAAATACTTAAGAAGGAATCGTTGAATTCTGCTTAAGGTTGTAATTCAGTGAGTCACAATGCCTCCTGAGGCCCCTAAACCTAGGTCCCTGCAGTTATTCAATTTATGACTTTTTGTCAATCTTTCTCTCAATTTATTTCTAAACCATTATTGACATTAGATCTAAAAATTAGATTCATGGAAAAAAACCCAAAGGGCATGTTGATACCTGTTTTAGGCTGTTGATGAAAGCCACCTTTAGGAATACACTATACCTATGGCAAAAACTCATTTAGAAAGGTTAATATAGAGGGAAAAAAAATCCAAAGATGATGTAATCTGTTTATGAACTCAGTTAAAAGATCCATAAAACTAAACTGCTATACATAGTAATTTTCTGTCATTGTATTGTTTATTATAACTTTCTGGTTCACTAGTACTGCAATATGCCACAATTACTTAAGCTATATCTTTAATTAAGCATTAATAAAATATGAGTCAGATAATTATTCTAGAAATTTTATTATATAATTAGTGAATAAGTTAGCTACCATGTGATTACATAATGAGATTTCATATAAAATTTAGTATGTGCACATTAGCTTAATTTAATGACAAACCATCCTCAAAACAAAAATAAGGATTTTTCTGAGTAAATGGTCCCTTAGTTCTAGAAATAATTCCCAAGGAGGAGGAAACTTTCCAAATAGTTAGCTTAGAAATTGTAGAAGCAAAAATAAAACCTATGTACCATCTGTACTTTTCATTTTCTACCATTGTTCCAGGGTGTCCTGACCAGTCCCTTCTCTGTAAGAGCTGTCATGGTAGCAGAAAAAGCCATGCTATAACTTTGCTACAAAGGAGGAACCAAATTCAACACCACACGACCACTTAAGCTCTTTGCCCTGTCATCCCACCTTTCAGAGGGCAGGCTGGCTCCCCAGCCTCCCGTAAATCCGATTCTCTCGTTCCCAATTACCTCAGCCTCTGTGTGGTAGAAAACATTAGTGTTTTAATAACACGATAAAACAAAAAATATATATAAAGTTCATTGCTAAGGGAATTTAAATACATATTAGAAAGAGCATTACTCTTTAAAAAAAAACGATGACCACAACAGATGACAAAATGGGTAAGTGAAAAAAAAATAAAGTGAAGTATAACATGAATGAGCACAGAGTAAATCCGGTGGGGGGGAGGGGGGTGGTGGTGAGCAATCCTTCTCTCACTGATTCAATTTTATCATAAACTATGTTTGGTATTCTAGAAATGGAACCCAAATCTGGTTTCTTGGTATATGTTTATCTTTTCTATAGTATAAAAACAAAGTTTTAATTAATTTAGCATTATAATTATTTCTGTGGGTCCCTCATTTTTCTTAAATAAAGGTTCTCTTCATATAGAACTTAAACTATTCTTGTTTACAATTTTCTTTATATAATGTGTATGTCTAACTAGCCTGTAATTATGATCTCCGTTTCTAATTGATTCAGTTGATGCCCTTCAGTTATTCCAACATATTACTTACGTATGATGATGCTTTTAACTTTCTAAAAACTTAGTTTTCTAACAACTTTACTTCTTTCTCTCATCTAGTTGCATGATCCTAGAGAAATATAGGACTATATAAATCACAAAAGCATACTTTGTCATTATTTCATAGAAATGTCACCATTTGCCATTAAGCATAATGGCTTTCATTTGATCTATACATACCTAGAACTGTAAAGAAAGTATACATACATTCACACACGAATGCAGATATGTAAGTATATTTGTGGTATGGATATATTTATGTGTAACCGTCATTTTATAACATGCACACATTGGGGAGATACATGTTACCGTTCCTACAGGTTTTTGTCAGGATAGAAAAGGTTCCATCAAATGCTTTTGGGAGAGTCTATTAAGGTGATAGGATTTTTACCTGATTTATATGGTAAATTATATTAGCATAAATTCTAACATTAAACACTGTCGTACTCCTGGTATAAACCTCATTTTCTGGTGCTGCATTATTCTTTTAAAGTATAATAAATTCTATACTTAAGATTATTCTGTAGTGCAGCCACTATGGAAAAGAGAATGGAGGTTCTTCAAAAAAATTAAAATTAAAACTATCATGTAATCTAGGATCCTATTTCTGGGTATATATGTGAAAAATGAAGTCACTATCTCAAAAGGCTATATGCACTCCCACGTTCATTGCAGCATTATTTACAATAACCAAGACATAGAAACCACCTAAGAGTCGATCAAAAGATGAATGGATAAAGAAAATGTGTTATATATTGCATCTTTCAGCATAAAAAAGGGGAATCCTCCCATTTGCAACAATGTAGATGTACCTTTAGGACATTATACTAAGTAAAGTAAGTCAGAGAAACACAAACACTGTCTGATCTGACTTATTTGTGAACACACACACACACACACACACCCCACAGAACAGACAGGTGGGTACTGGCGAGGGGAAGATGGGTGATGGTGGCCTAAAGGCACAAACTTCCAGTTATCAAATATAGAAGTCCTGAGGATATAATGTACAGTGTGGTGGCTAAGGTTAGCAATATTGTAATGTATATTTGAAAGTTGCTAAGAGAATAGTTATCACAAGAAAAAATGATAGTGATGTGTGGTAATGTTAACTTATGATAATCATTTCGCAATATATCCATATGCCAAATCAATATGTTATGCATCAAAAAGTAACATGATATTATCTGTGAAAAATTATTCTTGAATTTTAAAGACTTTTTTCTGTGGTAGTAGAGAAGTTGCTATCGTAACACATAACTACATGTGTGTGCGCACGCGCAGGTCTGTGCGTGTAGGTGTGGGGTGCGCTCATATGCAGGCATGGCGTGTGCAGGGGTGTAGGTGTGCGGGGGGGTGTAGGTGTGAAGGGGGGTGTAGGTGTGCAGGGGGTGTAGGTGTGCAGGGGGAGTAGGTGTGCAGGGGGAGTAGGTGTGTTATTTTCACATTTAGATATCAAAGTGATACTGGTTCTATTAAAAAAGATGAAACACGAGTCCTTTCTTTCCTTCTCTATGCCATTAAAAAGGTAGAAGAGTAACGAATAACCTGTTCCCTGGTAGTTATAAATATTTACCTGTGAAGTCATTTGGGGCCTAATTTTACCAGTTTCTTCCATCACTATTTGTCTATTTGGGTTTCCTCTCTCTTCCATCTCTGCTTTAGATATGGTTTTGTCATAGATAATTCCACATTCCATAGAGTGAAAAAGTCTATGCAGACACATTGGAAACAAAGTACACTTTTAGGAGTCTTCAGTTCATTTTATTTTGACTATTTCCTAGTATTCCATTTTAACTTTCACTCACATTTTCCCTAAATTAGGCCACTTAATGATTTATCTACGTTATTGCATAGAAGTATATATTTTTCTTTTCTTTTTAATATGAAATTTATTGTCAAATTGGTTTCCATACAACACCCAGAGGAGTATGTATTTTTCTAAAGAGCCAGCTGCTCAATTGGAAAACAAAATACATTCACCGGAAAAAATGTTGCCATAAAGCAGATAAAATTTAGGGCCAAATATCTGTATGAATTTGAAAAATAAAAAACCGTAAAAGAAGGAAGTTGCCTCTATAAAATACAACCATAAATATAATAGCAACTGCTTATAAAGTACTTAACAGTGTATACTGTACTATTCTAAGTGCTTTGAACAAATTAGCTCATTTAATCCTCACTGTATTCCTATCAAGTAGAATGATTATTACCCCATTCTCAGCTAAAGAGCTGAAAGCACGGAATTTACATAGATGGTAAGAGGTAGTGGTGCAAAGTAGTGACATAACAGTTCAGGAAAGCTGTGACAGAAGGAGATGCATTAGCTTTCATAAAGACGAAAGCTTCTCAGTTATGGTAACCGAAAATTTGGTACATTGAAAACAGAGCAGAAAGGAAACTAGGCCCTGTGGAAGCACAATAAATATCTGTCCTGATGTACAGGGCAGAAAAGCAAGTAAAATTAAAGAAATTTTAAAAGGAGTTACAAATTATATACATATAAATATAAATCTATAAAGGCATATGAAAACATCCAATACAGGCACTGAGTATCACAAAGAATATAATTGAAATACATCATAAAAATACATACAGATATAATTCAAGAAACCTTGTCAGGAAAAAACAAACTTAAATCTATAGATATGAAAGAACATTTTCTAGGAGATTGACACAGAAGGCTCAATGCTACAACACACCTCAGTAAAGTTATTGAGGTGAGAAGATAAGGGAAAGTAGGCATTTAGACTGAAAGATCAAGTTACGTTTTAGGTAGAGATAAAGAAACCAGCCTAACCTCAGACTTCATAGCAATATTCAGTGCCAGAAAGCATTGTGAAAATGCCCACAGAGTCCTCAAGGGGGAAAACAAAATGACCCAATAAATGTTTTAACTTCTCTCATTTGAGAGTAAATGCAATTGAAAATATAGTTCCCATAAGTTCTTCTTTAATAAATAAATGACAAATTTCATTTAACCAGGGGGTAAAAAAATCCATTGCAAATAAACTGGCCATGGTGTGTTGTGATTATTTTTTTTAAGAATCTCTGATTCTATTTTTTTTAATTTAATGTTTAGTTTGAGAGAGAGAGACAGAATATGAGTGGGGGAGGGGCAGCGAGAGAGAAAGGGAGACACAGAATCCACAGAATCCAAAGAAGGCTCCAGGCTCTGAAATGTCAGCAGAGAGCCAGATGCGGGGCTCCAACTTATGAACCCTGAGATCATGACCTGAGCTGAAGTCAGATGCTTAACCGACTCAGCCCTGCAGGTGCCCCTGATTATTTTAAATGGACTAAAATAGAAATAAATGTCAGAATTATGGGGACAGTGTAGATTATAAGTGTGATACACTCATCAAATGTTGGAAGCAAAGGTGAGAGATATAGTATGCAGTCTTCCTTTTTATTTAATAGCTGGGTACAAATGTTAAGTTTTCACGAGTTTATAAGCCAAGTAAAGATATAAGTATATTTAAAGATATAAAATTAAGAAGAAATAGAATTAACTAAAAATCAAATGATGGGGATAAGGAGGGAAGGATTAGAAATATAACTGTGTCACTTCTGAAACCAAAAGTCAATAGGTAACTTGAGTAGAGATGGAGAATTACGTACATTAATTGTTCTGGGTTGAATGTTTATGTCCACAAAGTTCCTATGTTGAAATCCCAACGCCTAATGTGATATCAGGAGGTGGAGCCTTTGGGATTTGATTAGGTCCTGAGGGCTGACCCTTAGGAATGGAATTGGTGTCCCTATAGGAAGGCACAGGAGAGCTTCCTCTGGCTCTGTGCTCTCCACCACGTGAGAACACATTGAGAAGCTGGCTCTTGGCAACCAGGAAGAAAGCCCTCATGAGAAGTCAACCACACTGGCACCCTCATCTCAGACCTCCAGCCTCCAAATTAAAAGAAACAAATTTCTGTTGTGGATAAGCCACCCAGTTTATGGTCTTGCGCCATAACAGCCTGAGCTAAGATATACAAACTTTGTTTTATGCTTTTTTTTACATTTATTTGTTTTGAAAGAGAGAGAAAGAGCACGAGCGTGAGCACAATCAGGGAGGGGCACAGAGAGAGGGAGAGAGAATCTCAAGCAGTCTCTGCACTGCTAGCACAGAGCCCCATGCAGGGCTTGAACTAAAACAACGTGAGATCGCGCCCTGAGCCCCAGTCAAGAGTCTGATGCTTAACTGACTGGTACACCCAGGTGCCCCTAAGATATTATATAAACTCTACTTTCATCTTGGTTAAGCTTATACTGAGGGTACTTAGGACAATAACCAACAAAATAAAATGTGTACCCCTTTCACCCTAAGCACTCACTTTGAGGAATCTAAAAGGTATATCACACAGATATACCTAAACAAGTTCTGCAGATACCTATGGGGATATTTTTTTGTATTATTGTTAGATTGTTTCAAAGTCTTTACTGAGTGTCCATCTATATAAGATTCATCATATTCTGCTAACTTCAGATAATGAAATGCTCTGTAGTTGTTCTAAGAAAGTAAAATCGATTGTGAAACAAGTCCAAGACGTGTAAGTGAAAAATGACGCTTATGACAACTATGTCATCAGGTGTGTTCACATATTTAAAAAGGAAATCCTGTATATGTGTATACTTCCATTTGCAAAAACTACCAAACAGAAGTAGAATGATAGACATGTTTGTCAAGAAGCCAAGTGTTTGCTTAAAAATAAACACTTTTAGGTGCTAATTGGCTCCATAAGAACACAATTGCAATCTCTACGATTTTGCTTTAGTTTGAGCAAAGCAGAATTTATGAGGCATACAGGTATTTAAGTGAAATCATGACTCTAATTAATTGAATGCATAAAAGCAAAATGATGCTATGTAAATACACTTAAAGTATAATGACATGTAAATTAACATAAAATAGCAAAGACTCCACATCATACATGCCTAAACTCTGAAACATGCTCAGAAAAAAAAGTGAAGATCTCTGTAGGGATCCCCCCAGTACAGGCACAATCTGGCTTGATGTTTCCATTGTTATTCAAAACTGGTTATCAGGAACAGTTGAAGCTCCAAATGAAGCTCACAGCAAGTACAAGCTATAAAAAGCATTCGCTTGTCACTAAAAGAATATGAACAGGTTTAGCACATCTACTTTTCCACACTTCAAGTTTTCAAATGAGACTGTAAGGCGATTATCAAGGGATTTTGCAGGAAGATAACTTTCCCTCTAAATCTTTTCATCCAGGCGTGATATACAAATGTGCAATATATCTTTCCTATAATTAAGTAAACTGTTTCCTTGCTTCATAGTTACTCAGCAACAGTGACACCTACACATTCTTTCCGGAGGGGGAAAAAATTAAGACGTATTGCCAAGCAAACTGTTAGGAAATGGACATTTTAATTGATTATTCTGGTAGAAAATTATTGAGAAAATACTTTGTCATATTTCTTCTTTATAAACCTCTTTTATCATTGTTTTGAATTCTAGCTATATTGTCAAAAAACTGCATTATATTTTGTTACTTTGTCGTCTTGCCTCAAATAAAAAATGTCTGCCTGGGGAAAACTATTTAGTCAAAAGGGAACAGGAGATGGTCTAAAGGGAAAAAATATATACATTGAAAAAAATTTCTTTGGTCACTCAGAGATGCTACCACTTAAAAGCAGTTCTGGTAAGGTTTTTAAATTTAACATAAATATGTAAATGAATATTTAAGACTGTGCTAAATTGTTATATATATGCAGTCTTTGACTTTCATCTGCGAGAATTAGACTTAGGCCAAATTAAGACAAACCTTAAATATTACCTTTAGGAGTTTTATCTTGAGAGAAATGTAGAGTTCTGAAGAGCTTTTAGCAGAGAAATAATAACACCCACTTTGCCACTGAGAAGAGGCAAAACAGTTGCAATTAAGTAAAGGCTTGATTGTAGGCAAGGAAGTGATAAAAGTCACAGTATAGCTTCTGGACTAGTATAACCAACATTTCTCTAACTGGGGTTTTTTCACTTGTAAAATATGTATTTTCTCGGTTCAAAATGTAAAAATTATAAACTATAAAAGGCTACACAGCAACATGTTTCAGCCACCCTTGTCCACAAGCCATCCAGACTCTCTCTACCTGTAGGTAGCTAGTAAAACTAGCTTCTGCCCATCTTTCCAGATATATTCACACACAAATCCTTACCTACTCCCCTGCCCCATTTTTTACATAAATAGTTGCATATTCAACATACTGTTCTGCAGTTTGTTTCTTCACTAAATGTGGGATTTCAGAGAAATCCAACACTATTTCTGTGTTAGTACAAAAGCTTCTTCAGCCTTTAACTACCATATACATCTATGTATACACACACACACACACATATATGTGTGTGTGTATATATATATATATATATATATATATATATATACACACGCACACACACATACATATGTATACACACACCATACATAATATACACTGTAACTTAATCTGTCACCTATTGAATATTAGGTTCAGTACTGCAAGAAGTACCCTTACATAGGTTTTATCTTGCACATGTACAGTTGAATCTATAGGATTCTGTTACCATCATCCATTGCTGCATGATGAACTACTTCAAAACCTAGTGGCCTAAACCAGCAATTATTGCTGTATCTACTTTGTCGATCAGGAATTGGAAATCCTTGGAACAGAAGAATAAATATCCCGGCCATGATGCATCAAAAGGGGTCACTTCTTTCCAGTCAACTCAAGGGTGGTTTGCTTGGGTTGTCCAGCCATCTAGCACCAAGGGTACAAACTTTTAAGTTTTTTTTTTTTTAATTTTTTTTCAACGTTTATTTATTTTTGGGACAGAGAGAGACAGAGCATGAACAGGCGAGGGGAAGAGAGAGAGGGAGACACAGAATCGGAAACAGGCTCCAGGCTCTGAGCCATCAGCCCAGAGCCCAACGCGGGGCTCGAACTCACGGACCGCGAGAACGTGACCTGGCTGAAGTCGGACGCTTAACCGACTGCGCCACCCAGGCGCCCCTAAACTTTTAAGTTTTAAGATGAAAAAGTTCTGGGCACCTAAAACACATCATGTACATAGCATCATAACTATAGTTAATGATAATGTACTGTATTGTGGAAAGTTCCAAAATGTATAGATCTTAAGTATTTATTTCTTTTATTGCAGTGGAAAGGAAGGAAAAGAAGGAACAGGCAAACTATGTAAGGTAATGGATATGTTAGTTAACCTTATGGTGATAATCATTTCACATTATACTTGTCTATCAAACTGTCATGTTGTACATCTTAAACCAAGTTTATATCTCATATATCTCAATAAGGCTTAAAAAAAAACAGGATAATGACAGAAGCACATGTTGCCAGTATCTTAAGGGCCAGTTCTAGTCTGTGTCCTATTCTGTGCAAATAGTTGTCTGTGGCTTTTGGTTTCACCCTCTGGGCCCTTGGAACTCACCTCTTAGACATCTTTTATTTTTCATAATAAACAACAAATGCTGCCTCTTGTTGCCTCTTGGGTGATCTTTTTAGCTTTCTCTCTACTCTTAGACAGTTGGGGAGTGGATTTTGTTTTCTTTTGAAATATTTCTGGCCCTTTTATTCCAAGTTGATAGAATTACTACAATTCTCTTATAAAATTTGTGAGATTTCTATGAATCTTAGTAGGGTCCTGTATTGGATAAAAGTAATAAATCTCCCAAGGCAGGTTCCCTTCAACTTGGGATAAAGATCAGGATGCTATAGAAAAGTGATTAAGTTTCCCATAAGGCATTTATTTTGTCTATTTGAGAGTTTCTATGAGACACATCCTTAAATCTTCATAACATCTTAATAATGGGCCTTAAAGGCATATCCTTGAAATGATATCTACCCAATTAGCATTTAATTTGAGAACCTTTCAGGGAAGCTGGGAAAAATAGTTTCATTTTCAAATGGCAAGACATGACTACCTTTTCTCTAAATGTTGTACAAAAACTGAATCTTTCCTTTTGTAGCTCATATGCCTTCATCTGTACTTTATTATATATGGCTAAAAAAAACTAAAACTGGCAGTTGAAAAATTATTCCCAAAATAGGTCTGCCAAATTGACTGATTTTAAATTTATATCTCAATATATAGATATCTTTATCTAGCTGTATACATGTGACACAGGTGACACTGTTGCCAAACTTCTGGCTAATACATAACAAAATTTCCTTTATTCCGGACTCTGATAACACTTTCCTGATTCTTTCAGCTTTCACAAACAGGTACTACTCTTTCCCACCGGGTCCCAAAGTCAATGTTTTGTTTTAAATTTTATGGCATTTCACTTCCACGTATAGAATTCGGTGTAGCTTATCTATTACTCTTAACAAATATATTAAAACTTGGTTGAAAGCAAAAACAATTTGATTGTATCTTACGATTTGAGAGGTCAAGAATTTGGACACTACTCAGGTAGGTGACTCTTCACACAGCATCAAGAAAATCTTTTGGTGGCATTCATTTGGCAGAGGAGCTGGCCTGCACAGTCTAAGATGTCTAATTGGCTTCTATCTTCAAAGTAATTTACATGAAAACCCTAACAGGGTTTGTGAGAAATTAACAAGCTGACTCTAAAATCTGTATATAATTACAAAAACCCAAGAGTAACCAAAACAACAAAGAATATGGTAAGGAAAATTTCCTTACTACATCTCAAGATTTATTGTTAAAATATGGTAACTAAGATGAGTGTTATTGGCATACAATTTGACCCACAGTACAGAATAGAGAGTCCAGAAGTAAATCTATGCTCATATGGAGAGGTATATATGTAAAAAGAAGCATTACAGAAATAATTATTCAACAAACTTCCCTGGCAATATTGATGTATTATATATGTACACACACACACACACACACACACACACACACACACACACTTAAGACTTCTGTCACATCATACACACAAAAATGTCAACTCCAGATATAGAGAAAAAATATAAACTTGCAGAAAATAAAGAAACATTTTATATTGCCCCAAAAGTACTAATGACAAGGAGATAAATTCAACCACATTAAATACATTTTGTTCAAACACACACACACACACACACACACACACACACACACACACACAAAGTGACAGTAAAGTTGGGGAAGATATTTGTGTCATATACAACTGACAAAGCCTAATGATCTATGAAGGATAAATAGATAAGTAATTAAATGGATGGGTGGAGGGGGGTAGGATAGCAGTGGGGGAAAGGGTAGTGAGAGGCAAGAGAAAATTATCACCTAAAATTTTTTATTAATGTTTATTTATTTTGAGAGAGAGAGAGAGAGAGAGAGAGAGAGAGAGAGAGAGAGTGAGAGAGAAAGAGAGAGAGAGAGAGTGAGAAAAAACCTGAAAACAGCAACTTGGCTGAATTAATGGGTAGGATTATAATGCCATAATTTGAGTAAGAGCTCCAGATCTCATTCTAAAGTGGCATTTTGAATAGCACAGACCTAAAATATCCATAGTTGGTACTCATTAGTGGATCATGAAATAGGTTCCGAATAAGTTACCATGTTTGTTACACACACACACACACACACACACACACACACACACACACACAGAGTTGTAACCCAAAACATTTCTTCTGTAGGTCCCTGTCAAACATTTTTGAAAATATTCCTAAATAAATCCTACATATGCATTCTATAAGACATATAGAAAAATTAAAATCATAAAGTATCTTCTCCAACCACAATGGAATGCCATTAGAAATAAAAGATATTTTATAAATTAACAGATGTGGAACTAAAACCACATACCCCCTAATTATCTAATGGGTCAAAAGAAGAAATCACAGGGAAATTTAACAATCCTTTGAAATAAATGAAAACTAAGATACATTGCACCAAAACTTATGGGATACAGTAAAAGAAAAAAAATCAACTGTAGAAGACATGGGAATACTTCCTAACTCTTTACATGAGACCATCATTACCTGATACTGAACCAAATCAAGACATCACAAGAAAACAAAATTACATACCTATATTCCCATTGAGTATAGGCAAAATCCTCAACAAAATGCTAGAAAAAAAATCCAGCAGCATGTAAAGAATATTCACCATGACCAAGTAGGATTTATCCCAGGAATGCTAGGTTGGTTTAAAATTAACATAATAAAGCATATTAATAGAATAAAGATTTTAAAGTGTGATTTATAGAAAAAAAAAACATTTGGCAAAATATAACATACTTTAATGTCAGACTAATAGAAAGGAACTTCTTCCACCTGATAAAGATTAAAAAAAAGAGAGAGAGATACAGAGAACCTAATACTTAATAGTTAAAGATTGAAATTATTATTGATAGTATTGAATTATTATTGAATTAAGATTGAATTATTATTGACACAATAATGCCTACTTTAGCCACTTGTATTCAGCATTGCACTAGAGGTTCTGGTCAGGGCAATTAGGCGAAAGGGAAGAAAGACACCCTGATTGGAAAGGAGGAAAAATGTATCTACTTGCAGTTGACTTGATTTATAAATAGATAACTCCAATTTATCTATTTATAAATAGATAAATCCACAAAAACACTAATACATTAGAGCAAATGAAAAAGTTCAGTAAGGTTGCAGGGAAAAGATTTAAAAAATATATAGTGATATGTGTATATTAAAGCTTATTTATTTTCAGACAGGGAGGGAGAGAAAGAGAGGGAGAGAGAGAATATGAATAAATGAGAATGAGCAGAGGAGGGACAGAGAGAGATGGAAAGAGAGAATCCCAAGCAGGCTCCCAGGGTTCCATCCCATGAACTGTGAGATCATGGCCTGAGCTAAAATCAAGACTCGGATGCTTAACCAAATGAGCCGCTCAGGCACCCCAATATATTTCCTTATATTATCAATGAATGACCTCCCAAAAATATCATTTATAACAGTATCAAAGCAATAATAAAGGATCAGTTTAACAAAAGTACTACAAGACATACACACTGAAAACTGCAAAATATTGTTTAAACAAATTAAGACAAAATAAATGGAAAGACATCTCATGTTCATGAATGGGAAGATTAATATTGCAGTGATTGCAGCGTTCCATGAATTGATCCACAGATTCAATGTGATATGTTTCAAAATTACAACCATCTTTTTATATGAACTGATCCTAAAATTCATGTGACATTTCAAGGGAACAAGAATAGGATACAAAGATAGTCCTAATGATCTTTTAAAAAGGAGAACAAAGTCAAATGACTCATACTCTTTATATTGTAGCTACTGCAAAACTATAGTAGTCAAGATAATATGGGACTTGCATAGAATCAAAGGGTTATAATTAGGATCCAAAAATAAATCCATCCAGTTATGGTCAGTTGATTTTGCGAAGGGTGCTAAGACCATTTGTATTTGTTTCCCATTGCTGCTGTAACAGATTACCACACACTGAGTAATTTAAAGTAACAGATTTATTCTGTCATAGTTTGGGTGGCCAGAAATTCAAAATCAAGGTGTCAACAGGGTCTCACTCCCTCTGGATGCTCTCAAGTAAAATATATTCTTTGAATCTTCCAGTTTCTAGTGGCTGCTGGTTTTGTTGGTTTATGGCCATACCACTTCAATCTCTGCCATCATCTTCACACTGCCTCCTCCTCTGTGTGTCTGTCTTCTTTTCTTCTTATAAAGATACTGATCATTGAATATGAGACCCACCTTGATAATAATCCAGGATAATTTCATTTCAAGATCCTTAATTTAATAGCTCATCAGAGATCCTTTTTCTAATTAAGACACATTCCCTGGTTCTAAGATTAGGACATTGATTTTTTTGGGGGAGGGGGGTTCCCATTCAACCCACCACACTATTCAATGGTGGAAAGAATGGTCTTTTCAACAAATGGTGCTGAGAATACTGCATACCTACATGTAAAAGAACTGATTTGTCCCCCTACCTCATACCATATACAAATTGCTAAGTCAAAATAGATCAAAGCCCTAAATTTAAGCGCTAAAACTATAAAACTCCAGAAGGAAACAGAAGGATACATCTTTGTAATGTTGAAGTAGGTAACAATTTCTTAGATAAGAGGTCAAAAGCAACCAAAAAAAAAAATTGGACTCCTTCAAAGCTAAAAATGTCTGTGTATCAAAGGATTCTATCAAGAAAGTGAAAAGACAATACACAGAATGGGATTTATTTATAAATGATGTATCTGACAAGGGACTAGTATCCACCATACATAATGAGCATTTATAATCCACTATCAAAAAGACAACAACCCAATTTTAAAATGGGCAAAGTATTTGAATAGACATTTCTTCAAAGCAGACGCACAGATGGCCAAAAACACATCAACAGATAGTCACCATCACCAGTCATTAGGCAAGTACAAATAAAAACCAAGACACCCCTTCACAAGCTCTAGGTTGGCTGTAATTTTTTAAAAATTAAAAACAGGCATTGGCAAGGATGTCAAAAAACTGGAACCTTCATACATTGCTGATGAGATAGAAAATCATGCAGTCACCTTGTAAAGTGGTTTTCCAGTTCCTCAAAAAGTTAGAGAGTTGTCATAGAACCTATCAATTCTACTCCTAGATACATACCTAGGAGGATTCAAAGTGTATGCGCACACAAAAACTTACTTATGAATGTTTATAAAAGCATTATTCATCATAGCCAAAAAGTTAATACAACCCAAATATCTGTCAACTGATGAATAGATTAAGACATGTATTGGTATTCATTGCGTGAATAATATTCCATAAAATAGAATATTACTCAGCCATAGGAAATGAAGTACTGATCCATGCTACAATGTGGCTGAACTTTGAAAATATCATGGTTAGTTTTTCCATTGAATATGAGGTAGAATAGGGGGACCCTAGGCTTGCCTCATCCCATGAATGTAACTAGATAACTATCAAATCAAACTAAATACTCCTGATGACAGGCGTATCTGAAGACCAATTTGAAGACTGGCAGAACAAACTCTACAACTAAAGGCAGAGAAGAGGCCACATCAAAGAAGGTAGGAAGCTTGGAGACATGGCTTGGGAAAGAAATGGATGGTGGCTGCTATGGTAGGGAGGGAGCCACCGTGGTAAAAAGAATAAGAGACAGATAAGCATACAGAAGAGACCATGTGGAAAGATGAATCCCCGTAAGTATGGGCTTAGAAAGAAATAGCCCAAATTTTTTGAGTTCTTGTAACCAGCAAGGCTTTAAGCCTGGAGTTTTAAAGGTCCGAATGCTTGGTTCTAGGAGAACTCAAAGGACATTGGGGCTACACTTGGAGAAAAGGCAGGGCAAATAGCCAGCAGACTTACAGCATGGAAATAGGAATCTGAAGAACACCTGGGGCACAAAGTAGAAAGGTTAGCTGTTCATCACAGAATGTATCCCAGAAAGCAGCATTCATGGAAAGACCTTTCTGGGAACAAAGGAACCGGCAGCATAAACACATAGCCACCTGCATAAACCAGCACAGTGCCCAGAATGGCTATCTAACTTGCTTACACTAAGACCCCCCGACCCACGCTCTGGAAGAACTGCCCTTCCCTATCACACTTGCTTCAGTCCCAGCACAGAGGGCCTCTTCCCCAAGAAGATCAGCTCACCAACACCACACTTCCCTACCCAGGAGTTTTGCAAGGCCTTGGTTCTGCTGGTGGTGGCAACAAGTCTCATTTCACACGCAGACTAGAACACACACCTAGTTAAAACTCAACACATTCACTCCAAGGATCAAATATTGCCCACAAAAGGCAAAGAGAACTTCTGCAGATGACTGGCCTGATGGATAAAGTGGATAAGACACAACAGCAGAACATATGTTCTCCAACATATTGGAGACATTTCTAGAAGTACCCGTCCCTGGAGAACAGGGGACACTACATTTCAAGGCACTATAGGAAATCTTCATAAAGCCTTTACCCTCAAGAACAAGAGATATAGCTAACTTTCATAACACACAGAAACAGGCACAGAGACTTAGACAAAATGAGAAGGCAGAGGAATCTGTCCCAAATGAAAGAACAGGACAAAGCCGTGGCAGGAGATGTAAGCTAAACAAATAAAATTAACATGCTTGATGAAAAATTTAAGACAATGATCAAAAGGATACTCATTGGAGTTGAGAAAAGAATGGAGGAGATCAGTGAGAGAATTAATACAGAGATAAAGAAGATAGCACAGATACAGGTCTCAAACAAAATGAGAAACATGCTTGATGGAATGAACAGCTGGCTAGAAGAAGCAAAGGAACAAATTAACGACCTAAAAAAGGGAGTAATGGAAAGTAATCAAACTGAACAAACGAGAAAAAAGAATTTTGCAAAAAGAGAATAGACTTAGGGAATTTGGTAACTCTATCAAACGTAATAACATTAACTTATAGAAGTCCCAGAGGAAGAAAAGAGAGAAAAGGGGGCAGAGAATGTTATTTGAAGAAATAGCTGAAAACTTCCCTAAACTTGGGAAGAAAACAGATATCCAAATCCAACAGGCACAGATAAACCCCAACAAGATCAACAAAAAAAGATCCACACCAAGACACACCATAAATGGCAAAATATAATGATAAAGAAAAATATTAAAGCAGCAAGACAAAAGACAGTTACATACAAAGGAAACCCTGCAGAGGTTACAACAAATTTTTCAGCAAAAGCTTCCCATTCCAGAAAGGAGTAGCATGACATATTCAAAATAATAAATGGGAAAAACCTGTAGCCAAGAATACTCAATCCAGATAGTCTATCATTCAGAATAGGAGAGATAAAGAGTTTCCCCAAACAAAAACTAGAGGAATTTATAACCACTAAAGCAGCCCTACAAGAAATATGAAAGGATTCTTTGGGTGAAAAGGAAAGACCAAAAATGCCAGCATGAAGATAGGAAACACAAAAGCAGTAAAAATGAATATTTCTGGAAAAAAAATCAGTAAAGGAACTTACAATATAAAAGGACACAAAATATGACACCATATATCCAAAATGTGGGGAGAAGAGTAAAGAATGGGTTCAAACTTAAATGACTATCAGCTTAGTACAGATTGCTATATGCAGAAGACATTATATATAAACCTAATGGTAACCACAAGTCAAAAACCACTAATAAATATGCAAAAAAAGTCAAAGAAATCCAAATATGTCACTAAAGAAAACCAACAAATCACGAAAGAAAGAATCAAAGAAAATCTTCAGAAATAACAATAAAATAACAGAATGGCAATAAATACATATTATCAATAATTACTTTAAATGTAAATGGGCTAGGGCACCTGGATGGCTCAGCCTGTTGAGCACCCAACTTCAGCTCAAGTCATGACCTCATGTTTTATGAGTTCAAGTCCTGCATCAGGCTCATTGCTGTCAGCACAGTCTGCTTTGGATCCTCTGCTCCCATCTCTCTCTGCCCCTCCCCTCCTCATGTTCTCTCACTTTCAAAAATAAATAAAACATTTTTTAAAAATGTAAATGGACTAAGCACTCTAATCAAGAGACATAGTGTGATGGAATGGATTTAAAAAAATGATTCATCTATATGCTGCTGGTAAGAGACTCATTTTCAACCTAAAGACACCTGCAGATTTAAAGTTAGGAGATGGAGAAACATTTCTCATGCAAACAGATGTCAAAAGAAAGCTAGAGTAGCAACACTATCAGACAAAATAAACTTTAAAACAAAGAGACAAAGAAAGACACTATATAATAATCAAGGGTACAATCCAACAAGAACATAACTGTAAATATTTATGCATCCAAATATATAAAACTGTTAATAACAAAGATTAGTCTCTAAATGACGATAATACATTAATAGTAAGGGACTTTAGCACCCCACTTACATCAATGGACAGATCACCTAAACAAACAAACAAAAAAATCAATAATAATGGCTTCGAATGACACAATGGACCAGATGAATTTAATGTATATTCAGAACATTCCATCCTAAGACAGCAAAACACATTCTTTTCAAGTGCACATGAAACACTGCCCAGAATAGATTATGTTAGGCCACAAAACACACCTCAACAAATTCAAGATCTAAGTCAAACCATGCATCTTTCTCAACAAAATGCTATGAAACTAGAAATCAACTACAAGAAAAAATCTGGGAAGAGCACACATACGTGGTAATTAAATAACATGCTACTAAATAATGAATGCGTCAATGAGGAAATAAAAAAAATACAGTACATGGAAACAAATGAAAGTGAAAACAATGGTTCAGAATCTTTGGGATGCAGCAAAAATTGTTCTAAGAGGGAAATATATAGTAATACAGGTCTACCTCAAAAAGCAAGAAAAATCTCAAAAACCCTAACCTTGCACCTAAAGGATCTAGAAAAAGAACAATAAAAACCTAAAGCCAAAGATTAGAGCAAAAGTGAATGACCTAGAAACTAAAAATAAATAATAAATAAATAAACAAACAAACAGATTGATGAAATAACAAACTATTTCTTTAAAAAAATTACTAAAATTGATCAACTTCTGGCCAAATTCATCAATAAGACAAAGGACTTAAATAAAATCACAAATGAAGAGAAATAACAACCAACACCACCACAGAAACGCAATTCCAACAAAATATTATGGAAAACTCTATACAAAAAAATTGGACTATCTGCAATAGATAAATTCCTAGAAACAAACTACCAACTGAAAAAGGAAGAAATAGAAAACCTGAACAGACTGATAACCAGTAAAGAAATTGAATCAGTAATCAAAAAACTTCCAACAAACAAAAGTCTTGTTTGGAGTTTTGACCAGATGGCTTAACAGGTGATTCTACCAAACAATTAAAGAAGAGTTGATAGCTATTCTTCTCAAACTATTTCCCCAAAAAAATAGGAAAGGAAGGAAAACTTCCAAATTCATTCTATGAGGCCAATGTTACCCTGATGCCAAAACTAGATAAAGACACCACAAAAAGAGAGAGAGAGAGAGAGAGAGAGAGAGAGAGAGAGAGAGAGAGAGAGAGAGAACCACAGGCCAGTATCTGTGATGAACATACATGCAAAAATCCTCAACAAAATGTTAGCAAACTGAATCTAACACCACATTTAAAGCATCCTTCACTACAATCAAGTGGGATTTAACCCTGGGATCAAGTGTGGTTCAATATTCACAAATCAGCATGATACATAACATCAATAAGACAAAGGGTAGGTTTCATAGATGGAGAAAGAACATTTAACAAAATACAACATCCATTCATGATAAAAAAAAAAAAAAAACCCTCATGAGTAGGTTTAGAGGGAACATACCTCAACATAATAAAGGCCATATATGAAAAACCCAGAGCTAATATCATCCCCAATGGGGAAAACTTTCCCCATAGGGGAAGAGCCTTTCCCCTAAGGTCAAGAACAAGACAACGATGTCCACTCATCACTTTTATTCAACATAGTACTGGAAGTCCTACCTGCAGAAATCAAACAAAGAAAAGAAATAAAAGGCATCCAAATTGGTAGGGAAGAAGTCAAACTTTCACTACTTCACATGATACTATATACAGAAATTCTGAAAGACTCCACAAAAAAACCTACTAGAACTGATAAATTAAGTCACAGGATACAGAACCAATGTAAAGAAACCTGTTGCATTTCTATACACTAATAACGAAGTAGCATAAAGAGAAATTAAGAAAACAATCCTATTTACAACTGCACCCAAAATAATAATAATACTTAGGAATAAACCTAGGAGGTGAAATACCTGTACTATGAAAACTATAAAAAACTGATGAAAGAAATTAAAGATGACACAAAGAAATGGAAAGAAATCCCATGCTCATGGATTGGAAGAACAAATATTGTTAAAAGGTCTTTACTACCCAAAGCAATGCATATATTTAATGCAATCTCCATCAAAATATCAACAGCATTTTTCACAAAACTAGAACAAACAATCCTAAAGTATCTAAGAATCACAAAAGACCCCAAATAGCCAAAGTAATATGGAAAAATAAATGAAAAGCTGGAGGCATCACAATTCTGGACTTCAAGTTATATTACAAAGCTGTAGTAATCAAAACGATATGGTACAGGCACAAAAATAACACATGTATCTGTGGAAGAGAACAGAAATAAACCCATAATTATATGGTTAATTAATCTCTGACAAAAGCAGTAAAGAATATCCAATAAGAAAAATACAGTCTCTTCAACAAATGGTGTTGGGAAAACTGGACTGCAACATGCAAGAGAGTGAAACTAGACCACTTTCTTCTACCATACACAAAAATAAATTCGACATGGATTAGGGACCTAAATGTGAGATGTGAAACCATAAAAATCCTAGAAGAGAGCACAGGACAGGCAGTAATTTCTCTGACACAGGCTGTAGCAACTTTTTTTTCCAGAGATGTCCCCTGAGGCAAGGAAACCGGAAGCAAAAATAAACTACTGGGACTACATCAAAATTAGAAGCTTCTGTACAGTGAAGGAAACATTCAACAAAATTAAAAGACAACCTATGGAAGAAGATATTTATGAACGACATAACCACTAAAGAGGTAGTATCCAAAATATATAAAGAAATTATAAAACTCAACACCCAAAAGCCAAATAACTCAAGTAAAAAATGGGCAGAAGTCATGAACAGACCTTTCTTCAAAGATGACATTTGATGGCCAAGAGACACATGAAAAGATGGTCACCGTCTCTTATCAGGGAAACGCAAATCAAAACTACAATGACGTATCACCTCACACCTGTCAGAATGGCTGAAATCAACAACACAAGAAACAACAGGTTTTGGTGAGGATGTAAAGAAAGAGGAATCCTCTTGCACTGTTGGTGGGAATGCAAACTGGTATAGTCACTATGGAAAATAGCATAGAGGTTACTCAAAAAGGGTTTTTTTTTTTAAGTTACTGGGGCACCCGGGTGGCTCAGTTAAGTGTCTGACTTCAGCTCAGGTCATGATATCGCAGTTCGTAAGTTTAAGCCCCACATCAGGCTCTGTGTTGACAGTTCAGAGCCCAAAGCCTGCTTCAGATCCTCTGTCCTCTGCTCTCTCTGCCCCTCCCTGACTTGTGCGTGCTCTCTTTCTCTCTCTCTCTTAAAAATAAATAAACCTTAAAAAAAGTTACAATATGATCCAGAAGTCACACTACTGGGTATTTACCCAAAGAATACAAAACACTAATTCAAAAGGACACTTGCACCCCTGTGTTTAAAGCAACATTGTTTATAATAGCCAAAATAAGAAAGCAGTGCAAGTATTCACCAATTGATGAATGTATAAAGAGGTGCATATATATATGAATATATGTAAGTCAGTCAGAGAAAGACAAATTTCACGCATATGTGGAATGGGAGAAACAAAACAAATCAGAAAAGGGAAAAAGAAACAGAGACAAACCAAGAAACAGATTCCTGCTATAGAGAACAGACTGATGGTTGCCAGAGTGTGGCCTAGAGGGGGATGGGTGAAATACATGATGGAGATTAAGGAGTGCACTTGTCATGATGAGCACCAGGTGATTGTAACAAGAACTTTAAAAAGCTTTTCTTCAGTTAAAATTATACCTATGTATAAATACGAAAATTTAAAAACACAGTGGTTTCCAGGGGCTGGGGGAGGAGAAAATTAGTGCTTGTTGACAGGTAGGAGTTTCTTTTTGTGTTGATAAAAATGTTCTGGAATTAGTAATGATGGTTGCACAAACTTGGGAATTAATGAGTGAACTGTATACTTTTAACAAGTGAATTTTATGGTATGTGCATTTCATCTCAAAAACACTAAAATAAGTTTTAAAAAAAATGAACTCAGCTATCCACAACATGGATGAACCTTATAAAATCTTATCACTTTTAAGCCACAGAGCAAACTACAAATAAGCTTCTGCTTTTGTAAAACTTAACCATGAAAAATTCAAAAAGGGAAGTGAATATAAAAAATTAAATTTAGGAATGTCTATAGTTGGGGTAGGCCAAAAAATATGCACAACTAATGGCAATATTTTTGTTAAAGATGGAGGATGTTTGAATGTGATTGTTAATCTTGTAAGCATGCTTTTTGATGAATACATGTATTCTAGTATGCTTCAAAATATTATATAATGAAAACATTTAAGTGATTTGCAAGTTTCCCAGGTGGCTGGGAAAATTCTAGTGTTGCTACCAACAACAGAGGTGGTAAAAGCAAAAGCAGATGACCTATTATTTCATGACATGGGTCAGCCTTTACTTCTTTTAGTTAATCTGCACCACTAGCTTCCTCTAATGATTGCTTCTTAGTCACCAATCTGTTGATGCCCAGCCAGCTGAGTCAGGAGCCGGGCTTTTTATAGATCTGGAGCATTAAAAGTGAGTCATCTACTCCCTTCTGTCACAGTTCATTTCAAAATTCTCTTTCACTCCCCGTCAGTTAAAATTAACCTGCCTATTATTTTATCTAGGCAGATATCATTGTTACTGTGCAGTATTTAATATTTAACTTAATTCCCCTTAAACTATGATGCCCCGTGATCCCCCATTTGTTACATAAAAACAATTTATTGCTTTATAGGAAAGTTATATACTGGACTAGACCAACAACATCCTTCCTAAGATTAAGTCAATTTGGACTAAGTTCAGGTTATCGCAGTCACCTTGAAAAACAAACTCATTATAAAATCTTTTAATTGTTACTTTTGGTTTTTAAAGGCTTTTGTTTTTAATATTTTTTGAGAGAGAGTGTGCACAAGCAGGGGACGGGTTGAGGGAGAGACAGAACCTTAAGCAGGCTCCATGCCCAGTGCAGCCAGAGGCATGGTTCCATCTCACCACCATGAGACCATGACCTAAGCCAAATCAAGAGTTAGATGCTTAAATGGGGCGCCTGGGTGGCGCAGTTGGTTAAGCGTCCGACTTCAGCCAGGTCACGATCTCGCGGTCCGTGAGTTTGAGCCCCGCGTCAGGCTCTGGGCTGATGGCTCAGAGCCTGGAGCCTGTTTCCGATTCTGTGTCTCCCTCTCTCTCTGCCCCTCCCCCGTTCATGCTCTGTCTCTCGCTGTCCCAAAAATAAATAAACGTTGAAAAAAAAAAATTTAAAGAGTTAGATGCTTAACTAACTGAGCTACCCAGGCACCCCCATTTTTAATTCTTAAGCTTCTTTTTATAAGGAATGCCACACAGAAAAAGAGGCTGCAATAACTCTTCAGGTTATGAAGCAGGGTTTGGTTAGGGAGGAGGCAAAACAAATTGAAAAGAGGTCAGGGGCACCTGGATTCAGTCGGTTCGGCATCCAGCTCTTGATTTTGGCTCAGGTCATGATCTCACTGTTCGCAGTATCAAGCCCTGTGCTCAGGTCATGATCTCATGGTTCACGGGATAAAGCCCCATGCTTGGGATTCTCTCTCTCCCTCTCTCTATGCCCCTGCTCTCTCTGTCTCTCCCTCAAAATAAATTATATGTATAAATATATGTACACATATACATATATGTATGTATATACATACATATAATTTTTTTAAAGAAAAGAGGTCAGAAATGAATTTATGAATTCCCAGCCTTGGGATCAAGTATCAGATATAGAAAATTACACAAAGATGAGACTTGGGCTGAGTGAGTCTGTAGACTTTCTGCTAAATAATCATTAAACTGGTGAAAATTACCAAAATACAGCTATTTACAAACTGCTGGAAATTGACCTAAGTTAGGTAATAAATTGAGAAGCATTTATTCAAATAAATTTACAGAAAATTAGTAAGGACAGTGTTCATCTATGGCATTTAAGCCAGAAACTGCTCCCATCCTCCATCCCCCACTTACTCTGCAGTTTTTCAAAAGGTTTATTCTAGTTGGGCAGGGCCGCAAAAAGGCTGGCTCCCTTTTCCCTTCTCCCCCTCTCCTTCCTTCAGTTGTAAGGCAATAGTTTCACTCTGAAGAGTTCCCTTGTAGCCAACCCTAAGTTCTAGGTTTCCAAAGATGTACTCCAGAAGGGTACAACTAAGGAGATAATATCTCCCAACCCTACTCTACTTCACTTCTAGGGTAAAGGCTCTATCCTGGTCAGGCATGGCAAGCCAGGACAAAGAGACTTAGGGCTTTCTTTGCCTCTGCCTTACCCCTCCAACCCCAGCATCTGCTCATAAACAGAAGTTCCATGCCAGTTAGAATAACTCAAAAAAAAATGGGGACTCCCGTTCTTCCAAGCTTCCTCTTAGGGCAATAAAGTCACTCTGGGAGAAGCAGACCCTGTTCCATTCCCCTCCCCAGCACTGTACACACAACTTCTGCCTAGAGAGGAGGCAAGAGTTGAAGACTGGCAACTCCACGGGACTGGCTGACGGGGCTGACTTAATTTGGAACAGAGGGTATAGGAATCCCTGCATTCAAGCATACTCTGTCCAATAGAAATCATAGTAATATACAATTAGAGAAGTAAATGGATACTAGTAACATCAAACAAAACAGAAGATCCACCCACCAGAAGTTTGACAAAGAAGGACATAAGGGAAAAAAGACAACCCAAAAAAAAGGCCCTGATAAGATCACACTCAATCCTAGCAGTCTGGAAGGTTGTACACATAAACTAGAGTACACCACTCTGAAGCAATTCAACTGTTAATCCGTGGCTATAAAAGCATGCAGATTTGAAATCTTCCTGAAATGGGAAGAAGTCTTACTATCTCAGAAGGCTTAATCACAATCCTTAATTAGTCACTGGCTGAAGACTAACCTTTGTTGACCCAGGAACAACTCCTACAATTCCAAAATTGAAAATTAAGAAGCGAAAAAAATTCTAAGCACTGACATAAGAGTTTGCACACTTAAGAAGTAGACTTGGCAGAATCAATTCAAGCAATCTACTAAACAAATAAATAGAACCAAGCAACAGTAACAAGTCCCATGATGAAAAATGATTAAGTGCAGACATTATATAGAATGTCTTATTACAAAAAAATTAGACATGAGAAAAACAGACAGTATGACTCATACAGAAGAAAAAACCAATCAGGCAATAGATAATAATTTTGAGGAATCCCATATACTGGACTTAGACAAAGATTTCCAATGAGTTACTATAAATATATGTAAAGAACTAAAGGAAATCATTCCCCCAAAAAAAAAAGAAAGAAAAAGAAAAGAAAGAAAGAAAGAAAAGAAAGAAAAGAAAGAAAAGAAAGAAAAGAAAGAAAAGAAAGAAAAGAAAGAAAAGAAAGAAAAGAAAGAAAAGAAAGAAAAGAAAGAAAAGAAAGAAAAGAAAGAAAAGAAAGAAAGAGGAAAAAAAAGAAAATTAGGATTCAAATACACAGTAACAAACATATAGGAATTACCCAAAAAACAAGACATTCTGGAGTTGAGATGTACAATAACTGAAGTGAAACTTTAGTTTACTAAAGTGGACTCAGAAGTACGTTTGATGCAGAATAATGAATCTGAGAACTCAAAGGGGAAAAAACCTAGAGATTATCCAATGTGGACAAAAAAAAATGTAATAAAAGATGAACACAATCTCAGAAAACTTTGAGAAACCATTAAGATCAGTAGTATCTGCATAAATGAGTAGAACAGAAGGAGAAAACACAGGAAAACAAAGTTTAGAAAATCACTGAAAACTCTCCAAATATGATAAACATTTAACTACACATCCAAAAATCAACTTGCTCCAAGCCAAATATACACAAAGAGATGCACATCTAGACAATCAAAATATTAACACCCAAAGACAACAAAAAGGTCTTGAAAGCAGGGGAAAATGGGCCACCACCTACAGTGAAGCTACACGTATTTACAGACACGAGTTCAAACATCAAAGTTGCTAATTTCAGAAAATAAGGCTTTTCAATGAGTTGTCAAAGTAGTGATTGTTCAGACTTTACAATGATAGTGCTTCTGCAAGAAATCGAGTCAGTAATTCAATTTTTTTTTTCAAAGTAAGCATCAAGGCTTAAAGATTTTTACAAAAAAGTTCCAAACAAACTTGAAGAACATGCTGAGCCAACCCCAAATACAACTCTTCCAGGGAAATGAAAAAGAGCCATTCCCTTATTCACTCTATGAAACTAGTCTAACTTTATTTTCTACACGGAAATGTCCCTTATTTCTATTTCTGGTGAGTTTAAAAGGGCTTTGGGGTGCCAGCGTGGCTCAGTGGTTAAGCGTCCGACTCTTGGTTTTGACTCAGGTCATGATTTCACAGTTCATGAGTTCAAGCCCTGCATCAGGCTCTATGCTGACAGTGCGGAGCCCTGCTTGAGATTCTCTCTCCCCCTCTCGGTCTCTGCCCCTTCGCCACTTGTGCACTTGCTCTCTCTCAATCAATCAGTCAATCAATCAGTCAACAGGCTATAGAGAAGATGTTTCAAGTCATCCAGGATACAAAGTTCCTCACCACTGGTCATCACTACTTTACCAATAGAAACTGAGGCACAGAGACCTAGGTCCACATACCTTATAGTAGCAAAGTTACGATTTGTGATCTAGTTATCTGGTTCCAGAATTCATGCTCACATTCCTTACTAAATAATATTTGGCATCCATCCTGTCATAGAGTACATTCTAAGTGATGGGTTAAACTACTGAGGTGGCATTTATATTCAAGTAAGTTAGTCTATCCTAATCAATAGTGAGATATCTTGAATATACAGATTCACACACAAAAAGATTTTGTTTTTCTAGTATTCTGTACTAAATTTATATTACATATGAAATTACTGACTTTGTGCATACATTATTAAAAGACTGTTCATAAGAATTTGCTATGATACTGGATTATTTGTTTTTCAGGCAGGAGGGGAGGGTGGGTGATGGGTATTGAAGAGGGCATCTTTTGGGATGAGCACTGGGTGTTGTATGGAAACCAATTTGACAATAAATTTCATGTATTAAAAAAAGGAAATATGTAAAATTCTTGATTTTACTTTGAATACAAAAACAAAAATTAAAAAATAAATAATCATTGAACAGGTAACATTGCAAAGCATGATAATAATCTCATGAGTGAGAATTTTAGGAAATAAACAATTTATCTTTGCTGACAGTCAAAAAAAAAAAAGAATTTGCTATGATAGAATAAAAATGATTTAAGAATTATAACTGAGTATCTGGGGCGCCTGGGTGGCTCAGTCAGTTGAACGTCTGACTTCAGCTCAGTTCATGATCTCGCGGTTTGTGGGTTCGAGCCCCGCGTTGGGCTCTGTGCTGACAGCTCAGAGCCTGGAGCCTGTGTCAGATTCTGTGTCTCCTCTCTCTGCCCCTCCCCCACTGGTGCTCTATCTCTGTCTCTCAAAAATAAATAAATGTAAAAAAATTTTTTTAAAGAATTATAACTGAGTAGCTTTACCAGTCCTATGCAATGTAAAAGCATTTACAATGATTGTCTTCCCTATGGCATTCATGCTGAGAAAAGATTCTGAAAGGAATCTGAGAGACTTTAATGTTGTCTTCAAGACCATCTTTAAGCTAAAACTAGTTGCTTATAATTATAATTTAATAAAACTACAAATACAGCTTTCAACTAAATTTTAGAATGGTGTTGGTTACCTACTGACCAAATGATACTCAAAGGTTTTCCTATTCAAAGAAGAGTGGTGTTGGCTCCCTTGATACTACTTCAAGTTCTCGTTGAAGCCACTAACTCTTAGGGCATTTAAAACCCTTCATTTTCTTCTTTGCTATCCCTTCGCAAACTTGTGCCCACCTAGGGTAGAAACTCTTAGGTACTCTTCACTATATAAAGGACCTAGTCACCAAAGATGGCATTTCATCAACTATAAGCCAAAATTCTGGGATCTTTGGTCATTTTTACTATGCTGTCTCAGTGTACTTCTACAAGCTCATGGTCACATAATGTCTTTTTCAGATTTTATGTTATCTTTAAATGTAGCTAGGACAGACAAAAGACACAAGTAGATAGTTTGTAAAAGAATTAAGACTAAGAAATACCCTAATTTTTTTCCCTAATTTTTTGCCCTACCAGTAATCAAATTGAAAGAATGAGATACCATTTTGTGAGTATTTAACTGGCCAAAATTTTAAGTTATAGCAATGCTTATCAGGAGGCAAAATAATATAGAAGTTAGAATGGAGACTCTGTAGCCTTATTGGTCTGTATTTGAATTTTCAACCCATCATGTGCCAGTTTTTATTTAAAATCATTAAGTATTTAAATCTTAGTTTCCTATGATGTTTAAGTATGTTCCTTCTATCCTGACTTTAAGGGCTTTCATCAAGAAAGGATGCTGTATTGTGTCAAATGCTTTTTCTGCATCATAGAAGCCATTTATGAAAAGCCCACAGCTAATATCACCCTCAATGGGGAAAAACTGAGAGCTTTCCCTCTGAGATCAGGAACATGACAGGGATGTCCACTCTCACAGTTGTTGTTTAACATAGTGTTGGAATTTCTAGCATCAGCAATCAGACAACAAAATGAAATAAGAGGCATCAAAATTGGCAAAGATGAAGTCAAACTTTCACTTTTCACAGACGACATGATACTCTAGATGGAAAACCTGACAGACTCCACTAAAAGTCTGAGAGAATTGATATCTGAATTTGGCAAAGTCGCAGGGTACAAAATTAATGTAAATAAATCAGTTGCATTTTGTACACCAATAATGAAGCAACAGGAAGAGAAATAAAGAAATTGATCCCATTCACAATTGCAACAAGAACCATAAAATACCTAGGAATAAACCTAACCAAAGAGGTAAAAGATCTGTATGCTGAAAACTATAGAAAGCTTCTGAAGGAAATTGAAGAAGACACAAAAAAATGGAAAAATATTCCATACTCATGGATTGGAAGAATAAGTATTGTTAAAATGTCAATACTACCTAAAGCAATCGACACATTCAATGCAATCCCAATCAAAATTGCACCATCATTCTTCTTAAAGCTAGAACAAACAATCCTAAAATTTGTATGGAACCACAAAAGACCCCGAATAGCCAAAGTAATGTTGAAAAAGAAAACCAAACTGGGAGGCACCGCAATCCCAGACTTTAGCCTCTACTACAAAGCTATAATCATCAAGACAGTGTGGTATTGGCATAAAAATGGACACATAGACCAATGGAATAGAATAGAGACTCCAGAAGTTGACCCACAAATGTATGGCCAACCAATCTTTGACAAAGCAGGAAAGAATATACAGTGGAAACAAGACAGTCTCTTTTAACAAATGGTGCTGGGAGAACTGGACAGCAACATGCAGAAGAATGAAACTAGACCACTTTCTTACACCATACACACAAATAAACTCAAAATGGATAAAGGACCTGAATGTGAGACAGGAAACCATCAAAACCCTAGAGGAGAAAGCAGGAAAAGACCTTTCTGACCTCAGCCACAGCAATTTCTTACTTGACACATCTCCAAAGGCAAGGGAATTAAACACAAAAATGAATTATTGGGACCTCGTGAAGATAAAAAGCTTCTGCACTGCAAAGGAAACAATCAACAAAACTAAAAGGCAACCAACAGAATGGGAAAAGATATTTGCAAATGACCTATCAGAAAAAGGGCTAGTATCCAAAATCTATAAAGAGCTCACCAAACTCCACACCTGAAAAAACAAATAATCCAGTGAAGAAATGAGCAGAAAACATGAGTAGACATTTCTCCAAAGAAGACATCCAGATGGCCAAAAGGCACATGAAAAGATGCTCAACGTCACTCATCATCAGGGAAATACAAATCAAAACCACACTCAGATAGCACCTCACGCCAGTCAGAGTGGCTAAAATGAACAAATCAGGAGACTATAGATGCTGGTGAGGATGTGGAGAAATGGGAACCCTCTTGTTCTGTTGGTGGGAATGCAAACTGGTGCAGCCACTCTGAAAAGCAGTGAGGAGATTCCTCAAAAAATTAAAAATAGAACTACCCTATGACCCAACAACAGCACTCCTAGGAATTTCCCCAAGGGATTCAGGAGTGCTGATGCATAGGGACACACGTACCCCAACGTTTATAGCAGCACTTTCAACAATCGCCAAATTATGGAAAGAGCCTAAGTGTCCATCAACTGACGAATGGATAAAGATGTGGTTTAAATATACAATGGAATACTTGGCAATGAGAAAGAAAGAAATCTGGCCATTTGCAGCAATGTGAATGGAACTGGAGGGCAATATGCTCAGTGAAATAAGTCAGGCAGAGAAAGACAAATACCATATGTTTTCAGTCATATGTGGATTGAGAAACTTAACAGAAGACCATGGGGGAGGGGAAGGGGGGAAATAAAGTTACAGAGAAGGAGGGAGGCAAACCATAAGAGACTCTTAAGGACTGAGAAAAAACTGAGGGTTGATGGGGGGGGTGGGGGAGAGGGGAAAGTGGATGATGGGCATGGAGGAGGGTATCTGGGTGCACTGGGTGTTGTATGGAAACCAATTTGACAATAAGTTATATTAAAAAAACAAAACAAGGGGTGCCTGGGTGGCGCAGTCGGTTAAGCGTCTGACTTCAGCCAGGTCACGATCGCACGGTCTGGGAGTTCGAGCCCCACGTCAGGCTCTGGGCTGATGGCTCAGAGCCTGGAGCCTGTTTCCGATTCTGTGTCTCCCTCTCTCTCTGCCCCTCCCCCGTTCATGCTCTGTCTCTCTCTGTCCCAAAAATAAATAAAAACGTTGAAAAAAAAAAAAAAAACAAAAAACAAAAAACAAAACATAGTTTCCTCATCTCTAAAATAAACCTAGTAGTCCTACCCCACCATTCTAAGGACTGAAGCAGTTAGTATTTGTGAACATGCATAGAACAGTGTTAATGTGTCTGGGACATATTAACGCTTCCATAAATGTTAGCTATCAGTGTAAGTAGGAATTTCTATAAATTGGCACATGCTTTCTAAGAAATAATTTATTCCATATGTATCAAGAGCAAAAAGAGTACTTAAGTTTTTCATTTACTAATTTCCCTCTAGGAAAACTAGGCCAACAAAATAGTCATTAATTCAAACGTTTATGTACAACGATTTTTCTTTATATAAAAGCAAAAAGTTTTGATAAATTGGAAGCCAGTTAAACATCCAACTATTAGAAAAAAATAGAAATCAAAAAAATTATGTCAAGTATAATAGACTTTTCTTAAATGCAATTAAAATAATATGGAACATCTACTATAGGCCAAGGTAGAAAAATAAGGACTTAATTTAACTTCCTGCCTTATGTAACTAGAAAACTGGATGAAATAAATGAAGAATACATTTTAAACATTGGATAATAGATCAGGATTGGGATTTCTGAGAAGATGGAAATAGATGAGGTTAAAGCATACAGTTGCCCCGAGTTACCCAGAAGCAATTTCCAGGCTGTAGTGCTGTGAGGAGGAACTCAAAAGAACCACACTTTTTGATGAGTGAAATCCAGTATCAGAAAAGGAGCTGCATGTAAGGAGAGCTCTGGAGATCCGCAGAGGAATCCTTTCAAATCTTTGGCTTCGTACTGAATTACACATGTGAGAGGAAATCTTGAGACTAGGAAAAGTACCAGCGGAATTCCTTACACAAGACTTTTGGAATACCACAAGTCAGAACGGAAAGATGTGAAAATGCGTGGAGCATTGGGTAGAGTTGTCAAAATGCTGCTTTAGAAATGGGAGTGTGTTAGCCCCAAAGAAAAGATGTCTTTATTCCTTCCCTGAAAAAGTCGTTTTTAAGCCTTTAAGCTTAACTAATTTCCAAGTAACTTAACTGTATACCATAACCAAAAAAAAAAAAAAAAAAAATCACAATGTGCAAAGTAGTACAACAAAATTAATAGACAAAGAAATTAATGCAATTTTGTAAATATGCTTCCTATATTTAAGATCTAGAGTGAACTAAGAATATAAAATGAAAAAAATCCAAATATAGCTTAAGATATACAGTATCTAGGGGCACCTGGATGGCTCAGTCAGTTAAGCATCCAACTTCGGCTCAGGTCATGATTTCACAGTTTGTGAGTTCGAGTCCTGTGTTGGGTTCTGTGCTGAAGCTCAGAGCCTGGAGCCTGCTTTGGATTCTGTCTCCCTCTCTCTGCTCCTCCCCCACTCATGCTCTCTTGCTCTCTCTCTCTCAAAAATAAATACATATAAAAAAGAAGATATACAGTATCTAAAAAAATTTTAAAGGAAGACAATGAAGAAATCTTTAGTGACATGAACATAGAGTGGTAAAAACTATTCAAGAAAGAAAAAAATGAACACAACATCAGTTAGCTTGTGGAACACCACCAAGTCTATCATACATGAAATTGGAGTCCCAAAAATTGAAAAAAGGCTAGGGAAGGGGAACTGCCAACAGAAATATTTGAAGAAATAGGGGCCAAAGTATCTCCAAGTTTGATTTTTTTAGCAATTTTTTTTTAACGTTTATTTATTTTTGAGACAGGGAGAGACAGCATGAACGGGGGAGGGTCAGAGAAAGAGGGAGACACAGAATCAGAAACAGGCTCCAGGCTCTGAGCTGTCAGCACAGAGCCTGATTCGGGGCTCAAACTCACGGACAGCGAGATCATGACCTGAGCCGAAGTCGGATGCTTAACTGACTGAGCCACCCAGGCGCCCCTCTCCAAGTTTGATTTTAAAAATTCACAGGTGCGAAAAGCTCAAACATGAAAATAAATCATCTTTTTAAAAAAATATTAAAAATTTTTTAATGTTGATTTATTTTTGAGAGAGACAGACAGAATGCAAGTGGGTTAGGGGCAGAGAGAGAGGGAGACACAGAATCTGAAGCAGGCTCCAGGCTCTGAGCTGTCAGCACCAGAGCCCGATGCAGGGTTCGAACCTGAGCCAAAGTTGGCCACTTAACTGACTGAGCCACCCAGGTGCTCCTGAAAATGAATAATCTTAAAGTAAATTATATAAGTTTTGTAATTATTATATAATATTTTTACAATTAACAATTATATAATAAAATTGGTGAAAGCCAGTAATAAAGAAAATCTTAAAAGAAATCAAAGGAACAAAAGTAAAACAACAGTGGACTACAGGTCATAAACGATAAAAACAGGCGAAAGGCAGAGACACATCTTTAAAGTATATAAATAAAGGGTCACCTGGGAGGTTCAGTTGGTTGAGCGTCTGACTTCAGCTCAGGTCATGATCTCACAGTTCATGAGTTTGAGCCCCACATTGGGTTCGCTGCTGACAGCACAGAGCCTGCTTTGGCTCCTCTGACCCCTTCTCTCTGCCCCTCCCCAGCTTGTACTCTCTAAAAATAAATAAGCCAATGAAACATTTAAAGTATATAAGTAAAAACAACAGGTGTTAGCAAGGATATGGAGAAATTGGAACCCCAACACACTGTTGGTAGGAATACAAAATTGTGTAGCCACTATGGAAAGCAGTATAGAAATTCTTCAAAAACCTGTAACTAGAATTGCCATATGATCTGGCAATACCACTTCTGGGTATATATATCCAAAATAATTGAAATTGGGATTCTGAAAACCTATTAGCGCTCACAGGTTCACTGCAGCACTATTTACAATAGCCAAGATATGGAAACAAGCTAAGTGTCCATTCACAAGTGAATGGATACAGAAGAAAATACATTGGAATACTCTTCAGCTAAGAAACATTGCAATAAGTAACTCCACAGATGAACTGGAGGAGTTTACAGTAAGTGAAATAAGAACAGACATAAACAGAGGCACATGGTGGCTCATTTCAATGAGCACCTGCTCTTGATTTAGGCACAGGTCATTATTTCACAGTTCAGGAGTTCAAGCCCCAAGATGGGTTCTTTGCTGATGGTGTGGAGCCTGCTTGGAATTCCCTCTCTCCCCCTCTCTCTCTGATCCTCCTCCACTCATGCTCTCTCCCCCAAAATAAATAAAAACTTAATTATTTAAAAGAATGATGTCAACAAGTACTGCATGATTCCCCATAGGATTTATTAAAACCATAAAATTAACAGAATCAAAGAGTGGAATAGTGATTACAAGTGGCTAGGATGAGGGAGAAATGGTGAGGTACTAATCATTGGCATAAAATTTCAGTTAAACAAGATGAATAAGCTCTTGAGATCTGTGATACAACATTGTCCCTACAGTCAACAATAAATAATATATTGCACATTTAAAAATTTGTCAAGAGGGTGGATCTCATGCTGGGTGTTCTTTTTTTATTATTATTATGAAATTTATTGTCAAATTGGTTTCCATACAACAACCAGTGCTCATCCCAACAGGTGCCCTCAATACCCATCCACCATCCACCCTTCCCTCCAACCCCCTATAAACCCTCAGTTTATTCTCAGTTTTTAGGAGTCTCTTATGTTTTGGCTCCCTCCCTCTCTAACCATTTTTTTTCTTCCCCTCCCCCATGGTCTTCTGTTAAGTTTTTCAGGATCCACATAGGAGTGAAAACATATGGAATCTGTCCTTCTCTGTATGACTTATGCTAAGTGAAATAACACTCTCCAGTTCCATCCATGTTGCTACAAAAAGCCATATTTCATTCTTTCTCATTGCCATATAGAATTCCATTGTGTATATAAACCACAATTTCTTTATCCATTCATCAGTTGATGGACATTTAGGCTCTTTCCATAATTTGGCTCTTGTTGAAAGTGCTGCTATAGCACATTGGGGTACAAGTGCCCCTATGCATCAGTACTCCTGTATCCCTTGGGTAAATTCCTAGCAGTGTTATTGCTGGGTCATAGGGCAGATCTATTTTTAATTTTTTGAGGAACCTCCACACTGTTTTCCAGAGCAGCTGCACCAGTTTGCATTCCCACCAACAGTGCAAGAGGGTTCCCGTTTCTCCACATCCTCTCCAGCATCTACAGTCTGCTGTTTTGTTCATTTTAGCCACTCTGACTGGCATGAGGTGCTATCTGAGTGTGGTTTTGATTTGTATTTCCCTGATGAGGAGCGACATTGAGCATCTTTTCCTGTGCCTGTTGGCCATCTGGATGTCTTCTTTAGAGAAGTGTATATTCATGTTTTCTGCCCATTTCTTCACTGGATTATTTGATTTTTGGGTGTGGAGTTAGGTGAGCTCTTTATAGATTTTGGATACTAGCCCTTTATCCTATATGGGTGTTCTTTCTGAATAACACTAAGAAGAAAAAAGTGATCTAGAACTCTGTACCCAGGAAAAGTGTGTTTCAAAATTGAAGGTGACATGGTGCCTACAAGAAACTCACTTCAGATGTAGAGACACATGCAGACTAAAAGTGAAAGAATGGAAACATTTACCATGAATTGGGATCAGAAACAAAACTGGGGTAGCAATACTTCTAACAGACAAAAGAGACTTTAAAATAAAGACTATAACAAAAAACAAAGAAGGACACTAAATAAGGATAAATGGAGCAATCCAAAAAGAGTATATAACAACTGTAAATTACACCCCACATGGGAGTACCCCAATACATAAAACAACTGAGGAAAAAATACTAATACAATAGTAGTACAGGACTTAAACACACTTTTATCAATGAATAGAGCATCCAGACAGGAAAAAAAAAAAACTTGGAATCAGTAAATGGCTTTGAAAGATACAATGTATTAGATGACACCATGAGATGCTCAGAACATTTCGTTGAAAAACAGTAGAATATACACTCATTTCAAGTGTATATCGAACATTCTCCCAAACGATCACGTTAGGCCACAAAACAAGTCTCAATAAATTCAAAAAGATTGAAATCATATCATGATGTATCTTCTCCCACCACAGCAGTATGAAACTAGAAATCAAGAAAATCTTGATTTTCCCAAGAAAAAATCTGAGAAAAGCACAAATACTGTACATAGAAACTAAACAACATGCTGCTAAAGCAATGGATGGGTGAACCACAAAACACATCCAGACAAAAATGAGAAAACTAGTCCAAAAATCTTTGGAATGCAGTAAAGGCTGTTCAAAGAGGAAAGATTTTAACAATACAAATCTAACTCAAGAAGAAAGAAAAAACTCAAATAATCTACCCTCATACCTAAAGGAGCTAGGAAAAATAACAACAAACAAAACCCAAAGCCAGTAGAAGGAAGAAAATAAAGATTAGAGCAGAAGGGGGAGTAGCCAAGATGGCAGTACAGCATGGATGTCTTTTTTGCATCTCAGGTCCATGAAATACAGCCAGACCAACACTAAACCATCCTGCACACCTAGAAAACTGATCTGAGGATTAACACAACAATGTGCACAATCTGAACCACAGAATTCAGCAGGTACGCAGTATGGAGAGGTTAACTTGGGGACAGAAGCCATGGAGGTCAGGGAGCCACTTTTGTGTGTGGAGAGAGAATCCGGGGGGGGGGTTAGTATGGGAATATCACCCCCCCAAAAGCACCCGGAGAGAAAGTGGAAGAGTGGAAACAGCCCCAGAGACTGAAATAAAAAGGGAAAAGGATAAAGAGGATTTAAATTCCATTAAGGCTCTATAAACAAGGGGAGCACAGACTCAAACTCTGCAGCTCCATACCTGACAGTGCTCTGCTGAGAAGGACAAATCTCCAGGAACAGAGTTAAGTCTGGGGGTCTTTGGGCCACACAGAGAAAGGTGGTTCCCCTGCTGGGAGGACATCTGGTAGAGGCTGTGTGGCGACCAAGCCCCAGCAGACCCCAGAGAACAACCACGTTTGCTGGTGCTGGAACAAGGTTGTTAAGCGTGAAGCCTGGTGCTAGATGTGTGTTGTGATTTTCCATAATCCCTGAAAAGGTGCTGCTATATAATTGCATGAACTTTCTCTGGGGCAGACTGGCACCTAGCTGCAGTCTCTGGGCATTGGCAGCAGCATGGTCCTGTGAATGTTCTTGGGTGTGGTCAGCACCTGGCCATTGCTCAGTGAGATCCTCCCCCAGAGGGTCTGAGTCGGTCAAAGCCACAGTCCCCCAGAAGTGAGGGGTCAGGAAACACAGACACATCTGAGATGAAACTCAGGAAGGAGGTGCCACCTGGCAACCTGATAGCTTGGTCACTGGCAGTGTAAAAGCAGGGACTGGACAGAAGCCTGAGACAAAGGACAGGTGCATGATTGCTGATCAGGGAGAACACCGCTCTGATACTAGAGACTGGGTAGCTGGGTAATGCCATTTTTACCCCTCCTGTGCATGCGCATAAACACCTACAGGCACCACAACAATCCACCCCAGTAAGCTAAGCAGTGCCATCTAGTGGAGAACAGAGCCATTCCACTAAGCCCCACCCAGCTGGGCCAACCTCGCTCTTCAGGAACACAAGTCTCTCCGCCTGCTTAGTTTATGAACTATAAAGCACCTCATAGTTTAACTCCTAGGAGCAAACGAAGTAATTTCAGTCATGTTTCAGTCCGTTTACTAGTCCATCTATTCAATTTTCTTTGTTTTCTCCTTTTTCCTTTTCTTGAATACAGAAAGAAAAAAAATAATTTTCAATTTTTATTAAAGTATTTTTATTTTTCCACTATATTTTACATTTTTGTAAACTATTCAAGTGCTGTTTTACTTCCATCATTCCATTTTATTCTCTATCATTGTATTCATTTTTTTCACATTTTCAAACATTTTTTTTTATTTTCTCTTTTTTCTCCCCCTCCTTTTAACTCTAATCTATCAAGCTTATTTCAACAGCGAGATTGAAACACACCTAGGATCTAACATCATTTATTTTATTTGTGTGTGTGTGTTTGTGTTGTTTCTAATTTTTTAATTTTTTTTTACCTTATTAATTGCTTTCCTTCCTTCAAAAGGAAGAAACAAAGGAATTCACCCCAAAAGAAAGAGCAGGAAGAAACGACAGCCAGGAACTTACTTAATCAACACAGATAGAAGCAAGATGTCTGAACCAGAATTTAGAATCATGATAATAATAATATTAGCTGGGGTCTAAAATAGATGAGAATCCCCTTCTGTGGAGATAACACAAGTAAAAGCTAGTCAGGATGAAATAAAAAAATGTTATAACTGAGCTGCAACCTCAAATGGATGCTCCAGTGGCAAGAATGAATGAAACAGAGCAGTTAATCAGCGCTACAGAGGGCAAACTTACAGAGAACAATGAAGCAGATAAAAAGAGGAAGACTAAGGCAAAAGAACACAACTTAAGATTTAGAGAAATCAGGGACTCATTAAAAAGGAACAACATCAGAACCATAGGGGTCCCAGAAGATGAAAAGAGAAAAAGGGGTAGAAGGGTTATGTAAGCAAATCATAGTGGAAAACTTCCCTAATCTGGGCAAAGACACAGACATCAAAATCCACGAAGTACAGAGGACTCCCATTAGATTCAACAAAAACCGACCATCAACAAGGCATATTGTAGTCAAATTCACAAAATACCCAGGCAAGGAAAGAACCATGAAAGCAACAAGGGAAAAAAAGTCCTTAACCTACAAGGGAAGATACATCAACTTTGCAGCAGACCTATCCACAGAAACTTAGCAGGCTAGAAAGGAGTGGAAGGATATATTCAATGTGCTGAATTGGATAAAAATATGCAGCCAAGAATTCTTTACCCAGCAAGGCTGTCATTCAAAACAGAAGGAGAGATTAAAAGTCTCCCAGAAAAACAAAAGTTAAAGGAGTTTGTGACCACTAAACCAGCCATGCAAGAAATTTTAAGGGGGACTCTCTGAGGGGAGACAAGATGAGAGAGACAGAGAGACAGAGAGACAGAGAGACAGAGAGACAGAGAGACAGAGAGACAGAGAGACAGAGAGACAGAGAGACAGAGAGACAGAGACCAAAAGCAACAAAGACTAGAAAGGACCAGAGAACACCACCAGAAACTCCAACCCTACAATAAAATTAATGACAACAAACTCATATCTTTCAGTACTCACTCCAAATGTCAATGGACTAAATGCTCCAACCAAAAGACATAGGGTAACAGAATGGATAAGAAAACAAGATCCATCTATATGCTGTTTACATGAGACCCACTTTAGACCTAAAGACACCTTCATATTGAAAACAAGGGGATGGAGGACCATCTATCATGCTAATGGTCAACAAAAGAAAGCCCGAGCAGCCATACTTATATCAGAAAATCTAGACTTTAAAATAAACCATGTAGCAAGAGACAAAGAAGGGCATTATATCATAATTAAGAGGTCTATCCACCAAGACCTAACAACTAAAAACATTTATGCTCCAAATGTGGAAGAACCTAAATATATAAAATCAATCACAAAGAAATTCATTGATAACACCATAATCACCCCACTTCCAGCAATACACATTTCATATAAACAGAAAATCAACAAGGAACCAATGGCTTTGAATGACACACTGGACCAGATGGACTTGACAGATATATTCAGAACACTTCATCCTAAAGCAGCAGAATATACATTCTTCTCCAGTGAACATGGAATGTTCTACAGAATAGATCACATACTGGGACACAAATCAGTCCTCAACAAGTACAAAAAGATCGAGGTCATACTGTGTGTATTTTCAGACTATAATGCTATGAAACTTGAAAACAACTACAAGAAAAAATTTGGAAAGATAACAAGTACTTGGAAACCAAAGAGCATTCTACTAAAGAATGAATGGGCTAACCAAGAAGTTAAAGAGAAAATTAAAAACTACATGGAAGGCAATGAAAATGATTATACCACAGCCCAAAACTTCTGGGACGCAGCAAAGGTGGTCATAAGAGGGAAGTATATAGCAGTCCAGGTCTTCCTAAAGAAGGAAGAAAGGTCTCAGATATACAACCTAACCTTACACCTTAAAGAGCTGGAAAAAGAACAGCAAATAAAACCCAAAAACAGAAGACAGGAAATGATAAAGATTAGAGCAGAAATTAATGCTATTGAAACAACAACAACAAAAAAACAGTAGAACAGATCAATGAAACCAGAAGCTGGTTCTTTGAAAGAATTAACAAAATTGATAAACCACTAGCCAGTATGATCAGGAAGAAAAAGGAAAGGACCCAAATAAATAAGATCAAGAATGAAAGAGGAGAGATCACAACCAATGCAACAGAAATAAAAACAATAATAAGAGAATATTATCAGCAATTATATGCCAATAAAATGGGTAATCTGAAAGAAATGGAGAAATTCCTAGAAACATATACACTACCAAAACTGAAACAGAAAGCAATAGAAAATTTGAACAGACATATAACCAGTAAGGAAATCAAATTAGTAACCAAAAATCTTCCAAAAAACAAGAGTCCAGGGCCAGATGGCTTTCTAGGGGAATTCTACCAAACATTTAAGGAGGGTTAACACCTATTCTCTTGAAACTGTTCCAAAAAATAGAAATGGAAGGGAAACTTCCAAACACTTTCTATGAAGCCAACATTACGCTGATTCCAAAACCAGACAGAGACCACACTAAAAAGGGGAAGTATAGACCAATTTCCCTGATGAACATGGATGCAAAAATCCTCAACAAGATAATAGCTAACCGGATCCAACAATACATTAAAATAATTATTCACCCACGACCAAGTGGGATTTATACCTAGTATGCAGGGCTGGCTCAATGTCTGCAAAACAATTAACGTGATTCATCACATCAATTAAATAAAGGACAAGAACCACATGATCCTCTCAATAGACACAGAGAAACCATTTGACAAACTACAGCATCCTTTCTTGATAAAACCCTCAAGAAAGTAGGGATAGAAGGATCATACCTCAAGATCATAAAAGCCATAGATGAAAGATACAATGCTAATATCATCCTCAATGGGGAAAAACTGAGAGCTTTCCCCCTAAGGTCAGGACCAAGATAGGGATGTCCACTCTCACCACTGTTATTCTACATGGTATTGGAAGTCTTAGCCTCTGCAATCAGACAACACAAAGAAATAAAAGGCATCCAAATTGGCCAGGAGGACGCCAAATTTTCACTCTGCACAGATGACATGATACTCTATATGGAAAATCCAAGACTCCACCAAAAAACTGCTGGAACTGATCCATGAATTCAGCAAAGTCACAGGATATAAAAATCAATGCACAGAAATCAATTGAATTCCTATACACCAACAATGAAGCAACAGAAAGAGAAATCAATGGATCGATCCCTTTTACAATTGCCTCCAAAACCATAAAATACCTAGGAATAAATCTAACCAAAGAGGTGAAAAATCTATACACTGAAAACTACAGAAAGTTCATGAAAGAAATTGAAGAAGACACAAAACAATGGAAAAATGTTCCATGCTCCTGGATAGGAAGAACAAATACTGTTAAAATGTCAATACTACCCATAGCAATCTACATGTTCAATGCAATACCTATTACAATAATACCGGAATTCTTCACTGAGCTAGAAAAAACAATCCTAAAATTTTTATGGAACCAGAAAAGACCCTGAATAGCCAAGGCAATCTTGAAAAAGAAAACCAAAGCAGGAGGCATCACAATCATGGACTTCAAGCTATACTACTTCAAAGCTATAATCATCAAGACAGTATGGTACTGGCACAAGATCAGACACTCAGATCAATGGAACAGAATAGAGAACCCAGAAATGGACCCACAAATATATGGCCAACTAATCTTGGAAAAAGGAAGAAAGAATATCCAATGGAATAAAGACAGTCTCTTCAGCAAGTGGTGCTGGGAAAACTGGATAGCAACATGCAGAAGAATGAACCTGGACCACTTTCTTACACCTCACACAAAAATAAACTCAAAATTGATGAAAGACCTAAATGTAAGACAGGAAGCCATCCAAATCCTTGAGGAGAAAGTAGGCAAAAACCCCTTTGATCTTAGCCACAGCAACTTCTTACTCCACATGTCTCTGGAGGCAAGGGAAACAAAAGCAAAACTGGGACCTCATCAAAATAGAAAACTTCTGCACAGCAAAGGAAACAATCAACAAAACTAAAAGGCAACCGACAGAATGGGAGAAGATATTTGCAAATGACATATCAGATAAAGGGTTAGTATCCAAAGTCTATGAAGAACTTCTCAAACACCCAAAAAATAAATAATCCAGTGAGGAAATGGGCAAAAGACATGAATAGACACTTCTCCAAAGACATCCAGGTGGCCAACTGACACATGAAAAAAATGCTCAACTTCATTCATCATCAGGGAAATACAAATCAAAACCACCATGAGATACCTCCTTACACCTGTCAGAATGGCTAACATTAATAACTCAGGCAACAACAGATGTTGGCGAGGATGCAGAGAAAGAGGATCTCTTTTGCATTGTTGGTGGGAATGCAAGCTGGTGCAGCCACTCTGGAAACAGTATGGAGGTTCCTCAAAAAAAAATAAAACAACTAAAAATAGAACTACCCTATGACCCACCAATTGTACTACCAGGCATTTATCCACGGGATACAGGTGTGCTGTTTCGAAGGGACACATTCACCCCCATGTTTATAGCAGCACTATCAACAATAGCCTAAGTATGAAAGAGCCCAAATGTCCATCGATGGATGAATGCATAAAGAAAATGTGGTATATATATACAATGGAGTATTACTCGGCAATTGAAAACTGTGTTCTTTAAAAGGCATGATCAGGGGCGCCTGGGTGGCTCAGTCAGTTAAGTGTCTGACTTCGGCCTGGGTCATGATCTCACAGTTCGCGAGTTCGAGCCCCGCATCAGGCTCTGTGCTGACAGCTCAGAGCCTGGAGCCTACTTCCGATTCTGTGTCTGTCTGTCTGTCTGTCTCTCTCTCTCTCTCTCTCTCTCTCTGTCCCTCCTCAGCTCATGCTCACACTGTCCCTTTCAAAAATAAATAACCTTAAAAAAATTAAAAAATAAAAGGCATTATCATAAAAATGAGGAGCCAAGTCACAGACTTGTAGAAAATATTCACAATATTTACAGATAACAAAGAACTTGGATCTAGAGTATGTGAAGAACTCTTACAAGTTTTGAAAGTTCAATAAACAGGGGCTTCTGTGCGTCTCAGTCAGTTTAGCATTTGACTCTTGATTTCAGCTCACGTCTTAAGCCCACAGTTCATGAGATCGAGCCCCACAAAGGGCTCTGTGCTGACAGTATGGAGCCTGATTGGGATTCCTTCTCTCCTTCTCTCTCTGCCCCTTCCCCCAACCCCTCCAAAAAATAAACAAGCATTAAAAAAAGGAAAGAAAATTCAATCAACAAAAAATTTGAATAGACACGTCATCAAATGTTATATATTAAGGGCAAACAGTCACAAATATTACAGGTTGAATTGTGTGTTGCCCCATCACCCATTCTATGTTGAAAACCTAATACCTAGTACCTCAGATGGGGACTACATTTGGAGATAGTGTCTTTAAACAGATGATTAAGAAAAAATTAGGTTTTTAGGGTCATTAGGTGGATCCTAATCAAATTTGACTTTTTTCCTTCCTTGTAAGAAGAGATTATGACAGAAACATAAAGGGAAGACCATGTGAAGATACAGAAAGGAGAAAATGGCCATCTTTAAGCCAAAGAGAGAGCCCTCAGAAGAAACTAACCCTATAAATTACATTTCTAGCCTCTAGAATTTTGAAAAGGTAAATTTATGCTATTTAAGCCATCCAGTAGGTGGTACTTTGTTATGGCAGCCTTAGCAAACTAAATACACACATGAGTATGTTCATTATCATTGGTTATATGAAAAACACAAATTAAAACATACTGAAATGGCCAAATTAAAATAGATTTTTAATATCATATATTGACACAGATGTGGGACAACACATACATTGTTGGAGATGAAAAATGGTACAGCCACTCTGGAGAACAGTTTGCTTTCAAGATTTTTTTTTTTAAGTTAAATATATTCTCATAAATCCCATCATTTCTACCCTCAGATATTTATGTAAGGGAACTAAAAACTTATGTTCAATAAGAGTCGCATTCAACTATTCATAGCAGATTAATTGGTAATAACCCCCAAGTGAAAATAACCAAAATGTTCAACCGGTAAATAAACAAATTGTAGTTTATATAATCGATTACTAAGCAGCAATTTAAAAGAAAAGTATTACCGATACACGTAACACTATGGATGAATCCCAAAATCATTACACAAAGTGAAGGAAGACAAATTAAAGACTACATACCATATGTTTCCATTTATAGGAAATTCTAGCAAAAACAAAACTAGGACAGAAAGTAGACTAGTGGTTGCCAGCCCACCACCTCACCGTCTATGCTGTAATAGCTTTTATCTCAAGCTTTTTGTTAACTCTTGGCTTCTAGATCTTGGTATCTTCATGCGTCCATCTCTGTGTACTTCCTACATCTCAAGATCAATTTCTCAAAGACAGTAATCAGTCCAAACTATTAGCATGTGTGGTGATGTTAAAGTATAACCGAAATTTTAAGGATACTCCTCTCTTAAGAGACAGAAATTAATTCCTTCCTCTCCCCTTGATTGTGGCATATATGATGGAGGTTTGAGACTAGGTTTTAAGAGACATGGCTTTCTTCTTGTTGTCTTTGGCTTCGATCTCTTGCTTTGAGGGAAAGAAGCCAGTCACCACGTCATGGTAACATTCAAGCAGCCTTGTGGAGAGGAACTAAAGCTTCCTGCCAGTTGTCAGTGAGGAGCAGAATCTTCTGTCATCAGCCATGTGAGTGAGCCATCTGTAGATGGATGCCCCAGGCCCAGGCAAGCCTCATTACACAGCTCCACCTACTATCTGGACAGCAACCCCAAACCATGTAAGCTACTTCTGAATTTCCCATCTCCAGGGGCACCTGGGTGGCTTAGTCGGTTAAGCATCTGACTTCAGCTCAGGTCATGATCTTGCGGTCTGTGAGTTCGAGCCCCGGGTTGGGCTCTGTGCTGACAGCTCAGAGCCTGGAGCCTGCTTCAGATTCTGTCTTCCTCTCTCTCTGACCCTCCCCCGTTCATGCTCTGTCTCTGTCTCAAAAATAAACGTTTAAAAAAATTTTGAATTTCCAACCTCCAAAAAAAAAAGTAATAAATATATATTGCTTTTACACAGATTTGGGGTACTTTGTTGTATAGCAATCTGACCCTATAGAAGTCCTAAACTTCCTCATGGAATGACTATTTTAGTATTTTGGGATACCCAGGCATAAAAAGAACTCAAGAGGACTCTCTCAGCAAGCACTCTGGATTTTGCAATTAACTTCCAAGTGAAGATATAGACAAAAAGCATACCTTTATTGCTATCTTTATTTTATCCAGTAAAAAACAAAAACAAACATAACAATAAAACATAAACAACTGAATAGGATAATAATCTACCTACTACTTAGGATAATCATCTACCTCCTTAGAATAATAATCTACCTACTAGTACCTTTAAAAATCAGAAATAATTTTCTTCCATACAAACAGGACTCCAAATGAAGATAAATTAGTTTAATAAGGAGTTTCAGAGAAGCCTAGCATTCCTGAGAGTTGGTTTCTAAGATACGTTGCTTTGGGTTTTTAGGTTTGCCACCATTAGCAGTGTAAACCTAAGTCAATTAGCCTTTTAGGGTCTCTTGTGTACAGTAATTTTTAATTTAATTTTGGTCAAAGACACCTTTGTGAATCTACAATCTTTCTCCTGATAAATATATACTGCCACAGTGAGTTTTACACATTCTTTGCTTCTTCTGGAAAGTATTTCTAACCCAGCAACTGTGCCTAGTTAAACTTGAGTAATTCTAGTACTTAGGGTCTAAGTAACTCTTGGTTTGCTGGCATTTTATAAATCTGAAGATTTTTAATTATATGGCTTACTACTTACTTACTTACTAGTTCGCTGCATATATTAAGCACTGTTTTATAAATGAAGTTGCTTTTTTAGCAAATGTTTTCTGTTCCCAAGGAAGCAGAGACTCAAATGCTAATACAGGTGTAGAGAGTTACCCATTCTTATTAAGGCTGATTTGTATAACCTGCTACAACACACCTATTTGGTATAATTTATGCTTGGTGTTAATAGTAACTTATATTGGTATTCACCTAGGGAGACTAGCTTTAAAGGAAACCCTCAGCATCTGCTCACCACCTTATTTCCATATATTCAGCTTTCTGTTTAATTAACCTCTTTTTATTGTAGTATCTGAAAAGTAACTCAGAATAAAAAGGCACATTGATCACGGATCAGTAGCATCATTTTCTCAAACAGACAACACCATTTTTGTCATGGACAGGGTAGCATATAGAGATCACAGGACTATGCGCACAACTCAAAACTTCTGATTTGATTGTATTAAACTGATTGGCATATCCTTCCCAACACTCATAGTCAAGTAGAACAACAAATAGCCACAAAGACACTTTTTCTATAGGTTAACTGCTTTACAAATAAAAAGATCAGAATAGAGTGCGGATGAAATGAATCTATCAGATGCCTAAGTTGGAGCAATACTTCTTTTATGAAGAAAAAAAAAAGGTACTCAAACATCTCATTTGATTACTGTTTGGGGCTAGGCAGCAGGAATCACTTCAGTGGACTCCTTTCTTACGGATCCAGGAGAGAATATTCCTCAGAATCCATGACTTGCTCTCAAAAGAAAGCTTAAACAGTCCTTCTTTACTTTCTAAATGTTTATCCCAGTTTAAGAGATGAATTCCCATGGAGCTACCCTGGTCGCAACCTTCCTCATTGTGTGGTTGCTAATGTAGATTTCATAATCTCACCTTCAAAATACAGAATGAAGAGGAGAATGTTGTGATATCTAAGTAGCTACCAACTGCAGCAAGAAGGGCAAAATAAACTCTTTCATACAATTCTTATTGTTTAAAGATTTTGGATTTTAAAAGTTTCCATCGCAAAGAAAGACACCGTTTTCTCTTTTGCATTAGAGCACAAAAGAGAAATGGTTACATAGACAATTTGCAGAGGCTACTGGAGTGGGAGTGTTAAAGAACTGAAGGAATATCTTCAGGTGGAAAAAAAAAGAAAAGATAAATCCAGCTAACATAATTCAAGTTGAAAAAAGTCTAGGACAATTTAAAAGATTCTTCAGCAATTTATGATAATGTACAATCATATTCTTTTCTCCTAAAAGACTTTTGCCTACGATTGTAGTTATTTCTTGTTAAGGTGAAATATCACTCATCTTGAAACAGATGTGAAATTATCCTTATTAGATACTTTTCCTTGATGTTGGTATTTTAACACTGTGATTAAACCAGATGGAAGACAACTCCCCCCCCCCCCTTGAAAAAAGGGAGAGGAGGAAAATAAAACACACACGCACAACCAGGTACTTTCAGATTCTAGTTGCCATAACAACTTGAGTCGGCTTCCATCATTAAAGCATCTTTTGATCACCCTTATGGATTTTTTGTGTAACGAGTAAAAGATTCATTATTTCATGTATTCTCTATTGAGAAAAATTCTTCTCCTCTTTGAAAACAGCTCATTGTCTGTTTTATTAAACAAAAGCAGACGAGTACTATAAACTCCCCCTCAAAACTATAAACAACAAAGGCTCCCCAAAGAAAGCTTTGAAGTATTATATTGCACTTTCAGACTTCTAATGATATTTTTAAAGGGTATTTTGTTTCCATGAAAATTAAATACTTCTGGTAATTTTACAATGTGAGAATTATTCATATATTTTTCTCTCTTTCAATAGGCCAATTCAAATATTGTTTACAGTAACACCAACAAAACACAAAGCAGTAAAATGCCTTCCTTCTGGCCTCTTTCGCCTATTGTTTAATCTCTAGGTCTGCACACATCTGGAAAACAGCGAAGTCAGTGGGAAGTGTGAGAAGCTGGTATCAAAGCAAGTTGCTTCCTAGCAACAGCACTCAGGAGAAACAGGCTTCATTTGTCAAGTGGCCCCAAAGCAGGAAATCAGGGCGCTGTGGGAATGCGAATGGCATATACAAGGTGCAAAACATAAGTTAACATTTACCTTTCCAAAGTGAAATATTTAATGTCCTCTATAAACAGGACACCCAAACTGAAACAAAGTCAAAAGAGTCCTGATGGCTCAGTGTAGAAAGCTTCTCACACCTCTGTGATGAAGAGCCAACTTGGGTATGTAACCAGTTCATCACCGATTGTTTTGTAAAATATTATTTTCAAAAAATATTTAGGAAAGTGAAATTTTTAAAAAGGCACTTTAAGTAAGAACCAGCAAAAAAAAAAAAAAAAATCTTTCACATTGGTTCCTTAAATGCTTTTAGACACTTACCTTCAATTTCTGTCCTGACCTCCTCACAAACCAGACACAGTGCCTAGATAGTAAAATAGGATGGACCAGGAGACCACCTTGCATTAAATAGCTCTGGTTTAACACTGAGCTTCTCAAACTCATTGAGCATCGAGACCCCTTGGAGAGTTTGTTAAATGCAGACACCTGAGCCCCACCCTCGGCATCAGATTCAGCAAATCTGGGCTAGGGGTGGACACTTAGCATTTCTAGCAAGCTCACAGGTATTGCCAATGTATGAGTAGCAATGCTGGAGAATCTAGATGTGCTATATTGCAAGTGTGTCTAACGCCCTCACTGTGGACGTCCCATTATACTAAAGCGGTAAAATCTCCAGAGCTGGGTGATGGTAAGATTACCCAGGAGGAGAGGCAGAAAACTGAGTCTTTAATTCCTCCAGTGATTCCTCATCATTTTCAACACAAAAGCTAAATGCCATGGCTGAGGTCACAAAATTCCTCAAGATCCACCTCATCCCCTCATTTTTGCCAGTTTGTCCTTATTTTACACTCCTTATCGATATGGAATTGATGCATCAGCCACAAGGAATTACAGGTAAATGGAATCTGACTATGCTAGTGTTCTCACACCCTCGTGCCTTCCGGCTTTCATTCCCTCTCCACACCCCATTCCTTTTCTTTCCTCTCACTTATTCTTTCAACAAATGTTTCTCTCTCTTTTTAAATATTTATTTACTTTTGAGAGAGAGAGCGAGAATGTGTGTGAGAGGGGCAGAAAGAGAGGGAGACACAGTATCGGAAGTAGGCTCCAGGCTCCAAGCTGTCAGCACAGAGCCCAAGGAAGGGCTTGAACTCACAAACTGCGAGATGATGACCTGAGCCGAAGTCAGATGCTTAACCCACTGAGCCACCCAGGTGCCCCATATTCTTTCAACAAATGTTGCTGAGCTACCTACCTGATATGAATTTTATATGAGGTTTAAATGAGACAATATATTTAAAGGACTTAGTACAAAACGTAGCATATGGCAAGCACTCAAAAGATGATGGCAATGTTGACAAGGATGATGGCAAGAAGAATGAGGTTATATGCTGACAAGAGTGTTCAACACCTCGTTTTGTAACTACCGATTCCTAAGTCACCTCAGTGAGACTGAGGTTCATTGAAAGAATTCTGTCTTTCACATCAACATTTCCATTTCCCACTGAGGTCCCTAGGATACAGTAAGGTCTTAATAAACATTTGCTGATAGAACGGTAAGAACCTGAAGGGATTGCAACACACAACTGAATCCTATTCTTTTTCGACTATGCCATGTTGTGTCTTTAAAAATGTCCCCTTTTCCGGCCTCCCTAGCAGAGAGTTTAAAAACACAAGAAAAAAACTTCCTTTCTGACATTTTAAAAAATCCTTGGGAAAGGCAGTTAATTTATTTGTTAGTGAACTTGTTGGATGATTTCAGACCTTTTAGACATGGCTAAGCACTCATCGTTCACGTAAATGGAAGGGGGCTGGGGCAGCTGTGCAGGTGTGTTACTGGGATCTCCCCTCAAGAGAGAACTTGCCCTTCAGGATTTCAGGATTGTCTCAGCTTTCAGCTCAAGCCAACGATCCTCCCAGGCAGCCCCCATTCTGTGACTGAACACGGCAGGGGAGTAGGACCTAGCGATTTATGCCCAGTTCAGGATTCCGCTCCTGAGGGTGCTTTTCTCCAGAGCTTCCATTCAGCTGGCTGGGCCTTTCTGGTCCGTGTCATGGTATGAGACTCTGCCTCCAAACCCGGTTTCCTTCCCCCTTTCCTTTCACAGGTGTCTGATCAGCAGTGGGAAGGCTTTCCCTGCCCAATTCTGCATCCCTCGTGGCTGGCCTTTCACAGGTGTTACTTACTCCTTCTGTACGTCCAGCTTCATCCCAGTGTCTTTTCCCTAACGGCACAGGAGAATGAAACTGCAAAACCATGCTTTTGGCTTTCTCAGTGGGAAATCAAGCATTGAATCAAACTGTGGTCTAGCTAAGAAAACACCTGAATAAGATACAAGCAAGACCGGCAGAGCACTTTCCCCATTTATCTGAGATTAAGCAGAGATGGGTAATGTGTCTCCCACCTGCTGACCTATTTCATTCTTTACCCCTCAATGTGTTTCTGTCACTATTGCCATTTGGACTTCATTGCTTCTATCTTCCTTTTTTCCCATTGTGTATATTCCTGGTGCTTTTAGACTACAGGACAGATAGTCACAAGTCACTCTTCATCTGCTTTGTATTCAGAGAGGCAGCATAGGCTCTGTGGGTGCATGAAAACAATTTTAGGTCCCTTCTCAACTATGTAACAGCTAAAAGCAGGAAGACATAGCCAAATTTTCTTTCTTTTTTACACAGGCAAAAGCTGTAGTAGCTATGTTAACACAGGAAAAGATAAATTTATTCGAACACCTAGTATAAATTAGATTTAAAAAAAGGTTGCACTTACTCAGTGGTTCTTAGTCTCTTTGGGAGTTTCAAATATCTTTGAATATAACACAAAAGCCATAGACTCAATCCCTAGATTAAAAAGTACTACTATTATTCGAATGAAGAGCTTAAGGTATTTGTTCTCCTCTCATCCTTTCATTCAAGTTAGTGTTTTACTAATAATAATCATGAGTGCATACTAGGATAACATTTTACTAGATGAAGGAATGTTTTTCACTCACCATCATTAGTTTTACTTAATTGCTCTCCTACAAATAAAATGACTTTGAATTCTGCCTCAGGGAGAGGAAGCTTCAGCAAAATAAACATACTAATACAGAAAAAAAAATATATATATATATATATATATATTCAGTGTTTGACTTTTCAAACCTGGCTTCTTAGCCCAAGCAATATATTTTCCTATGCAATTTTTCTTTTATCCTACAGCAGACAAAAATTCCTAGTGCAGAGGGCCAGGCGGAGCAAAATTAAACACTCAATGTATTTTGCTAACAGTGACACTTCTTGTTCAAAGAAGGAAATTGAAGAACAACAGAAAAAAAAAAAGATAACGTGCACCTGAATGCAAGATATAGAAACAAACAAATTTGGGTAACATGTCAGAGATTCAGAGGCATTGAAATATCGTTCAAATATAAGAATGTGAATTTATTTTGAAAAGAAATGATTCCTACTGTTTGACTTAGCTATTGCTGTATGAGAACCTTCCTCCCATCCCAGCACCAAAAAAATGGAGTAACTTAAATTAATAACCATTTATGCAGCTCATGATTCTGAGGGTCAGGAACTCAGGCTAGACCAAATATAGTAGGGTTTCATCTCCGCTTTCTAATGCATGTTCTAATGCATGTTCGATCAGTTGGGGTGGGAAAGCCAGGGTAAGTGGCTTTGCTGATATTGGGTGGGCTACTTCTCATATGTAGCACATCAACAAGGACAACAGGGCTAACACAACTCTGAAGCACATAGTCTGCCACCTCCAGCTAGTTAGCACTGGGGGAAAATGGAGGCCAGAGTCCTGAGAAAGAGAACAAAAGTGTGGTATACAAGGTCTCTTTAGGACTCCAATTTGAATTGAAAACCTGTTATTTCCACTGCATTTATTGGCCAAAGCAAGTCACAAAGCGAATGCCATTTAAGGAGATGGATTAAAAAAAAAAAAAGATAACCTTTTGATGGGAGATGTTGAAAAGTCAATTATAAAGGTTACGGACCAGAGAACAGTGTAGGATGGGTGGTCATTTTTGCAGTCTACACCATTTAATAAGATGATCGGATTTAAATCCCCTTGAGTACCTCTGAATAAAGACTCAAAATCATCCACCTCCATTTTACAGCATCCCAGATCACTACATCCACCTTTTATATATAAACAGAAAACAAATGCCTTTGGGAGCCTAATGAGCACTATGGTCCTTGGAAGCATTAACTAGTTCACCATGGCATTCAAGTGCCCTATTAGAGTCTGCATCCTATAAAGGTGAATGCTAACCTTGGCAGTTTATGTAGGAGTCCCTCAAGTGCTAGCTATTATGCCTTCCTTCCCTGATATCTACAAGGCATCTTCAACATAGAAACCAGAATTCTAACCCTCCTTGGACATTTTGCAGGATTTGGCTTCATGCTCTTCTGCTTGGATCATACTGACATTCATGGACCCATTTACTGTAATCCACTATGTTAACTGATATGCCTCTCTGTGCACAGGTTCAAAGAACAGTGCTGCAATTTTAATATTTTGGGGGAATTCATAAACCCTTTTGAGAAGCTGATGAAAGCTATAGACCTTCTAAAAACGTACATCACACATCATACAAAATTTTGTACACAATTTCAGAAGGTCCACAGACCTCTTGAAACTTGTCCATGGACCTTCTAAGAGTCTATGGACCCCATTTAGAGGATCTTGTTTGAGATTATGGAAATAACTGCTCTTACAACAATGATATGTAGCTAATGGAATCAGAAGCAACAAGAGAGCATATGGAAGCAGTCAAAAGTACCCTGAAGGCACAATCACCAGTTCTGACTTCCTGAATGATGAATGTTCAGACATTATTTATTCTGGGAGAGACAAGTCTCCAATTTTCTTTTCAGATGCTAAAGAACAGAAGCAGACTCACTAAGTGTGCATCTCAGTATCAGTTACAGAATCATCACTTGTGATCACAGCAGCAGAACATTCCCTCAGGCCATACCTTCTCTCAACCCAGAAGGTAGAACTTGAAGCACTTTGAGCAATGACCATTTTAAGGATGATACTGCTTCTATTACGAGGCTTCCCTGTTGTATTTACAGATAAAATAAAATGATGTCAAAGATTTGCTTCAGAATAATCTAGGGTGGAGGTGCATATAGATGAAATAAAAATTAGTATATAATTACTGAAGCTGAGTGATGAGTACACAAAGGATTTTACATTATTCTCTCTACTTTTGTATATGTTTAAATTTTTGTTTTTGTAATAGAAAATTTAAAAGAGAGAGAAAGAGACTTTAATATTTGTTTCAAAGAGAAAGGCAATCCAGGTAAAATAGAGAGGCAGAAATGTATAACCTTCTTTCCGGCTACTCTGGAATGAAGGAATTTCTAATTTCTACTTTACTCTTTTCTACATGACCACAATCTCTTTAGTTCCCTCTTCATTTTGAAAGACTATTATTCTGACTTCTTTTTAATTATTTCACTATAAAAATTATTTCAGAATGGTAAGACATTTGTTAATTCTTAGGCCATCACATATGTCTATGGGCTCTCCCACTCTCTGCTTAGGGCTACTTGATAAATAAGACAGGATTCCCAAGATGCATTGCTAGGAAGCAAGTTGTTCTTTGCTCTCAGCTTCTCACACTGTCCACTGTCTTCTCTGCTTTCCAAGCCCAGTCAATTGGGCAATAAAGAACACAAATGACTACGCACCAACAGTGACCAGCACCTGATTAACTGGAGCCTCCATTTCTACAATTTTAAAATGAGGGAAATTCCATGCCAGTATTCCCAATGGGATTATTATTATTTTTTTTCACAACAGGATTCTTTATTTTATTTTATTTTATTTTTATTTTATTTTATTCTATTCTTTCTATTCTATTCTATTCTATTCTATTCTATTCTATTCTATTCTATTCTATTCCCCAACGAGATTACTTTAAACCACAAATTAAACAATTAAATGAAACAGTGAATGTAGTGGATATTTGTAAATTCTGAAGGCATTTGTTTCAACTTGTGTTTAATAGAGGGGACCCTAGGGTTTCTGAGAGCACAGTGCTCTCCCTGTCCCATCCAGGCCACCTCCAGAACAGCTCTTGTCTATGGGGTTCTGGGGGGAATTTCCATGGAAAAGAGGTTGCTGTTGCTAACGAAAATGTTGAGGGGCACTTGGGTGGTTCCGTAGGTTAAGCGTCTGACTTCAACTCAAGTTCATAATCTCACAGTTCATGAGTTCTCTTTTTTTTTAAGTCCCACATCAGGTTCTCTGCTGTCAGCACAGAGCCTATTTGGAATCCTCTGTCCCCCTCTCTTTCTGCCCCTCCCCCACTTGAGCGCACGCGCGCTCTCTCTCTCTCTCTCTCTCTCTCTCAAAAACATAAATGAACATAAAAAAGCTTATGGAGGCCTGACAAAAGTGGGTTTTTTTAAGAAAATACTGAAAAATATGGCTCTCAATTTGTCTATTACAGGTAAGTTTAGGGGCACCTGGGTGGCTCAGTTAAACTTCCAACTCTTGATTTCAGCTCAGGTCATGATCTCACAGTTTGTGAGTTCAAGTCCCCTGACAGGCTACACTGACAGTGTAGAGTCTGCTTGGGATTCTCTCTCCCATTCCCTCTTCCCCTCCCCTACTTTCTCTCAGTCTCTCTCAAAAATAAATAAACATTAAAAAAAGTTGGGTACTTATGCCAAATGATTATCAATCAGCAGATAAAACATCCCTGAATCATGAATCTTTTCAATGCAAAGTATGATTTGATTTGCAATATATCTATATATAAATACATATAAATATGTGTGCAAATGTATATACATACACACAAATATTTGCTAGATTGATTTTAGAATTTCAGGAATGCATCCATTAAATAAAACAAAGTGGGCTAGAGTTTCTCATGAAAAGGCAAACTATGAAAATAACAGTGACATTCTGGAACCAGAATAAGAATCAGATGACCTGGGCTTGAATCCTGATTATCAACATTTAGTACTGGTGTGGCTTCAAACAAACTGTCTAATGTTTTTGTGCCCAGTTTTCTCAACTGTGAGCTATCTGCAATAAAATTTGCCTTGTTATAAAGATTAAGTGAAAATCTTAAGTGCTTGGTATTCCTGTAAGAAACAAAAAAAATCACTGGGGCGCCTGGGTGGCTCAATTGGTTGAGCAACCGACTTCAGCTCAGGTCACGATCTCACAGCTCATGAGTTAGAGCCCCACGTCAGGCTTTGTGCTGACAGCTCGGAGCCTGGAGCCTGCTTTGGATTCTGTGTCTCCCTCTCTCTATGCCCCTCCCCCACTCACATTCTGTCTCTCTCTCTCTCAAAAATAAATAAACATTAAAAAAAATTAAAACAAAAAATCACTGCTTGGATAACTTTGCTTCCCCTGAGAAACTGCTCTACTTCCTTTTTTATTTAAATAACAAGAAATAGGTAGCCATTCATGTCTTCCATTTTGCTTCATCTTCCAGAAAATTCACAGCACATCTTGAAGCTCAACTGTAACAATTAGGCTGACCCTTTTAGTCTGTGAATGTGTATTTTCCCTTTCCTTCATAGTGACCTTTTACTTTTATTTAATTTTTTCCTGATCTCAGTTTTCAGTGTCATTACCTTTTTAACATGAGTGCTTTCAAATCACCTCTCCCCAGTCCCTTGTGGAGCAAAATGGTAGAGGTCAAGAGAAGGATACAGGAGAGGAAGAAGGAGAAAGGGGAAGGCTGGGGAGAATGAACCTACTATTTTTTTTTCCCACAAATGCTCAAAAAGCATTTGTAAAAAGGAAAACAGAATATGATGAATCTAGTTGTTGATAACTTTTGGAAACTACTGCCATGAGGTGTTTAATTAACAGTAATTTCTATGTGTGGAGTACCTTTATTTCCCCAAGATGCTGTGCCCACAATGTAAAAGTATCACAGATAACAGTCCCATTATGGGGTCTTTTCTGGCACTGTGAAGAAGTACCAGTGTGGACTCATAAGAACACAGCCTTTCTCATTCTGCTCTCTCTCTTTTTTTAATCACAGTTTGGGTTATTAAATATAATACACTGGAGCCTTGCTATAACAACCAATCTTTGCCACCAGCCACATAATTTATTTATGTACCTAGAAATATTCCTGTAAAACATCTACATACTATAGATGGATAGATAAATGGTAAGTGATGGCTGAAAGAAAAATAGTCTAGACCTCAGAGGAATCTAATAATTCAAACTTACACAGACAGCCTGAAGATAGTTAACATATATAGTATTGATTATATCAAGATTTAGTACTCTGGAAAAAAACCTCATAAAAAAAACAACATTTTGCTATCACAGGGGTTTGAGAGAAAGACAATTAAAACTAAAATGCAAGAAACACCAGTCTCATTCATACGAAATTTTACAAATATTTCCAGAAAACTAATGTCTCGGAAGAATAGGTGTTTGTTTATAAATCTACCAAAGAACACTTTATCTTCATTAAAAAAAAAAAAAGCCTATGTGTCCCCTGTCAGCAATATTCTCCAGGCTTATCCCCCATTGTTTTTATGTTATAGCCCCATATGTGTTCCCACTGAATAAGGTGTCAGCTATCATTCCATGTGACAACCCTGACCAAAAGCAGGCTTTGGCATTTCTGCAGACAAACTGTTCCTACACAGAAAGGCTAGATATTATTCTGGGAGCATAGTGTTTATAATAGACACCACACATTTCTGTACATTCCCCTTTGCTTATTTCTGCTCTTACTCTATTCTTTACACAGGTGATATCACTGTTTCCTGGTTTCAAATATTGCTTTTATGCTATGGCTTCCAAATTTACAGCTTTATCCCTGATTGTTTTCTTCTTGAACCTCACACCCAGGATTTCAAGCTATCCAGAGGATAGTCCACTACTCAGGTGTCCTGACAGCATACCCAATTTAATTTGATAGAAAACAAACCAGTCTTCCTCCCTCTCTCCCTTCCCCGACTGCTTCATTAGGTAATTCATGTTCAGAAATGACTTTTCCATCCCCTGCCTGTTTGTTCATCAGAGAATCAGCATGGCTACCCTGCAGACTTGAATGCTGGGAAGAAGTTGATGGGATGTGTAGGAAAGACTTAAGCTACGAGTCTACAATCTACACCTCCCACGTGATTGTTCTTACTCTTTCCTCTATGGTCTCAGAGACATCTATCCATGCCTTTATCACAGAACTTAGCTCACCACTGGGTGACTATCTGATTTATGTATTTCCCTTTCTGGGGTTTGAGCTCCCATGGTAGAGAAAATGTCCTACTCTCTTAATATAAACAATTCCCTAGAGTATCTTTCTCAATGAACTTCTCTTAATTCATTTGAAAATTTTTATTAAATATCTACCATGTGCTAAGTGCTAGAGATATTGTGAAGATGACAGAGTTTGTCCCCCCTCTCAGGCAGCTAAGAACAAAGACCAGAAGGGCAAAATGCTGTTATACTATAAGTTCAGATGCTATAAAGGTACATGAGGGTGGGGAGATAGGGAGAAGCTGGTGAAAGTATACAGACTTTCAGCTATAAGATGAATAAAATCTGACTATCTAATGTACAACGTGGTGACTAAAGTTGATAACACTGTATTATATAATTGAAATTTGCTAAAAGTGTAGGACTTAAACGTTCTCACCCTAAAAGGTGGGGGTGAATATGTGGAGAGATGAATGCGTCAATTGACTCAAAGGGGGAATCCTTTCATAATGTATACATATTATCAAATCATCCCTTTGCACACTTTAAATTTATTACAATTTTATTTATCAATTACACCTCAGTAGAGCTTGGGGGGGCGGTGGTGGGCGGTGGGAGGCACATGGAGAAGGTGTTTAATCTCCAGGTAAAAAAGGATAGAAAACCCTACTGAGACTCGGGTAAGGCAAGGCAGGTGCTTGGGGCCCAAAATGTTAAGAGGCACTAACTGTCATGCAAGTGTAGGATTAGGACCTGAGAGTGGGGGTTTACTTACATTTTGTTCCCTGGATGTCTCATTCTAGTCCTGGCCCTTGCAGAAAACTTCTGATCTGCCTATATGTACTAAGAGTCATTTACAAAAGGCAGGTTGTTAGAGCCTTAGACATCAGGATCTCCTCTGATAGGAAGTTAAATATTTTATAGGACATGGCAGACTCTCTTCCATTAGAGGGGTGCTGGAGAGGTGAAGTATAATCACTTTATATATGTTGGCAAGTAGAAACGTAACAAATGCAGGAATAATAAAAATCACAGTAAGCATAGCAGAATGTGTAAAGATGTTGAATCACTATATTGTATGCCTGAAACTAATGTAACATTGCATATCAACTATATTCAAATTTTAAAAATTTAGATTGGGGCGCCTGGGTGGCTCAGTTAAACGTCCGACTTCAGCTCAGGTCACGATCTCACGGTCCGTGAGTTCGAGCCCCACGTCGGGCTCTGGGCTGATGGCTCAGAGCCTGGAGCCTGCTTCTGATTCTGTGTCTTCCTCTCTCTCTGCCCCTCCCCCGTTCATGCTCTGTCTCTCTCTGTCTCAAAAATAAATAAACGTTAAAAAAAATTTAAAAAAATTTAGATAAAATTTTTTAAAAGCATGTACATGTACAGTACCAGTGATAGTCATGTATTAAGTAGAAAGTATTAAGTATAAGTATAGTACTCATGTATTAAGTATAGGACAGCATTTAGGACTCCATCCTTTACTAGCTATGAGGCCACAATCACATATCCTCACTATACCTCAATTTCCTCATCTGGAAAATGGAAGTAATAGCATTCTACTTCATAGAGTTGTTGTGAACATGACATGAATTGATACATGTAGAGAACTTAGTACAGTTCCTGGCACACTGTAAACAAATTATTCCAACACCATTTTCCTTGTACCCCCACCCTTCTCAAGCCTCCTGTCTCCCCAACACAGCCTTCTTAGTGCAGCCATGATGCTCTGACTAAAATGGAAATCAATCATATTGCTCCATTGCTTAAAATATTTGGAAGCATTTCCAAAAACGGTTATATACTATATGATTCTATTCCTATGTCATGCTCAAAATTATGAAACTGAAGAGAATGAGACCAGATTAATGGTTACCTGAGGATAGAGATGAAGGGGGTCTATGGGTGCAACTATAAAACAGACAAAAGGTTTTCTTTGTGGTGATGGGACAGTTGTATATTTAGATTGTGGGAGTGGTTATATGAATCTATACTGGGGATCACACTGTGAACACACACTCACAACGTGAGTGCATATAAAAGCTAGTAAAAACTCAATAAAGACTGTCATCTATGTAACACCATCATATCATTGTTAGCTTCCTGGTTTTGATATTATGCTACAGTTATATGAGATGTCACCATTGGAGGAAGCTGAGTGAAGGGTTCAGGGGTCTCTGCATTCACTACTCTTGAGACTTCCTTCAAAATAAAAAATATTTCTAAAAAACATCACATAGGATCATAATAGCCCCCAAGAAAACAACAACAACAACAACAACAACAACAACAAACCCAACCACCTCATCATGAGTCCTAAGATTTTGAAGGATCTGACCTCAGATTGTATCTCTAGCTTCACTTCTTGTCGCTCAGGTGATTTGGTTTCAAGGGGACCAATGAACCCTGAGTCATTTTATCCTGTTGTTTCATTAAAGTTCTACAAATATTGTCTTTATTACTGAGTATATGGTAACAAAAATAAATAATATGACATATTCTTGGTTTCTGTGTCAATTGGCTTTTGCTGCATAACAGACCACCCAAAACTCAGAATCTTAAAATAAATACTTATTGCAGTGAGTTGATGTGTCAACTGGGTTCACCCCGGCATCTGTGGTCAGCCACGGCCCTGTTCTGGGAGTTCAGCTGGCTATAGGCTTGTCTCAAATGGTCTTACCTAAAACAACTAAGCTCTTCCACATGGTATCTCATCCCCCAGCAGGCCATTCTCTGGCAGGGTTCCAGGAGAGGGAGGAGATGATCAAGGCTTAGACTGGGATTGGTCCACAGTCACTTTCTCCAAATCCTGTTGGCCAAAGCACAGCACAAGGCCAATCCATATTCAAGAAGTGAGAAAACTGATGCCATTTCTGGACGGGAGGAGCCACAATGTCACATTGCAAAAGTTGTGGACACAGTGTGAAAAACTGGGGCAAAAATCAACCTACCAAACTCCCCAAATATAACTACCCAAATGTGAATAATGCATTTCCTATTACAGTATAAAATGCTAAGGTTCTGCATGAAATGGCACACATGTTTCTAACATAAATTCAGTATTTTAAAAAACGTCATTATATGTAACAGTGGAAAATCAGCATCTTTTCCAGACAAATAATTATTCTCCTAAATTCCTTTCAGGTTTGACAAATCTTTAAAAATCTGCTGCTTCCTTGCTTTAGCCCCTTTCCTGGGTTTAATTTCCTTTTACTTTTTGTTCAGTTTCAGTCTCAATGAAGTAGCTTAGAATTCAAGCAGTGGCAGCTCACAATTGTTTCATATTAATGTGCACCTAAAAGGAAGCAACGCCCTGCTGCCTTTACCACATTCATTACACGAGGAATTCTAATTCTTGGGGAGAGATAAGTAAGGGCGCTGCCCTCATTTTGTCCTTAGGGTGCACAAGACCAAAGCAGGGAGCTGCCACATGGAGGTGGGGAATTTGATCCTGCTGCCCAAGTCAGTGTCGGTTGCAAAACTCAATCATTCCAAGTGGGCAGGAAGTCACAGAGGCAATTCAGCTGGTGGGCGCCCATGCGAAAGGGAGAGATAATCATTAATGTCACTCTCGTGATGGGAAGGTCTTTACGGACAGAAATAGATTCCACCAGCACATGCATGGAACTTATTGAAGTGCAGACAGTGATTTGTAAAATGCTATGAGAGCAGTAGAGCACACTTAAATCAAATTCAGTAGCATGTGATTAGTTGATAAAATAACTATTTTGTTATGCTTTGGACTCTTGTAACTAACATGGCTTCAAATTTGGGGTGGCAAGTCATTTCTGCATATTAAAATGAAATGTTTTTCCTAAGTGGTATTTACTCTGCGAACTTCTTTATATAAATGTTACAGATAAGGAAAGAAGAAAGTCTGCCTACCAGCTTACCTACCTGACACAGTGTCCTGGAAAATAAAACAAGGTCTTTCTCCCAAAAAGTCTCTTTTGAGAATCAACCTCAATGTCAAAGAAAGCAAAAAATGTGTGGATCATATGAAATAAAGTCTGCTAGGACTAGAGTTTTTCTTAGTGTCCATCCATAGCCTCCAATAGCAATCCTCCTATTTCCTTTTATCATTGACTGAAGCTAGAATTGTGGTTAATGAGAGCAGTTTTCATTACCTAAAGAATTCTCAAAGCTCTAAAGTAGTGCTATCTTTAATGCATATGGAAAATTTACATGCAAGAAAAAAAGAAGCCATATTTTACCCTGGTTCCCAGATACCTTGAAGCAGAGGAAGGTGTATTTTTTCAAAGTTTAATAAGAATTCATTACTCAAATTTTGATAAAACTTCAACTGTTTCTTTTATACTTCCATCTTTCAGTACATATGTATGATACAAAATACCAAGAACTCAGTAAATGAGAATATTGTGCGAATAAATGGATGAAGGCTTATATATTGCTTCTTAGTGTTTTGCTAGGCTAAACACATGACAGACACCAGATTTTTCAGAGGAGGGCAGAATGTGATTTATAGGTCAGCCTATGTGCTGGCTTATGGACTACTTGTTCTTATTAAATGAGTCAGATGAGATGACAAAAATATGGGCGGGTGGTACCAGCTTGTAATCACACAAAGATGGCTCTGCAAATTGTACCAAATATCAGTAGAGTACTTTATAATTTACAAGGCACTTTTTTCTTTATTTAAACATAAAATCCTTACAGCGAACCCATGAAGTATATGGTGAGTGAATGGCAAGTCCCTGAGGTTCAAAAGATCAAGAGGGTCACCCCAGACTCATCAGTGAGTAAATGGGCAAGCCAGGATCCCAAACTTGGGTGTTTTGGCTCCCCATTTAGTTTCATTTCTACTGTTACCATTCTAGTAAAACAAAACAAACAAACAAAAACTAGCCCCCCCTTCCCATTCACAAACCCCTGAAAAATGATTGAAAGTTTAAAACTATGTTAAAATTCAATGGAATATCTTCACTAGAATTGTCCAGAATAAAAGACAAAGCGTCATCATCACCGAAGTGGTTGTTGAATTCATCTGAACTAACATCCTTTGAAGTAGGCAGGATGAGTAGTGACTGCCACATGGCAGGTGAGGAAACGGCCCTGTTAATGAAGCATTATAATGATTTGCTGCCCTGACGTTACTCTGCTCTTCCAGCCAATTCAGGGCGAGGATGGCACCCTATCTTGCCTTTTATTATAGAGCAAATCCCAGAGGGGGCTGGGGTGAACTTCTCTGGAAATTAGATAGCAGGGTTGTGCTGCGTAGGTTGTTACTGAAAGTGATACGTGCTGCATAATGAAAAACTTTCCACTCTTCAAAATTACTTCCCCTGATGCAGAAATTCCTTTAACTGTAGTCCAAGCCTTCCATGCCTCAATCAGAGATGAAAATCTTGAACTCACACCTCTCTGGAGTTAATTTACACATTGAGTTTGAGTTCTGACCCTTTGCAGAACCCTGTGTGTGTTGCCAGGTCTCCAGTACCCCCACAGATTTGGGTGCAGAATAAGTACCATAGTATCTAAAATGCCTGACTTGGTACACCATGATTAGGTGCTCCTTCAGGATTTTCTCCCTTCTCTTTCCATTCTACTCAAAACTCCCTTACTCTGCCTCTCTTGAAATACTCTCTGGCATATAGCCTACTACTCATTGTAATCTAAACTCTGCACTCAAACACCTTATAACCTTGCTCATGCTGGTCCATCGGCCTGAATTGTCCTTCTTTCTACAAGATGCTGCTTGGAAGATCCAAGTCCTACCTCTGCCATTCTCACTCAATGTGTTTGTGTAGCTTTTGCCATCACAAGCCCTGCTCCCTGGCCCCCAGTCTCCCTCCATTGATGACATCATGAGAGCGACACATTGTAATAAAGTCAGCTGATAACATATATGCTCCTAAAGAAATCCAATAAATATTTGCTAGATTAAATTGAGGGGAAGGTATCAAGCAGACTATATCACTTGAAGAAAAAAAGGACAAAAGAGGAAATGGTAGGAGAAAAACAGAAAATATATTTGACCTACTTACACTATTGCCTTGAGCCATATAGGCATATAGGCAAAGCTGGGCCTATTTTCATAAATTTCTCAAAAGTCCTTGTTTTCATAACAAAGTAGTAGCTGCAACACAACAAGAAACATAATCTCGAATGAGTATTTGCACATACTAGGATCTTTTATGTTCTCTGTGTTGTCCAAGAAATAAATTTTTATTTGAGAAAAATATTTTCAGGAGTATCAGTTTGTTTTGTTTTATTTCATCTGGTTAGTGTTTGGTTTCTCTGCTTGATTTTTTTTAATATTTATTTTTGAGAGAGACAGAGAGAGAGAGAGAGAGAGAGAGAGAGAGAGAGAGTGCGAGCAGGGGAGGGGCAGAGAGAGATGAAGCAGAATCCGAATCAAGCTCCAGGCTCTGAGCTGTCAACACAGAGCCCTACACGGGGCTCGAACCCACAAACTGCGAGATCATAACCTGAGCTGAAGTCGGACGCTCAACCAACTGAGCCACCCAGGCGCCCCTGCTTGATTTTTTTTTAAACAAAGAATGACAAACCTGAATACCTCTTAGACTGATTATTTTGGATTATATTATTTCTGCTGTTTTCTATGTACTGTCTTACTACTGATATCAGGAATTGTTCCCTTCCTCTCTTCTTTCAAAACTCCATTCAAGCCTCTCCTAGTCAGATAGACTTTCTCTGACCCATTATTCCCAAAGCAGTACACATCTCAATACCTTGTTTTTTTTAGCTCCAATGCTAAATTCCAAAAGCAGAGAATCTGACCACAGCTTCAGTGTATACCCCAGTCCTATCAGTTTCACCTTGGAGGGCAATGGCAAGGTTGTCACCTAGTAAAACAACAAAATTCCTAAGACTCATTCCTACACAGGGTGCAATTCTCAAGAATAGAGAACACTGGGAACTGGAAAGTTATCTCAATAAATCTAGTGGAGCTAAGAAGGAGGTGATCACAGCTTGGCTACTGACTGCTTGGGTGACCTTAGACAAGTGGAAGTCCAGGCCTTGGCTTTCCTTCACTATCAGGTGATGATAGTATTATCTGCTACAATTATTTGCAGTGAGATTGGTAAAATGACAAATGAAATTAAAACTCATTGGAAACTTAAAAATCCTCAGATGAGGTTTAGATGTGCTTTAAACTATTTCAGCTTAAAATAAGAGATGGATAAAGCAAGTAAGAAATATATTGATTATCCATCCAGGTGGTAGATAGAGGTTCATTATAGTGTTTTCTGTACTTTTGTGTACAGTAATCTTCCTTACCCCCAGGGAATACATTCTAAGATCCCCAATGGATGCCTGAAAGCACAGACAGTACCAGTTCTTGTATATACTATGTTTTCTCCCATATATACGTACATAAAGTTTACTCTAGACCTTAGAACAGTAAGAGACTACCAACAACAATAATAATATAGAACAATTATAACATGCTGTAATAAAAGTTATGTGAATGTGGACTTTCGCTCAAAATGTTTTACTGTACCATGTTCACCTTTCTTATGCAGATGACGTGAGATGATGAGATGAAGTAAACGGAATGATGTAGGCATTGTGACGTAGCATTAGGCTCGTTACTGACCTTCTGACAATACATCAGAAGGAGGATCCTCTGCCTTTGGACCCTGGTTGACCACAGGTAACTGAGACTGTAGAAAGTGCAACCATGGCTAAGGAGGGACTACTGTATGTTTTAAAAAATTTGCATGATGGGGCGCCTGGGTGGCTCAGTTGGTTGAGCCTCCGACTTCGGCTCAGGTCATGATCTCATAGTCTGTGGGTTCGAGTCCCGCATCAGGCTCTGTGCTGACACCTCAGAGCCTGGAGCCTGTTTCCGATCCTGTGTCTCCTTCTCTCTCTGCTCCTCCCGACTCTCACTTTGTGTCACTCTGTCTCTCAAAAATAAATAAATGTAAAAAAAAATTTTTTTTTTAATTTGCATGACAAAAAATGTGAACTTCTTCATAAAGATGGGAAATAAAAGCTACAATTAGAAGTGGAATCTATATATCTACAATCTTCATGATTTAACCGTTTATTTGTTATTGTTTTGAGGGATGACATCACAGTTGTCTTCTTCTGCTTATAAAATAACCGAAATTTAAAAGTTTAGTTCTAACACTGCATGTGCCACCATTAACATGATAATAACAGTGTTCTTACATGCCTGTGGGCATTTTTAAAAATTTCAGATGATTAGATTTCAACACAACATTCTGAAAATGTCTTCCAGTGAAATCTCCAGGAATAGGGACAAGGCTCTGGGGCATATCCATAGAGAAGGCCCAGGCCCAGTTTCTTCTATCACATTCCTTTTGGTGATTGTCACACCACTCATTCTATACACAGGAGTGGCTCTGAGTAAAAAGTAAATTCGTTCATCACTGCTCCCAATACTAACACTTGCAGACCTTACATTTCAATGATTTCACTGCTGATCATTACAGCAAATATATAAGATGACAAACATAACCAGGAGAAATTACAAACCTTAGGGACTCTTAACTAATTCACAGTCCATCGATTGATTTGCTAAGACGAATAAGATCCCCGTTGGATTTCTGCCCTCAGCTTCCATGCCTGAGAATGAAATTCACAAAATGTGTTCTTACTTCATCCTTCCAATTTCCAGGCCAGGGTTTCTGCAGACCCTGTGCCCCTGGGAACCTGAAAGAACCCAATGCCCTTACTCTCAATGTTTCTTTGTATCTCTTAGGACCTCCAAACCTAGCTAGAGCAATTTCCCTGGGTATTTGCCCTTCAAAGCAATGTCTTTGAGGAATTTGTCAAAAAAGATATTATAGTTATCAAAATTCTTAGAGCATAGCTGGTTATTTAGTGCATCTTCTACCCCAAACCGTTGATTCTGTCCAATTTCATTTGCTCAATTGATTTAAATTTAAAGTGTCTAAATTTAAATTTCAAATATTTGAGTGTCTAAAAGTTATAGCATTTTTAGTTTCAAACTGGTAGGTGCTATCCAAAATCGAGAATTCAGGATCTCATTAAATATAAATATAAAACAAGCCTGCACATAAATGATATTCACAAACCTGGAGCTGATCTGATGGGGGATGGAGGAGGGATTATGTTGTCGGCTTTCCAGTGCTGGCTAACAAATCATATATAACTGATTGTAAACAATATGCCTGCTCTCTGCTCATTCTCAAGTACTTGTTACACTTCAGAAAACTGAAAATATAGAGCTAATTTAGTGAAAATTTCTCAAAGGATAACATCATTAAAAACCAGGATGTGGTTCCAATTTGGGTTTTACACAATTCTCTCCTAAAGTTTTTCAAACCCACTAACCCATTAAACTTTGGAAGTCAACAAGCCACTTGGAACTAGTTTAGTTACATAGTAACAGATTGTAAAAGCAAGCATTCTACATCTAGCACTTTCCCACTTTTTCTAAATGAATTCCTGAGGGAAAGAAAAGAAAGATATATAAATAGAATGGAAGTGAAGGATTTTTAAAACCATTTTATAGCCTGAGAGAATACCAACTCCAGTGACCCCCCAGAGCATTCAGTTATAGCAGATATTTATTGGAAAGCAAAGGGCAGAATCCTGTATCTCTTCTCACCTGATCAAATCTTTCTAGATTAAAAACAGTAATTAATTTCACTCCACTGATTAGAAGGAAAATACGGATTTTGCTCACTTCTTTTTCTGATTTGCATCTACTAAAGTGAGGGTCCTTTGCCTACATTTTCAAGATACTGAGCACTGGGCATCTCTGGCAAGAGTAAATAACAGTGGCGACCACAGAAATGTTGAGTGTTTAATTTTAAAACAGCCTAATAATGACTTTCCACTTGATAATATGATTTAAAAACTTTCAAATCCAGAAATGGTAGAGGCTTCTCAAGTCTGTACTTGGGTATTTGGCTGAGATCATGATGTTAGGAGAATGTATATGCATTACCCCCTGGTTGCTCCTGGACCAATCACTGTCACACCAGACAGGTCACAATTTCACTTTTTTTATCACTAGAAATCAATGTCATTAGCATCCTAACAGAATAAATATCATACATTAGTGTAGTTGTATGTTTAGCCTATAAATTACCCATCAAAACAAAGGAAACATCTACTGAGAAAAAGACTTGGGAAATATTTAACTGGTTCCTACTGAACACACTTAAATTATTTCTTTTACAAATATATATCTTTAAATTTTTGGAAATCTCCACATTTCTAACATATTTATTTTCCTATAAAATAGAATTCATTTCACCTCCACAACAAATATGCATTCTGGCCCCCCATCTAAGGAAACAAGAACAGAAGATGGCTGTTTCAGGCTTTTTAACTTCCTGGAAGTTTACAAGAAGAGATAAGTAAGTCACAATAGCATATAAGGCATGCCTCAGGGAGGTTCGGCAATAATACTGAGACTTTAGCTGAAGAGTTTTAAAAGTCCATAGCCAGTATCAGATACTCAAGAGTAAATAAAGAATATTTTATTGTCTATCATCCTATTAAATGTATTAAGCATCTAATACGGGCTAGGCACTCTGCTAGGCTCTGTCACTTAAAATGGCTTATTTAACCCTCACAACACAATACAACACAACACAGTACACACTGTGGATGGTATTATTAGTTCCATCTTACAAGAAGAAGAACAAGAACTATAGTTCTTGTTAAGTTCTTGTTAAGTTTAGTAAGAGACTTGTCCCAAATCACACAGTAGTCCTTCAAGCCTTCAACTCAAGGCCCCTGTTGTTTCAACTCAAAGCCAATGTTGTTTTCTTTCTTTCAGAATTGATTGACCAAGGAACAATCCAATAGCTCTAGGGTTGTTACGAAAAGGACTGCATACCCACAGAATAGAAGAAAATATTTGCAATAAATAGATATAATAAAAGTCTCATATTATGCGTCTACGAAGAACTCCTACAAATCAGTATGACAAAGAAAAAACAATTTAGTCAAAGAATAGATGAAATATTTGAACAGGCACTTTACAAAAGGTAATATACAAATGGCTAATAAGCATATGTAGAAGCATTCATTCATTATTCATCATGGAATTACAAAATTAAAACTACAATGAAATATCATCCTACATGCAGCAAAATCACCAATATATATTTAAAAAAAAGACTGTGTGGGTGAGGATACACAGCAGTGAACAATATTGCTGGTGGAAGTCCAAATTCTACAGCCCCTGTGGAAAACCATTTGATAGCAACTACTAAAAATGAAGATGGGTATGTCTTTTGACCCAGAAATTCTACCCATATGGATGAGAGAAGAATGTGTCTGTGTACATATGGGTACCAAAAGATATGTTCACTTATATCATACCAGAGCTATCTGTTACAGCCTCACATTGAAAACTTTCTAAATGTCCAGAAAATTTGATCCATAGTAATAAGCACTGTGAGGTACTTATAAAAGTATACATATCATTAATTAGAACATTTCTTCAGTTGATTTATCCTGAATTATTGATCTGCCTCCAATTTATTCTCAAATGATACAAAATTCACTCTTCTAAAATGGAAATTTATTGTGTCTAAGCTTTAGTATTCGTGTATATATGTAATACATACATATGCATAAAATATGCAGATATATGTAATTGAACATATATATGTATGTACTCACAATTCATAGAATGAGAACAAGGGAAATATATTTCAATTTTGTACAAAAATAATTCAAAAAGCAGCCATTTTATATAATAAAAATATTAAAAAAATAAGCATGGTATTTTTAAACCAAAGGAGCTACTGACTTGACACTTTTAAAATAAAGGAGCAGTTGTTTCAGATTGGAATTTTTATAGTTAATACGTAGGTTGAAATAAGCCTTTTTAGAAATCCCTTTACTTGTCGATCCCAGTAAGTGATGGATAAAAATATTTTCTATAATTTCTTTTCAAAAAAAAAAACCCGAAAAGATCAGTATGGTTATTTCTCCTTTGTAATCTCTTGAGAAGGTACATAGAACAGGCATTCATTATACAGTGATAATGTGGCCCAAACCAAAATGCTTGCTATTTAATGGTAAGAGCTGTTTTTGTAATTGTATACGTGGTCTAGTTTACCTAAATCCTCATTACCTCAGTGTTAGTTAATTTCAGCTTTAGCGTGTAAGAGAAGATGGTTCACAGTTCTGAATACTAAACAAGTACCAGAACACATTATCCTCCATATGCCCTGATGAGCATCAGACATAAATATTTCAGGGCTACTTCCAAGTAACCAAAAGTCTAAGACTTGTGAATAAATTATAATTCCTAATTTATCTCTCTAGTCTAGGTCTGTGGCATAGTGTAGCAGAGAATATTGATCTAAGGGTCAGAAATCGGATTTCTAATACTGGCTACTGCCAGAACAATTTCTCTGTCTGAGCCCCAGTGTTCTTACCTGTAAATAAAGGACCTGGAAGATACCAGATCTCCCGAAGCACTATAATTTTGTTTTGCCAATTCAGCATTAGTGAGACAAGGATCGAGTCCTGGACTCCCTTGAGTCTTTCAACTAGGTACTTCTAGGAGTTCTGAGACTTCTACTTGCCTGACTCAGTGGATTAGTCTTTTGTGCTGTCAAACACAGTCATGCTGTGTGACCTATAGCTTCTGACCAGTTGCCACTTGTAGGTTACTACATACCTGGTGAGTTTAACTCACCAAGTGAGTTCACCCTTACTTGTGCTTGTTCCCAAGTCTAATTATGCACGTTTTATATAGAGTTGTAATTACATAAAAAATAGTATACAAACAGTATATAGACTCTGTATAAACAGATAATGCGAGTATCTAAAGAAAACAATTGTTTCTATGACTAAGTAGAACAATCTGGAGAGAATTGGTAAAAATGAGTCTCAGCAAAAATTGCTTTTGAATTAGGTGTGGCAACGCAAGTGTAAAATAGGTTTTAAAATCATAAAACATTCTTCGCTCAGCCTTATACGTTTATTTAGGTTCCTACAACATTTAAAAAAGCTGTGAACTTGCAGATGATACATTAAGATATGGTTAATGTCAGGGTGCCTGGGTGGCTCAGTCTGTTAATCATCTGACTTCGGCTCAGGTCATGATCTCATGGTTCATGAGTTTGAGCTCCAAGCTCTCGGCTGTCAGCACAGAGCTCCCTTCAGATCCTCTGCCCCCTCTCTCTCTGATCCTCTCCAGCTCTCTCTCTCAAAATAAATGAATAAACTTTAAAAAAAATATGGTTAATGCAAAAAAAAAAAAAAAAAAAAAAAGAACCCTGCTAAGCAGAGCTGTAATCAAAGAAAAGGCAGTTTGCCAATATCAAAAGACGGGGGGGAACAATGATACTATTTGTATTAAGTTAAAACAAAAGTTGAAGGTATACATTGTAGGTCAGGTTCTCTAGAAACAGACTCAGACAGATTTTTATGCAGGGTAGTTTCTGGGGGATTGCCTCAGGGAGGTACACCTATAAGCAGTGAGGGAAGAACCACTGTGCAGAGGGAGAAGTTGAAATGCCATACTGTTGTAGTAGAAGTCTCAGGCTGGTCCCAAATGAGGGGGAGGGGGCAGACTTGTACACACCCCTCTCTCCCACAGCCACTAGTCACTGGATGAGGACTGTCCCTTGGGGAAGAGGTGTAACCTGGGAGCTTCAGCTCCCATGGGATCAGGGCAGATGCCCGGGAGGGACTGGGCCAACACTTCCTGAAGGTAGGAAAATGGGTACTTGATCTCAAAGTGGAGGCTCATTAATACACAATTGAAAGGCTATTTGAAAAGAGTTTAGATACATTTGAAATGAACTCAGTGAGATGTACTTTGAAAAACTTAAATCGCATACATAAACATTCCTGAGGATTCTTTAATTGGGCAGCAACTCTAACTTCTTTTAATCCCTTCTAATATAGTTCTATATGAATTAGTGGTTTTTAACCTGGGTAATTGTGCTCCTTCCCAGGAAACATTTGAAAATGGCTAGAGACATTTGTGGATACCACAACTAGAGGCATGTGCTACAGGCATCTAGTAGACAGACACCAGGATATAGCTAAACATCATACAGTGCATATGGCAGAGCCCACAACAGAAACTGTTTGGCCCAAAGGGTCAACAGTGGCAAGATTGAGAAACCGTGGTCCAAACCAATGCTTTGTTTACTAGCTGCAGATAGCAAATATTTACATCTTGTATGGTGTTGGAATTTCAACCTGTTGGTTGCAAAGTCATGCTTTTTCTATTTTATTCTAACCATTTGACACAATTACGTTCAAAAAGATTCAGTGCCAAGCATTAAGAATATAGCAGAGACTATTCTGTGTTCACCAAAACCTTTCCCTCTTTTTTACTGGGCAAGAAGCTAGACCACATTTCCCAGTCTGCAGTTTGGGATGGCTGCGTGACTGAGTTGTAATCAACGGAAGAGAATCAAAATTGATGTGTACCACTTCCACATGGAGACCATAGCAACCTCCCATGGGTGATCCCCATTCTCGTTTTCCATCCTTCTGCTGGAAGACAATGATCCCAACACTCATGAGCTGAAGTTTCTAAACAGTATATTGGACACCCCAGGGAACCATAGCAAAATCACAGGGTTTTCCTGGTGTGTTATAAATTTTCAAGGGAAACACAACAACATCTATCAAATACTTCACAAACTGCTAGCTTGAGGTAGTCTACAGTTTCAACATTAGATCCATGCTACATTTCTTGACAGAATTGCTTATCTTTGTTGTTGCTGTCATAAAAAGCAAGTGCTGCATAACAATCAACACATACCAGATTTCCAGTTTGATCTCAAGGTTTAAGTTGTACAGTACCCAATGAGCACATGTATCCCAATTTACACATAACTGGTTTTTAAGAATAAAAATATTTTCTTCTTTCAACCTAAGTGTACAAGTTTTCTCAAACAGCTGATAGGTGGTAAGGACTTAAGTACTTAGTAAGTTGTTGGGGTTACCTACTTAATCGACAGAACAGCTAGCTGTTTGTTCACCTTTGGAGCACTGAAAAAGTGATAAGGACAGTGAGGGTGCCGTGAACAGAAAAATTTGGAAACCACTGCCCTATAGGATGGCTTAGGAACAAGACAGAAGAAACCCATCTAAAACCCTTATTATTTCAGATTTTAATTGCTGTAGCAGTCAGTGCTGCCACATCTAACACAATGAGTTAAATTAACTAATACAATATAATAAAGTTCTATTAAAATGCAATCTTTGGGTTGAAGCTATGATTAAAGTCCATATGCTGAGAATCAGTTCTGGATTGGGAAGCAGACTCCACAGATGTGACATCGATTCCCAGGCCCATCTCTCACTAGCTGTGCAATCCATACACATGAGTTTGCACTGCTGGGAATTGTTTAAACACCTGTAATTTTGGAGCACTGGTCTACCTCTAGTGTCTTCTCTAACTCCAGCATGCTAGGCATCTAAACTCCCCTGGCTCTTTGCCTCCCATGTCTCTCCTATGGCCTTTTCAAACTGGCCTCCATTTCTTCCTGCTCACTGCTTCACAAGAGTCAAATTGCTTTTTTTTTTTCCTTAAATCTGGTACACCTACTGTATTTCTTGAGTTCTTATCCAGCCAACACCAAGGTTAGAGCGGCTACCAATGTCTAGGGCTCCTCTTCCATGTGACCCAGGAAAATAAGTATGTTATTTTACTAACAACCATAGTAACCGTATCTGTATTACTGTAGTTGCTAACAACCATGGAATTCAGATCAAGGGTAACAAAAGCAATAACCTTTATATCATAGTGTTCTCAGATTATGTATTAGACATTTTAAAACAATAGGTCATTATTACTCTGCCTTAAATCCCATTCTTTAGTGATCATTCCTCTATAGCCCCAGGGAAAGCAAAAGTAAAAACAAAACAAAACAAAAAAACAGCAGAAGCCACATCCAGGGAAGAGAAGAGATGATACAGGAAAGCCATTGGAAGAAGAAAATAAGAGGAAGGAAGCCCACCCCCTCTGGCCCCCAGTGAAGTGTAGAAGGAAGAGAAAAGTCAGAAGATGGAGACACAAGTGAGGATACTTGTCTGTGTTGACCCTCCTTCTCTAGGCCAAAGGTTGAGAAGAGAGAAGAATATTGGATAGGTTAAGGGGTAAAACAGAAATAGAACAGACTTTGGCTCTACCTCCCATATGGCACTATGTGCCAGGAGATGGCACTATAGATTGGCATCATTCCCAGGGTGGCTGTAGCAGAGGAATATTGGTAAAGTGGCCCATGTGAGCAAGGGAAGATCTCAGAGCCTCTTTTAGTTAGTGTTCAAGTACCCTGAAAAGGATCCCAAACTTTCCACGTGTTCTCTCAAGCAATGCAGAATGGAATTTATAGGACTAGCTTTCTAGATGTTGTGTGGCAAAAAGACCCTGAAGCCTCAAGCTGTTGGGAGGAGTCAAAGCCAAACCTCAGTGCTGACATGGGGCATGGCCAGGCTGGCTGAAGCCCTAGCTCTGATACCTAAAACACAATAAAGGATTTCCCTAGTCACGGACATCAGCAGCAAACAAAGGTCAACTCAGCTGGGCCAGAAAAGTCAAAGGGCATTATAAAGGGATGGCTCTCTTCCCTTCACTCAGGAGTTTCGTGAGCCTCCCTTTAGCAGTCAGATGCCCTCTTGGAAAGGTGTGGAGGGACAAAGAGAAAACTCTGAAGATAGGTTTTATTTTTGAAAAATGATATACTTAGTGAGATTCTTTATATTAACAAATCAGATTGGGTTTACTGGATTTGACAAATGTTTTTTCTCTATTATTCCATGACTGCTTCCATGAGGAAGATTAGATGAGTTATGAAGAATAAAGGGGTTTCCTTTATATATCTAAATGCGGCACATGAAACTCTGATTTTTCTCTACTGTGCCAAATTTCATGCTAAGTACTTTGATTAGGGCTTTTGGTTTAATCAACGGAAGTCCAATGGCCTTTTGATCTCATCTTCCTTACAATCAAGCCTCTTCTTTCCCCATCCTCCAATTCTGCATGGTATTACACAGGAATCCTCTTCCATGGAGATTCCTTTTCCTAGTACAATGTTTTCCCAACTACCCTGATGAAAAAAATTTTTTTTTCGTGGTGTTTTTCAAAATGAAGGCTTCCTAGGCTGTCATTGAGAGATTCTGCTTCCATGAGCCAAAGATGGGCCCAGATATTTTTAACAGGTACCCGAATTTTGGTACCCAAATCTGCTCACCAGAGCAGATTTAGAAAAGCTTGTTCTATTGTCTAATCTCTATATTGCAACCTGCCCATATAGTTGTCTACATTTTAGTAAAATATCATCACTATTTATCCTGATGCACGAGCCAAAGTCTTAGTTCTTAATTCTGTATTTTCTCTCAACCCCTATTTACACCTTACTACCCTCAGTGAATTTGATGCTTTTATCAAATTATATCTCAAATGAACCCACTTCTCTCCACCTTCTCTGCTAAATATCACCATCATCTTCTACCTGAAACCTGCACAAGCCTTGACAATGTTTCTGCTTCCACTCTTTCTCACTTCCTCTATATATTCAGTAGCTAGAGTCATCCTCTTAAAACATAGATCATATGTGTTTTTATCAAGGCCATGTCACAGTTCTGATTAAGTATTTTAAAGGACTAACTTATGATAAAATTTGAACTTCTCTCACATGTTTCGAGGATCCTGCATGTTCTAGCCATGACTCTCTTGCTGGCTTCACTCAAGTCCTTTCTCTTAACTATTCATTACCTATCCATGCTGGTTTTCTTTGAAATCTGCAAACATAACAGGCCTGAGCCTGCCTCATGGCTCTTTTTTCTATGTGGACCATTCTTTACCCACTCTTTGGATGACCAGAATCTGCACATCCTTCAGCTCACAACTTAAATTTCACTTCCTTGGGGAAGATGTCCTTCACCACTTTGCCCCTTCTTATCTTAATCTCAGGCATTGTGCTTGTGCTTCACATCATTTATCATCAGTCATAAATGTTTCAGGTCAGTTGGTTTAGTCTTGCCTGCATCCATGTACTCGTGCTTACCTTTCCAACTAAAATGGGAGCTCCATGAAAGTAAGGTGTGCATCTTCTGTGTATAATATAGCACACAGTAAATATTTGTTGAAATATTAAGTGAAAGCTAGAATTATTAGACCCTTAAGCTGCCTTTAATTGTGTTCAAAAAGAATTCCTCCTCAAAGTTTTCCCCCTGGAAAACACAACTTGTGGAAATTTTTCATGCACATGACAGGAAAAAAAGTATAAATATACAAAATCTCCAAAATAATTCTCTAGAATTAGAATGAGGGAGAGGTAGGCAGAAAGAAAAGGAATCAAGGTAACTTTTTAAAAAAGAAATACTCTGGTAAGTTGGTTCCTTATACTAACTTGCAAAATAATCTATACTCTGTCCTAACATTCTAATTACCACTGTGTATGAAGAGTATACCCCACAGAATCATATCTATCACCTCTTTAAATAAAAGCAGAGTTGGAAACCACAGAAACAACAAGTTAACATGCAGACAGTTGAGGCAATAGCAGAAAATAGATAGACTTTTCCTAACACTGCTATCCTTTTTCTCTGTTCCTTGGGAGAAACACCATAAAAGGAAAATTTATATGCTTGTAGTTTTGTATCAGCCAAGGTTCTCCAGAGAAATGTGTGTGTGTGTGTGTGTGTGTGTGTGTGTGTGTGTGTGTGTGTATTTACTATCAGAATTGACTTACACAATTATGGAGGCTGAGAAATCCCATGATCTGCCCTCTACAAGCCAGAGATCCAGAAAAGCTGCCAGTATAATTCAGTCCAACTCTGGAGATCTGAGAATTGGGGGGCTGATGGCATAAATCCCTGTCTGAGTCTGAAAGCCTGAAAACCAAGAGCATCAACGTCTGAGGGCAGGAGAATATGGATGTCTCACCTCAAGCAGAGAGAGCTAATTTGCCCTTCCTTACTTTTTTGTTTTATTCAGGCTCATAACAGATTGAATGATGCCCATCCACAATGGGGAGGATAATCTTTACTCAGTCTATCAAATCAAATGCTAATCTCTTCTGGAGATAACACAGAAAAAATTGGTTCACGATACCTGGGCATCCCTTAACGCAGTCAAGTTGACACATAAAATTAACCATCACAATGTTCATATCCATTTATCAATAATTTTATAGTGAGTTCCTTCTTCAGGCATTTGAAAAGTCATTTTTCCTTAGGTATACTGGGCCTCACTGTCAGGAGTTTGTGAACATTATCTCTGTTGCCAGACTTTCTTCATACTATTTCTGAGTATAAATCATGGTTGATCTTCTCAGTTTCATAAAATTTGGGGAGGGGGTACTGTTTAAATTCACTATCATAAGACTTTTTATTATATTTTTGTGGCTTTGTCTTTTTCATGCTTTTTAAAATTAAGTTGTTTAGTACCATTTTATATCCAACTTGACAGCTCAAGTGAATTACTTTCAAGGAGTTATCAGACTTTTTGAAATGCTCAGACTATATAAGGAGCACTCTTATTTCACACATTTAAAGGGTCATATTCAAGAGGATGAATTATATCCTTTCTGTGTCAAAAGATAATTGGAAAATCTCTTCATTGCCATTTCTGGATCATGTATTCTTTCTTTCTGTGCTAATGAAGAATTCTGAGATATTACTAGCACTACAATTGCTGGTTGATGGCCATTTTACTTCCAAATTCCTTGACACTAATGAATGTTCAGCAGCTCTTCAAAATGATCTTGTTTATTTATAGTTTATCATGAAGTGTTAAATCCTCTCTAACCTGACACCTCTGGGACATACATCAGTGCTCCAGCTGTATTTACTTTCTAAAATGAAATCTAGGATGAGTTACTGATCTGCACAATCCAAAGAAATGCCCACATTTACTGAAATTTCACTCACCCCAACTTACAAAAAGTTGGGCTTTCACTACCTAAAGAATGGTCTTTATTTGTATTTATTTATTCATTTATTTATTTATTTATTTATTTATTTATTTAATTTTTGAGAGAGTGAGATAGAGCGTGAGCTGAGGAGGGCCAGAGAGGGGGAGACACAGAATCAGAAGCAAGCTCCAGGCTCTGAGCTGTCAGCACAGAGCCTGACGTGGGGCTCAAACCACGAACCATGAAAACATGACCTGAGCCAAAGTTGGAGGCCCAACCGACTGAGCCACCCAGGGGCCCCTAAAGAATGGTCTTTAAATGACACTAAATACTACTGGCTATTGACATTCAAAAGGGGTTCATTCCAATAACATTTACAATTTCTAAATTTGGGAATTTAAATCATTTCAAAGAATGTCCTCTTGAGAAAAATAAAACCTCATGATACTGGTCAATTAGCCTTACTCACTAGCTAGATTTTTCTCCATTCTTGTCCTCAAAGACAAGTCACAAAAGTGTGGGAAATGGTTACTTATACATTTACATGTTCCAAAGTAAAATATTTATCATTATTTTTTTAATTTATTTATTTTGAGAGAAAGAGAGCATTCAAAGTGGGGGAGGGGCAGAGAGAGAAAGAGACAGAGAGAGAGAGAGAGAGAGAGAGAGAGAGAGAGAGAATCCCAAACAGGCTTTGCACCCTAGCCCAGAGCCAGATGCGAGGCTCAAACTCCCAAACTGTGAGATCATGACCTGAGCTGAAACTAGGAATAGACCCTTAGCAGACTGAGCCACCCAGGTGCCCCAAATCAAAGTAAAATGTTTAAATATGTTTGCTGACTTTTTTGATAACAGATAGAATTTTTTAAATATTTGCTTACTCTTTGCACTCACAATTCCAAAGAAGTCAAATGGACTCTAAGAAAAGATTTTACTACAGTAATATTTATTCCCACTTATAATAGTGAAAAATCAGTAACATTGAAAGGACTTGGCTAAATAAATAATAATACACCTATGGAATGGAATAGTATGCAGTCATTAAAAAGATACTCTAGAATGGTGTGCAATGGAATGAAAAAAGTATCAGTAACATATTTATTTATTCAGCAAATGTTTACTGAGCACCTAGTATGTTTCTGACACTGCTGGGTGCCAGGACCTCATCAGTGACAGAGACAGATCTAATTGTTTACCTTTGATAAGAAAAAAGTACAATACAAAATATGAACAACAAGGTATATGTTTGACAAGATTCAATTTTTTTCTTATTTCAGATATATACAGACATCACACTGGCAAACACATTGCTTATCCTCTGATGATAGAACTGCACAACTTTAATTTTCTTCCTTTTGCCACACTTGCTAAAATAATGATACTTCATTTTTACTGAAAGAAAATCAATTTTGAAAACAATTCTCCACAAAGTGTTACAAATCTGCATATCATGGCCACTAGCGTCACATGAGAATACAGAAAGTATAAATGCTAAATAAGCAGATGCGCAGATGTCCACAAGTATAATGTGATTAAAAACAAGAAAGGTATTCTCTCCCTTCAGCCGGTCAACTACCTTCACTGAATGCTTATATGCAAAGTATCACAGCAAATACTGCAATCTACTTTATGGGTTGATTATTTCCCTTTTTATACAATGCTTTGAATATGAAGCAAAATATTATGTGATATTCATGATCATAACTTAAGCTGAAGGGCATATGCAGACAGTAATTTTAATTATGCTCTTCTAATGATGAATACACTTGCTTTCACCTCATAAAGTATTTGGCCACCAACCAATGTGACTTCAGGGTGAGTTGATTTTGCCTTTACCCAACCTGGATTTTAAGATCCATTAAAGTATCTTGTTAACTAAACCTTCTCCTTTATTGTGAGGTGTTTTTTTTTTCTTCCTTTAGTAAACCCAAGGTGAATTCAAATGAATAAAATAATGTAAATTAAAGAGCTTGGATGTTTAGTAAAACCTAAGGGAGATTATATTCATTGTGTTGCATAACATTTAGTATAATGAAGACAAGACTTTCTCCCCAGTGCTTACTTTGTGTGTTAAATGCTTTAATCATTTTGAGCATAAGGGCTTTCCTTCATTATTATTGCTATGCTAGGAAGGTCTAAGGTTATGTTTCTTATACAATCAATAGTAAGAGAAACTCGTGTTTAGAAAGTGATTTGTATTCAGATGTTTCCAAAGCTCTTTGTACACAATTTTTGATTGTTCCTGTTGTTTATTTATTATAAGCTTCTTTTATCTGACAACTTAAATGAGGTCAAAGCTTTATGAACCCCATTGACTAACTGTATTAGATTCTAAAATATTAGTACTTGATGTGTATGTTGGGATGTGGCAAAGAGGTTGGGAAAATATGGTTATGTATAGTTTAATGTTTTAATTGTTAAATTTTTATTCTTTTTGTTTTCTTGGAAGTATTTATGAAGTTTTCTCTTCAGTAGGGATTTTTTAAAGTTTATTTATTTGTTCTTGAGAGAGATGGGGGAGGGACAGAGAGAGAAGGAGAGAGAGAGAGAGAGAGAGAGAGAGAGAATCCCAAGCAGGCTCTGCACTATCTGTGCAGAGTCCAATGTGGGGCTCTAACTCAAGAACTGTGAGATCATGAGCTGAGCCAAAATCAAGAGTCAGATGTTTATCAGACTGAGCCACCCAGGTGCTCTTCAGTAGAGATTATTGATGAAAGTTTTTGTTGTTGTTGTTGTTATTTTTTTTTTAATTGCTTAGCACTGGGTGTTGTATGTAAGTAATCAATCACAGGAATCTACCCCCAAAACCAAGAGCACACTGTATATACTGTATGTTAGCCAACTTGACAATAAATTATATTTAAAAAATTGATTAAATCCACTCTAACTTGGGAGACAAAAAAATTAAATTAAAAAATCCTCAAGTCATACTGAGTTCAGTTTTGATCCTAGTTATGTGATCTTGGGCAAGTTATTTTATCTGGGGCTAGTATTTTCATGGTTAAAAGGGAAGCTAATATCTATTTCATAGGGTTATTGTTTGAAAAAAAATGAGATGTTGCATGGAAAGTGCCTGATGCTTAATAAATGGTAACTATTGGCAGCATCACCTGTTGCTTAGCATGGGATCATGGTAGAAATAAGAACAGCAGCAAACAGTATATACCCACTCCCCAGGATTATATTATTTCATCACTGAATCTGACTTTCTCCCTGAAACTCAAAAAAAAAAAAACACACAAAAACAAACAAAAAAAATGGAAGGAAGGAAGGAAGGAAGGAAGGAAGGAAGGAAGAAGGAAAGAAAGAAAGAAAGAAAGAAAGAAAGAAAGAAAGAAAGAAAAGAAAAGAAAAGAAAAGAAAAGAAAAGAAAAGAAAAGAAAAGAAAGAAGGAAGGAAGGAAGGAAGGAAGGAAGGAAGGAAGGAAGGAAGGAAAGAAAGAAAGAAAGAAAGAAAGAAAGAAAGAAAGAAAGAAAGAAAGAAAGAAAGAAAGAAAGAAAAGAAAGAAAGAAAGAAAACAGCCTCAGGGAGAGAACATAAACTTAGTTATCCCAGCCTACACTTGTTTCGGAGACAATCAATGATGGGGTAACAAATGATTTCTGGTGACCATTTCTTATGAGACTGAATGCCACCCAATAATTGAAATGGTTGGCAAGAGGGCCCAGCCGCCCTGTTCCATCTCCTCAACCACTATGACTCCCACACGGCCCAAAGACAGAGGATTAGCAAACACAAAACAGAATTTTCTGATATTTCTTCCAGAGATGAATATGTATTACTCTTAAAATGAAAAAAGAAAATAGTTATTAAAAAGTTAAATAGTCATGGGAGTAAAAGTAACACTAGAGTGGGTAGGGTCCCACTATGCATTCTCTCTTCCATGCAAAGAATCAAGTAGTCATAATAAATTACAACAATAATGGCCAACTAAGTAGAACATTACTACATGTCAGGTATATTTGCTGTACTCAATTCTTTACCCAGATTATCTTAGTTGACTTTCATCATGACTGTGAGTGAGTGGTTATTATACTCACATTACAGATGGGAAACCCAAATTTGAGAGGTTAAGTAAATACCCAAGTCACAGGGCAAGACATTGCATGAGTAAAGATTTGAAACCAGGCAGTCTCACTGCAGAGCCTCCAAGGGGTCCGTTAGCTGTCTGGACTGAGCCAACACATGAGGGGAAAAGTATTCAAATTCTAAAACTTCCTGGATACCATATCCAAAGCAGCACAACAAACTCCATGCTTTTCCCATCCCATCCATAAGGATAAGGATCCTAATGTAAAGTCCTATTTGAGGATTATCTCAGGACCTGCCATCAGTAGCACCTGCAAATGAAGGATCTGAGTATTTATTACTTCCTCTGGATATCCTTTTAAGTGTTTTTATTACCTTATGTCCTTCATTCCTCACAAAAATATGTGAAATAGGAATTATTATTATTATTATTATTATTATTCCCATGGAGACGACTAAGATTTGGAGATTAAGTAATTTACACAAGGTCACATAGATAATGAGTGATGGGATGGAGCTGGGTGGGTCTCAAATTTAATCCACTCATACTAGAGTCCATGCTTCAAAACAGCACATCCTACAAATACAAAGTATCTACAAATATGGAAAATACTTAAGAGCAGAGCAAGTGTTTTCATCTTTGTCTCTACAACTCCTAGATAAGAGCCTGACATTGAGTTGGCATCTACCATAATTTCAGACAGTTAAAAAACTCTTATTTGGGGCCAGGCACTCAAGGGACTTTATACACACATCAACTTGTTTAATTGTTACAACAATCCTATAAGGAAGACACTATTATTATATTCATTTTTACATGAAAAAACTGATAAGTGAGTGATAAATGGAAGTAAGGAAGAAAGAAAGGGAGGGAAGGAGAGGTAGGGAGGAAGAAGGAAGAACATAATATTTCAGAAGAAAGAAGTTGCTCCTCTGAACAGATTCCTTCCGTGACTGCTTGGTGAAGCCCAAATATATACCATAGAGAATAACAACTACTGCTTTAGTTTTATCTAGTACAGAGACAGTTAATAGTTTTGTATGATTCAGACTTTACATCCCAGGTGCATTAATAGTCACTGTTCAGATTTAAAATGTCATCCAAGCACAACAGTTTCTGGGCATACAGTCATAGCTGTGCCACTTGGTTTTTGGGTTTTTTGAGCTTGTTTATATGATGTGCTGCACAGTCACACTGCAGGTAATGTTTCAACAAAGCTATCTGCATGTCATTTCTAAAAAAACACCAAAGTTGGCATCCATAATGATGCAAAGGGTAGCATTCTAGAGACAACCAGAAAACAAGGGCCAGGTGAAACCAAGGGGTAGAATACAGCCAGGAAGAAGTTTAGGAGTCTAGCAGGTCAGAGGGACGTGTGAAAAGAGATGTAGGCAGGCAGACTGACTAAAGAGTTTTGCAGAGCAGGCTGTGGCTCCCTGATCACAGAGCTGCTGTTCAGTCAGGTCTGCCCTCCCTGGCAGTCTTGGAGAAACCAGAAGGCAAAGTGAGATGTCAGGCACAAGTGTGGGCAGAAACCTAGCTACTAAATTTGGAGTACAAGATCAGGCCATTTGACCTCAGTCATTTAAACTAATGAACCAAGTGGGGCTCCTTAAATTCTAGTTGTCAGATGAGTCCAGAAGCTAGTACGAGGCTGGATTTTGATGTGCTTACTTTGGGTTCAGTCAACTTACTTACATCTTCTTGCTTTTCAGTTGATTCTCACAGGTTTTCCAGCTAATGTATGGAATCATCTGAAAATGATGATCATACTCTCTCCACTTTCCCAATCATTATAACCCCATATTCTCATCTTCTCTGCACTGGGTAGGATTCCGGGAACACTACATGCCCACATTCCCTCATCCAAAACTCTTGGAATTGGACAGGTTTTGGAATTCAGACTCTTTCAAATTTTAAAAAGTGGTAATACTGTTTCCCTTAGTGAGACAGAAGGCAGCACTCCGTAACCAAACATGTGAATATTTCTTCACCATGAATGTGCTACGGATGAATAAAGGCTACATAGCACCTCACATCAGTTCAGGGCAGATTTTGCTGCCAAATGAGTTACATAAAAGATAAAAAATTTTTAAAAACCTCTTGTTTTCAGAGCTTGGAATCTCATAATTTCAGGTAAGAGACTGTGAACATGAAGTAAGAAACAGGGGCTATAATGGAAATCGTTTTTGAGAAGGGACAAAATGGATGAGATGAGATTTTTTTATTTGGGGACAAAATGGATAAGATTTGAGATTGTTTATTTCTGGAGGAGGGAAAAAAGTAAAACGAACAGGAGAGAAGACTGAGGCAGTCTCCCCCAAAGAAGCAGAAACATATGGACTCCAGAACTTACACATTTTGGACAAATAGAGAGTTCTATTGTCTTATCTTTACTTTTCTATTTATTTTATTTTTAAAAATTTCATATTTATGTTAGAGAGAGAGAATTCAAGTAGTGGAGAGGAACAGAAGGAAAGAGAAAGATCATCTTAAGCAGGTTCCACATTCAGCACAGAGCCTGACGTGGGGCTCAATCCCACAGCCCTGGGACCATGACCTGAACCAAAGTCATGAGTCAGACGCTCAACTGACTGAGCCAGCCAGGCACCCCATGAGTCCTATCTTTAGATTTACCCCTCAGCTTTTAGTTCTTAGAACCAGAGAACCCTGAAATACATCCAAGTGTAGCTTCCCACACTTGTTTTACTTCCATCCTGGGTATAAGGTCACTAGATCATGCCTTCATCATCTTTGCATTCCTGAAAAACATTTAGCATGTGGCCTATATTTGCAGCTGTTTAATAAATCAACTTCTGTGGGATTAATTTCCTTGGGTATATAAAAGATTTTGAGTAGAAGAAAGAGAAAATATTCTCAGAAAGTAGTAATCTTGGCCATGCCATCCACAGCATGGATCGACAGATTCCATAACAGCATTAGCTAAAGATGTCTGAAGAGTCATGGCGAACTCAGAAGAATCTGGGAAATATGGGCCATGCTTCAGTTACTCAGCCTAACTGCAGGAAGTGAACAAACACTTGACCTCACTGATTTATGAGGTCATTTCTGGGGAGGAAATGCTCCTTGAGCAAGCAGAGTTTCTCATAAAATAGTTCCAGGTCCTCTGGATTCCACCTTTAAACACCATTGTAAAAATTCCTCTGTGCAACCTGTTCAGCAAAAAATGCCTTAACAACTCCCTGCCCATTATTCTCCTTCATGCTTCTCTCTCCAGTTCAACAATAGACTCATGATCACCCCCTTCTCCTCCTTCTTTCAACTTGCCAATCCTCAATCCTGCTCAGCTTCCACTCACCAGTATCTTATATTTGTACAGGAACTTCTCTTCTGAGCAACTGTCTGCTGGGTATACACATCTGTCTTATTAATCCTCAAGTTTGACAGGTACAAAATCAAGCTCATCACATTACCACAATCCCACTTCTCTTCTTGAAATTCAAATGTTTATAAACTACATCACCATTTTCCCACTGACAAACTAAAGGATTTTAGTAGCTCCAGAGTAAATAAGATTCTAAATTCCTCTTCACTTTCATTTTGGTTTTTCTCCCAGTCTCCTACTCAAACTATTTCAATAGTTTCCATACAGATCTCCTTTCCTCCAATTCATCCATCACATCAATAGCAATTTTAATCAGTTAGGAATTGTATTTACTTGTGAGCAATAAGCTAAAAAACAGTGGCTTAAACAAGATTGTGGTATATTCTTCTTTCTCTTTGATTTAGGTTCCTTCTAGCTTTGTGCTCAACCTTCTTTAGGGAGTACCTCTTCTCAGATCTTAAAGATGGCTTCCAGAATTGAAACCATCTTGCTTATTCTCAGGAAAGAAGAAGAAATAACCAAGGAAAAAAGGACATGCCATCTGAGTCAGCCTCCTTCTTAAGGAGCTTTCCTGGAAAACCCTGAAATAACTGCTGCTTAGAATGTATTCTCATAGTCATTCTATAAGGGAGATTGGAAAATGCAGCTTTTAGCTGGGATTTGTCATTTCCCCTAGAATTGAGATAGAGGTAGCAAGAAAGGTGAGAAGAATGTTGAGTAGGCAAAATCAGACTGCTGGTCTAGTATTTCTAAAGACTGTGATAAAAAAAGAAAAAATTCAATATGGCCTCATTGCCTTCCAAGTTAAATCTAAACTTGTAGCAAAATGTTCAAGCGCTTTCATGACCATCCATATTTCACCCCAACCAATCTCACCTGCTCTTTCTTCTATTTGAATAGTTATATTTTAATGTACACATGAATCACCTGGGGATCTTGTTAAACCACAGACTCTATTTTAATAGGTCTGGGATGGGGTCCGAGGTTCTGCATTTCTAACAAGTTCCCAGATGATGCTGATGCTACCAGTTCCTGGAGCAGCAATTCTAGAGCAGTGATTCTCATATACAGGTCATATTGTCCCCAGGAGACATTTGGCAATGTCTGAGACATTGTTTGCCACAACATGGAGGGATAGGATTGGGGGGGGGGGTACTACTGGTATCTAATGAGTAGAGGCCAGAGATGATGCTAAATATCCTGTAATACACAGGATAGCCCAGTGCATCAAGGAATTATCTGATCTGAGCTGTCAATACCACTGAGGTTAAAAAACCCTATTCAAGAAATAGCCTTTGCCCCAGAAAGATGAGATCATATGTTATTCCAATAGGTCCTGAATTTTCCTATCTTTATCATTATGTTTCCTCCAACCAGTTCTTATCTTCCCTACAGTCAATTCTATCAACTGATTTCTCAGCCATGTGTCAAGCCCTGTTAATGCACCATCTGCTTCATGAATGCATCCTAGCTCCTCTCTCCCTCCTCTGAATTGCTTTCATGCACTTTCTATGGACTGAATGGTTGTATCCCTCAAAATTCATGTATTAAAACCTAATATTCAATGCAATGGTATTTGGAGGTGGAGTGTTTAAGAGGTGATTAAGACACGAGGGTAGAACTGTATTGAGGGTAGAACTGTATTAAATGGGTAAGTGCCCTTATAAAAGAGACCTGATGGTGCCCTCAATCCCTTTCCCTCATGAGGACACATCCAGAAGACAACTGTCTATGAACCAAGAAACAGTTGCTCATCAAACACCACATCTGCTAATGCCTTGACCTTGGACTTCCGAGTCTCCAAAACTGTAAGAAATAATTTTCTTCTGTTTATAAGCCACCAAGTCTATGGTATTTTGTTACACCAGCCCTAAGGATTAAGGTAGCATTTCTTTGTCACATAAACTCTACCTCCATTTATGTTACTTAATCTTCTCACTAGAAATAGATTATAAATTGTTTAAGTTGGAAGCTATTCTTTCGTAACCTTGATAAACCTCCATGGTAGCTAACATGGTGCCCTACACACAGTTAAATGGGCTCTTTCCTTTTTAAATTAAAAAATGCTTATTTATTTATTTTGAGAGAGAGAGAGGGAGATTGAGAGAGACAGAAAATGCAGACAAGCAGGGGAGGGGCAGAGAGAGAGACAGAATCCCAAGCAGGCTCCATGCCATCAGCACAGAGCCCAATGTGAGGCTCAAACCCATGAACTGTGAGCTCATGACCTGAGCCGAAATCAAGATTGGGAGCTTAACCAACTGTGCCACCCAGGCACCCATGGCTCTCTTTTATTTTTATAGCATACATAAATATTTAAAATAATTGTTAAAAACAAGGATTTATGTATAATTATATATATAACAATAATCATATATATCATTATATATGTACATATATATATGTGTGTGTGTGTGTGTGTGTGTGTATATATATATATATATATATATATATATATATATATATATAATACACATTAGGCCTTTAAGAAGTTTCCCTAGTATGGTTAACTCACGATGGCTCTATCTTTCTTAGTCTCTTCCTTATGCCAACCACCAATGCAAATTTTAATACCTTCTGGTCCTCGTAAAATCCAAACGCGATTCCCACAGATAGTTTTAAAAGGTGGAAAAAAAGGAAGTTTAAACCCCGCGTTTAGGACCACTGCATGGTTTCCATTAAGCCTTCCCTGATTCTTTCAGGCCAGGGTTCATGGACCAGTGCCTATTTACCTGGTTGGCTGAGATTCAAATGAGTAATAGACCCTCTGAGCCATCAGTAGCCCTCCTAATGCATTTTTCATTAAGTTGAACTCCCACCTGGGTCCTCTTTCTGAGGTTCAGGCAGAGGTAAGAGAGGTACATGGTGCTTGTTTACTAGCATTTAAACAAGATTGCTCTTTTCTCACAAACGATAACAATTTTGTGCCTAAGATGATTTCTGGGAAGGTGGAAACATTGTGTTTATTGGGCCATCTGTTAAGAGAGTACTGATTCATTAGAACAGACTTACAACCGATTCACATTTCAGAACTTTAATAAAATATTTTAAGCAAAGGTCAGATGGATAGCCTGCTTTCCATAAAAGATACCCAAACACGCACACATATACACGCATACGCATCACACACCTTTCAACAGTATCACCTGCTATTTTATTTCAAGCCATAGCACCTGTGCACATGCTGGAATCAGGGCTAACTGGGTCATCTTCACTGAAATCAGAGTTCTGTCTGTCTGGTAAGGGACTTTTCTTCACTCTGCTGTGCCCCTGCCAGCACCCCACCAGTATGAAGCCTTCTGCCACTGGAGATATGACATGTCATGTGCACCGTGCAAACAAAGACATTAGCTCACACTAACAGCATCCTGACTGGGCTTTCCAGACACCGGAAATTCTGTTCCCTCCACTGGGCCCATTGGAACGACACAGGGTCTAGGACCTCTTTCTTACTATGATGATTTTAGAAATACTGTTACCATTTTTGTTCATGTTATATGGATTACACATTCTGATGCACAAATCAAAATCATGCTAGGATAAATGCATATTTAGTTTAAGGAGCAGAATATTACAAATTGTGTCTTCCCAAAAGTAAAGACCTAAGATTATACTTACATCCCACCTCATAGTGTGACCATGAATAGGCTGTTTTCAGGCCAGATATTCTGATTATCACAAAAACTGCTTTATCAGAAGTAGCAGGAAATATAGCATATCATTCATACAAAAACTGGCCATTCTAGAAGATGAATTAAAATACCATTGTGCTCAAGGATTCCTTCTTTTAGGGCGCTATAGACAATCTTCTGATTCAGTCTGTTTATAATCTAGCCCTATGAGACCCCAAACCATCAGTTTCCAATCACCAGTCCTGGCCAAATTCATGGCCATCACAATATCATTTATCCAGATTCCTAAACCACCTACCCTGAGGCTGAACTGCTTACCTCCTTGCTTCGTAACCCTGTGAACAGTAAGTTTTCCTTGTTTCCCAGTGTCTACACTTGATCTGTGTATGTAGGTAAGTAGTGAAGTAAACGGATAGAAAAGCAGGTTATTCAAAGATAGCCTTTAAAAGTCACCAAAATACCTGAATCCTGCCTCTTACCATCTGCCCTTCTTGAAACCTGGTTCCTTCCTTCAAGCCAATGATCTTAACCTTGCCAAGAAGACAGCCGCTATAAGGGTTCCTCTTTGTGCCACATACAGGATAGTAAGATGGAATTCTTCTCTAACTTCCCTGACAAGAGAAGAAATGGCTACTGTGTTCCAGGTGGCTTGGGATGGGTGGGAACAGTAAAACAGAGGGGAAGAACTGAGCGGAAGCAGAAGCCCATCACTTGAGGAGTGAAGCAAGGTAAGGAGAGTCTACCCTGTCTGCGCCTCAGAGAAAGGGCTGAGGCAACCTTGCAATGAGCTGATTTCCTTTGTGTTTTCTGGAAATTGACAAATTAATTAAACAAGGAGGGCATTAGCCTGAGGTGGCCCTAATGCCATGGCAGCCTGCATAAACAAAGCAAAATCCAAAGCTATAAATACCTCAAGGTTATGAAATCAAAACACTAAGGACAACCAATCACAAACAACCAGCTAGATTTTAAGCTACAGTTAGTCAATAACTTTCTTCTTTTGCTTCCACCTTTTCTTTACAAAAGCCTCTCTCAGAGCTGCTGTCTATGGAGTGTTTCTGACAACTTTTGGTTGATGCTGCCCCATTCAAACTGATTTTTGCTCAAATAAACTTAAAATTTTTTAGTATGCCTCAGTTTATCTTTTAACAGCATAAAGAGGCCAACCAAGACAAAGGCCATGTTAAAAGGCTGTTAAATAGCTCTAGCCTGTCTAAACTGGCCTTTAGACAGTTATATCAGTGGAGACAGCAGAGGAGTTATTTCTTGGATTTTTTTTATTAAAACAAAACAAAACTATAAATACATGAGGAATCTGGCTTCACCCTCAAGGACCTCCCTGGTCTCCCTCCTTCACTTTCTCTCATTTGTTATGGGATAGACATTCAAGTGAAGGTGACAACCCTAATGAGGAACAGGGTGAGGATCACACAAGCAAATGGAAATGTCACATTCAGCCAGACCTTGGAGAAAAATGTAATTGCTGTTTCTTACAGGAGGACATCAGACAGGAAATGGCAGTTCTCTGAGATAAGCCACAAATCTCCCCTATCTTAGGATCTCTGTGAATACTCCTGATGTGTCCCAGAGAGTGGTAGGATGTCTATAAGATTAAAGGAGGAACAAATGGAGAAGGAAGGTGGCAGAGTCCTGTGTGGGAAGGAGGGATGGCTGTTATCTACATGGAATCATGATAATATCAGAGTGTCACTCACATCCATATGTGGACAATGGAAAAATCATGGCATTCTCCTATGGTCACAATCTTAGCATGTGCTTTCATAAAGTTTTTCCCTTGTCCTAAAGTAGAATGATTTACACCACCGGGATGAAACCTGACACTAGAGATAAAATGATATCCAGTGGGTACTGTTGTGAAATGGTCTGCTATGTCTTAGGGTTTAAAACTGATTGCTCTGCTTTTCATGCTTTCTGCTTCTCTTAGTTTAAAATAGTTACAGTGCTAGGCTGCAGGTGTTTGCTCTTATGACACTTCAAAATCTATAAATGTTTCTTGAATTTGAAGAAAAATAAATCCCACAGAATGCTTAATCTGCAAAATGAGAATTGAAAAAAATTATAATTTGAGGTAGGAGTCCATTAAAGAGAGACTTCTTTTGTTTCTTCCTCTCTTCCTCCCTCCCTTCCTTCCTTCTCTTCTTCCTTTCCTCCATCTTTCTCTTCTTTCTTTCTTACTTATATATTAGTTGGAGAATAACTGTTTGTGGATTGGAGTTATGCCCTGTATTGGGAAAGTCATGAGGATGAACCCTCTGGGAACACAAATGAACAGCAAATTCTCATTCTTTTGTATTTAGAGAAAACTGAACATAACTGCCATGGACTGGGATGTAAGGGTGAATCATTTTGTCTTTTGCCAGACTATTCCCTAGAAAAAGTAGAGATGTTTTCTTTAAATGTGGAGTAGACTGTGATTCTGACAGGAGATCTAGTGCTGGATAACTAAAACTATATCACACGGACCACTGAACATTAGGGTTGTGTTAGCTAGACCACTGTGGTAAGCCTTGCCCGTACTTTGAGAAAACTTACAGGAGGCAGCTTTGTTCAGCTTGGACCTTACAGAAGAGTTGAGCTTCAAAAAAAAAAAAAAGGTATAGAACAACCCCAAGGTGACCTAAAGGGTCCTCATATTCCTCTGGATGAAACAAGATGTAGGCATATAAGACAAACAGCAGGCAGACAGGTTACAGAACATATAGGTATTCCTTGGGGAATCCCTAGAAATTACTTAGTGAGAAAGCATCAAGAATAAATTCACTCTCTGGCACATATTTGCATGTGGGGAAATCACTGTTCAATCATTTTTAAAAGTGACCTGAATTTGCACACATAAGTACTGGAGTGAAACATGGTGATTACAGCTTATTTCTACTCATTCTTACCTAAGCCTTTTTCTTCTTAATTGACAGATTCTGTATTGAAAAGTATACACATCTTGAGTGTAAAATTTCTCAAATATGTACACATCCATATAACCATCACCTAGATTAAGATATAGGCTATTTCTGGCCAATTCTCCTTTATGTCCCAAAGGTAACCACTATATCAACTTCCATCACTACTGAGTAGCTCTGCCTGGTATTGAATTTCATATAAATCAAATCATACAATATGTATTTTTTTGTGTCTGGCTCTTCTTGCTCCACAGTATGTCTATGAGATTCATTAGGTTATTGTGTTCTTTTTATTGCTATGAGACATTGCATTGTTTTGAGGATATCAAAATGCATTTATCTACTCTAACACTGATGGAAATTTGAATTGTTTTCATTTGGGGGGTATTATAGATAATAGTACTATTCTTGTACATGTAGTTTGATGGATATTAACAGTCAACTTCTATTGGGTATATGCTCAGGATTGATGCTAAGGGTTGGAAGTAATGGACACGTTTAGCTTTCTTGAGACAGTTTTACAAAGTTGACTTAACAATTTACACTTCTACCACCCCCCTGGATGACTGTCAATACTTGCCAGTTCTCATTGTAGCCATTCTGCTTGGTATGTGCTAGTTTCAGATGGTATATATAAATTGAATTTGTTTGAATTTATGATATTGATAATCTTTTGGCAATGCTTCATTTAAACATCCTTTTTTGTGAAGTTACTGTTGAAGTTTTTTACTCATTTTTCTTATTGATTTGTTAGAGGTGATGTAGGATGGATGGATAGATAGGTAGATATTGGGAAATGACATTTAACAATAGATATATCTAACACTATGTATTACTAATGTCTTCTAGTATTTGACTTGCCTTGTCACTCTCTGTGTTTCAATTAACCAAAATGCTTAATTAATGAAGTCCAATTTATCAATATATTCTATTGTGAATAGGATATTTTGTAAATTTAGATACTTTTATTTAAGTTCAGGAATGTATATTACTTTAGAAGTTTCATTGCTTTCTATTTCACGTTTAGGTCTATAATACATCTCACATGAATCTTTGCATCTGATGTGAGATGGGGGTCAGTGTCAATTTTTTCTCCATATAGTTATCCAGTTGGCCTAGCACCATTTACTGAAAAGGCTATATTACCACACTACCTTCCTCCCACAAATTGCAGTGGTTCCTCTGTCATAAATCAGATGACCATGTATGTGTAGATCTATTTCTGAGCCAATACTTTCTTCATTTCTCCAACTATGTAATGAACAAATCTTAATATCTGCTAGTGTAAGTTGTTCACTTTTATTCTTCTTCAAGTTTGCCTTGGCTATTCCAGGTCTTTGAATGTCTAAATGTATTTTAGAATTAGAATCTCAATATGATACATGCAAAAAACCACTGATATTTCTAATGGGTATTATTGAACCTATAAGTCAATTTAGGAAAACTTGCTATCTTTACAACATCGAATCTTCATAAAACAGGGCAAGTTCTTCCTTTTAATCAGATCATCTTAATTCCTCTTCTCAATGTAGTTTGCAATAGAGATGTCTTGTGTCTCTTTCCTTAGACCTAAGTTCTAAATATTTTGACATTTTTATTAGATTTGTTCCTAAATACTAAACATTCTCGCTATTTTTAATTGTTTGATGCTAGGTTATAAAAATAAAATTGATTTTTGTATATTGATGTTGTATCCAGCAATCTTGCTAAATTCACTTAATAGTTCTATTAATTTGCAGAGTCTTTTGAATTTATATGTTTTGCATTTTGTATGTAATGATGTCATCTGCCAATAATGATGGTGTTCTTTCTTCCCAATTTTTACACATCTTATTATTCTTTATAGCCTTGTTGCATTAGATGGGATCCCTAATACATTGTTCAACAGAACTAGAGACAATGGACATCCTTGTCTTGCTCCTGAACTAAGAGGCAAGCAATCAATATTTTACCATTTAACACTGACTTATATAAATACATGTTATCAGACTTAGAATGTTATTTTTTATTTATAGATTAATAAACTTTTTAAAAATAATAAATGTTAAATTAAAATAATGCTTTTTCTGCATAAATTGAGACAATCATATAGTGTGCTTTTCATTTTTGTACTAATGTGGAAAATTACATTGACTGATGTGTAACACTTAAATCAACTTTATGAAACATCGACATTTATGGAACAAGCCCCACTAGATCATGGCATAATTTGCTACTAATATATCATTGGAATTCATTTGTTAATGTCTTTTTAGTATTATTTGTATGTGTCTATATTTGTAAAAGAAATTATCCAGTAATTTTCCATTTGTAATGTCATCATCAGGTTTTTATTACAATGTTACACGGGACACACAAAATTAGTTGTGAAGTACTTCCTTTTCTATTTTTCTGAAAGAAGTTTTGCATAACTGATACTCTTCCTTTTTCAAATATTTAAAAGCATTCACCAGTGAAAGTACCTGGGCGTAGAGTTTTTATTGTTGTTCTTCATGCTGTTTCTTTCACAAAAAATTTTTTAAGCTAGAGATTTGTTATTTTAAAAACAAACATAGAAAAATTCCATTTCTAACCCAGTGTTTGCATTACTAGGTATTTATCCAAGGATACAAAATAGTGATTCGAAGGGGCACATGCACCACAATGTTTACAGCAGTTTGTTTATATATAACGGAATGTTTATAGCAGCACTATCCACAATAGCCAAAATATGGAAAGACCCCACACATCCATCAACTGATGAATGGATAAAGAAGATGTGGTCTATATACACAATGGAATATTATTCAGCCATCAAAAAGAATTAAATTTTGCCATTTGCAACAGTGTAGATGCAGCTAGAATGTATTATGCTAAGCAAAATAAGTCAATCAGAGAAAGACAAATACCATATGATTTCACTCATATGTGGAATTTAAGAAATAAAACATGAACATATGGGGGGAGGGAAACAAACCACAAGAGACTCTTAACAATACAGAACAAAGGGAGGGGTAATGGAGGAAGGTGGGTGGGAGATGGGCTAGACGGATGATGGAGGGCACTTGTGATGAGCACCAGGTGTTGTATGTAGTGGTGAATCACTGAATTCTACTCATGAAACCAATATTGCACTCTATGGTGACTAACTAAAATTTAAATACATTTTTAAAAATTCCATTTCTGGTAACTGTCATATAAGTTCCTATCAGACTGACCCTCTTATAGATAACAATTTTAACCTCTGGAGAAAATACAACAAAAACACAATTACTTAAAAGTATTAGAGACAGAACGAAAGCAGCATATTTAAGAGGAAAGTTGATATTTAGAAGATGGGAATAATATATGGTATTTCACTACTTTTTTTACAGCCAAAATGCAGAGGAGGCTACAATTGGCATTCCAGGTGGTGGCCAAACTCCAATAAAAAACTAGCAGAAGGAAGGAAATAATGAAGATTAGAACAGAAATAAATGATATAGAAACTAAAAAAACAAAACAAAACAAAACAAACAAACAAAAAAAAAAACCCACAATATAACAGATCAATGACACTCGGAGCTGGTTCTTTGAAAAAAATCAATAAAATTGATAAACCCTTAGCCAGACTTATCAAGGAAAAAAGAGAGGACACGAATAAAATTACAAATGAGAGAGGTGAAATAGCAACTGACACCACAGAAAATAAAAACAACCATAAGAGAATATTATGAAAAACTATTTGCCAACATATTGGACAATCTAGAAGAAAGAGATAAATTCCTAGAAACATATAAACTACTGAAACTGAAACAGGAAGAATTAGAAAATTTGAACAGACTGATAACCAGAAAAGAAACTGAGTCAGTAATCAAAGAACTCCCAACAAATAAAAGTCCAGGACCAGATGGCTTTACAGACAAATTCTACCAAACTTTTAAAGAATAATTAATACCTATTCTTAAACTATTCCAAAAAGTAGGAAAGGAATGAAAAGTTCCAAATTCATTCTATGAGGTCAGCATTACACGGATAGCAAAATCAGATAAAGACATCACACACACACACGCAAAAACCAAACAAAAAAACCAAAAAACTATTTACCATTATCTTTATGAACATAGATGCAAAAATACTCAAATTATTAGCAAACTGAATCCAACAACACATTAAAAATAATTCACCACAATCAAGTGGTATTTATTCCTGGGATACAGGGTGGCTCAATATTCACAAATTAATCAGTGTGATACATCACATCAATAGAAGAAAGAATAAGAACCATATGATCAATTCAATATATGCAAAAAAGCATTTGACAAAGTACAACATCTACACATGATAAAAACCCTCAACCACCAGGTTCAGAGGGAACACACCTCAACATAATAAACGTCATATATAAAAAACCCACAGCTAACATTACCCTCAATGGGGAAAAACTGAGAGCTTTTCCCCCAAGGTGAGAAACAAGACAGGGATGTCCACTCTCACCACTTTTATCCAACCTAGTACTGGAAATCCTAGCCACAACAGTCACACAACAAAAGGAAATAAAACGCATTGGTAAAGAAGAAGCAAAACATTAGCTATTCATAGATGACATAATACTCTCTATAAAAAACCCAAAAGACTCCATCAAAACAACTGCTAGAACTAACAAATGAATTCAGTAAAGTGCAGGATACAAAATCAATGTGCAGAAATCTGTTGCATTTCTATATGCTAATCATGAAGTAGCAGAAAGAGAAATTAAGAAAACAATCCCATTTGCAATTGCACCCAAAATAATAAGATACCTAGGGATAAACCTAACCAAAGAGATGAAAGTCCTGTACTCTGAAAATTATAAAACACTGATGAAAGAATTGAAGATGACATAAAGAAATGGAAAGACATTCCATGCTCATGGAGTGGAAGAATAAATATTGGTATAATGTCCATATGACCCAAAGCAATCTACACATTTAATTCAATCCCTATCAAAATACCAACAGCATTTTTCACAGAACTAGAATAAACAATCTTAAAGTCTGTATGGAAACAAAAAAGACCCCAAATAGCCAAAGCAAATTTGAAAAAAAAAGCAAAAAAACAAAACAATGCTGCAGACATCACAATTCTGAACTTCAAGTTATATTACAAAGCCGTAGTCATCAAAACAGAATGGAACTAACACAAAAATAGAGACATAGATACATGGAACAGAATAAAAAATCCAGAAATAAACTCACAATTATATGGTCAATTAATCTTTGAGAAAAGCAGGGAAGAATATGCAATGGGAAGAAGGCAGTATCTTCAACAAATAGTATTGGGAAAACTGGACAGCAATATGCAAAAGAATGAAACTGGACCATTTTTTATACCATACACAAAAATAAATTCAAAGTGGATTAAAGACCTAAATATGAGACCTGAAACCATAAAAATCCTAGAGGAGAATACAGGCAGTAACCTCTTTGACATTGGCCATAGCAACTGTTTTCTAGATAGGTCTCCTGAGGCATGGGAAACAAGGTAACAATAAACCATCAGGACTACATAAAAATTAAAAGCTTCTGCACAGTGAAGAAAACAATCAACAAAACTAAAAAGCAACCTATGGAATGGGAGATGATATTTGCAAATGACATATCCAATAAAGCGTTAGTATCCTACATATATAAAGAAATTATAAAACTCAACACCCAAAAAACAAATATTCTAATTGAAAATGGGCAGAGAGACCTTTCTCCAAAGAAGACATAAATATTGCCAACAAACACATGAAAAGATGCCAGTCATCACTTATTATCAGGGAAATGCAAATCAAAATTACAATAGGATATCACCACGCACCTGTCAGAATGCTTAAAATCAACAACACAACAGGTGTTGGTGAAAATGTGGAGAAAAAGGAACCCTTGTGCACTATTAGTGGGAATGCAAACTGGTGCAGCCACTGGGGAAAACAGTGTGGAGGTTCCTCAAAAAGTTAAAAATAGGGGCACCTGGTTGGCTGTTGGTTAAGCATCTGACTTAGGCTTAGGGCATAATCTCATGGTTCATGAGTTCAGGCCCATGTCAGGTTCCATGCTGACAGTGCAGAGCCTGCTTGGGATTCTCTCTCTCTTTCTCTCTGTCCCTTCCCTGCTTGTGCTCTCTCTCTCTCTCTCTCTCTCAAAATAAATAAAAACTTTAAAAAAAATAGAACTACCTTTTATCCAGCAATCGCATATTTACCCAAGGAATACAAGAACACTAATTCAAAGAGATACAAGCACCCCTATGTTTATAGCAGTATTGTTTACAATAGCCAAGATATGGAAGCAGTGCAAGTATCCATCAATTGATGAGAGGATAAAGAAAAAAATGGTATATATACACAATGAAATATTATTTACCTATAAAAAGGAATGAAATCTTGTCATTTGCAACAATGGGGATAGAGTTACAGAGTATAATGCTTACCAAAATAAATCAGTCAGAGGAAGACAAATACCATATGATTTCATTCATATATGGAATTTAAGAAACAAAACAAACAAGCAAAAAGAAAAAAAAATAAGAGAGAAATCAAGAAACAGTCTCTTAATTATAGACAGCAAACTGATGGTTACCTGAGGGATGGGTTAAATAGGTGATGGGGATTAAAGAGTGCACTTGTGATGAGCACAGGGTGATGTATGAAATTACTGAAATCACCTGAAACTAATATAACACCTTATGGTAACTAACTGGAATTATAATAATAACTTCTCTCGTCTAAAGACTCAGAGAACAGAATTCCTTGCTGGAAAATTCTAGAAAGGTCTATTCAAAAAAAGGGAGTCCTAAATTCTGGGTATATCCAAATATCTGGCTGAACCATAAAAAAAAAAGCATATATAGAGAAGACTCAATGAAAACCAGATGAAGATAAAAGAACTTAACTGAGACTTAAGCTGTTGTCAAAGACACAGTATTCCAGTTTGAATCCAGCGAAGTTTAATGTCTAATTAAAAAAAAGCACTCTTCAGAAGTATGTAAATGAATCTTGGGGCTCCTCGGTGGCTCAGTTGGTTGAGCATCCAACTTCAGCTCAGGTCATGATCCTGCCCCACATTGGGCTCTGTGCTGACAGCTTGGAGCCTGGAACCTCCTTCAGATTCTGTATCTCCTTCTCTCTCTGCCCCACTCCCCCACTCTCTGTCTCTCTCTCTCTCTCAAAAATAAATAAACATTAAAAAAATTTAAAGTATATTAACTGAATCTAAAATGTCCACTACATAACATTCATAATGTGCAGTGTACAACCCTAAGTCACTTAACATACGAAGAACCAAGAAAATATGACCCATTCTCAAAAGAAAAGATATTTAACAGAAATAAACCCTAAGATGATCCAGAAGTTGTATTTGGCAGATAACTATATTAAAGCAGCTATGAGAAGTATGCATAATGACATAAAGAAAAATAAGCTCAAGAAAGAAATAAGAATTATAAAAAATGAATCAAATGAAAATTCTAGAACTGAAAACATAATATATAAAATTTTGAAAATGCACTGGATTGACTTGTTGATATATTTGAGATGACAGAGACAAATCTCAGTTAAATTGATAATAAAGATGTAGCAATGATCCAATCTGAAAAATAACTAGGTTTTTAAAATGAATAGACATATATAATATAAATGATTTATATATATTTATTATATATTAATTATATAATATAAAATGATCTAACATATATGTTTAAATAGAGTCCCAGAACACGAAAGAAAGATGGGACAGAAAACCTATATAAAAATAAATGGATGGAAGAAAGATACATGCAAAGTATATTAGTTTATTTGCTTTTTAAATTTCTGCATAGCAAATTACCACAATCTTAGCAGCTTAAAACAATGCACGTTTCCTATCTCATGGTTTCTTTAAGTCCAGGCAGGCTCGACTGGATTCTTTGTTCAGGGTCTCACAAGGCCAAAATCAAGTTATCCAGGCTAGGCTCTAATTTGGAGACTCCAAGGGGAATCTGTGATCAAGCTTATGCAGGTGGTTGGCCACATTTGGTTTTTTGCATCTGTATGACAGAGGTCCCATATTCCTTCTGGTTGTCAACTGGAGGTCACTTTCAGCAACGTGAGGCCTCCCTCAGATCCTTCCATGTGATTCTCTTCATCTCAGCAATGGAGAAACCTCTTCACGTCAAAACCCCCTTATACTCCCAATCTCTCTGATTTCTGTGATCAGCCAGAGAAAGTTGTCTGCATCAATCAGCTCATGTTATTATATCAGGCCCACTCCAATAATCTCCTTTTTTCTATATAATATATCATATTCATGGGAATTATATCTCATCATATTCACAATCCTAAGGACCAGGACAATAAATCTTAGGAGACCATCTTGGGAATCTCTCTGACACAAAGTAAGTATAAGAAGGCTGGGGTGATTGTATCAAAATCTGATACAGTAGATTGTAGAGACAAAAAGATAAGTTTAATAATGATAATAGAGTAAATTTAAAAAAAGAAATAATAATTGTAAATGAATGTATACCCAATAACAGAGCTTCAAAACATATGAAGAAAAAATTGACAGAATTAAGGGGGAGAAATAGGCAAGACCAAAAGCATAGCTGGCAATTTTAATGCCCCTCTCTCATAAAACAATAAAATAATTTGAAAAAATTCAATAAGATATAGAAAACTCAACAACACCTGGGCACCTGGGTGGCTCAGTTGGTTGAGTGTCTGATTCCTGATTTCAGCTCAAGTCATGATCCCAAAGTCATGGGATTGAGCCCTACTTTGGGCTCTGCACTGAGCATGCAGCCTGCTTAAAATTCTCTCCCTCCCTCTCTGCCCCTCTCCCCCACTCATGCTCTCTCTCTTAAAATAGTTAGTAAATAAATAAATAAATAAATAAATAAATAACTGAACAACACCATTAACACCTGGACCTAATGGATGCTTAGAGAGTACCACTCCTAATAATAATAATAATTTTATTTTTTTAATGTTTATTCATTTTTGAGAGAGAGAGACAGAGAGTGCCAGTGAGGGAGAGGCAGACAGAAAGGGATACAGGATCCAAAGTGGGTTGTCTGCTGACAGCAGTCAGTCCAATTCAGGGCTCAAACTCATGAACTATGAAACTATGAAGTGAGCTGAAGTCAGATGCTTAACCAATTGAGCCACCAGGAACCCCAAATTACACATAATTTTAAAGGGTACAGAGTATATTAACCAAGCTAGACAATATGTTAGGCCATAAAACAAGTTCAAATTTAAGAGGATTATAATCATATATTCATATTTCTCATGATGAGAATTAAAGTAAAAATAAAAAGGAAGATACATCACATTAACAAGATAAAGGATAAAAACCATATAACCATCTCAATAAATGCACATAAAGCATTTAAAAAAGTACAAGAAACATCCATTTATGATAGAAACTCTCAACAAAGTAACTTTAGAGGGAACATATATCAATACAGTAAAGGCCATATATGAAAATCCACAGCTAACATCATATCAATGGTGAAAAGCTTAGAGCTTTTCCTTTGAGATCAAGAACAAGACAGGATGTCCACTATCACCACTTTTATTCAACATAGTACTAGAAATCCTAGCCATAGAAATTAGACAAGAAAATGGAATAAAAGCCATTCAAACTGGTAAAGAAGAAATAAAATTTTCACTATTTGTAGATAACATGATACTATATAGAGAAAACCCTAAAGAACTCCACCAAAAAACTACTAGAATTGATAAATGAATTCGGTCAAGTCACAGGATAGAAAATTAATATACAGAAATCTGTTTCTAATACTTCTAATATTTCACTAACAATGAAGTAACAGAAAAAAATTAAGAAAACAATCTCCTTCTCAAAAAAATCCATGACCTGTACACATATGATGAGCAAATTTTGTAGTATGTCAATTCTACTTCAATAAAGCTTTGTGTACCATAAAATATTCCATCTACAACTGCACCAAAAAGATAAACTTAACCAAAAAGGTGAAACACCTGTACTCTGAAAACTATAAAACACTGATGGAAGGAATTGAAGATGACACAAACAAATAGAAAGAAATTCTATGCTTGTTAAAATGACCATGCTACTTCAAAGCAATTTACAGCTTCAATGCAATCCCTATCAAAATACCAACACTATTTTTCACAAAACTTGTACAAATAATCCTAAAATTTGTATGGAATCACAAAAGATTCTGAACAGCCAAAGCTATCTTGAAAAAGAAGAACAAAACTGGAGGTATCACAAACCCAGATGTCAAGATAAACTACAAATCTCTAGAAATCAAAACAGTATGGTACTGGCACAAAAATAGACACACACATCAACAGAACAGAATAGAGAGCCCTTAAATAAACCCATGATTATATGGTCAATTAATCTACTTCAAAGGAAGCAAGAATATACAATGGGGAAAGGCAGTATCTCCAACAAATGGTGCTGGGAAAACTGGACAGCTACATGCAAAAGAATAAAAGTAGACCATCCACAAAAATAAACTCAAATGGATTAAAGACCTAACTATGATACCTGAAACCATGTAATTCCTAAAAGAAAACATAGGTAGTAATTTCTTTGACATCAGCCAGAGACCATTTTTTTCTGGTTATGTTTCCTCAGGCAAGGAAAACATAATTAAAAGCAAAATTAAACTACAGGGATTATACCAAAATAAAAAGCTTTTGCATACTGAAGGAAAGCATCAACAAAACAAAAAGCAACCTGTTGAATGGGAGAAGTCATTTGCAAATGATATATCTGATAAGGGGTTAATATCCAAAATATATAAAGAACTTACATAACACCAAAACAACAACACAAACCCACAAATAATCTGATTACAAATAGGTGGAGAACCTGAATAAACATTTTTCCAAAGAAGACATATAGATGACCAACAGACATATGTAAAGATGTTCCACATCAGTAATCATCAGGGAAATGCAAATTAAAATCACGATGAGATATCACTTTATACATGCCAGAATGGTTAACATCAAAAACACAAAACATAACAAGTGTTGACGAGGATGTGAAAAAAAAAAAAAGGAACCCTCATGCACTGTTTGGTGGAAATGTAGATTCACGCAGGCACTGTGGAAAACAATATGAAGTTTCCTCAAAAAATTAAAAATAAAATTACCATATCATCCCATAATCTCTCTACTGGGTATTTACCCAAAGAAAATGAAAACACTAATTAGAAACATATATGCACTCCTTTGTTTATCACAGTGTTACTTGTAGTAACCAAGATATGGAAGCAACCCAGTGTCCATCAACAGTCAACGGATAAAGAAGATATGGTGTGTGTGTGTGTGTGTGTGTAAACACTCATATACAATGAAATATTACCCTGCCATAAAAGAGAATTAAATCTTGCCATTTTCAACAACATGGCTGGACCTACAAAGCATAATGCTAAGTGAAATAAGTCAGTCAGAGAAAGACAAATAACATATGATTTCATTAATATGTGGAATTTAAGAAACAAAACAAAAGAAGGAAAGGAAAGAAAGGGAAGGGAAGGGAAGGGAAGGGAAGGGAAGGGAAGGGAAGGGAAAGGAGAAAGAAAAGAAAGAAAGAGAAAGAAAGAAAGAAAGAAAGAAAGAAAGAAAGAAAGAAAGAAAGAAAGAAAGAAAGAAAGAAAGAGAAAGAAAGGAGACAAAAATAAAAAATCCTTTTTTAAATTGAGAGGACAAACTGATGACTGCCAGAGGGGAGGTGGATGGGGGTATGGGTGAAATAGATAAAGGAGATTAAGAGTACATTTCTGTTGATAAGCACTGAGAAAAGTAAAGAGTTGTATCATTATATTGTACACTTGAAACTGATATGATGCTGTATGGTAATTATACTTGAATTTAAAAATTATGAGAAAGAAAATATATAGGAAAACATAAGTTGGAAATGAAACAGTATGCCTGTAAATAATCCATGTGTTAAAGAAGAAATCACAATAGAAATCATAAAAAGTTTTGAACAGCATGATGATGAAAATACAACATATCAGAATGTGTGTATCTGAAAGAAAATATATAGCTTTAAATGATTATATCAGAAAATCAGAAAAGTCAAAAAAATCTATGACCTAAAATTCTATCTGAAGAAGCTGGAAAATAGCAAAGAAAACCCAAAGTAAAAAACATGGAAATAATTAAAATAAGAGCAGAAATCAATGAAATGGACAACAGACATGCGATAGACAAAATTAACAAATTCCAAAGCTGGTTCTTTGAAAAGATCAACAAAATATTTTCTAAAAAAAAAAATCTTAGTTACACTGATCATAAAAAAAGAACACAAATCACTAATATTATGAATAAAAGGAGAAGTTATCATTACAGTTATAAAAGTTATCATTACAGAATAAAAGGAGAAGTTATCATTACACTACAATCATTAAAAAATAAGGATCCTATGAATAATTTTGTGCTAACAAATTCAACATGTCCTCTGAAAAATGCAATTTAAGTAAATTGACACAAGATGAAAGAAACTTTTAATAGCCCCATATTGATTTTAAAAATTGAATTTATTTTTTTTAAGCTTCCTGTAAAGGAAGATCCGGGCCTACATGATTTCACTGATGAAACCTAACATTTAAGAAAGAAACAGCATTGATATTATGCAAACTTTTTCAAGAATTAGGGAAGGAGTAAAGATGGCTTAATTTGCTTTCCGAAGTCAGGATAATCCTAATACCAAAACCTGAAAGAAAGCATTACCAAAAATAAAAAAATAAAAATTACAGATCAGTATCACTCACAAACATAGACATAACATCCTTAATGCTAGCAAACTGAATCCAGCAATATATAATACCAAAAAAAAACCAAAAAACAAAAAACAAAAACACAATGACCAAGTCCCATTTATTCTAGTAATGCAATTGAATTAACATTAAAAATCAATGTGCTTCATCTTATTCAGAGAATGGAGAATACCCATATGATCATTCTCATAATGGTAAAGAAAGCATTTGATAAGATTAAACACATTTTCATGGTTTTTTTAAAAATTCCCAGAAAACTGATAACATAAATGATTTTTTAAAAATGTTAAGGCATTTAACCAAAAAAAAAATAGTGAAATAGTGAATGTTTTATTTGAAATAGGAACAAAACAAGTCTGATGCCCAAGTCACCAGAGGGGGTTCCAGTCTAAGAGGGCAACATAGGAGGCACCTGAACTCTCCTTCTCCTAAGGACACGCCAAATCTAAAGGTTCACATGGAAAAATTCTCTCTGAAAGAAATCCAGAAACTAAGCAACTCCCACACATCTAGCAAATGAGGAAAAACCCACATTAAAACAGAAAAGGCTGAGACACACTCTCCATAAACCTGACCCCTGGCACAGCAACGTACAAACAGGAGGGAACTCACAACTCCCACCTTCTCCTTGGGGAGTGAAGGGTTTAGACCAAACACCTAGTGCCCCAGCTTTAAGACTCTCACCTGAGGGAGTTTTGATAGGTTCTACTTTCATAATGTATTTTCAAGACCATGCATTACTTTAATTTCCATTGTTATTTTTTTTTCATTTACTAACAATAAACTTCTAAAAACTGGGGAGATTTTCTAATAATGCTTACAATATCAATTTCTAATTTCATTAACATGCCCCATATTATTTCAGTCCTTTGAAAATTGTTATCTTAACCTATGGTCCAGCATAGGGTCTACTTTCATAAAGGTTCCATTGGCAATTGAAAAGAATGTGCATTCTGAATTAGTTGAATCTAGAGAGCTATACATACATTCTATATTTTTCAGTTTGGTCAATTTTCTTAGTTCTAATATATAAATATTCTGTATTCGTTGATTTTTCTGTCTTCTTCTTTATCCCATAACGGAAAGTGGCATGTTAAATCTCCACCTCTGGTTATAAAAGCGTTAGTTTATCCTTCTAGTTTTGCCAACTTTTGCTTTATATATATATTTTTAATTTTGTTACTAGGTTCATATAAATTTAGGACTTTCGTATCTTCTGGTGGAATGGACATTAAAGATTATGTAATCTCTTACCTCAAAATGTATCCTATCTTATGTTAATATAGGTACATTAGCTTTTTGGAGTTCGTGCTAGAATTACATATTTTTTTCTATTCTTTCTTTTTTTTTAAGTTTATTTATTTTGAGTGAGAGAGAGAGAGATAGACAGTGGGGGAGGAGCAGAGAGAGAGAGGGAGAGAGAGAATCCCAAGCAGGCTCCACCCTATAAGCTCAGGGCCCAATACAAGGCTTGATCCCATGAACCATAAGATCATGATCTGAGCTGAAATCGAGCGTGGGGTGCTTAACTGACTGAGCTACGCAGGTATCCCCATCCTTTACTTTAATCTATTTTTCTGTCAACCTATTCTCAGTGTTTCTTATAAAGAGTAAACATTTGGGTTTCAAGGTTTGTTTGTTTTTTTTATTTAGATTGATAATCTTATCCTTTAATTGGATTGCTTATTTTATTTACATTTAATGTAATTAAAAATATTTAAATTTATGCCTAAGATCTTGCTGTTTACTATGTTTTCCATTTTCTTTGTTCCTTCATTCTTCTTTTCTTGCATTCTTTTGGATGAATCATTAGCTTTTATTCTCTTTTTCTTCTCTTAGTTATACATTCTTGTATTAGCTTACAATGCATATCCTTCACTTATTACATATCACCTTAACTAAGTACTTTTACTACTTCTCAAATAAAGTGAGGCACTCACAAGTATTTAACTCTGCTTACAGCCTTCTCCCCTCTTATTTACTGATTTCATATATCTTACTTCTAACACATTATAAACCCTACAAGGCAATATTCTTGTTGTTGTTTTAAAGAATCAATAATGTGTTATCTTTACCCACACATGTATCTTTCCATTACATTTTATTGTTTTATTGCTTTATTCCTTCCTACAATTTCTGTCAAGGATTGCTTTTCTTTAGCATGAACTAACATTTTTGTACTGCAGGTGTGCTCATATTAAATTGTCTAATATCCTCCTTGTCTTTTTATTTAGCCTTCAATTTTGAAGGGTATTTCCACAATTTATATGATTCTAGGTTGGCAGTTATGTCCTTTCAACTCTTTAAGGATGACAATCCATTGTCTTCTGGCTTTCGTATTATGTGTTGTAAAGCTGGTCATCAAGTTCACTATTGCCACTTTTTAGGGTAACATGTCTTTTCCTCCCTGCCTACTTTTCAGCTTTGTCTTTGATCTCCAGCAGTTTGACAAATTCAGCTTCTTTAATAGCTCATTATATGAATATATTTAAAACTATTTTATAAAGGTTTATCTAATTGTAATACCTGTAATCCTCAATGATCCCAAGAGATAAGGAAAGAAAAATGTAGACTTTAAACTCAGTTAACCCCATTAACGCTTCTCAGCAAGATAATTCTTAACCATTTAGAGCAGTAATTCTGACTCTCATTTTTAAAAGACAATCTAAAAACATTGTGACACATGGAGAAATAATCCCCTTGAGAAAAAAATACTAGAGATTTCTGAATCCTTTCAATTATCAATGCTATCTTAAATCCCATCCTTAATTGTGTTTTAATAAAATACAAGGGCAAATATATACAGTTGATCCTCATTATTCACATTCTCTATTTTTTAATTTGATGACTTGCAAAAATTTATGTATCACCCCCAAATAAATATTCATATTTTCACTGTCACTTGTGAACATGTGCAGGTAGTAAGAAAATTGAGTCACCGAGCCTGCACATTCCCATTTGAGATAAAAATTTTCAGCTGAACTTTCACCTTGTTCCAGCTCTGATACTGTAAACAAGTATCCTCTTCTTGGTTTATTTAATGCTAAATTTTTGCATTTTTGTGCTTTACATTGATGATTGTGCTGTTTAAAATGTTTTTCAGGGGAACAGTCAGTTAAACTTTGGGCTCTTGATCTCAGCTCAGGTCATGATCTCATGGAGAGATCCAGCCTGGAGTTAGGCCCTGCACTGGATGTGGAGCTTTCTTAAGATTGTCTCTCTCCCTCTGCACCTCCTCCATTCATGCTCTCTCTCTCTCTTTCTAAAAATAAAATAAAATATAAAACAAAGTAAAATAAATTAAAATAAAATAAAAATGTTTTCCATGCATAGTGTTTAAGTCCTTAATGCAAGAAGGCAATACTGAAACCAATGTGACAATAAATTTCATATTAAAGTTTTTTTTTTTTTAAAAAGGCTATACTGTATGTATCTTATGGAGAAAATACATGTGTTAGATAAGCTTCATTCAGGCATGAGTTCACTGCTGTTAGCTATGAGTTCAGTGTTCATACAATATATATTAAATAAAGTATCTTTAAACATAAATGCAGATGAAACAAGGTTACGTATTGAAGTTCACAGGAACCCAGTTCTGTGCTTTCCAGGAGGAGTGAGTCAGTATTCACTAAGTCAGTATTTGTAGTTATCTTACACAACATAACTATCATAAATAACAAGAATTGACTATAAATGGAAAAGTTTTGGGGGGACGGACTAAAATTGAATGTCAAGAGCATATGGGCATTTTTTAGACTTAAAACACTCTCTAGTTATGTTCAATCTGATGTTAACTGGAATTTTCAAAAATAGTTTATTAATAATATACCCCGCAAGAACAACTGGGTGATTTTCCAAAAAATAAAATGAAATTAAACTCCACTTGTAACTTATTTTTGGTAGAAGGGGACTTTGTCTAATTAATCCATTTCTCAACTGAAATATATTTACTCTCAAAATGGCAACAACCTCTCAGGCTTGCTATTCCTATCTTTCAGTCCTTATCCTCATAAACTGACATTTCTTAGAGGGGTATAGACGTCTATCACAACAGCCCATGAAGTAGAGGTAACTTTCTATACGGTCACATTAGGTAACATTCATTCTACATTATCTTGGCTCTTTTGAGGTAGTGTAGTGAGTAGGTTCAGGGAATGTACTCAAGCCAGACCTCTGACCTGGAATGTGGCTCTGCCACTTACCAGTTGTGGGATGTTGGACATACTACTTAAATCATGTGTTCCTCAGTTTCCTCATTTATAAATGATGATGAAAATAATGCCATCTCAAAGAGTTAGGAAGAAAAATAAATAAGTTAATATTTAAATCACTTAAAACAGTGTTCGTACATCATAAATGATAAAAATGGTTCAATCATCATTATTATTTTTATTAGCACCTGATATCCAAGATAAAAAATGCCCTGGATGGAGATGTGTCTGAATGATCACAATGAAGAAAGTTTAAGTGACTTGGAAGAAAGAATTTGTTTGAATCTGTATGACTGTGTCTTTCTCCCTTTCCCGCTCAGTGCATGTACCAGGATGTCTTAGATGTAGACATTGATTTTTATTAATAAAATCTATAGATGATATAAAAATAGAGTGAATTCAGTCAGAAATTGTTATTTTCCCTTATAATACCTATACATTCCTGCTACCAAAGTTACTTTTACAAAATCTTGAAACTGGTTCTACAATTTCCCCCTTAAAACCTCTCATGATTCCTGGGACACCTGGGTCCCAGTTGGTTAAGTGTCCGACTTCAGCTCAGGTGATGATCTCATGGTTCGTGGGTTTGAGCCGCGTGTCAGGCTCTGTGCTGACAGCTTCCTCAGAGGCTGGAGCCTGCTTCAGATTCTGTGTCTCCCTCTCCCTCTGTGTCTCTCTGTCTCTCAAAAATAAATGTAAAAAAAAAGAACTTTTTTAATTAAAAAAATCTCTCATGATTCCTAATACATATAGAAATTTTCAAATTCTATTTTTGTCTCCAACCAAAGATTTCCTGATTGATCCTACTCCTTATCAAGAGAAACAGCTTCTAAAAATATAAGGGTAAAAAGTTCTACCATACTTCATACAAGAAGGGTACCTTGGATATTGGTTTCAGTTCTGGACAATATACTGTTTGAAACAAATTCAAGTTTGGGGAAAAAAAGAAAAGCAGGAAAAAAGGGATCCAGCACCAGGTCCTTATAAACAATTCAAGGATCAGCCTAAAAATAGGTAATTTAATGGGAAAGGAGATGTGGGAGCACTGTATATCTCTATCTGCTGTCAATGAAAAAATGAATAGAAGTGTTCTGACCTGCCCTTGTGTAAAGAATAGAAGAGAATGAGTGAGCACTACAACAAAGGAAATTTCCATTCAACAGTACCAAAAATACAATAGGCTACTCAAAACAAAGCCTATGATTTTTTAAATGAGCTGAAAAGGTTACCTAGCTTCTTAGAACTGTAGTTTTGATGAACTACAGTTTTGATGAATAAAGTGGGAGCTGGAAGAATATGTAACCTAAGAGCAATAGTTTTAAAACAAATTCTGAATAATATCCTTTCTAGATAATCATGAATATGCAATGTTCATGGATGTAGTTTCCAAGTACTTTCCAGACAGTAAAGAAGAAATTGAAATATATAAATAATTTTGCACATCTTAATATACCTTCCTTTTGCAACCGACAAAGGTTTCCAAGCTCTGCAAATAACAAAAGTGGGATGTTAGTTCTAAATTTGAAACTCATGCAAACGTAGCAATGGTCTGATATCAAAAATCAAAGGTCAATTGTTTTAAAATATAATTTTTTGTCAATTTAGCTAACATACAGAGTATACAGATTGCTCTTGGCTTTGGGAGTAGATTCCCATGATTCATAACTTACATACAACACCCAGTACTTATCCCAACAAGTGCCCTGCTCAGTGCCCATCACCTATTTTCCCCTTCACCCTGCCCCCCATCAATCTAATTCTTCATCTAAGACCAAGTTTAAAATGTTGAAATTGATGGAATATTTTGGCCTTCACAATTCCATTTATTCATGTAACCTTCCTGATTGATTTTTAATCCAGTGCTTTTTAAAGGTCAACTCCAAATGGCTAATTATCAAAGTAAAGCAATAATTTGCAACAGAGAGGCATAGCTATGATCATATAGCCCCATTCCTAGGAGCCCATAACCAAAACTTTGCCATGCAGTCAAGCAAAGACCCAGTCTGGAACCCCAAGGAAATGTGTATGTGTCTATTGGAAATAGTGTATTCCTCAAGATATAACGATGATTATTCAAACACTTACATTTCTTCATTGTGAGTTTGACCACAGCTACTTGCCAACCAGTATTCCATTATTGTGTTTACTTAGAGTTGCCTTTTGGTTGAGATTGTAATTGTAGCAGATGCTACTTACAGTCTCTTAGCACTCAGACTTTCCAGTTGCAGGTTCTGCTGGCAAACTACTGCGACTCTACCTGACAGTTCTCAACTGTGAGAACATATTCTGCCTATGTGCACAGCCGACAGAAACTACCACAGAGTTTACATCATGGAAAGCAGCCTCCAACGAACGTGAAAGGTGGTGGATAGATATCCCAACTTCCTTGCCTCTTGGCTGGGACAATTCTTGGTGATTTTTATATACCATCTCCCAGAGGTCTCCAGTGGAATTATGCCTCAATTGCCAAAAGCAGCAGCTCATTAGTCACTCACTATTGACTTCCTTCCCTTCTTCATCTCTTTTCCACACTCTCCTGTTGGTATTTCTTGGGATCATCTCCCAAATAAACCACCTGTTTTTTCACATAGTCTCAGCAGTGAACTTTGAGGAAACCAACCTGAGATTATGCTTATCGAAAATACTATTATAGCCATGGGGGCACCTGAGTGGCCCAGTCGGTTGAGCATCTGACTTCGGATCAGGTCATGATCTCATGGTTTGTGAGTTTGAGCCCCACATCGGGCTCTGTGCTGACAGCTTGGAGCCTGAAGCCTGCCTCAGATTCTGTCTCCCTCTCTCTTCCCCTCCCCCGCTCATGCTCTGTGTGTGTGTGTGTGTGTGTGTGTGTGTGTGTGTGTGTGTCTCAAAAATAAATAAATAGGGGCGCCTGGGTGGCGCAGTCGGTTAAGCGTCCGACTTCAGCCAGGTCACGATCTCGCGGTCCGTGAGTTCGAGCCCCGCGTCGGGCTCTGGGCTGATGGCTCAGAGCCTGGAGCCTGCTTCCGATTCTGTGTCTCCCTCTCTCTCTGCCCCTCCCCCGTTCATGCTCTGTCTCGCTCTGTCCCAAAAATAAATAAACGTTAAAAAAAATTTTTTTTAAAAATAAACAAATATTAAAAAAATACTATTATACCCAAAATTGAATATTAATAGAGAAATGTTTTTTACATTAATTTTCCCAATTTTTAATAATGTGGTAATTTTCTTTCAAATATGAAAATAATTCACAGCCATGAACTACCACTATATTCAATAATACAGATGAATCTCATAAACATAACGATGAGCAAAAGAAGACAGAAAAAAGAATATGCACTGTATGATAGATTTAAATATACATTTAAAATTTTTTTAATGTTTATTTATTTTTGAGAGCGCGAAAGAGAGCAAAAGCAGGTAAGGAGCAGAGAGAGGGAGGAAGACACAGAATCTGAAGCAGGCTGCAGGCTCTGAGCTGTCAGCACAGAGCCTGATGTGGGGTTCAAACCCACGAACTGCCAGACCATGACCTGAGCCGAAGTCAGATGCCTAACCAGGCACCCTTAAATATTTTTAAGTAGGCAAGACTAGTCTCTGATGTTAGATTTCAGGGCAGATGTTGCTCTTGAGAAGGAGCATGAGGACGGTGACAACAAAGAGAATATCTGGGTGTTGTTTGTATTCTGCTTCTTGTTCTAGGGGGTGGTTGCAAGACATATTCCATTTGTACTAATTCATAGAGTTCTATGCTTAATTGTTCTGATCATTTAATTTCTATATATTTTTTAACAAAATTTATTTTAAAAACTGGGTCAAAATTAGGTACTTCTGAATACTTACCAACCCTAATATTTACTTCTCAAACTTGATTTTATTTTAGATAGCACAAACAAGTATACGAACATAATTTTTAACCCATTGCAATATGCTCTGATTATCTCCCCTTAGATTCTTAAATTGAATATGTCAGCCACAATTATTCCTGATAATATTGGCTTTATTGCTCACAAGCTGGTAATTTCTTAACATTTTAGAAAAGGCAAATCCTGACGATCAATTAAATCTTCAGACTCAAATGTTTCTCTTTGCACATATGGCCTTTGCACAGGATTAACACACCAACTATTGTTATCTTCTAATCTTAGAAAAGCCTTAAGAAGCAGCAGCCATATTAGGGATAGAGATCACTACTCCCTTACAGTTTACAAAAAGAATCTCTTAAAACACAGTGAAACAAACAAACAAATAAACAAACAAACAAAAAAGAATCTTCTGCCCACATTGCTGAGAAATGTTTGATTAAGGAAAATAGGGGAAAGAAGGTTTTTTTTAACATTTATTGTTAAACAATAAACAACAATAAACAATAACATTTATTGTTATAAATAACATTTATGTATTTTTGAGAGAGAAGGAGAGTGAGTGGGGGAGGGGGGAGAGAGCAAAATAGACACAGACTCTGAAGCAGGCTCCATCCAGGCTCCAAGCTGTCAGCACAGAGCCTGACATGGGGGCTGGAACCCACGAACCATGAGATCATGACCTGAGGCAAAGTCAGACACTTAACCGACTGAGCCACCCAGGTGCCCCTCTGTATCCTCTTGTTAACACCATTCACAAATTATTTTCTTCAACTATATTATAACAAAATAAATTTAAACTCTACGGTTGATGTAATTTAATATTTTCCTCCCTCTTAAGGTTAAAAGAAGTCTTTTTCATGGCAGAAACATTCTCTTTTATTTCTTCTCCAAAAGTGTCCTCCCAATTGCCTCTCACGAATTCATCCTCTCAGAGTTGTTGACATTGTCCTGCAAACTTCCTGTCCCTATGGACTGTCTCTTGTAGTTAGCAATGTTTTGAAACAGGAATGAACACACACCACCTCCTAAATCAGTATTTCTTGAACTCAGCATGCCTCACACTTTGAGAAGAGCAGCGGTCAATTCCACTTCTGTGTAATTCTTGAATTGTTCTGGAGCCCCATCTGCCTTTGCACTCAAATCTCCAAGAAAACCATTTATTTGAGGCTCTTTTGCCAACCCTCCTAGGAAGGAAGGAATCTAGTCACTTTAGTATTGTGCAAGATGCTCGTTTCCCCCTTCCATTCTCTTTCTCTTAAATAATTCAGCTACCACTGTTTTGATATTACTTTTAAAAATAATGAATCCCCAAAATTGCCTGTCTCTTCCCCCCCACCCCATTCCCTCCTTCTTTCTGTTTTATAGGATGGTATCTTTGTTTCAGACAACAAGGGTTTTGATAGGATTAAGTCCAATGTCTCCATAAGCATCATGACAAATCACAGGCTTGTAATCTCATTCATACCTTTATTCTCCCTCATGGCCATACGCCATGTCATATACTTACATTTCTTGCTTTGCCTTTTCAGCTTCATATCCATAATTGAATGCCAAGACTAAAAGCTCTTTTGTTAAATAGCAACAACTTCCTGCTTCATGATGTTTAATCATTTTCAGCACCTTTTGCTCAGCTGAGAAATGATTCGTAACTGCTTCTTACATCTATGAATAGACAGCATCACAACTGTCTACCACTTTACTCACTTTCACTATGGACCCTTGAAACATGCACTTTCTCTATGACAAAGCTTTTATATCCTCTTCTTCAGAGTGACCCTCTCCTTCTCTTGACTTAAGATGAAAGCTCTTAATATGTCTTAAATATTGAATTTTTCCACAGTCTTTCCAGATAAACTGCATCTCATTCAAAATCTTATAATAACTTTAGCAATTCCTTGGTAGTGGACACAACCCAAAAATACATGTGTGTGCATTTTTCTGGTGATATACTTATATACATGTTGCCTAGTTCAATTAGAAAAATTGCTACAAATAAGGGACTCACTCCTTCCTAACTTCCTCTGGTATCGGTACCATGCACAAGGTTCTGACCACATAAGTAACTAGTGGTATCATCTTTTTAAAGATGGAATAATGTAACACAGACTCTTTATGCAAGTGGCTCCTACGTTTCACCTGACTTCCTGAACCACACTGGCCTCTGTGATTCTGGTCCCAAGCTCTATTCCTACAGTTAAGAGGAACATTATTTTAATGAAAATATGCCATTTACCTGCATCCATGGTACATATTATCTTGCATTGACAACCATCAGATTATCATTAAGTCAATTTATAGAAACTTAATAAAGATTCTGAATTTAACAAAGATAGATGGATAATCAGATGATAGGTATATATAGCAAACAATTAGGTAGGTAGGTACACAGACACAAACAGAAGGACAGACCATCCCAGTAAATTCTAAGGGAAAGGAAATACAACATAGAATAAGTCCTTAAAAAGGTGTATTGGATTTGTTACTCCAAAAGCCAAAGAAATTCATCTTATGCACGAATTCATCTTATGCATGCCTAAGTGCAGAATGGATGAAGCTTTATCATGCCCTGTTTGTTGAATGAATTCATTTTCTTGACTATACATTTTGTGCCATTGCTATGGATGCCAAAACTATCCTTGAGTCTAAGGCACACACAGTCTAGCAGAAGATAAAATAAACTATAATACCATGTGTCAAGTGTTTTAAGTCATGGCATCAGACACTTGATTGCAGGAGGTTAATGGTTGATTGGAAGGTGAGAAAGTGAGTGTGGACTATTTTTTTCAAGGTGTTTGGTGAGGAAAGGTATGAAACGGAGTGGCAGAATAAAGGAAAAACAAAATTTAAGTGGGATAAAGGAGATGGATCGGAGGCTTTATGGGAGAAGCTAACAAAAGGAATGATGGAAAAATTACAGAAAAAGAGAAATCTGTGGAGAGTGACATTGACACTATTTTATTTATCAAGTCCTAACTTAGTATTTTTAATCATTAGAAGAATCATTTCTAATAAAAATGCTGCTAGATTTTTATTGCTGCCATCACATTATGGAAATCTTTAGATAAAATTATAAAACTGTCCCAAGAATGCTTATAAAAATGTACACTTTAAATTAAAAATTTTAAGTTACCCAGAAAATATTTCAAAATGCAGGAAAAAAAATCAATGTAAGCATATTTATCACAGCATATTATATTAAGAATGCATGTGAAACAAAGGTCCAGAAGAAATGTATTTGTTTGTTATAATTAACAAACACACATGATAAAATAGTATGCAACCATTGAAACTGCTAACAAAAATTTTTATAATACTCTAACAAGCATTTTTACCATATTCAGTGTGGGAAGAGTACATACAGTGTGATTACAATTAAGTCAGATGGAGAGAAGACAGAGGGAGGGAGAGGGAGGTGGAGGGAGAAAGAAGGGAGGGAGAGGGAGGTGGAGGAGTGAAGGAGGAGGGGGAAGAAAAAGGAGGAGGAGAAGAAGAGTAAAGAAAAAAGTACTATGGTAGCTACAAAATACACCAAAAATTTTAAGCAGTCATTTTTAGGTGGTCATCTTTGTAGTGGCAATATAGAAGGATCCCTACAGGCAATCTGAAATGATCTTCTTTTAGACCAATAGTTTAATATCTTCTCCTACCGCAGCTCTGAGATGATGAACAGGGGTTAGTCCCCATATTTTCCTAGATTTGTTTTTTCTAATAATCACTCTAGGAGAATGTTAATAGCTGTTGGACTCTAAAAATAATATTATATTACATTAACTATGTACAGTTTTGTGTGTGTGTGTGTGTGTGCTAATCATACCTCAATAAAGTGATTTAAAAATAAACACTAAAGTAAATTACATAAATTTAAATTAATGCTTATTTTAAGCATTCTTATACTCTGGAATTGTAACATCAGAAACTGAGGCAACTCAATTACCTGCACTTGTTCTATCTCTTCCATAGGCAGCATGCTGTTACTTCCACAGCATGTGGAAGTATGCTTACTTCCACTAAGTATGTCCCTTAGTGACCAAATGGCTCCCTCTGCTTACCCTTAGTTTCTGGTCTCTCATCACTTAGTCTGTGAGGCACCAAAATAACACTGGTATGGCTCTGCTTCTTCCTAATGAATTCTTAACCAACTATTGCAAGGCTACCTGAATCATTTACTTAGATTTTCATAGATCAAACTTGGAAAAGAAATAAATCAGCTCAACTCATTTTTTAATGCCACCATATAGATTGCTGTTCATTCTATGCATCTGTGAGCCATATTCAAACACCTCTGGTCCAAGCAGTTATGGCAAAGAGGCCAAGGTCATATGTACAAAATACAATTATCTAGGTAGCTAGAAATATGTGGCATTGGCATGACAGGTATTCAGATGATTGGCTTATCCAATACAACATGGTCACTTAGGCAGCAGACGCTATGGATTCCTGAACTGGAACACTAGAAATTCTAAATCAAATAAGAAACCAACCACTAGGAGCACCTGGGTGGCTCAGTCGGTAAAGCATCTGACTCTTGATTTCAGCTCAGGTCATGATCTCACACTTCATGAGATCAAGCCCCACACTGGGCTCTGCTCAGACAGCACAGAGCCTGTTTGGGATTCTCTCTCTCCATCTCTCTCTGCCCTTCCTCTACCAAAATAAATAATTAAACATGAAGGAAGGAAGGAAGGAAGGAAGGAAGGAAGGAAGGAAGGAAGGAAGGAAGGAAAGAAAGAAAGAAAGAAAGAAAGAAAGAAAGAAAGAAAGAAAGAAAGAAAGAAAGAAAGAAAGAAAAGAAAGAAACCAACAACATTCCACTACCCATTCCATCACTACTGTGATGACACTGAACTGACACAGGAAGTCACAGAAGAGTTCCTGGCAGAAACTCACTAAGTTTCCATAATTTGAGAGGATGAGAGCAGACAGTGGAAAAGATGAAAACTACTCTATTTCTACTACTATAGATCATTTAAGACCTGTTGGGCCAACGGAGTAATCCAAGACATACAGGTTTACTAGGTTATGGCAAGTCCCCTCCCTGATGCAGTGTTTAGTAGCACCAAAAAGAAAGCTGGTTGCAGTCACACTGTGTCCCTGGACATGAAGCTAGGCTAAAGAGACATTGTATAAAGAACTTTACCTGCATACTTTGACATTACCGCATATTAGAAAAGAAAATACAGGAAAATAAAAGCCCCCCTTGATGGGAATATCTATGATCTATTTTCTCTGTACCTATTTCTGGCTTTAGAACTTCATTGTCCAGTACAGTACCCACTACCATATGTGGCTATTTAAATTTAAATGTAATTAAATTAGATTAAATTAAAAATTTATGCGTTTGTATCCTGAGCAATGCCTACAATGGAAGATTCCTCCCTAGGAGGCAGCTGCCTGTCAGCATGGGCTCAAGAATTTGTGAACAGCAAAATCCAACCTGGAAACATGGTTGTGTTCATTAAGCCCACCTGCTCCTACCGCAGAAGGATCCAAGAGCTCCTTAGTCAATTGTCTTCACAGAAGGGTTTTTGGAATTTGTTGATAATCACAGCCACTAGGTACACAATCAGGATTCAAAATTATTTGAAACAGCTCACAAGAGCCAGAAAGGTACCTTGGGTCTTTATTGGTAAAGATTGTATAAGTGGATGCACTTATCTGACAGAAATGCATCACAGTGGGGAACTGTTGAAGCAGCTAAAGCAAATTAGAGGTCTACAATAAGTATAGAGCAGACCCCAGGCTGATATCCCCTATGAAAGCTGGATGGCATTGCAGATGATACCACACTTCCTGGTGGTATATGTGGGGCTAATAGCTCCAGCAACTGTTTCCTTAAAATTCTGAAATATATTCACCAAAAAAAGAGGGGTGTAATTTTTTGGGAAAAAAATAGCTTTTGCTTTTTTTGATTCAGTATTAAAACTGAGCCAACTTGCCCCAAACCACGGGTCTGAGAAGAGTGATGGACATCCTGAGATTGCTCTCGATTGGCCCTTCAGGTTCCAAAAGACCATGACAAGTTACAGCTTAGGATTCAGTCAGGGACCCAAAAGATGTCCTCTCTTCGACACGTGTTTCTTACGAACTGTTCTCTATATGCCAGGACTCCTCTAGCTCCAAGCCAGTGTTTTTCAACAAAGTTTATCCCAGACCCTCTGGGATGAATCTATAATTGGTTTTCTGCTACTGCTTGAAAGTTATTTTGTTGAGTCTGACTTTTTGGAATTTGCATTACGAAAACAATATGTATTTTCAATATGCTTTTTCAAGCTGCATGTCTTTCCCCAGTCATCATCCCCATCCCACCCCATCCTCTCTTGAGAATCTCTGCTCTGAACCAGTGTTCTTAATCTTAACAATTGACAGATCTCATAGGAAATGTTCAACAGTTCTATGAAAGGACTTGAGGACCCAATTTGAGATATGCCACATAAGTTAAACATGTTTGGTCTTCACTTGGTGCCACAGGGATCAAGGGTGCAAGTGTAGCTGCTGTGGCACCTCTGTTATGCAAGATGGTTGTCCAGGTAATAAGTCTGTATTAACTTGCTCAGAATATGAACAGAAGTAAAATATAAAATTTAAAGTGTTATCACAGAAAACTTGCAACCGCCTCCCCAAGACTATCTCTGTGAAGTGGCCAAATTTGAGAAACACAGTCCTAAATGATTCTCTCTCTCCTTTTTCCCTCCACTCTATGAAATCTTTAGGGTCTCTTATTGTGACATTTGTTCTAGAATTGCAATATTAAGTTAATTTCCTTCTTCAGTCTCTAGTGTGAATGGTTAATTTCTTTTCTAATAAAGAAATACCTAAAGATGAAAAAAAAAATTCAGTTCCTGAGCTGCACTAGCCAAATTTCAAGGCTCAATTGTCACATGCGGCTAGTGACTATCATATTAGACAATGCAATATAGAACATTTCTTTCCTAGAGCACTGATTGGTAGTAATACACAAGTACTAACCATCAAATTTACTTGATGAATTTCAAAAGTCTATTTGGAAAAATATATGAGAATCGGAAAAAATATCAAAAAAAGGGAAAAAAAAACCAGGGAATACACACTGAAGTAGTATGAAAATACATGCAAAGCTGCTATAATGAAACAGTACTGGAGATATCAAAAGAAATAGAAAAATAGGTCAATGCACAATTTGCTAGTACAGAAATATTTCTAAATATATCTGAGAATTTAAAATTTTTTAAATATGTCACTTCAAATCACTGGTATTAGAACAATTAGATGTAAATTTTAGAGAAAATAAAATAATTATTAGCTACTTACTTTACATCAATTAAAAAAATTACTCCAGATAAGATTAAAGATCTAACTGTGTTCAAAACAGCTTAACAATCTTGACATAAAAAAGATGGCAAAGGCTTTTTAAGGAAGATAGGAAACCAGGAATAATTATAGATACAAAATAGGAAAAAATCCTGAGGTATATATAAACGTGAACCTTCAAATCAAAACGGTTTGCTGTGTAACATGCATAGCAATGAAAAGAGGCCATTATCTGGAAATGGCTTTAACATATTCTAAATTCAAAGGATAAGAAGAGAATTTTAAAAGGAATCCAAGCAGGGGAAAAAAATGGCATCCCCCTCCCAAAAAAAGCATACATTTTAGTCAAGATTCCTTTAAACAGTAACAAAAAATGACTGTATATTTAACTTCAAATTCCAAAAAGTAATAATAGTATAGGCCACTTGGACCACGATTCAATAAAGGTGGAAAAAGTTTTTAAAGTATACATCTAAAAAAACAATCAAATGTAAATGTAAGGACACAAAACCACACTGTTCTAAATAATTCCTAGGGCAAAGAAGAAATCAAAGCTCTAATTATAGACTGTTTAGAAAAGAAGGATACTAAAGAACCTTCAGCTCCTGACAAATGATGAATTAGCTTGAGCTACAGGATTCCTCTAAAAAAAATAAAGAAGTAAATAAGAATAAAAGAGGAGAGCTCAGATACAAAGAACTAATCTGCAAGAACCTCTTGCAGAGAAACAAAGATGCATCTTCTGGAATCTTCCATTTAGACAAGCTTAAGAGGAGCCTGTCTCAGATTCTTTCCTTAAACTCACCAGAAGGTCTATAAGCTAGTGCTCTGGTTCATCACCCTTCCTTGCACATTACAGATAGTACAGTTACAGCCTCAGATGAAACTGACCTCACAGGCAAGAACAGCTAGATAATAAGAAGTATATGAAAAATTATATTTTATAAAGATGCCCACACTTATATGTTCATTCATTCCCATATGTCCTTCTTACAATGTAACTGATACTCCCCTCACCAAGAAATGTGTTCTATGTTCTTTCCTCTTGAATTTGGGCAGAGACTCATGCCTGCCTCAAACAATGGCATAGGGAAAAGTGATCTATATGACTATATGACTATATGATCTATATGACTTCCAAAATATATTACAATTCTGCCTGATGTTCCTTCTTTTTCCTTCCCTCTCTCTCTTTGGAATGTAGCCACCATGTTGTGGAGAAACTTAAGCCAAGAAGAGAAGTCACATGTGGGTTTTCCTGTAGACAGCCCCAACCAAGATCCAGCCAACACCTGCAACCACCACCAGAAATGTGAGACAATGCAATTCCTATCACTCCAGTCCCCAGCCTTCAAGTGTTGCGGCTGAGGCCCCAGATACCGTGGAACAGAAATAAGCCAGCCCTGCTGTATGTTGTCTGAATTTTGGAACCACAGAAACCAAGAATGACAAAAAATGATTACTGTTTTCTAAAGTCACTAAGTTTTAAGAGAATCTGTCATAAGTTTGTTGTGCAGCAACAGATAACTAACACAAAATATATTTGTTACAAAGAAAAGCTTTATTACATAAAGTAGGATACAAAACAAGAATAAAATTCTCAAAAAAATAGGGCAGGCTTTAGATTATATGGAACAGGCACCAGAAGTCAAAAAGAATAATCAAACAGAAATATTGGACACTAAAAATATAATACCTGAAAAACAAAATATAATAGATGAAATAAATTACAGGATCTATAAAGTCTAAGAAGGAATAAAGATATGAAAATTAAGAGAGAAGGAGAATAGAAAAAGATACCAACATATGGATAATAGAAATCCCAGAAAATGACAAAGAAAAGGATGGGAGAAAAATTCAAAGGTAATAATGATATGTTTCCCTGAATTACAGTATTGATTAAAGACCTTAAATCAAAAAATCTAGAGAATGCAAAATTTAATAGTTACAGAAAAATCTACTCTATGCATGTTATAGCAAAATTTAAAAACATCGAAGTCATAAAGGATAATTTTTTTTTTTTTGGTTTTTGCATGTGTGTTGCTTCACTGGTTTCCTAATTAAGTTTGTGATTAGATAAATAATGCATAATATTTGGGAAGATTAGATATTACCTTCTCCAGAAATCCTTCCCTAACCAGCCCCCTCTGAGGACAGATTAAGTGTCCCTATTTTGGGATTCCATAATATCCTGCTCACAACTCAGAAATTGTTCTTACCATGCTGTGTCTGTCCCTATCTATTAGCATGTTGAGTAGTGGTTATTAACAAGAGTGACACATCAAAACCCCAGGGGAGTTGTTTTTGTTATTGATGGTGTTTCTTCATCTACTTGTTCAGATCCCACTGCAGGGCTTCTGAACTTGAATCTTTAGGAGTGGAGTACAAGTTTTTAAAACTACTCCAAGATTTAACCTTGGTTAAAATCATCAATACAGAGGAAAGGGACTACATATTTACCCCTGTATCCTAAGACTTACACAGTGCCTGGTAGACAGCATAGGACCAGGAAAATGTCTGCTAAATGAACTCATGAAATTTAGATGTACATTATTTCTAACATGTATAAAATAATATTTATGATTCCAAAACCACGGCAATTTGTTTTGCACTATGAAAATTCAATGTCATTTACTAATCCTAACATTGTATCTGAGTTATCTAATATCCTTATGCATTCTTTTGTCAGAGATCAAGTTTTATGTTAGTATTGACATACTGTCGAGAATCTTGATTTCAAGTGAACATTTTCCTTCTAATGCTAGATACCGGGCAGCTTAAACTGAAATGTGTCATGTACCTTTGCATTCCAGATTTAGCTATGATTACATAGTGGTTTTAGTCCATCGATAGATATCTCACTTTCCCCAAGAATAATATGATGCAGGTTTCTGAGGAAAAAAAAAGGCACTGAATAAGGGATTTTACATAGAAAAGATTAAAATTCCTGACTGTATCAAGAAACCATTATCTGTTCTTAGAATTTCAAATGACAGTAGTAACTGTTGTCATTAAATGTAGAAAACGCCATAAAACAACTGCTTATTTTCTACTACTCTTTTTAGGAAGAATCCACATATGGTCTCCACCCACAGTGATTATTTTAGCTTTGAAACCATTAGGAAAGTCTGAACAGGCCCTTGGCAAGTTTAATACCTTATACTTGTATAATGCCTTCCAATTTCCAGAGCATCTTCACTTACATTATCTCATTTGGGCATTACAGCGACCCTATGAGGTTTACACAGCAAGTATAATTGTTTACCCTTTATAGATAAGAACTTGAGATTCCACCCTGATAAGCTATTGACTCAGAGAATCAGAGCAGAGCTGGGATGAGGATCAGAACATCTGCCTACCTGCATGGTGCTCTCTCCATCACTGTACAGTGCTTCCAGAAGATTCTGCCCAAAGAAGCAATGGAATATGGGCATTTACATATTTAATTGTCCTGTACTCTCAAAGTCCACTAATGACTTATTTCAGTTGGAATTTTGGGAAGAAGTACATCCTCAATCACGTAAAATGGAGAAAGAGAATAGATAAATTACACAGTACAATATCAAGAAAGAATCTTCATATGCTGTTGTGATGTGTTTCCTATGTGTTACATGAAGAATTTTCTTCTTTTCAAAATTTAAAAACTATATGCAATTTTAAAAGCCAATTAACAGATTCAAAATCACAGCTCTGTGCAATTAGTATCAGAATTTTGGGTCAACATTTATAGGAGACGTTTGTTTGTGTGCCAGGAAGTTTGATGTTTTCTATAATTCCTGTTTAACCTTCCCTCAGTCTTATGAGTGTATGCCATTTACATTATCCAGGCTTTCATAAGAGGTGAGTGCAGCATTCTATGCTGTGTGCCAGCAATAATCATGAAAATATGTGAAATGTGACCCCATGCCAAAACTAGGTTTCATAAAAAGTGATCTGTCCATGATTCAGTTGGCGGGCAGGGTGCACAGCTGACTGATATTTAAACTTTTAGGAAGTTAATGCCCAGAGGAAGCATATAAGGCAGATGTGGAAATTCATAGAGAAGTTCATCATAGGACATTGTGTTATGGAAATGGGAGAAAATTTTTTCCACTTCCCTAATTCACAGGAATGTTATAGGAATGAGTGTCAACAAAACATTGAACTACCTAGATAAATACAGTTGAGCCTCCCCAAAAAAGACAAAATGTAAGTTACAGATTCATCTAAATTCCAAATTTCTTTGTATAATCTATAAAACTGACTAGATATGCAAGAGGGACAAATTAATGACCCTTTGAGAGTTTTCCCACTTCATAACTTAGAGTTTTTAAATTTTATAAATTAAGGCTTAATTTTAATTTTAAAAATAAATTTTAATACAGAAGGAATAAACAGCTGATTCATTCTGGTTCCGTGCACTACTTTTCCATTAGACTTTTAATTTTTTTTTTCTACAGAGAGAGAGAGCACAAGCCAGGGAGAGAAGCAGGAGAGAGAGAGAGAGAGAGAAAATCTCAAGCAGGCTCCATGCTCAGTGCAGAGCTCCATGTGGGGCTCCATCCCATGACGTGGGATCATGACTGATGTCAAAATCATCAGACACTCAACTGACTGAGCCGCCGAGGCGCCCCTATTTTTCCATTAGATTTGATATTTTTCAAGCAGTCAGTAGCTCAACTGTGATGTCAGATAATATATGCCACATAGATCCTGCACCACATCGGTGGCCAGCAGTTCTCTATTTCCCCACCCCCATGCAGCTGAGCTCAAAGCAGAGCTCCTGTCATCCTCAACACTTCCCACTGATGCATTCTAGGATTTTCTCCATGAGACAATAGAGCAGAACAAGAAATGCCTGAATCTCAGAAATCTGCACACTCATTTCAGCTCATACACCTGGGTCTCCATAGATTGGATCTACACACGGAAGAGAATCAGCAGAACTTCCACATTAAACAATTTTTCTCTCCTCTTATATTCAAGATGAATCCAATAACAATATCTAGGGTTTCTACCTTAGCCAGCCGATTCTAAGCTGCACTTAGAGCTCTTTGACAAATGTACCATGGAGCTCCAGACTGAAAATGCTTTTCCCTTCCAATCTTATGATCAATGGGTTTCCACAGAATTTACATGGTATTTCAATATTGGAAATGGAATTAAAGTAGCAAGGACATATTCATTCAATATTCATTTACAGAGTATATACCAAGAGCTAGGCACTTTGCTCATATTAAGTATTTTATAGATTTACATCAATAACTTGAATTCCTTCAACCACATAATATATGTTAAATCGTACACATGCAGTTGAGGTACAATAAAGAGTCATCATACTTAAAAGATATTGCCATTCAGAAAATGACCATCTAACTGTAAATGGTATAGCTCTTACATCATGTATTGGAAGGAAAAAAGCCAGAAGAGAATTGCTCTTTGCTCCTAGTGCTCATTCAGTCATATTTTCTCTCATCGAAGGGTTATGTAGGTATCTGACACTCTAAGTAAGTTTAAAACTTCCTGACAATTTGACATTCTAAATAAGTTTAAATTTGATATTCTAAACAAGTTTAAAACTTTATATGGAAATAAATCATCTCTAAATGCTATGATTTTAAATTTCTCATTCTAAGATTTACCCTTTTTTACAACATGCTGCAGGATGGTAAATTATCAGAAGCCATGTCTCCTAACCATGAAGGAGTTAAAATAATGTATTTTATTATAACCAGACTGACTTAAAAGAAGATAGGCCTTCCACAGTTAAACCAAATAGAGATAAACTTGAAAAGATAGTGATGCATAAATATACAGGTTAATAAGAAGTGAGCAAGTCTAAGATCTTGATCTATCATGCATCATCCTCCAGTATGAATGATTTCATTTGCTTTTTAAATAGATAAATACAAAAACAGCATTTTTCCCTTGGCAAGAAAGTAACTGTTTTGTATTATTTACCTAGACTGCATCTGTGTTTCTAAAAAGAACAGTAAATACATTTCTGGAGCAAGACATGTTTCTGTGATAATGTGACTAATGCTCCTTAAACACTTTGGAGATTATTAGAATGCTTTCCAGAAGCTGCTATTGAACTCAGTTGGTTTAGCAAGAACACAAGATAAAAAGGAAAACATGTTCTCAGCATATTTTACTAAACTATTAGTAGAGAGCTGCAATTGGAAGTCCTCCAGCAGGGTAACTGCCAGAAGGTGAGGACCAGGATTCTGCCCAGGAATTCAGAGGACAATCTGGTTCCAAGCTAGTGTGAAAACTATATAGGCCCAGGATTCCTCTTTCAGGAAGGCTCTCTGAATGAACAACTCAACTTGGGTGATGCCCTCCCCGCCACCATCCACATCCCAAATCCTGGACTTTCCGCCTGCCCTGAGAAGTTAGATTCATAATATGGTTGTTGAAGAATTTTCTAACAGGTGTTCAGAACTTCACTGAGCAAGCACTTCACAAGAATGTTAAAGAGAAATAAAAGACCTGATAAGATTAAGTCATATGTGTTCCTTCCAAAGACAGGCCAGACCTGGGAGAATTATGGCTTAATGCAATAACCTTCTCTGATTTCTCAAACATCCTAGAACTGGGTGGTGGTGGTACCATCCAGGATGTACTCATCCTTCTAATTCATGACAGATTAATTCAGTATCTGTTGAGCTGCTATGGTGTGACCCCATGGAGTTCATATGTTAATGCAGAGAGGTGGGGAGACAGACAAATAAGTGACAGACTAATAAACAGCCAACAATAATTTGGGTGATGTAAAATAAGTGATATAAGTATTGCAAAGAGAGTGACAAACTGATGCCAATTTAAATGCAGGTGGTCAGAGATCTTGCTGAAAGTGAGCCACTTAAGAGAGAAATTATATGAAGAGTCAGAAACAGATTTTGTAAGTTCTAGTCACTCACGTCTTCAATTTTTTTGAAAGTCATCACATCGTATAACATTTTTTAAAATCTTGACATTACACACTTAGGAATTTAATTAATTTTTTTTACCAGTTTTGTTTTTAACATTACTTGGAAAAAAGTCCTCCTCCCAGATTGTCTACTTATAAGATTCTTCTAAGAACCCATATGTATTTGACCAAGTTTGCCTGCCTTGCTTCACTTTATTTAAATTTTTCTTCTAATTCCAGACTTCAAGCTATATTACAAAGCTGTAGTGATCCAGGCAGTATGGTACTGGCACAAAAATAGACACAAATTTCAATGGAACAGAACAGAAAACCCAGAAATGAACCCACAACTGTATGGTCAACTAATCTTTGACAAATCAAGAAAGAATATCCAATGGAAAAAAAACAGACTCTTCAACAAATAGTGTTAGGAAAACTGGATGGCAGCGTGCAAAAGAAACTGGATAACTTTTTTACCATAGACAAAAATAAATTCAAAAAGGGTGAAAGACTTAAATGTGAGACATAAAAGCAGTATACATATAAGAAAATAACATTTATACACACACACATATATACATATATGTATACATATATGTATATATGGAGAGAGAGAGAGAGAGAGAGAGAGAGAGAGAGAGAGAGAGAGAGAGAGAGAGAGAGAATGGAATATTATCCATAAAAGGAATTAAATCTTGCCATTTGCAATGACGTGGATGGAGCTACAGAGTACTGTGCTAAGCAAAATAAATAAGTCAGAGAAAGACAAATACCATATGAGTTCACTCATATGTAGAATTTAAGAAACAAAACAAACAAACATGAGGTGGGGGAAGAGAGGAAAACCAAGAAACAGACTCTTAATTGTAGAGTTACCAGACTGATGGTTGGGGGCGGGGAGGGGGCTGTGTTAAATAGGTGATGGGAATTAAGGACACTTGTGATGAGGACTGGGTGTTGTATGTAAGTTTTGAATCACTAAATTCTACACCTGAAATGAATATTACACTGTATGTTAACTAACTGGAATGTAAATAAAAATTTGAATGCATAGATCAATTGATCGATTGATCAATAGATAGATAATTTCTTCTAATGAGACTTCCACAGATTCTCTCTGACCCTTTTACTCAGTACTTATTGATTTATTTCCAGGATTGACTGTAATAAATATGTTTAGTTCTTTCCCCCAGACTTTTCCCCAGAGCTTTGATTACCAGAGCTTGTGACATTACAATATTGTCTCTTTAACGTTCAATTTACCCTCAAATTTAACATTTCTAAAACTAAATATATTACCCTATTCCTCCACCTTCCCTCAAAACCAAATATTTCTGCTTTATTTCATCTTTTCTGTTAAGAGTATTATGATCATCTCATTGTGACTTAGAACCTCAGTGTCATAGTTTTTTTAGAAAGAATGGGTTTTGTGTCATTTTGTTTTGTTTTTGAAGTTGCTCCATTAGAAACAACATTTAGTATTTACTTATACAGACTTAGAGGAATGCTTTAAAATAACATTCCAGAATTTTCATATCTCATTTATCAGTTGGCTAATTATTACTAGATTAAAATTATATTCACCAGGTCAGTTTCAAAAGGTGGTTGAACAGATTCAGCCTCTTACGGCAAACACAGCTTACTCTTCTAAGAAAACAAACACAATTCTCTACAGTAAACATTTTAACAAATGTAGTTGTTTTGGTTTTTTTAAACAATCAATCTGAAGTTTATAAAACATCAAGTCTTAGAACTAGTAAAACAAACCTTTGACTGTTACAGAAAAACCCTATGCTCTTTTAAGTAAACAGATTGACAGAAATTCAACATTAGAATGGCAAGATACAGAAGTATATTTAGCTCAAATTTTTGGATAACGTATTTAACTTCTAATTCCATATGGGCACATATGGCTATTACCTACTCAGTCTCTGTCAAAAAATGTATTTTTTTGATACTTGTTCAAATGGTTTAGTAGAACTTGATCAAGTTTCTATATTGATCATGGGTCTTTTTCCTCACATATTTGCTAACTAATGAAAAAGCTGTGTTCACACTACTTAAACTCAAGATGCAAACATGGATGCTTAAAAATGTCTTTATTCCTTTAACACATCCTTCCATCCATTCATATCCACACAGTTCTGATCAATATTCCGTCCCCTACCCCGAAGTCAATGCAGGATTTAAGATGCCATTTTGTTGTTTTCTTTCGACTTGTTTTTTAACCAACTAAGAAACTGTCTAAGTTTTATACATGCACAGGTCTCCAAGAAAAAATAAATTTCATAAAACTTGAATGTTAAATGTTACTGTGGAAGAATATGATGTTAATCAACATTTCAAGAAGTCTGAAGAATACACTTCTGAATCTGTTTAACATCATTCTAAGTTGTTGGACAATAGCACTCTTTTTTTTTTTCCAAACAGCATCTTTAAAATATCAAAGAACAACAGTCCTATAGAAAACCCTTTCACTGAAGGCTGGATTGTTTTACCTTTTTATTCTTCCTTCCCAGAATCACTCCTCCAATGCCTTCTGACCATGGCCAACTCCCCTCTCTCATCCCAGAAATGCACCCCTTATCTAGTTCCCTTATTTCAAGATGTTTGGCAGCACTCCACAGTAGCCAATGCTTTGTGCAAATCTAAGAAAAGAGAATGGAGAAAAACAGAGTACCCTAATATCAGAGGCATGATATTCCTGGAGAACCAAAGACATCATGGTATTCTTCATGTAACAAATTTCATGGGTATGATACTTCTGTCATCTTGAGGGCAAAATTATATTCATCTTACAAATTTAAGTGTTTGTTATTTCAGACTCTAAAATGTTTATTCAATGAGTGATAAGAGTATAATGTTAATTGCTGATCTGTTCCTAATTAGGTGCTATACAAACTAGGTTATGAATATTGCTCTTGCCTTTTAAAAGCTTAAAATCTGAGACAGAGAAAAACATAGGCTTTACAGAAAAGTGTAAGCACCCACCAATCAACTGAATTCACAACATTTTAACACACAAATACTTTGCACCAAAGAATGCAGGCATAATAAAGCATAAATAGGCTATCATTGAACTCATGGAGCTAAAAATTCTAATAAAGAGAAAGTTCTTAAAAGGTAGCAGAGGCATAAAATATATCATAAGAGAAGCAGATAATATAATGCAGAACATGGCAGACAGATTATAAGGAGGTGTCCATGATTCTTAAGATGTTCATGCCTTTCTGTAATTCCTTCCCCTTGAAAGTGGGCAAGACCTGTGACTTGATTCCAACTAGCAGAAAGTGGCAAAGGTGATTCGATATGCACAATTAAGTGTCCATGATTACCTAGGAGCATACAGTCCATCTTACTGGAGTCCCTCTCTCTCCATTGCTGGCTTCAAAGAAGCCACCAAACCTGCAGTGGCAAAGAAAGGAATTCTTCCAACAACCTGAGGGAGCTTAGAAACAGATGCCCTCCCACTTAAGCTTCTAGATGAGAACCCAATCCAGACAGGCTGACACCTTGATTACAGCTTTATGAGAGCCTAAGCAAAGGACCAGGTAAGCTGTGCCAGAGTTCCTTCCCCACAGAAACTGTAAAATAATATTTACACGTTGTTTTAAGCCACTAAGTTTGGGCTACTTTGTTATGCAAAAGATAGCCTATACGCAGAGGCTCAAATGAAAGAATATCAGATTGTAAGCAACCAGAAAATTTTCATTGAGGAAGTAGCATTTTTACAGATGTTATGGATATTAAGGAATGATTATGATTTGAACACTTACAGATTAAGGCAACAAATGTCTCTCTCTCTCTCTTTTTTTAATGTTTATTTATTTTTGAGAGAGAGAAAGCACAAGCAGAGGAGGGGTAGAGACAGAGGGAGACACAGAACCTGGAGCAGGCTCCAGGTTCCAAGCTGTCAGCACAGAGTCCAACGCGGGGCTTGAACCCATGAACCGTGAGATCATGACTTGAGCTAAAGTCGGATGCTTAGCCGACTGAGCCACCCAGGCCCCCCAACAAATGTCTCCCTCTTTTTTTTTATTAACTTGTTTTATTTTTTATTTTTTTTAAATTTACATCCAGAGAAAGACAAAAATCATGACTTCACTCATATGAGGATTTTAAGAGACAAAACAGATGAACATAAGGGAAGGAAAACAAAAAACAGGGAGGGGGACAAAACAGAAGAGACTCATAAATATGGAGAACAAACTGAGGGTTACGGGACGGGTTGTGGGGGGGGGGATGGGCTAAATGGGTAAGGGCACTAAGGAATCTACTCCTGAAATCATTGTTGCAACTACAAATGTCTCTCTTAATTTGAGAAAGCTACCATGTTTAGTCTGAAAATTAAAAATTAAACCATGAAAAATAAATAAAATTAAAGCATGAAGTGTCAAAAAGAAACAGCTCATTTAATACTGAGAAACCTGGGGCGCCTGGGTGGCTCAGTCGGTTAAGCGGCTGACTTCGGCTCAGGTCATGATCTCACAGTCCGTGAGTTCGAGCCCCGCGTCGGGATCTGTGCTGACAGCTCAGAGCCTGGAGCCTGTTTCAGATTCTGTGTCTCCCTGTCTCTGACCCTCCCCTGTTCATGCTCTGTCTCTCCCTGTCTCAAAAGTAAAATAAAAATGTTAAAAAAAAAAATTAAAAAAAAAATAATACTGAGAAACCTAAAGCTTTCACACTAAGATACAAAGCAAGGATATCCCCTCTCACCACTCCTTTACAAACTAGACGGCAAATACTTGCTAATGTAATACAAGAAGAAAAAGAAAAAAAGGTGTGCAGATTAAGAAGGAAGACATGAGGCACCTGGGTGGCTCAGTCAGTTGAGCTTCCTACTTAGGCTCAGGTCGCGATCTCACAGTTAGTGAGTTCCAACCCCGCACTGGGCCCTGGGCTGACAGCTAGGAGCCTGGAGCCTGCTTCAGATTCTGTGTCTCCCTCTCTCTCTGCCCCTCCCCTACTCACACTCTGTCTCTCAAAAATAAATAAACTTTTAAAAAAAAAAAAGGAAGACATAACTGTCTTTGTTCACAGATGGTTTGATCATCTATGTAAAGAATCCAAAACAATCAACAAAAAACTCCTGAAACTAATAAGCGATTATAGTAATATTGTATGATATAAGATTAACATACAAAAGTCATTTGCTTTTCTATGTATTAACAATGAACAAGTGGAATTTGAAATTAAAAACACAATACCATTTACATTATCACCTAAAAACTTGAAATACTTAGTTATAAATCTAGCAAAATATATACAAGATCTATATGAGGAAAACTACAAAATTCTAAAAAATGAAATCAAATAAGAATTAAATACATGGATAGATGTCCCATGTGTGTGGATAGGAAGAGTCAATATTTTCAAGGAGTCAGTTCTTCCCAACTTGATCTACAGATTTAATGCAATCCTAATAAAAATTCCTACAAGTTATTTTGTGGATATCAACAAACTGAGTCTTATATTTATATAAAGAGGCAAAAGACCCAAAATAACCAATAAAATATTGAAGGAAAAGAACAAAGTGAGACGATTGATCCTATCCAACTTGAAGACTTACTATAAAGCTACAGTAATCAAGTCAGTGTGGTACTTTCGATCAAGCCATAAAAAAACATGAAGAATATTTTAATGCATATTATTAAGGTAAAGAAGTCAATATGAGAAGGCCCCAAACTGTATGATTCCAACTACATAACATTCCAGAAAAGACAAAACTATGGAAGCAATTAAAAAAATAAATACATAAGTGGTTGACCAGGGTTGGGTGGGGGTAGGTGAATAGGCAAAGCATAGATGACTTTCAGGCCAGTAAAAATACCCTTTATTATACTGTAATGATAAATATATGCCATTATACATTTGTCCAAAACCATACAGAATCCAACACCAAGAATGAACCTAAGGTATCCTATGGATTTGGAGTGATTCTGACATGTCATTGTAGATGCAACCTTGGCAACAAATGTACCATTCTGATGAGTGGTGTTGATAATAAGGGAGGCTATATGTGGGGGGAAGGGCAGTGAGTAGGGGCTATATGGAAAATCTCTGTACCTTCCTCTCAATTGTATTGTAAGCCTAAAACAGTTCCAAATAAAAGTCTTTTAAAAAATAAGAAACACCTATAGGCCAGGTTGCTTAGAGTGTAGAATAGGTAGAAGTAACCAATATTCTTTGCAAGATGACTCAAAACATTATACCAAGGGGTTCATAATTTATGTGGGGAGCAAATAGATGTCACTGGAGATTTTTGAATTGGCAGCAATGTGACCGAAGATGTGTTCAGATAAGATAATTCTTATTAATAAAAGCTTAAGCACTGTATTGGAGAAAACACAAAGCCCAGAGGAACTGAGGTAAGAAGGGGCTGATTTAGAGGAGTGTGAAGGGGAAATTGTAGTGGGAGAAGTTTCCAGAAGCATGCACAAATGGAAGTGAAAAAAGGTAGCAACTGCTCGGCATGGAAGGGCAGAGTTGACTCCGCTTAGGTTTCAAACCTAAGCTTCCTTTCTTTCATGAATAGATCAAAAGAGATCCATGAATGGTCAAAGGAAAGAAAGGCAAAGAAGCTATAAGATGGTGTTGCTGCCAAGCATTTTTATCTATGCGTCTTGAAGGAACAGTCTTAAATAAATCTCCAAGTACCCCATTGAAAATGTCTCAAAACAAAGTAAAATATTTCTATGTGGCACTATTGGAAGTAAGAGTGAGCCAAATCCTGCTATCAGCTGTGTCCACGTGATACTTGTATTCTTTCATATGCACGACTTTGGATAAAATATGAGCTACACTTAACAATTTCATCATTATACAATATTTCTCAAATGTATATGTAATATGATTTTTTAACATAATGAGATAGTATACACCTATCTTCAGTAAAAAAAAAAAAAATGAAGGTGTAATATCCTCAGCAAGCTAATTACAGGTCACCAGAGTATAGGTAATTCAGAGAAACTTACAAAATCCAACATCTCCATTTCCACCATCACATATATTGAAACCACCGTGACAATGCTGTCATTTTCCTTTGTGAGACAGAGGCAGGATGGCAGGCTCTAAATAATGCATAAGCTACCAACATTCCTGCTCATATCCTTTTCAAAAAATGGTGAGGCATCTCTTTCACAGTCCACAAAGAATTGAAATCATATGGTGAGCTCTTGGCACAAGTTGCAGTTTCTTCAGTGCACCCATGTCAGGGACACAGACTGCCACAGCATACAGATGAGGCCTGCACCCAGAGGGCCTCCTGACTGCAGACTTTCCCAAGGCTGGAAGATCCACATGAGCTTTGAATCCCGCCTCTACCTCTTCCTCACCAATGAGCATTTCTCTCACCCACTTCATTCCTTTCTTGTGAAGTCAGATTAATATTTTACACAAGTCAACAGGGCTCTCAGAAAAATGTGTGACTCTTTCCTTTACCTCAGAATACAGATCCCAGCTTGGTAGACTGAAAATAGAATAGAAAATATAACCATTGTGCAAGTTGGTACTAGCTCTCAATTACAGGGCCACATGGATACACACTGACAGTTCAGTGTTTCCCTGAGAGTAGGAGCAGAGAAGATCCAGGGAGGGAGAAGGAGGGTGAGAAGAAATGAGCACTGCCCAAGCATAATGTACACTCCCCTTTGTTGTCTTCTCTTTTTCTCTGGATATTCCCTAGGCTTTCAACTTTCAGTATGAATTTTTCCAAGATCACTCTAACTGAAACAACTCACTCTGGTCCCTGAATGCATAGCAACTCCAAGAGCATGACGCTCCTCTGTGAGATTTCTTACAGTGTTGCTTTCTTTAACCATTTGTGGTATGTATATGACTTATACTTACTACCAAGCCATAAGGTAGAGAATGTGTAATATCTTTGGTTACCTACCACTTACATTATTCCTTCCAGTGCGCAATAATGGGAACATAACAGGTTTTCAATAAATATCAATGAGATGAATAAGGACTAATCTAAGAAAAGCCAATTTCCTTGGAGGAGTGGGATTAGTGACATATACAGGGTTTACCAGAGAGTAACCATGTTATTCTAATCTTACATGAAGGGGGGTAAATATAATTCCTTGAAGGGAAAGAGGAACAAGCTGGGAATGGGGGGCTAAAAATTCATTCTATACATGGTGCATTCACTGGTAGGGCCAAATTTTCCAATTTAGCCTAAGACCATGGAAAGCTATTAATACTATTCAGTAGGAACTTACATGTTAGAAACTATAAAAAGAAGATAAATAAATTTATCAAAGCATGTTTTTTTGTGTTTTGTTTTGTTTTTACTATTTACATGACTGTATGTTGGAAATGTATTTTCTAGTCATTTATCTTTCTAGGCACCTAGCACAGCTTAGTTCCTGGTCACATAGCCATGGGTACTGGCATTTTGGCTGGCTGATTACACACACACTGGGCTGTAAATGATCCCCAAGCCTACTTTATGTATGAACAAACAGACACAAAAAGGCCAAATATTTTGCACATGGCCTCATAACATAATAAAAGAAGTCACAAATTGAGCCTTGCTCTTCTGTGCCATGATAACACTTAGTCTGTAGTCAACAAATATTACACAGTTAGTGTGGGGAGGTGTGAAGTATATTACAGACCTGCTTTTGAGATCCTAGACCTGTGCGACTTTGGGAAAGTTACTTTATCCTTCTGTGACACAGTTTGACATCACCAAAGAGGGCAATTCCTAATAGACAGGCATAATATGATTGGAGATACATCTAAAACAGTGATTCCCAAAAGTCAAAGTAAATTAGAATCACCTGCAGGGCCTGTTAAAAGATGAGGTGACAGCCTCCATCCCTTGACGTTCTCATTTTGTAGTTCAGGAGTGGAGGCCAAGAATTTGCAATTCTAACAAGTTCTCAAGTGATACTGATGCTGAGGACATAGAGGCCACTCTTTGAGTACTTCTGGTCTAAAGCAACTAACAGGGGTGACTGGGTGGCTCAGTTAGTTGAGCATCCAACTCTTGATTTTGGCTCAGATCAGGATTCCAGGGACATGGGATTGAGCCCCACACTGGGCTTCGCACTGAATATGGAGTCTGCTGAAGATTCTGTCTCTCCCTCTGCCCCTCTCCCCTGCTTGCACTTGCTTGCTCTCTCTCTCTTGTGTGCGCTCTCTCTCTATATATAAAAAATAAATAAATAAAGCAACTAACATGGATTGGACACTCAGTAATTAGTAGCTATTATTATTTCTGAAGCATAAAAATCAGTTTAATGAAATGCTAGATGACAGGGAAGGTATTGAACATCCACAGAAGATATAACCAACAGCACAAGTCCTGTCAACTGAGAACCGAGATGGAAGGTCATTTCAGCCAAAGCTAATCTGAAAGATTTAAGATGGAAGTAATGCTCTTTAATTTTTAGTAAAAAAAAATCCCTTAATTTTACAAATGACTTTTACACATTTTTTAATGACTTATACAAAACACTATATGGAAATGATTTACTTGTCTCTCTTCTTCCTCTTCATGTGTGACCTCTTTCCCTGAATGCCATGAAACTTTCATGGCCAAGAAGTTGGATGATTAACATTAATGGGAGTTGCCTGCACTAATCCCTTGTGCATAACTGGAAGAATGGATTTTTATCTGCTAAACTATTCCAGACTTAGCCTTTACACACATAATATAATGTAGTGTCAAAAAATTCTGTAAATGTGTTTTATGTAAAAGTGAACACATGGAGGTTAGAATGTTGGCTCATATGTATGAGACATGGGATACTACTAATATCTATAATTTTAAACAACGAATGCACACATGTAGGGGCTATTTGAGAAAAAAAAATGCCTAGAACACTTTTGGAACTATAAAGTAAAAAAGGCAAATATTGAACCAGATGTAAGCTTCAGATTTGAGGCTATACCCATGTTACCTACTTCTATTAATTCTGCCAGTTATCAAAAGTTAAAAGAAGTGAAGATCATACAAATATTCCTATTCATCCATTCTTCATATCAAAGATGAACTGATTATGTCCTCAACTCCTCTCTCTCAAATGTCCCTTCATTTTCATTTCCAGTTCTCCATTTCAGAGCCTCATTACCTCTCACCTACAATATTTCAATAACCACTTAATTCCCCATTGCTCCATTTGAAGATATCTCACCCTTAATGCCATATAATTTTTTTTCTTATCATTCAGCCCTCTATTCACAAGGCAATTATTTGCATTGCCTAATTACTAAAGTCCAAAGTTGGCCTGGTAATCAAGACCTCCATGATTTGGCCCTAATCCCATTGTCCACTGTTCCACTATTTTTTTTTTATATTCACGTCACTCCAGGCATGTTGAATAACCAGACTTCTGGCAAATCTTGAGCTTTCATTCTTCTATATTGTTGCTCACAGTATCTCTGTCTCTTTAAGTAACTAATAAAAAAATTTAATGCTTTATTATTTATAAAACAATTTCACAAGAATAGTCTCAATTGATCCCCAAAGGATTAAATAGAGTTGTAAACTAGGCATTTTCCTTTCCATTTAACAGAAGAGTAGAGACTTACAGAAATTACATATTGATAGAAATAGCCCAGCAGAGATACAACTGCCATAATTCTAAAACAAAATCAAACCAAAAACATACACACATGCACACACAGACACACACACACACACACACACAAACACACAAATGGGAATCATTCCAACCTTGAACGATCTCATCTTATAGATCATAATAAGGAAAGAAGTTGCAAGATCTATACATCAAAAGAATTCATCTGAGAATGTGCCTTGATAGAACGTGAATCAATTCAATGATAATTACATTTAGGCAGGCTGATGTAGAATGAATTCCAATAGCCTGAATATGGATCCTCTATGGACCTACCAAGTCATCCTATTGAAAAGTTCATGACTAATAGGTTATTTATTAATTTTCAACCTAGGGAGTTTTGCACCCCAGAAAATAGAATTTTCCCTTCTTAAGTTTCTATTCTTTGGCTTTTATATCCTTTTACCCCTCAAAAAGGAAACCAAAAGTTTGTGATGACGCTAGCTGTCTTCTCACTGTTTAATGTTGCTGTCAATAAAAAAATAAATTTGTTTTATCACAAGAAAAAAAAAAGGAGAAGGTAGGTTTTGACCTGTAGAATCTAAAAGATGTAAGTTTGACTAAAGGACCAACTAGGTCAAAATTACCTGGTACTTTGTTAAAAATGTAGATATAAATTAGAACTTAAGATATGGGCCCCAGAAGTATATTTTTCAAGCACTTCAAATGATTCTCATGTCCTCTAATCTGTAAGATACAATAGAGATCTTCCACCCATATCAAAATGGAGTAGCTTGTATGAAACCAGATTTTCTGTCTCAGACAACCATAAAAGATGAATAAAATGCAAACAAAAAGAAACAAAACACAACAAAACAAAAACAAAAAAACTCAATAGCTATTGAAAGGCTTCTGAGAGCAACCAAGGAAGCCTGGACTTGAGGGATTAATCTCAAGGAGAGTAGAGAAGTGCATTGAGGTAAACCTCATATCCACCACCATTTTTTTCTACAATTCGTTTCCTAATTCCCAGCATGATTCACAAAAACCATACAAAAAGCTACAGCCCCAACCATGTGGTAACAATGGGCTTAGAAATAAAAATTTGAATTCAGAATTATCATGGCAACCAGGATACGAGGCGTCAAAACCCAGGAGAAAATAAAATCATAGGAAAGTAAACCAACATACATTTTGGCTCTTGCCCTTATATATTGGCTAAATGGAACAAGAGGTAAAAATGTCACCTTGAAGCTGCTAAGATTTTTAAAAACTAAGATTTTTAAAAATATTTTCACAGAGCTTGGATGTTAAAATATGAGTTCAGGGTCTTCCAAAGGTCAGGGGTTATTTATGGTAAACCATCCAGACATTCAGATAAGACCTCAGAAGGATAGCAGATCAGTAGTAAGAACAAACCAGAAACAGACCTGTCTGAAAATCAGCCTTAATTTACCTCATCATTGATTGGATTATCCTTTACTCTAACTGCCTTCTGGAATAAAAATCAATTCTCTCAGAAGGAAGATGATATTATTAAAATCTTTTTCAAGTTTTATATTGAAATTCAAACTTCCAAGCATAACTAGAAGTAATACTATATGACAAAAAAGTAACAGACCTATAGTAACGCAGAAATTGGAATGATCACAGGGAATATTAGAATAACTGACATGTATGTTCAAGAAAATAGTTTAAAATATAGAAAACTATCAATAATATCCAAAGTATGGAGATAGTCCGAATGTCCATGAACTGATGAATGAATAAAGAAGGTGTGCTAGGGGCGCCTGGGTGGCGCAGTTGGTTAAGCGTCCGACTTCAGCCAGGTCACGATCTCGCGGTCCGTGAGTTCGAGCCCCGCGTCAGGCTCTGGGCTGATGGCTCGGAGCCTGGAGCCTGTGTCCGATTCTGTGTCTCCCTCTCTCTCTGCCCCTCCCCCGTTCATGCTCTGTCTCTCTCTGTCCCAAAAATAAATAAAAAACGTTGAAAAAAAATAAAAAAAAAGAAGGTGTGCTAAATATATACAATGGAATATTACTTGGCCATCAAAAAGAATGAAATCTTGCCATTTGCAATGATGTGGATGGAGCTAGAATGTCTTATGCTAAGCAAAATAAGTAAATCAAATAAGACAAATACCATATGATTTCACGCATATGTGGAATTTAAGAAACAAAATAGATGAACATATGGGAAGTGGGGGGGCAGTAAAAAGAGAAGAGAGGAAAACAAACCATGAAGATTCATTAATCATTAAGATTATTAATGATAGAGAACAAACTGTGGGATAATGGAGGGAAGTGGATAGGAGATGGGCTAGTTGGGTGATGGGTACTAAGGAGAGTACTTGTGATGAGCACTAGGTGTTGTATGTAAGTGATGAATCACTGAATTCTATTCCTGAAACCAATATCACATTGTATGTTAACTAAAATTTAAATTTAAAAATAAACTATAGAAAACTTCACAGATAACTGAATCTATAGAAATAAAAATTAATAATTTAGAAATTAAGTTAAGAAATTAGGAGATGTGTTTAACAACTAATTAGATACAACATAAGGGAGTATTAGTGAACTAGAAGAAAGTTTAGTATAAAATATCCAAACTAAACCACATTCAGATCTTAAATAAAAAAGAAGTATGTAAGGAACATATGAGACAAGAGAAAAACATCTAACATAAGAAAGAGGGAAAAAATGTGATCAAGAAGTATCCAAAAAAAGTATTCAATGAGATAATGACCTGAAAAAATATAGATCAGCAATAAAGTCTAACGCTAACTTTTCAACAGAAATGAGAAAAGCCAGGAGACAATGGAAAGAAATATTTAAAGAGCTGGAAGAAAATAGCTGCAAACCTAAAATTCTATGTCTAGTGAAAATAATAAAGACTAAGTAAAGCAATTTTTTAGACAAAAAAAGAGAGAAGACATTGCCAGCAGGTACACCTTAAAAAAATCTGAAACGAAGTTCTTCAGGCAAAAGAAAACGATTGCAGTTACAAACATGGTAATAAAAACAATAAAAAAGTCTCAAAAAAATTAAAATGTTGATGAATTTTAATAAATGTTGACTGTTTAAAATAGTAGTAATAATTCCTTCCAGGGTTTAAAAAATGTATGTAGGTTAAAATAAATGACAACCGTTGTCAGGAATAAAAGTACTAACTTATTATACAAAGAATAAGTCAAATATACAAGTTTTAGTCTCTAAGGTAACAATTAATTGGAGAGTAAATGAATGTAACCTAACAAACCAAGATAGTGGGGGGAAATGAAAAAATAGTAAAAGATCAGAAATAATAAAAAAGAAGCAATGAACATGTCAAAAAGGAAAAACAAATAATAAATACATGGGTTGAAATCTAGTAACTATATTAATCATAAAAAACTAAACATACAACTAAAAAACTAAAGATTACTAGACTGGAGAAAATAACAAAATCAAAACATACAACGCTTATTTGATATATACTTTAAACATAAAGATAAGGAAAAACTGGAAATAAAATGATGGAAAATATATGCCTTATGAACACTAACCAAGAGAAAGTTGGTATTGCTACGTTAATGTTAGACAAAATAGACTTTATGACAATAGGAAAACCCCATGGTCCATTTCATACCAATACAAATGTTGATTTGATAGGGAAAAAAATAAGTTTCAGTATGAAAGTAGCAGCACATTCTCAAAATATATAATACAAATACTGACAGATTTAAAGAAAAAATAGATATATTTACAATCATAGTTGGAGAATTTCAACACACTGAATACCTGAAAAAAGAAAGACAAAACTTCATAGTAATAAATAAGGTATGAACAACATGATTAACAAATTTGACTTAATTGGTATATATAGAACATTACACCTAACAACCGAGGAATTTATACTCTTTTCAAATGCAGACAGAATATTTACCCAAAGTGACCATGCACTAAGTCACAAAGCAATTCTAAACACGTTTTAAAGGTGATACTCATTCATCAGTTGATGGACATTTAGGCTCTTTCCATAATTTGGCTATTGTTGAAAGTGCTGCTATCAATTGATGAATGGATAAAGAAATTGTGGTTTATATACACAGTGGAATACTACTTGACAATGAGAAAGAATGAAATATGGCCTTTTGTAGCAACGTGGATGGAACTGGAGAGTGTTATGCTAAGTTAAATAAGTCATACAGAGAAAAACAGATACCATATGTTTTCACTCTTATGTGGATACTGAGAAACTTAACAGAAGACCATGGGGGAGGGAAAGGAAAAAAAAAAAGTTAGAGAGGGAGGGAGCCAAAACATAAGAGACTCTTAAAAACTGAGAACAAACTGAGGATTGATGGGGGGTGGGAGGGAGGGGAGGGCGGGTGATGGGTATTGAGGAGGGCACCTGTTGGGATGAGCACTGGGTGTTTTATGGAAACCAATTTGACAATAAATTTCATATTAAAAAAAATAAGTAAAGGTGATACTCATATAGAGCATATTTTCTAACCATAGGGGAATTAAACTAGAACTCAACATTTTTTTAAAAGTGTCTAGAGACAGCCAGAAAATAAGCAACAGACTTCTAATGCATGAGTTAAGGAAAAAATCACAATAAAAATTATCAAATGCTTTGAACCAAATGAAAGTAAAGCTATAATCCAACAAAAACTGTGGAATACAGCTAAACCCGTATTTAGAGGGAAATGTATAGTGTTAAATGAACATTTAAAAAAAAAGAAGAAAGCCTTAAAATTGATAGTCTAAGTATTCATCATCAGACACTAGGAAAAAACCAGTATATTAAATCTGAAGAAAGTAGGGGGGAAATAATAAAGATAAGAGCAGAACTTCATGAAATAAATATCAAATGTACAATCCAGAGAATATTTAAAATATTGCTTCTTTAAAAAGACTAATAAAAAATTAATAAGTCTTACCCTACCTGATAGAAAAAAAGGGGGGGGGGAGGATGGGAGGAGGAAGAAGGAGAGAAAAGAGGCGAGGACAGAAAAAGAAAACACTAATTACCAATATCCACAGTTATAAAATGGACTCTTAAGCTAAAGATATTTAAAAGACATAGAGGGGCACCTAAGTTGCTCAGTCCATTAAGCATCAGGCTTCTGCTCGGGTTATGACCTTTAGGTTCATGAGTTCCAGCCCCACATCAGACTCTCTGATGTCAGCAAGAAGCCCGCTTCAGATCCCCTGTCTGCCTCAATCTGCCCCTCCCCTGCATGCCCTCTCTTTCTCTCAAAAATAAGTAAACATTAAGAAAAATAAAATACATAGAGGATAAACAACCTTAAGACAATAAACATGAAAATTTGGTTGGCATGATCAAATTTCTTAGAAAATAATACTTAAAACTAAGACAAGAAAAAATCTGAGTAATTCTCAATCTGTTAAAGAAATTAAATCTATATATATTTTTTCCACAAGGAAAACATCAGGATGGCTTTATCAGATGCGTTCACCATTAACTTCATTCAAACATTTCAAAAGGAAGTAACACCAATCCTATTCACCAATAACAATCAGTTAACACATATCACCATAATCACCAATAACACCAATTTAATCAGTGAAATTAATCAGTGAAATTCACTATATTAATGGAAAAAAAGAATTAAAGTTATATGGTCATCTTAATAGTTGCAAAAACAAAACAAAAAAAAGCCTCCTTTTCATGGTACAAACTCTTCACAAACTAGGCACAGAAATGATTTTCCTTAATACAATAAAGACTACCTACAGAAAACCTATAGACAATATATTACATGGTAAAACAGAAGATTCTCCCCACAACCCACAACAAGGAATGAGACAAAGAAGTCCCTCAACAGCATTCCTTTTTTCAATATATAGGGGCCCTCAGCTGTAAGCTCTCCCGGCAGCAGGGGGAATGAGTGCCCATCCAGAAGAGGGATGTAGGGGGCCGCCACAGCATCCACTACAGTACTTTACATGCATTATTTCATTTATTTCTTGCAACAACCATACAAGGAAAGTGCTATTATCAAATGACAGTTGCAGAAAATAAAGACAAAGATTCCTTGTATCTTGCTAGCAACAAAACCTGTATTGTCTACCACTCATTTTTCTAGGGTTAAATTTATGAAAGCCTGCCTTCTTTTAATCAAACACTGAAGAGAACAAGATTTTGTCCTCACACCTGGAGAGTTAAATTTGTTTGGAAGAAATAATTATTTAGAAGTTTAAAAATTCTTACAATGTCTTCTACCTGATATTTTTAAAGTATTCTACACCCGTGAAATGGCTTAGGTGTTTTCTCCATCCGTAGATGTTTTCCTAGGCAGCTGAGAGTACATTGTTCAGGCCTTTCAATTATGCATTAAGTCAAGATGTTTATTAAACATCCACTATCATCATGGCCCTATTGTTCTGGACACTGAAGGGCTCAGGGCTCGGCATGGGAATTAGAAACCAAACCAAAACAAAACAAAAACTCTTTCCTCTTAGGAATGTTTATTCTCCTCAGCCCAATAAGCAATAAAACTGAAATTGCAGTAGGCCTCATACCAGGAGTCCTACTAAAAGATGAGATTATTTGTGAAAAGATAGCATTATTTTAATTGTCTAATCTTTTTTTATTCACGTTTTTATTTAAATGCTAATTAGTTAACAGTAAAGTTAGTTTCAGGTGTAAAATTTAGTGATTCATCATTTACATATAACACCCAATGCTTATCACAAGTGGCCTCCTTATTTGATGTAAATTTCATTACTACAGGGATCTAATGAGTGTTAGTATACTAAAACCTTGTGGGAAATTAGATTACTTGCTTTCATTTGAATTACAACCAGTCACCATATTTTACAGTTTTCAGGCATCACACCACTTTTGTATATTATTTTTCATAGTTTTATTGAGATATAAGTTACATATAGTAAAGTATGCATGTCTGAAGTATATAATTTTTTTCTTATTAATTTTTATTTTATTATGGAAATCTACATTCATCGTTTAAAAAATAAAATAGCATTGAGGACAGTTGAAGATTTAGTAATCTCAGAGACACCACCCCCCCCCCTCCTCCTTTCCAATATATTTATAATACAATGGTTTGGTTAAATCAGTAGTCAGAGTTTATAGTATTGTGTCTATGTAAATATTGTTTGCTGCCAAATATACTACAAATACATTGGTGTTTCTTTTGCCTAGTTAATCTTTACTTTTATTTATTATTCTGGGTTGGTCTGTTACGTGCCTATCTCTAATTTTATTTAAAGATCCCTACAGACCTAGCAAATCTTTTTTCCAAATTTTTAGTACTTCAGAGAACCTCTGAAGTACTTGAAGTATATAATTTGATAAGTAGCCACACATGTATACATTTCACATATATCTAAAAATAAAGACAATGAACATATTAATCATCCCACAGAAGCTTTCCTCTTGTTGCCTTATAATCCTTTCTTCCTATCCCTGCATATCCTGTACCACATGACAACATGAGATTTATCCATGTTGTGTATCTTTCTTACTGCTGGGTGGCACTCCATTTTAAGAATATCCCACAATTTGTTTTTCCATTCATGTGTTGATAGATATTTGGGTTATTTCCAGTTTGGGACTGCCACAAAACAAGCTGCCCAAGTCTTTATTTGCACATGGGCTCCCAGTAGTCTTGGGTAAATGTCTGGAAGTTGAATGACAGGATCATATGTTGGTGTATGTTTAACTATTTAAGAAAAACTTTGTATTCTCACTGGTTATGTTCTTTAGCATGTACTTCTATCCTGTTGAGATAGGCAAGCAGCATTAGAAATATTCACCATGGAAAGGCTCTTCTTCCTCCACCAAGATTCCTGCTCCACGATCAGACCACCTCAAGCCAATATGGCTTGTCTGTGTGATTCCCTACTCAGCCCTGCCTCCTCTGGAGAGGAACCACTTCATGCCCAAGTCTCCCATCCACAGGTTCTATATCTTCTACCCAATTTTACAAACAGGTGAATGCCTCTCAGCTTGGAAAAATGTAATTTACTGGCTCTTACTTCTAACCACTAGTATTCTCTCTTCACTCTTTTTCACTGTTTTTGGTAGCTCTTCCTCCTGTGATATGAGTCAGTGTTCCAGATGTTTTCTGGTATAGTCAAAAGCAGACTTCTCATTCTCCTTGTGTTCTTTGAATAGTTTCCAAGTGGAGAAAGGGAAATACCAAATTTACTCTGCCACACTCAAATGTCTACTTTTCCTTTTAGTACCAAATAAAAGATCAAGGTTCAGTGCTTTTAAGACCACATGAAGCCCAGTTCTTCATGAGATTCCTGTCCTGGTATTTTAGCATATTTCTGGGAATTTCAGGAAAGTACCTCACATTCCACAAATCTATCCTCATTAATGTATGTCATCTCCAACAACTGTCTTACTCCAGACAGCTCTTTACCTTCTTGCAATTTACCTCTTGTTAAATCATAACTAACCTTTCTAGCTTTTTGCCACTTTCCATAGTTATCTTTTCTAATTCCCAAAGTCCTTCTGAGTTCAAGTTATGATTTTAGCAAGATATTATGGAAGGTCCAGGGATAACAGCAACACAGAGAAATAACAATTGCCAACAGAAGTAGATGATCCTAGTGCTCACAAGGCCAACCCCAACCTAAGTCCCTGACTCCTCCCTGTGCAGCATTCATAGGCTCAGCTCAGGTCAATTCCCACCAATGAACTAGGAATCTTCACCCAGAATAGTTATAGCCCAACATCCTTCAGCCTCAAGAATAGAGAATAGAAATGATTTACAGAAGAACTATCCATTGCATTCAGGGGAAACTCCATCCCTCCCCCTTATGGATGCTATATAAGCCTACATAACCAGGACAAGAATATCACAATAGTCCATGGTTATGCATCGCATCCCTCCCCCTTATGGATGCTTTATAAGCCTACACAACCAGGACAAGAATATCACACTGTCAGATAAAATACCATGAGGAACACACATGGAGGCAGGCCAGGTAGTGTTTAACTAAGCCCAGCTCAAGTTCAAATTACAATCTACCTCCCAAACTAATACAGCCTTGCTACTCTAGGCTGGTCTCCAACTCTTCAATAAACAAAGTGTTACTTAGATCAGAAAACACAATGCATACACACACAGATCTCCCGAGAGAAAGAAAAGTTTTCAAGCATAGAACAGTCAAAGTCCAGGTTTGGGCTTGGGTTGTGAGAAAATCCTCTAATTCTTCAATGGCATAGTTCTAATATAGCCAAGAACACATTCTTAACCTATACTCTGTCTAAAATCTGTCTTAAAATGTCTCCATTTAAGTTAATCCAGTAATTCAGAGGTTTCTAAACCAAAATCAGGTCATATGTAACTAAAGATTTTTATCAGAATGTTTCTTCCTAGAACAAAAGACAGTACTCCCCCAAAAAGGCAGAAATTATTTGCAACTCTGAAAATGACTGTTTTTCAACTGAATACACTTTCACAAAATATTTACAACAGTTCTAGGAATAAATGCCTTAGATATTTATATCCTTCTCCAAACCAAAGGGTATCTATCCTTGTTCACATAGCAAAATATTTAATAAGAGATGATACTTAAAACCGAATATAGTCCTCCAGTGGACTCTGGTCCACACCAAACCCAGTAAGATCACAACTTCGCTTGCCATGGACACTCTACTTAGTTCATGGCAGCCTAAGGCATCCTCAGCCTCCCTACTAACCACCTTACATCACTGGCTAATTATAAACATTTTGGTCTGTTGCACAGAGATTTTTTTTTCACATGTATAACTATCAAACAAAATCTCCCACTGCACTTTTAGAATTTTTTTTAACTTAGTATACAACTTGATATTTAGTCCTACTGAATTTCATCTTTCTTATTTTTTTCATTACTCATCCATCAAATAACCTTTTTGAATCCTGACTATCTTCTAAATGTTAGCTGTTCTCATTGGTTCTTATTATTCACGAATATGATTAAGTTGCCTTCCACCTAGTTGACATTATTGAAGACATTTTTGAACAAAGCATAGTCACAGGTGGGATACTACAACATGCCACTGTAGACTTCAGTTCATATTGATCTCAACACATTATTCAACATCATAATCCAGGGATCAACAAACTGCAGCCTGTGGGTAAAATTCACCTTGTCTTCTGCTTTTGTAAAGAAAGTTTGATTGGAACTCCTGCCACACTCATCCATTTATGTGTATCTATAGCTGCTTTCATGCTACAATGGCAGACTTGCATAGTTGCAACAGGGACCATGAACCACAAAGCCTAAAATATTTGCTCTCTGGCTCTATCCAGCAAAAGTTTGCAGACATTTGCTCTAAAGTGACAGATAGATCAAAGAGGTATAGATATGACCTAATGGTATAATCATTCCCTTTTTAGTCATGCAAACATTTTCAAATGTCATCTTTCTAAAATGAAAATAACTATATATACAGCATTTTCTCGGTCTATAGATTCTCAGAGCATCATTCATAGAGGAAATGAAATTATTTTTGTTCAGATTTTCTCGGTATACTCCCAGCCTCCTAGTGATTACTGCTTCTTTTCCTCAATTGGCAATTTTCCTGCTTAATAACCCATTCTAAAATGTGGCTAGGAATCCTCCATCTGTAGTTTTAAAATTTCTTTTGTCTACTCTTTTGGAAGTTGAATCTACCCTACTTTTCTGGAATATCTCTCATTCTCCATGATAAAGTACAAGGGTTCCATGATCAAACAGGAAAGCCATTTCATTCAGTCATTATAATACCAGAGTAAAATAACCACTAGGGTATATCCTTTATTTAACACCAAGATACCTGAAATAAAATCAGTGTTTTAATTTTTAAGATGATTTATTTGATATTATAAGTTTTGAAAATTATTTAATATTCTGAATTTTGAAGTTTTTGAGCAATCAACAACCTAATTAGTGCACTTTACTACAAATAAAAAAATCTAAATGTTATGAAATGAGACAAAAGAATAAATTTATAAAATATGTATGTTAAACATACATTATAATTTTTATATAAAAATCATTAGCTGTTCCCAGCTCTGATGCTTTTCTCTACCTACATCCCTCTAAACCAAGCAGCTCTTGGAAATGCTGCCTCTAATATATGTCTTCTGTTCATGGGCTTCAGACCTTGAGCTGAGCCAGTTCCCTCAATAGTTTTTTATTTTTTTTAATGTTTTTATTTACTTTTGAGACAGAGAGAGACAGAGCATGAGCAGGGGAGGGGCAGAGAGAGAGGGAGACACAGAATCTGAAGCAGGCTCCAGGCTCTGAGCACAGAGCCGGATGCGGGGCTCGAACTCACAGCCTGTGAGATCATGCCCTGAGCCGAAGTCGGACGCTCAACCGACTGAGCCACCCAGGCGCCCCACATCAATAGTTTTTAGGAGTGCAGCCTCAGAGCAGTAAGTCTGCTCTGAACGCGGGGCCACGTTACCGCCATTACTGTCCGTCTTCCCACCAATCCCTGGGGTCTGGCCTGGGCTCAGTCTCCATTTTCCCCAACAGAAATACCCACGCATGTCAAAAGATTTCTCCTTCCAGTTCCACGCTTTAACCCTTCCCCCTATTTTTGGAGTCACAAACTTGGCTGGGAAGAGGTGAGGACCTGAGTTGTTGCTAGCTACTTTCAAATAATGAGTTACATGGAAACTAAAAAAAAAAAAAAAATCTGAAGATAGCATATTCTGACCTCATTCTCCATTCTGCTACCTTGTTTCAGGCTTTCATGTCTCACCTGAATGAAGGTAATGACCTCTGAATCCAGTTGCTTTTACCATACTGCCCCTAGAAAGATGTTTCTCAGTGCTTCAAATCCTCTCAAGGCTCCCCATCACTCACAAGCATAGTTCCAAACTTCTTAGCTAACATATTGCAGCCTGTGTTATCTTCCACCACTTATTTCATGGCCCCAACACTCCAACCATAACACAGTGCATATCCTTGAGCACAGGATGTTTCTGTGTCTTTGTACTTATTTCTTCTTTCTGGAACAATCCTCACTTTTCCTTCAGAACACCTGCTATTCATCCTCCACAAAAATGATCATTTTAATGCATTAGTTAAGTAGTTCCTAACCTGCACTTCAAGGTTACATTAAGTGTTCCTATTCTGTTCTCTAATAATACACTATTCACGGCTCTTTAATGGAACTTTTCATGCCATATTAGTTACTTGTTTATATATGTTTCCCTACCAGAATCTGAACTCCTTGAGGAAAGGGCCATTCTTTCTTCACCTTTGTATTGCTAACTACTATCACATTACCTTTCACATGGCCAGAGCTGAGCAGTACTTAATGCACAAGTAAATAGATGAATGCACAAATAAATAGATGGGCCAACTCATTCAAAATAGCCTGGTCCTTTCTTACAACTTCTATATCCATCTTAAATGCCAATTAAGTCTCAATTGTATTTATTTGATCCTTTCTGCACTTGAATGTGGTCAGATCATCTGTAACCTCTATACCTGCAATTTGCAGCTTCTTTAATTTCATAATTTGAAATCCATTTCAAATGGATCTTTTCTCCTAGTTTACCTCAAGTCAAATAAATGGTAAATTAAGCCAAAAGATGGCTCTGCTTGCTTTCACATCCATCAATGCCTCCCTTCCCACTGGGCTATTTTTGCTTCACAGCCATTCCCCTGCACACATGACTGAATCCTCCCTGAGGGTCTCTTCTTGATTGGCCATGTGCCTACCATTATATTTCTGACTGTCAATGTTGACTGTCCCCACTCTCTGCCCTGTTTGCTCTTCCTCCTTCTGTTTCTTTGTCTGCCCCACAGGACCCTTCCCTCAGCATCACATGGGGGGAGCTGGTAATCTGAAAACCTACATCTAGAGCACATCTCTAGCTCCAATAGTAACCAATTAACTTAGAGTGCCAAATAGCACCCACCACTGCTGTTGAAGCAGCCAAAGGTATTGTATTTGATATTCTCCTTGTGCTCTGATGTGATTGTCAAAACACCCTGCAAAGTAAGTACAAATGTGTCCATTTTTAAAGATAAGGAAACTGAAACTGAAAGAGTCACATGGCATGTAAGCTGTGAAGTCCAGTGAAGCAGCATGGAGTACACCAAGCAGACTAGGGTTCAAATCCTGAATCTATCACATATTATCTGGCCCATCGCCAGTCAATTAATCATTTTAAGTAACAGTTTCATATTTATTAAGAGATGAAACTGTTACTTAAAATGATTAAGTTACTTAAAATAATTAATGATTGCTACCAACTTTGTAGCAATGTGTATGATTGATAAGTGACTGGCACACAGTAGGTGCTCAAGAAATGGTAACTCTTAATGTGACAGTGACACATTTGACACATGGCTTCAAACTTGATTAAAAGTCTTTGTTCCCAGGATCCTAATTCCCTCTTAGGCGATTAATCTCTTTGTTAAGTAAAGGGTTCAATAAGATGGCTCTCAGTATTGCAAAGACCTGCCTTCTCCTTCTAGTTTAACCTGGTCCTAAGATTGGCTTGTCACTTAACCTCTGAACCTCAGTCTCTTCATCTATAAAATGAAGAGGGTATCTTATTTTCCCAGCTCCTTGGAGATTTTGAGGGTCTGATTACAGAAAGTAAAATATTTTGAGAAATGTTATATGCAAAGGAATCCCTCTATAGAGTTAACTGATTAAGGCTCCCTCACCATGACCACCTCATAAATGTTTACAGTTTCATAGAGTAAATAAGAAAATAAAAGCATCAAAGAAAAAAGTTACAAACATCTAATTTTTGATGCTCTAGACCCCACCAGGTAAGTATGAGAAGACACTCCACTGCTTGGCAAGGCATTCAGATAATGCCATGTGATTATATTTGGCTTCCAATTCATGAAGCCAGACCTAAGAGAGCATCTGTTCTGAAAATCAGTGGGTCTTTTTTCCTTGCCTACAGAGAAGATTTCAGTTAAGTAAGGAAAAAATTATGCTCTAAAAAAACAAAAAAATATTAAATGCAGCATGCCCAAACAGGATCCAACATAAACTGTGCTCAGCTAACGCTGCCTGCAGTGTGAGTGCACTTGGAAAGGATCCTGTGCTGTGAGCAACTGCACACCCCAGGAATATTATGGGATAGTTGAATGGCTAAACACCTCATTGGATGTAATCTGTGTTACAATTACAGAATCCACTGAGGAAGTTTTGGTCTAAGAGGGGGTGAGAGTTTGGGAGCTAAGTCCCCTGCATCGCCTATATTTCACACTGTGCCCTGTCTGGTCTCTGCTGAACCTAGATGTAAATAGACCTGATCTGATACACAGGTCCCATTTCTCCATTGTTCTCAACACTTCCTATACTCAGAAAAGCTCTAGCTACTTTATGAAGAAGTCCTGAAACATTGATTCTGGCCCTACAGTGGGAACTAGCTCAGCATCGTACAGTGCCCTGGCTATACTGGAATGATCACAGTGGTCTTCTTAACAAATTTAGCTTATTTGTGCCTACAGAAATAGGGAGATGGTACAAAACAGTAAATGAAAACTCAGTGTGGAGTCAGATCAACATTTAAGCCCTCTATCCAGCTCTGCCTTGCTGTGGTGTCTCTCCCTGCCAAGCACAACTCTTCTCTTCCATCTGGCTATGGGAGCCATTCCCTCCCATCGACTTGCCTGCATGAGGGATGTTTTATCTCCCATAGATCAAGCCTGCTGTCTTTATTGTTCCTCCCTGTTCATCTATAAGAAGATTCTCAGCTCTTGTTGATAATGTGAGTCAGTCTCCCGTTTCCTTCCCTGGAGGGTCATCAATCCTCAAGAACAGCAGGTTCTCTGCTGCTTCTAATTCCTCATACATTCACTGAAGCCTCCCTTAATATAATTTCCACTTTCGGGGTGCCTGGGTGGCTCAGTCGATTGAGGCTCCGACTTCAGCTCAGTTCATGATCTCACGGCTCGTGGGTTCGAGCCCTGCATCAGGCTCTGTGCTGACGGCTCGGAGCCTGGGGCCTGCTTCGGATTCTGTGTCTCCCTCTCTCTCTCTGCCCCTAACCCACTCGCATTCTGTCTCCGTCTCTCTCAAAAATAAACATTTTTTTTTAATTTTTTTTTTCCAACGTTTATTTACTTTTGGGACAGAGAGAGACAGAGCATGAACGGGGGAGGAGCAGAGAGAGAGGGAGACACAGAATCGGAAACAGGCTCCAGGCTCTGAGCCATCAGCCCAGAGCCCGACGCGGGGCTCGAACTCCGGGACCGCGAGATCGTGACCTGGCTGAAGTCGGACGCTTAACCGAATGCGCCACCCAGGCGCCCCAAAAATAAACATTTTTAAATTTTTTTAAAAATGTTTAACTATAAAAATAAATAAACATCAGGGATGTTTTATCTCCCGTAGATCAAGCCTGCTGTCTTTATTGTTCCTCCCTGTTCATCTGTAAGAAGATTCTCAGCTCTTGTTGATAATGTGAGTCAGTCTCCCGTTTCCTTCCCTGGAGGGTAAAAATTTATATAATTTTTAAATTTTTTTTAAAAATGTTTATTTATTTTTGAGAGAGACAGAGACAGACTGTGAACGGGTTAGGGGCAGAGAGAGAGAGGGAGACACAGAATCCGAAGCAGGCTCCAGGCTCCAAGCCGTCAGCACAGAGCCCGATGCGGGGCTCGAACCCATGAGCCGTGAGATCATGACCTGAGCTGAAGTCGGAGCCTCGATCGACTGAGCCACCCAGGTGCCCCAAAAATAAATAAACATTAAAAAAATTTTTTTAAATATAATTTCCACTTTCAATATTCTACTGAAAATGCTCTCCCAAAATGCCAACAGTAATGCCTACATATTAGCTCCTACTCTCTCCTCTCAGCCCTCAAACAACTGAAATTTGGCACTGTTGCCCATATCTATCTTCTTCGAACATGTCTCCTGTTTGGGGACACCATTTCTGTTGAGTCTCCACTCTTCCTGACCATTCATATTTTAAGCTTCTATTTCTCTGCAGAGAATTTAAGTATCAGCATTCACCATTCCAGAATAGAGGATTCTATTCTCAATTGTCTTCCAACTATTCACTTTGACTATGATGATGAAGGTAGTCATAACTTGGTTGCAAAGATTAAGATAATTGTCCAATACCTGGCATTTACTAAGCATTCAATAATAGCAGTAGTTATAACATTTTTTTACTTCATTTCCTGTAACACTTTACTATGAAATCTACATTTCAGTATACAGAAGATTTGATACTTTCAAAAGACAATTGGTATAATCTCAGACATTATCTTCATCGTGGAATGTCTTGCCCCCTCCCCCAAGGACTTGTTGTTGTAGTTTCTGCTGTGTTGTAAAAAGCACTTTTTTAAATTGAAGTATAGGTGACACAGAATGTGACATTAGTTTCAGATGTACAACATAGTGCTTTAATGTCTATACATTATGCTATGCTTATCACAGGGGTAGCTACCATCTGTCAGCATACACTATTACAATAACATTGACTGTATTCCCTATGTTTTGCCTTTTATCCCCATGACTTATTCACCCATTACTGGAAACCTGTATCTCTTACTTCCCTTCAACTATTTTGCCCACCCCATCCTCCTCCCCTCTGTCAACCATCAGTTTGTTCTCTGCATTTATGGGTCTGTTTCTGCTTTTCACTTATTTCTTCATTTGTTTTGTTTTCTAGATTCTACATATAAAGGGAACCATATGAAATTTGTCTGTCTCTCTCTGATTTATTTCACTTAGTATATAATACTTTCCAGGCCCATCCATGTTGTTCTGAATGGCAAGATTTCATTCTTTATTTCTGGCTGAGTAATATTGTTGTGTGTCTGTGTATCATATATATATATATATATATATATATATATATATATAATCTCATATTTTTATCCATTCATCTATACATCTATCAATGGACATTTGGGGTGCTTTATCTTGGCTATTGTAACTAATGCTGCAATAAACATAGAGGTGCATATATCCTTTTCAATTAGTGTTTGTAAAGAACATTTTAAAAATCAAATTACTAGGACGCCTGGGTGGCTTTATTGCTAAAGTGTCCGACTCTTGATTTTGGCTTAGGTCATGATCTTATGGTTCATGAGATCAAGCCCCGCATGGAGCTCCACACTGACAGTGTCAAGCCTGCTTAGGATTCTCTCGCTCCGCACCAACCCCCCCCCCCCGCCACCGCCCTCTATCTCTATCTCTCTGCCCCTCCCCAGCTCACATTCTCTCTCAAAATAAAATTTAAAAATAAATAAATAAGTATAAATCAAATTACTATAAGAAAAGAAAGTACAGAACAATAAAAAAATATTTGGATATTTACATGGTTTAAACATTGCATAATTCTAAGGACTTGTTGCAGCCTTCAAAACCTGTTTAAATATCAACTTCCCATCAGAATTTTGTGCTGGGCCTCCTGAGCACATTGTTACCTCCATTAAAACTAATTGCCTGATGTCTTCAATAATAATGTAGCCTGTCAAAAAGCCAGGGTCTCATGTGACTCAGTCTCTATATCAAGTACATTCAAGGCAGTCCAACAGTTAAAATATTTATAATATAATTCCAATTTGTCTTTTCACCTCTCCATTTGTATATGCTATCCAATTTATAACCCACAATAAAGCTTCTCAAAAAGGTCTTTTGGCATTTCTCAATTGTTTCTCATTATCTTCAATACACTGCTCTAGAACAATTCACATGCTAAACCTTCTCCCATTCACCTAGGACCCATGGCATTTTTTTTTTTTTTTGCTTCACCTTTTGGATAGAATTAGCCTCTTATTTATCTGTTATTTGTTTGTTTGTTTGTTTGATTTTTGCATCAATATTCCGATATTCCTAATTCTGTGTCTCCCAAAACGTGGAACTTCCCTGGAAAAGACAGAACACTTTTGAATGTTTATTTATTATTTTTGAAAGGCGGGGGTGGGGGGGGCTCACACATGCCTGCAAGCAGGGGATGGGCAGACAGAGGGAGACAAAGTGGGCTCTGAGCTGACACCAGAGAGTCAGATGAGGGCTTGGAACTCATAAACTGTGAGATCATGACCTGAGCCAAAGTCAGATGCTTAGCAGACTGAGCCACCCAGGCGCCCCAAGACAGAGCTCTTTTAAATGTCACAGGATTTGAATGGGGCAATGAAAAACCTGATAACACTCATGTATGAACAAATCACAACACCACAATTTTAATTGTATATGTTTTCTTCCCCTCAATTTAAAATGGTACTTAAAGGGAGACTCTATATCATTTCCATCCTTAAAGCACCAAAGCACCCGTAATTCATGCATTTATTTATAGAACATTTAGTATACATCTTGAGGTGATAGAAACTGAGATACAAGCAGAAGGAAGAGGGATGGAAGAAACAAGATCAAAAAGGATATTGCTCTTGGAGAGTTATGATAAGTGATCAAGATCAGTATGTCGAGCACATTAGAGATGCTCAAAACTTACATGCTGAATTGATAGCACTCCCCTAGCTACTATTCTCTGTTTTGCAGAAAACTGGCATACAAAACTTCATAAATAACTTGCAGTTGTCCTCCACCTAGGTGCTTTAATTGGTTATGAAAAATCTAAAAAGTAATTCATAATAATTACAAGTAAATGTTTAAAAGGTTTTTAATTTTTAAGATAAATTAGGTACTTTTGTAACAAGATCACATTTACCTATTTGTTTATAAAATACATTCTTAGCTGAAAGAGAAAGGAATTAAATTAGAATTAGTGTGCTGTAAATTGCTCAAAAATCTGAGTATATCCACCAGAGTGTGCCTTGCATGTGGCCACCATGCCCACATGTGTTCATAGTGGGAAAAAAAAAAGATGACAAGAACTGATGATCTCATAAAGGCCCCATATTTAATGCTCCTCATAACAAACCAGCAAAAAAGCAATGTCACACTGACGAAACTCTCTGGCATTACCATCCTTTCTATTCATGTTTTCCCTCACCTCTTCCTCTTCCTGTAATATCATTTTTATTCCTTTCACAAACTCCATTCTTTCCATATCCCTCACTCCCACTTGAACACTTTTTATTTTAAGAGTTCGTTTAACTTCCATCCCTTTAAGTTTTCCCTTTCCTTGCCATGCTTTTTCTGCTTCCTGCCCCACCTCACTCTCTAGCTCCCTCTTGGGAATGGAAGTGGCTGAAAGCAGCAGGTGTGGCTGAGAAAACTGAGCAGGAAGGAGTCGAGTGAAATGAAGCTGATTAGCTGTATGAATATGTCATTCAAGGGCTTATAACCACACAGACTTTACTTGGGGAGGTGACACGAAAGACCTTCAACCCAAGGGGAGATTCAACATACACTGACTAACGAGTTAAGGCCCATCTGGATCTCATTTTCTTGGAAAGACACTCCTGGATGTTAAGAATTAAAACCCACCGTTCTCTTCATGTACTTTCAGTCAGTTCCTCCTGCAGAGTAATTGGAATGCCCTCCTTACCTTACCTTTTCAAAAGAGCTTCCTTTACCATTTTTCAAAATCTCCTGAAACCAACATTTCCTGAAGAAATTCTCCCTCACCTTTAAAGCTGTACGGGCCATTTGGCCTCATCTTCAACTTTCGATACAACAGGTTTCTACCTTGCTTTACAAATCATATAATTACTTAAATAAAGACTAAACATACTCACAACAAACCTTAAGGGACTGGACAAGCTAGACAAGGCAATATTTGCTTGACTAAAAATTTACATGTCAGCTTTTGTTAATTTGTAAATTTTCAAAATCCCTTTATCTCACTAAAACTTTTCTCCATCCTCATGGATAGTGTTTTAGTGTCTTGAACACTATTTTCTTGGTCCTGTCTCTTTCCCTCTCCAATCATAGCCATGTGGGCCAGTCTTTTTCCAAACCCTTCAACAGGGTCCTTTCATCCAAATCAACTCTAAACTTCTCAACACTGATCCTAATAAATACCCCTCTTCTCCTCTCTCCCACCCAGACCACTAAGTGCTATTGTTCTGTTTGGAAAGGAGGATTCCCTGATAGTGATTTCAGGGATGGTGGGCATCACCATAATTCATAGTGACTTAAATGCTGTTTGGCTCTTCAGCACCACTTGTTAATTTTATATAGTACTAATTTCCAATCCCCCAAACACCTATTCCAAATCTTCACCTTTCTCCTCAAGAACCAATCAATTCATTTCACAGTAGAGGATACTGATTTGTTCTCGGCCTAGAAGTTTTCCAGAAAAACATACCCTCAGCTTCTCATCTCTCTTCATAGAAATCTGTTTACATGCATTCCCAGTCTTATAGCCCTCCTTCCAGTCTCAGAGAAAGAAACATCTTTGCAAAACACTCAAGCCTTATGCTCTCAAATTTTCTTACCATCAAATTTTCCCTCTGCCTAGATACATTCTAAACATTTAAAAATAAATACTGGGGGGGGGGGGGCGCCTGGGTGGCTCAGTCGGTTAAGCGGCTGACTTCGGCTCATGTCATGATTTCGCAGTCCGTGAGTTTGAGCCCCGCGTCAGGCTCTATGCTGACAGCTCAGAGCCTGGAGCCCGTTTCAGATTCTGTGTCTCCCTCTCTCTCTGACCCTCCCCTGCTCATGCTCTGTCTCTCTCTGTCTCAAAAATAAATAAATGTTAAAAAAAATTAAAAAAAATAAATAAATACTGGGTAAATAGAGAAATTGGAATTCTCATGATATACGGCTGCATTACCAGCAGGAATGTAAAAACAGTACAGCCACCTTGAAAGAAGTTTGAGTTACTCAAAAATTAAACACAGTTACCATATAACCCAGCGTTTCTATTATTAAGTATATATTGAATAGAAGTAAAAAATATATGTCCACACATAAGATTGCATGCCAGAATGTTCATGGCAGCGTGTTGTACAATAGCCAGAAAGTGGAAATAATCCAACTGTCCATTAATTGATAAATGACCAAACTCAGAAACAAACAAAAAATTTGGTATATCCATATAAAAGCATATTCAACCACTTAAAGGAATAGATTTCTAATACACACATAGATAAACCTTGAAAATACGTTAAGTAAAAGACGCCAGACACAACAAGCCATTTATTATATGATTCAATGTTTATAAAATGTCCAGAATGAGCAATCCATAGGGACAGAAAGTTAACTAGTAGTAGCTAGGAGTTAGAGAGCAGAGTGTGAAGTAAATGCTAATGTGCATAGCACTTCTAAAGTTGACAAAAACTTTCTGAAATGAGATAATTGTGGTTATAAAAGGGTGAATTTTATGTTATGTATCAATTTTTGAGTAATTTTATTTCTTCCTCATCATATAAATGTTCACAATTCTGTAGTACAATGGGAGTCTTTTTTCATCCGTATTTGTCAGAACTATTTTACCCACCACTCATGTTCCTTTGCATGTGGAAAGAATTCCATTATTGTGACTTTTTTTTAAATGTTTATTTACTTGGGGGAGGTGGGGCAAAGACAGAGTGGGAGAGAGAGAGAGAGAGAATCCCAATCAGGCTCTGTACTGTCAGCACAGAGCCCGGAAAGGAGGTCAGTCTCACCAACCGTGAGATCATGACCTGAGCCAAAATCAACAGTTGGATGCTTAACCAACTGAGCCACCCAGGCACCCCCATTAGTGTAACTCTTAGAATCTCTTGGACATTTACTCATTCTACACTGGAGGAGGTGAAATGACCACCAGAGATTACACTCAAATTTTTCTTGAGGGCTATCTAGATAGCTAGCTTCAGATAGCAAACTTACACTACTATTCAAACTGTCTCTCCCCTTCCCCTGACCTCAGAACTTAGGTTTCTACACACTGTAGTGGTTTGTAACATTGCCTCAGGGTGTCTCACTTAGTTGGCAGTGCTCTGCTGTGTTGTCTGAAATATTCAGTCAAGGGGATCCTTTCTTGGTGTCTTCCCATAATAGTATTCAATCACCCTCACAGATGGTGGTTCAGAGTTACAGAGACCTTTTAATTTCTTTGCTAACAATACAATCTAGGTTGTTTTGGGTCCATTGGTTTTTTGTTTGTTTGTCTGGGGTTTTTGGTTTGTTTTTATTTTTAATGTTTATTTATTTTTGAGAGAGAGTGCACACATGCATGCACAAGTGGGGGAGGGGCAGAGAGAGAGAGGGAGACACAGAATGTGAAACAGGCTCCAGGTTCCAAGCTGTCAGCACACAGCCTGATGCATGGCTCGAACCCACAAACCGTGAGATCATGACCTGAGTCAAAGTCGGACACTTAATCGACTGAGCCACCCAGGTGCCCAGGTAAGTAAATCTTGAAAGGAGAAAGAAAAAAAAAACACATCATCTTAACTCCACTTCAGTGGAACTTTCCCACTAACTATTTAACTAATCTTCTTGATTTAGCCTCCTGTCCTTCAATGCATCCTCCATATTGCTGCTGGACAACTGATCAGTTCCCTCCTTGGCCCAAAATTGCTTAAGAGGCTACAAGGTATGGGGGCGCCTGAGTGGCTCAGTCGGTTGAGCATCCAACTTCCGCTCAGGTCATGATCTCACGGTTGGTGAGTTCAAGCCCCGCGTCAGGTTTTGTGCTGACAGCTTGGAGCCTGCTTCTGACTCTATGTCTCTCTATCTCTCTCTCTCTCTCTCTCTCTCTCTCTCTCTCTCTCTCTCTCTCTCTCAAAAAAATAAACATTAATTTTTTTTAAAAAAAAACAGAGGCTACAAGGTATGATCTAAGTTACTTTCTGTGGCATTTGAAGTTCTTTCATCTGTGGTCTCTGTCAACCTAATTCCTCTTCTCTTTCAGCCCTATTCCCCTCCTTTTTATACTCCAGCCAGATTAATACACAGGAAGGCAGAGAACTGCAAATATTTTCACAACGCTCATACCTTTGCACATGGTGTTCTCTGTAAATTATCTTTCACCCTGTGCCCTCCTGGAAAACAACTATGTTACCTCTAAAAATCTATTTCAGATCAGATGTCTTGTCTGATGTGAACAGAGTTAATCACTTTGTCTTCTCTGCTCTCTGTCCCCATACCTGAACTCATCACACTACACAGTAATTATTTCCTTATGTAAAATTCTTACTCTTTTAAAATTGCATGTCATATGTTTATTAGGCAGCTTTTCAACTCATTCATTCTTTCAAATATTTACTGAGCAACAGCTCTGTTCCAGATATGAAATACAAAGACAAAAATATCCCATGCTTCTAAGAAAAATGAGACCAGTATTATTATTTAATTTCATTTGGTTTTTCTTAAAAAAAATTTTAATGTTTTTTTCATTTTTGAGGGACAGAGAGAGACAGAGTGTTAGTGGGGGAGGGGCAGAGAGAGAGGGAGACACAGAATCTGAAGCAGGCTCCAGGCACTGAGCTGTCAGCACAGAGCCTGACACAGGGCTCGAACCTACAAATTGTAAGATCATGACCTGAGCTGAAGTCGGATGCCCAACGGAATGAGCCACCCAGGTGCCCCTAATTTCATTTGGTTTTAAGCCATATATCTCTAATTATACTCTTAACTACCTTGGCCACAAAGCGGCAAATGTTGTATATGTTACTCTAGAATTTTCAGTGCTTAACAGAGAATCTTGCCTGTTGTCAGGGTTTCGTTTGCCATAGCCTACAAATTGGTCTTCTGTCTTCTGTTTTGCTTTGATTCTCCACCTGCCAACTGTTCTTCACAAAAAAACTCAGAATAATATTTCTAAAATACAAGGCTACATAAATCATTACCTGCTTTAAAACATTTAATAACTTTTCTTTTCCTTTAGGACAATATCTCTCTTCCCCATTAATCTAAAAACTCATTAATAAGAGCTTAATCTTCTTGTAATCCCAGTGGTCAGCAAAGAATCTAGCACCCAAATATTTGATCCCATTTATATTGGTTGGATTTGCTTAAATATTGGTTGAAATTACTGGACGGATCTTGGGATCTGACTATATGTTGTATTCAAAGACATGTTAATTTCCCTGGATTTGGAGTGATTAGGACAATACTTGTATTTTGTCTAGCTTATTTGTTTACAAATCACCAATATTCTGGGCAAATCATGTTCACTGTCCTAGTGAAAAGGAACCATGATTTATTAAGAGTATGATCTAGCACAGTAACATGTTCAAACATACAGCAACTGTTTACATGGTGTTACACTTGGGTTAACCGCCTAGTTTGTGAAAAGGAGATGGTAACAAAAAATAGATTTTCCAAAAGCCGTATTTTTTTGTTTAAGTAACTTCTCCGTTTTATATTTCCCAAGACTCTGATAAATATTCCACAAATAACTAAGGACATACATCCTTCTCTAAAGAGCTTAAAAGTAACTGTCATTCTTTTTTATCAAAGGAAGGTACTAAGACAGAAAGAGTGAGTGATATGACCAAGGTCACAAATATAATCATGAGGTGCAGATGATAGTGACATAAACAGAATCAGATAACGATTCACAGAACACAGGGAGGAAGGCCAGGAATACTAAGCAGGGAATAATGATGGGGATATTAGACAGATAATTCTACAAACTAACACGCTTCATCTAAATAATAAAATCCCTGACCATACAAGGCAGAGACCAAATCAGGAATAAGAGAAGCAAAATCTGAAACCATACGTGGAAAAACAGTCCTCTCACTAAGGTTTTAATAAGTAATATCCTAGAGACAAAAGCCAAAGAGTCTTTCCAAAGAGACAACACTCATCAGGAATTGCCATCTCCATTCCTTTAGGACAATCAATATTATATAGGTTTAAAGTAGTTCATTTAGCCCTACCTAGTACCTAGATTCTTCCTCATTTCTGCTTCTGAGTGCTGACCTATTGTTCCTACTGAAGCTATGGGCTGGTAGTTGATCTCATAGTCCATTAACAGAAAGTTTCAGGTTTAAAATGCTTTTTAAAAGGGCATGATCTCATGTTACTTTATGGAGTATTTGCATTCCTTTATTCCCTATTTTACTACAGTCATGCTCACAGAGGCACTTCCTTCTCCACAATGAGTTTATGTTTCCAAAGCCTCTTTATCCTCTGCTCTTCCAAGGACCTAATCAGGTGCATCACCTGGTGGTTGAAGTCACAGCTTTGTCAGCCATGGCCAGGAAGGCGCCGGTCCTTCCCAGTCAATTCTGAAACTTCAAGAAAATTTACATCGTGAAGGGACTTGTGCTGAATTTATGAGAAGGCCAAGGTGTGCTACAGATCACTGCATTTTTAAAAGTAGTCCTGTCTGGCCTGGTAACTAAGACAACTATCCTTTAAATTATTTTTATAGAACCACAGAAAACGATATAAAGAAGCAGGCCCTACAGATAGAATCCAAGCCAGAAAAAAAGGGAGGGTTTCTGCTTCCGTTCTGCTAATTTTTCTTTCTAAAGGATGGTATGTGGGAAGAAGTGAATGGATTCTCTTTTCCCTCTAGCCTCCCCTATTAGCTGTCAATCATCAATATGCATGTGCATACTGAAGTGAGTGGTACTTCAGAGATGAGTCATCAAGAAGCGAGAATATCATATATTTCATATTATGACTAATACTGAGATTCTAGTAACAACATTCATGCTACTATAAGATACCCTGTCACGTGTAAATTCCATGACTTGAGCTAAATGGATCCTATTCTTAAGGGCTCTTACCTTTAGCCTCTCTTATCTTCAAAATGACATCTTATCTTCAGAAAACCCTCTTTTTCCAGTGTTGGAGCAGAAAGTGTTCAGGTTTTGAGAGGACGCACAGGTGAGGTGGGGGGCCGATATGGAGGAGGCCAGCCCTCTCTCTGAAAGAACAGACCATGGTTAATACACTTTGGTATGAGAAGGTTTACCAAGAATGTCTCTCCAACCTACCTGAAATCACTTTCATATTGTCATACAGTTTGACAGTTTACAAGCTAGATCTGTCTGAGTTAGTAACATTTGCTTTTAAGACGCCAACATTCCCAGGAGGCTCACTCAATTGCTTTGTTTCAAAGTCAAACTGAGATCAACCTTCACACACAAAACATGAATATGAATGTAGAAAGAAGAGAATGGATTTGCAGCAGCAAGACCTCATTGTAGAGGACTAAGAAAATAAGGAGTTCAGACAGCCAGTGGTTAGCAACAGGGCGACGTGAACAGGAATTTGAGAGGGGACAAGAACCGACCACATTAAGTGCCACTCTTAGCTCATTTAATCCCCAAACACTATAAGGTGTTATTATATCATGTGGTTTTTTTCCTCACAAATAAAAAACTGGAACTCAGAGAGGTTGTCATTTTTCCAAAATGCCTTAGTGGTACATGGTGCAGCTAGAATAGGATTCAGGTGTGTCTGGCTCCAAACTGTGTACCCTTAACTATAGTGGGCATTGCCTGGAACTGGCCCGTGGGAGGTGCAGGCATGGCTCAAGAGTCACAGTAGGGACAGGGTCCATAGAGGCTGGGTTTTCCCTCGCATTCTCCCCTCTTTCCCTTAATAGCTCAACCCTAATTTCACATTCTTTTTAATTGCTTTCTAGGATTCCATAGAAGAATGAACTCAGGAAAATGTCACTTTTTCTTTTTGATCGTGCTCCGATAGAGTATAATCAATAAGACATAAGATAACAAAATTTTGAAGATACGGGTTCCATTTTCTTTTGGTCCCTCACTCATATATTACTGCATGAAGGTTAAGAGTATGACCATAGTATCAGACTGCTGAGTTCAAATCCCTACTCCATCATTTGCCACTTGTGTGACCTTAGGTAAGCTCCTCAGCTTCTCTAGGCCTTGGTTTCCTCATCTGAAAAATAGGGATGATATAAACGTCTACCTCATAGGATGGAGGTGATGGTTCAATGAGATAATGTATACAAAGCATACTGGCATAGGATGAGCACTTGACAAAAGCCAGCTATAGGTTGCTTTACTTGAAAGCCATTTTTAGTTCTTGGGGCATTTTTAGGATCTAAAAATCTAGAGTTGCCTATCTTCATATATAAGTATATAAGTATATAATATATACTTATATATATATATATATATATATATATATATATATAAGTATATGAAGATACAACATATATAAAACATTTATTTTCAATTGTACAAAATATTTTATTGGTTCATTTAATGTAATAATAAAGCAGAATTTTCAAGATAAAAAATATCTTTTAGCAAATTTTTTTCTCAAGGGGCTGAGTATTAAATAATTTAAGCTGCACCATCTTAATCTGGGTATTCTCTCAAATTTAGAAATATTCTTAGGATTATAGGGGCTTGTGGTCTAAGTATTGCAGTTTGGCTTAGATTGCCCAAGTTCAGTAAATCTACACATTAAATAGTACTCTATAAATTAATCTTGATTGCTCTACAAAGGTATCTCTGCAACTTATGTCTTCTTAAAATCAGTTCCATTCTTTAACACCATTCCATTATGCTTTAGTATGTAGTTTAATGCTTTTTTCTTCCAAGTATAAAATATAAGCTAAGAAATAACATGCTTAAGGCAGCATTTCTGATCTGGCAGTCTTCAATTTTGCAGTCAAGAATGTGTTCAACAAGCCAGAGATGTACAATTCCCCAAGCAGGTGAAAAAATGTGATTGTGAGGGCTGAGATGACAGTTTTCATACTACTTCCAATGCGTGTCCTGTGCATCTGTTCTATATCTAGGAATGTGTTTTTACATTTTTCTAGAGAAAATTAAATGAGCGTTTTTATGTTTCGTTTCCCAGTTATCATAAAATATGTAAAAGAAAATACAGAAATTAAAGGGCAAAGAGATACTTACTGAGTGCAAAGCAGCAAGATTTCAAGGCTGGTTATAACCCTAGACAACCTTTGTCACCCATACAAGTGTTTCTTCAAATAGTGGGGAAATCATAACAGGTATGGAGTAGAACCTTGTGTTTATTTTGTTTAAAGTGAATACATTCATTCATATAGAGCACAGATAAATTTTGAAGTCTCATTTCAAAAGAGGCAATGAAACATTTGAAATCATTTAGTTGACAAAGAGTTTTCCCTTGAATTTAACTGGATTCCAAATAAAACTCTAATCAGCTTAGAGATATATAATACCCATTTCAAGATGTCTCACTTTTAAACATTTTTACAACACCATACACACACACACACACACACACACACACACACACACACACACACACACAAGAAAACAGAGCTATGGTTGCTGTTTGATTATAATCTGAGGCTTTTAAACATAGTTAACATTTTCATAGACTAACAATGTGTTTGCAATTATATTATAAAGTATTATTAAAAGTATTATAATAGTAGCTTATTTGTGATCTTTTAGAATTTTAATTAGTAAAGAGAAGTGAGCAAAAATGCCCCTGCTATTCTATTCTAGTAAAACACCCCAGAAGGATAAAGTTTAACTAGAAAATAGAGGATATTCTTAATGATTTCTATGGACTGAATGTTTGTGTTCCCTCAAAATCTATTTGCTGAAGTCTAAATCTCCAATATCATGGTATTTGAAGGAGGGGTCTTTTGGAGGTGACTGGGTCATGAGGGTGGACTCTGCATGAATAGGATTAATGACATTAAAGGGATATGCAGAGACCAGAGCTCTCTGCTCTCCAATATGTGAGAATACAGCAAGAAGATGGCCATCTGCAGACCAGCAAGCAGTACCTCACCAAACATCAGATCCACAGGAGTCTTGATCTTGGACATTCCAGTGTCCAGAACTGTGAAAGATAAGTGTTTGTTGTCTAAGTCACCCAGTGACTTAGAGATTTGTTATAATAGCCTAAACTAAGACAATGATATTCTTTCAAAAGTATTCATTATTCTCCTCCTTGACTTTCTCTTCTACTTCCTCTGTCCCCCATTCTCTTCCTTTGCCATCCTGAATAATGCAGCCTTAAAGGCATTAGATGGGACAGGCAAGATATACATCCGCTTGCGGAAAGGTGATAGAATGCATGGAGTGATGAGGATGGTGATGAGGGATAAGATTAGGGAGTCAGAAATAAGCAGGGTGATAAGGGCATCCATGCTTGAGGGTGGCCTGGTATAGGATGTCAGAGTTCAAACAAGATGAGGTTAGTGGAAGCAGAAAGAAAGAAGGTCCAGTACATTGAATTAGACATTGACCAGGGTGAGGAGGGCATCTGCCAGGATGGCTGCCTGGTTGATGGTGACAGAGCTTAGGTAATGTGAGGAAGACAGCCATGAGGCATAGGGCTGGCCAGGAATGGGGCCAAGAAGGGTATGGAGGTCACCCATATAGGAAAACAGCCTGGCACAAGGACATGGAGCCCAGACAGAATGAGAAAGACATATGGGCAGGGGAAAGGGGTGACAGAGCCATTGGAAATTTATTACATACAGGAGAAGTGATCAAACGAATAAATCAAAGATAATGGGAACCAAGTTTTTCAGTATAAGAAAAGAGAGTTACAAATACCGAATGTGAGAAAACTAGAATGAACTCCAAACAGTTGAATTAAAACAGGTAGGATCAGGTCTGGTTTCCAATAGCTATCTAATGAGATAAATAGAAACATAAAAAGAAACATACATGCATGCATACGTGTGTGTGTGTGTGTGTGTGTGTGTGTGTGTGTGCGCGCGCGTGCATGTGTGTGTCCACTGAGAGGTCTTGGGAACAGTGATATCCCAATAACAATGAGCACACCTGGTGCCCAGATCTTGGCTTCTAAATACTATTTTTCAACAAAAGAACCAGGAATACATGGAAAAAATGGTTGATAACAAGGGTGAGGTAGGGAAAGTGAAGCTGAATGTATAACATTTTCTCCACAAAGCAAAGCTATGCTCATAGAATGATAGGGACATATCAAAATTACATAAAAGCCCCTGGAAAATCTGGGAATATCTTAGCATAAAGATTAACAATAATACTAATCATAATAAAATAGAATCCATTAAATAATAAAATAGAAAACCATGAGTCTGTACAGATATAAGTAGATGAATGAAAAACTTTTGAAAGTTTAACACACAACAAATGGGATATTTACATAGTTTCAAAGTAATTCTCCATAAAATACTTATTAATTACAAAAGTGTGAGGAAAATAACTTCAGAATGCAGAAGCCTGGCAGATACCACCTTAATCAAGTGATGAAAGTGCACAAAATTGTGCACCACCTGACAGGTGTGTAGAACACGGTTATCACCTGAGTGATGTCCTTGCTGAAGGTACATCACCAAAATCTGATTATAATGAATAATCTGTGAATCCTGCAGGGAGTGGCATTCTATAAAAAAAAAAAAAGTGACATTCCGTAATCTTCAAAAGTGTCAGGGTCACAAAAGTAAAAATAAATGAATACATAAAATAAGATTTTATTTTTAAAAAGAGAAGAAACTATTCCAGACTAAAGGGACATAACAACCAAATGTGATGTGTGATTCTTAACTGGATCCCTTTTCTATAAAGGGCATTATTAGGAATTTTGGCAAAACGTGAATGCGGTCTGAACATTAGATAGTAATACCAACCTTATTTTCTCGATTTTGATATTTATATTGTGCCTATGTAGCATAATATTCTTGTTAATACAAAACACACACTAAAGTGTTTGAGGGTATAATGCTTTATGCTAGGAATGAAGAGAATATAATTTAATTTCTTCATTATTAAATATTAAATTCCACTTTCTAATATATTCCTCCCATATATTGAATTTTCCTTATGTCCAAGGAAGTCCTATTGCAGATTCATTGTGGAAAAATTCATGTCTAGACAAAATAATTTTCAGCCTTCATTTCTCATCAGGTTAATAGTTGTCTTCCTTCATGGTCTCTTTCTTAAGGAAAGAGATTAAGGAGAAAGAGATTATGAAGAAAAATTAAAATAATATAAAATATAAGTTAATTTTTTTAAATGTGGACAACGGCACAATTCTGGCTTGTCTCCTATGCCCATGATCTGCTCTCTTCAAAGTTATAGTCATACTGACCACACAGAAAATTTCTATCAAGCCAAAATTTCCCCTACACCATCACTGTACCACTGTGCTATATGTTCAGCTAATCATGACTGCAGAGCCTTTAACTGAAAGAACCTGAGCTTCTGATTTAGGCACACCTAGATTGAATTTTGGCTGTGCTACCACTGGAAAAAATACCAAATAACCCTTAACCTCCATTTCCTCCATTTGGAAAAATGACCAAAATGATATCCAGCTCAAAAGGCTGTGGTCAGGGACACCTGGGTGGCTCAGTTCAGGCTGAGTGTCATACTTTGGCTCAGGTCATGATCTCATGGTTCTTGAGTTTGAGCCCCTCATCGGGCTGTGCAGACAGCTCAGAGTCTGGAGACTGCTTCAGATTCTGTGTCTCCCTCTCTCTCTGCCCCTCCTCCTCTTATGCTCTCTCTCTCTCTCTCTCTCTCTTTCTCTCTCTTTCTCAAAATAAATAAACATTAAAATTTTTTAAAAGGTTGTGATAAGAATTTAAAGAAACAATGCACCTGTTCAAAAAAAAGTACATAAAAGTCCTTTTTAAATAGTTGCTACTACTATTATTCTCTCCCAGATACATAGAAGATCCTCATTTAAATATGTAGTTGCATTACCATTGTTATATTTCCCATTTTTTCTAATATACCTGCTTGCTGTGAATTTTTAACTCCCTCTAGCTACATATTTATGAATAGTTGATTAATAAAAAGACTTATTTTTCAGCTGTCTTTAATCCTTTGTGCCCATAATTTTCTCATTGTAATGACACATTTATGACAGATGGCCTCCTACTCTGCTAGAGAAAATAAGGGAAAATGAGTGGCTTTTCTAAGGATAATTGGGAGAAAGGTATGTTCAAGTTTGGCTTCTGGAAGATGGCCCCAAGGAGCTTATGCATGGACTATTTGCTCTCACATCTGTTAAAAATTAATGCTGTGTGTACATTATGTCATTGGAATAGATTCTCTTCATTAATAGACATATTCATATACATAGAAATGCAATGACTTTAATAAGTTCTTGAGAAAGCATGAGGTGCAAATGCTGGTATGTTGATGTGGATACTTTAAAAGAGTTCTAGATAGATGGAATTTAGACCCCTTTTAACTTTTTGGCCAGTATCACAGCAGACATACTGATGCACTAGTCTTGTCATATGTTCCAACAGGTTTGGGTAACTCTTCAATAAAGAAAATGAGCAATTTTCCCACTGAAGAAGCAAATTTTGCATAATGACTAAAAGTATGGGCTTTGTCTTTGGATTAGCCTTGATTCAAATCTCACTCAATCTCTTTACTATCTGTATGATTAAGTAAGTCACCTAAGTGCTGATATCTTCATCAATAAAATGGAGATAATGATGACTACCTTGTGGGAGAGACGTGGGTGTGAAATGAGAGAACATATTACTGATGCACTTAGCACACTATCAGACACATGGCCATCTCGGAACACATTGCAGTCATTGTTCCACTTGTCTTTTAATCCTTCATAGAAGACAATGGGATATACGGGGAATCAGCCATCTAGCCAAGTTTGAAATCCAGAAACCCATCTTATGATCATTTTAAGCCACAGGATCTTGAAATATCAGGTAAACCATAAAGGTATAATACAGTTTAATTCATATAGTATTAACACATTAATGGAACATAGGAGAGAATCAAGTCCCCAGGTACTCTTAACTGTTGGTCTAGCCATTCAATATTACAAAGTAAAGAGCAACTGTTGTCTTTGCTCTTAAGATAACAGTCTAAAGAATTTAAATAGCCACAGATATTTTTTAGATTGACTAGACATACTCTTGGTATTTTGAATTCACAGACCTGAGTTTCATCAGCACTGAGGCTCTAATTGAGTCTGCAAACATCTTGTCAGGAAACTTTAAAAATAGGTTGGCTTGGTAACCAGGAAATAGTGATTATTTTGCAAACCTGAAGTCAGGCTTTCAGCCAGTGCCCATCTACAACAGTGAATGGTTAGTCCACCAATCCCTAAAGCCTAAATACAAGCCATAAACTAAAATGCCAGGTAATAACCAGGGACTAGCAGTGGTGTCATCAATAGCCCTGGCCCTGGTAGATTTCCAGCCTTAATATTCTGAGCCTATTGCAAAAACAGCAGCAAGAGATCGGTCACTGAGGCATTCTAGGTCAGGTTCTGCTGAAAGAGTGATGATTAATGAAAATATATCAGTCAAGGAAGTAAGTGCTTTATTCTGGCACTGCTTCTGAAATACATGGTAAGAGACTTAAAAGAAACACAGAAAGAAAACATGGAATCTAAAACAACTTTGAATTTCTTCCTGAGAGAGGGGCCAAATGATGTTTCTCATCGCACTTCAAGCCAGAGAAACTTTTAACTGGATAAAGGCAGTCACCATCTGGCTACCCTGGGCCACATCTCAGCCAGACCACCAGACAATACAATAATTTTCTTGCCAAAACCTAAGTAACCAAGAACAAGTGTCCTCCTTAGCACCACAGAAGAGTTCAGAAATAATTAAAACTAGTATCTTCTGTGTTACCTATAAGAGGTAACACCAATATGGAACTTCAGCATCATCCAATTATGGCAAGAAGGGGCAGAAACAACAGTAACTTCTCTGGAGTTATCAGCCCAATTTTGGAAATAATTCAACATAGATGAGGTACAACGATGACCAACAATCTAACTTATCAAGGTATATTTTATTCAATATTTCATTATTCTTTTTATATTTTATTTTTTTTAATTCTTTTTATTGCCCTGTCTAATAGCATTTACTTTTCCAGGCATTTCTAAGCACTTTGCAAATGTTAGTTCATTCCCTCCTTATAACTTTATGAAATAGATACTACTATTAACTTAATTTTACGTATGAGTGTATTGGCAGTGGCATTGCTTGAGTTTCTAAAAGAGTTTCTAAAATAGGTAAAATAAAAATATGGGAAAACTCTGGATTTCTCTAAAAATGACATTTTAAAATGAAAAAAATAAAATGCAATAAACAGTTTATTTAACTTCACGAAGATATTATCTTCATGAAGATTTATCTTCACGACGACTATTTATCTTCACGAATCTGAAGATAAGAGTATAAAATACACCAGAAAAATCCTCATAAAGCCAAGTCCTGGTTATTTTAATGGTGTATATTTCAACTAAAATCTGGGTGAGGTAGATTCTAACGCCAAATGGCTTTATACTCACTACCCATTTCCCCTTCTAGCATTCTTGCTGTCTCTCTCTTCCTGTCTTTGTTTTCTTCCTTCCATGTCTCACTCTCTCAGACTCCCTCGAAGAAATAATTATCAGAGGACTTTTCTCCCTCTGATAAACTACGGGGGCTAATAATGAAGAGATGGGTGAAGAGGGGTGCAAAATACGAGAGGACTTACTTCAAACGCACAGCACATCAAAGTGACTTGCCAGGAAGCCGGGAAATCTTGCTGAACTAAGCTGGGGTAGCTTTCTTCTCCCCTCACCTTCTTGCTCAAACCACCACTCAGGGAAGACTCAGCAATGGAAGGTATTTCACAGTCCAAGCCAGCTGCCTCCCTCTGTGCCAGCTGGGGAGTGATAGATACATACCAGGTGTCACATCTTTTATTTTGATTAAGTAAATGCTCTCAATAGATATCACTGAATAATATTATCACCTAATTCTCTTGGGCTTTCTTTCTCTTTCTTGAAGTATTTGACAGTAGCTTTCAAATTAGGTGGCATAAATGCAAGAAGGATTTCTGCCAACGTGGCCTAGCGTGTTGAGTGATATAAGACGAATGGATGCATCATCTGTGATGTCATCAAAAGTGTATTATTGGAAGTGCAACAACACATTTTATAAGAAAGGCAAGAAATGAGCTAAAAAGAACCTATCATGTCACAAAACCCAACGAAGACTTTATCTTCAAAACCGGACAGTGTTGACAATATAACAAATATCCAGATGGAAACTGAAAGGTTCTGATTGTCACAATTGTTTCAAACATATGTGCTTACCTTGTCACATAAATGAAGCGTTTGGATGCTTTTCCAAGTCACTTTTCACCCATATCTTAGCTACACTTATGCCACAACCTCAGAGTTGTTTATGAGTCTTTCTTCCTCCTTAATACAAGGTCCATTGCCCATTTCCCTTTCCATTCTCTCCCATTCCCAGGCCAAATCCTGCCCAGAATAGGGACCAGTGAATATTGCCTGAATGAGTAATGAGGAATAACACAGAGAAAATGTAAATGAAGACCTCTGTGTGCAACTTTTTCATGGCTTGAAGTTGATCTGGAAGACATTGCCTTGGCATGCCTTGTCTAATTCCTGAAGAATAGTCCATTTTATGTCAAACTTGAGGAAATTTTTGCTAACCATTTGCATTGCATCATTCTACAAATGTGAATTAGAATTACAAACAGTTGATGGCAACAAAAGTCTATATTATTCTTTTTTATTCAGTCTACCAACCCAATGGTTCCATAGTACAAACAAAGTAATAGAAAAAACTTAGGGACAAAATATATTTTCCATCTCTTTAAAGACTGAAACATATGAATGACTCATGCCCAATGTTATGTTTAAGGAACTTTAAAAAATTCAACACTGGACTTTTAGTGCTGTCATCATTTTATACCTGCTGCTAAAACCCATATTTTTCTAAACATCCTACAGCTTTGGATTTGCAGGGCTATCTACAATACAGATTTACTTTCTAATATGTTCAGAAACTATAATAAACTACTACTATTGGTCTCTCAAAAGCCCAGAACCCAGTGAAGGTTCTGTTTCTTTTCCTTTGCTTCTTAACACCAAAAAAAATTTTTTTAATGTTAATAAAATTATATAATCATGTCATTTGGTATAGAAAAAAACTGACAAAATCCAACACCATTCATAATAGAAACTCTGAGCAAGTTAGGAATAGAGAGTTGCTAACCTCAACTTGATAAAGAACACCCCAAAAAAACCTACTGCTAACATTATACTTAATGATGAAAGACTGAATGCTTTCTCTGTAAGATCAGCAAGGTCAGGATGTTTGACATCTACTCTCCATTCTTTTTTTTTTTTAATTTTTTTAAGCTTTATTTGTTTTGGGGGGAGAGAGAGAGGGAGACACAGAATCTGAAGCAGGCTCCAGGCTCCGAGCTGTCAGCACAGAGCCCACAAACCGCGAGTTCGTGACCTGAGCCAAAGTCGGACGCTTAACTGACTGAGCCACCCAGGCGCCCCTCTCCTCCCCATTCTTATTCCATATTCTACTGGAAATCTAGCCACTGCAATATGGCAAAAAAATAAAAGGAATATAAATTGGAAAGGAGGAAATAAAACTCTCTCCTTGCATGCAACATGGTTATCTACATAGAGAATCCCAATAAATCTACAAAAATAACCCTAGAACTAACAAATGAGTTCATCAAGGTCAAAAGATAACAGATCAACATACAAAAATCAATCACATTTTCACATACTGAATAATATGTATAGGATCTATATACTGATAATACAAAATACTGATGAAATGAATCAATGTCCTAAATAAGTGGGGAGATATACTGTCTTCATGAATTGGAAGACTCAACATAGTAGAGATGTCAATCCTTCCCCAATTGATCTATAGATTTAATGCAATGCCTATCAAAATCCTATTGAGAATTTTTTGTAGACATAGCAAGTTTCTTCTAAAATTCATATGGAAAGGCACAGGTCTTAGAATAGCTAAAACATTTTGACAACAAAGAAGATAGGGGAAGAGACCACTCTGATATTAATGTTTATTATATAGCTACAATAATCAAGACAGCATAGTCAGTGGAGGGATAGAATCATTGATCAATGGAAGTAAACAGAGAACCCAGAGATAGACTCACACAAATGTGTTCAACTAAATTTTAACAAAGGTATGGGAAGAAGAGCTTTTCAATAAATGGTGCTGAAAATAATGGTGCATCCCTTCACAAAATGTGAATCTCAACCTAAACTTTACTTATAAAAAATTAACTCAAAATGGATCACAAACTTAATTATGACCCATCACACTTGTGTAACTGTAAAACTATAAAACTTTTAGAAAATCTTCAAGATCTAGGACTAGGCAAAGATTCCTTAGACTTGACAGCAAGAGTACAATCCATAAAAGGGAAAGGTGATAAATTGGACTTTATCAAACTAATAAATACTAACCATACAATAAAATGTTGATAAATTCTACTATATAAAAATGAAGACTAATGATACATTATAAGCCATCATGAAGAACATGAAAAAATAAATCAAATCCTATGAGAATATATTTACAAACATTACTATCCGAAATATATTCACAACTCATTCAAATGATTTTTTTAAATCAGGCAACCAAAACAAAATGGTCAAAAACTATGAAGAGGTAATTTTATGGAAGAAAAAACTTTAACAGCCCATTAAACTGTGAAAGAAGCCTAACTTCATTAGTAACAAGAGAAATAAACACAACACTACAATAAGATACTGTTTAACATTCATTAGACTGGGAAAAACATTATAAGTCCATTACCGACAAGGCTTAGAGACAACATAAAGCAAAGGGTATTCTTACATACAGCTGATAAGGGTATAAACTGATACTGCCTCTTCAAAAATGAATTTGGCACATTTTAGTAGAGATGAATATGTGCATACCCTCTGCCTCCACATTTCCGCTTTAAAGCATACACTCTCAAGAAACTCTTGCCCATGTACATCAGAAGACATTCCCATGAATATCAATAACAATGGTGTGCTTTCAGGTAAAATTTTTGTAAATTAAAAAAATAACTTCCATATCCATCTAAAAGAAAATGGATAAATAAATTTTGAAAAATACAGTGGAATATGATATGATGATGAAAATGAACATGACTACAAGCTATCACACGAAAGGATCTTAGAACCATAATACCAGGTCAAAACATCAAAAACAGAAGACCGAACGTGATATGAAATCATTTTGAAAAAACTAAAAAAAAAGCAAAGTTAAGAATTGCCTAAAGATACTTACATATGTAATGAAACTAATTTCTTTTTATTTTATTTGAGTTGACATACAATGTTACATCAGTTTTGGGTGTACAACAGTGATTCAACTTCTCTGTATGTTATGCCACGTTCACCACAAGCATAGCTACCATCTGTCACCACACAATAATACTACGATACCATTGACGATATTCCTTATGCTGTACGTTTTATTCCCACGGCTTATTCATTCCATAACTGGAAACCTATATCCCTCACTCCTCTTCATTTGTTTTGTCCATCTCCCCACCATCCTTCCTTCTAGCACCCATCAGTCCACCCTATGCATTTATAGCTCCGATTCTGCTTTGTGCTTGTTTATTCATTTTTTGGTTTGTTTTTTAGATTCCACATAGGAGTGAAATCATATGGTATTTGTCTTTGTCAGTGAGACTAAAATAAGGGAAAAGCAAACAGGAGGGAGAAAAGATCTGGAGAGAACATACAGGAAGGTCTAACATGCTTAGCAATGTATTCTTTTAAAAAAAAATAATGTTTATTTATTTTTAAGAGAGAGAGAGAAAGTGGGGAGGGGGAGACACAGAATCCAAAGCAGGCTCCAGGCTCTGAGCTGTCAGCACAGAGTCCAAAGCAGGGTTTGAACCCATGAACTGAGAGATCATGACCTGAGCTGAAGACCGATGCTTAACCGACTGAGCCACCCAGGTATCCCAGAAACATATTAGTTCTTAAATTGGGAATTAATTCAAAGTGCTTGTGTTATCTTGCTTTATAACCTTCATGTATCATGAATATGAATACAGAATCAAATATTACAAAATATTATATATTTGAATACTATAGTATATATGAAACAAATATTACAAAATCAAATTTCTGAAAGAATAAAAGCTAAGGAAAAAATTAAGAAAAAGGTAAAAAAAAATGTAGATTTGTGCTCTAAACTTTCCAATAATCATCTCAGTAAAATGACCTTCAATGCAAGCACACAACTGAATGGAAAGAACACTACTTTTTGAGTTTAATATTTGGATATAAATATTAGCCCTCAGGGGTGCCTAGGTGGCTCAGTTGGTTAAGTGTCCAAATTTGGCTCAGGTTATGATCTCATGGTTCACGGGTTCGAGCCCCACGTCAGGCTCTGTGCTGACAGCTTGGAGCCTGGAGCCTGCTTCAGATTCTGTGTCTCCCTCTCTCTCTGCCCCACCCACATTCACGCTCTCTTTCTCTGTCTTACAAAAATAAATAAACATTTAAAAAATGAATAAATAAATAAATATTAGCCCTGGGAATGCCAGGTATGTGGTTAGTGATTTAGGCAACAGTTATGCACATTCAGCTTCCTCTTCCATAAACATGGAATAATTACACCTACCTCACAAGCATATTGTAAGATTGAATCGAGAAATAACACAAAAACAGCTAGCACAGAATCCCTCAGGAAAGATACATTATGTTCAGTCCACAATAGCTATAATTTTAATGATGATCTCTTACAAACTGGCTAATACTTTGAGGCACCAACCTGTTACTAGTCTCTTGAGTTGTGGGTAACATCTTACTTTCACCACCAGAAAGATATGATTAGTGAAGGAAGGTGGAAACTGCCATTTACTGAACATCTCCTAGGGTTCAATCCTAAGAGTTTTATAGATATTCTGACATCAAATCTGTAAGCAATTACAATGAAGAAGGCACTATCAACTCCATGATACAAATGAGAAAACTGAGCTTAATTACCTTGCTGAAGATAATTCAGCTGGTCATTAACAGAACCAGTGTTAGAACCTAAGTGGGTTCCCTTGTCCGGGTTCCAGGCCCTCTACAGCAAGAATGACTGCCAATAACCTGTCTCCTAGTTTAACCCCAATCGTCCCCTGCAGCTTCAGCCTCCAGCCCCTATCTTAGTCTTAGGGTCCTGTGTAGTTCACAACCTATTTGCAAAGAGATGAAAGTTGATGCCTTGAGCTCTAAAGAATTCTTAAAGACTTCTTGCTCAATCAAGTTCCTTACTTCTCTCATTTTGTAAAATTTGAATTAGCTTCCGTGAGTGTTGGAGGGACTGCTTGAAAAATTCTAGCTTATTTTTACAGTATGTAAACCTTTATGGCTTGTATCTATACCATAAGAATAATACACAAACAAAAATTTTTATCAGGGGCAAACCTTAAATCTTATCACTAAAATTCAGCAAAGTCTGAACTCTAATGGCCATTTCACTGAGGAAGGGAACAGAGGAAGAGAGAAAAGTAGCATGACAGGTGGGAAAAGATGGGAACAAAAACTTAACTTTGGAGAATTCCAAATTGAAACTAGGCCCGTTTACAGTACTGCCAATGGTGACTTTTTCTCCATGTGAGTCAACATCATCCCCATTTCATTTCATCATCCCCACTACATTTTAGTCATTGGTTTTCTAAAAGCCTATACAGTTTAAGTTGTCTAAATTTCCTTCATGTCCATCAGTTTTCAAATTTTCTTCTCTGAGAGGTTTGGTAGGTAACTAACAAATCACATTGCTGAAGAATGTAGGCTCTGGAGTCAGAACTCTCCCAGATCTTTATTAGATAAATAACTTTGGCCCAATTATTTAAGTTCTCTGAGGTGTAGTTTTCTCATCTATAAAATGGATTCTAATAATAGCATCTGCCTCCTGCAATTGTTATGAGAATTAAATGAGGTAATATAACACCATCAAAGGGGATAGCCCAGAACTGTAAATGTAACATTTATCACCAACATTGGCATCAGGATCAAATTGTGAGCTTAATATTACTTACAGTAATGCTAATATGTTATAAGCAGAATAGGACCTTTATGTGTTTGATGATATTAATGATACAAGATGATGATGCTACAAGAATCAAACAAATGGAGAAAATGCCTTAAGAGAATTTCTTTTTTTTTTATTTTTTTATTTTTTATTTTTATTTTTTAATTTTTTTTTCAACGTTTTTTATTTATTTTTGGGACAGAGAGAGACATAGCATGAACGGGGTAGGGGCAGAGAGAGAGGGAGACACAGAATTGGAAACAGGCTCCAGGCTCTGAGCCATCAGCCCAGAGCCTGATGCGGGGCTCGAACTCACGGACCGTGAGATCGTGACCTGGCTGAAGTCGGACGCTTAACCGACTGCGCCACCCAGGCGCCCCAAGAATTTCTTAAAAATATAATCGCAAAATAGTTCACAATGGCCCTCTATACATAATGAGAGACATAAGCAAAGCCTGGCTCTTACATTTTATTTTGGTATATTGTATCCTTTTCTTTTCCTTTTTTTATTGCCTGAACTTGTAAAATAATTCATCTTACTATAGGAAGGATTCCAAATTACTTCATAGGAAATAAGAATAATAAGAAAAGAAATAAGGAAAGTTGACACAACAGCATGTTCTTTCATATTTTTACTTTGGTACCTTCTCCATCCCTCCCCCCAACTGTGATATAATTGTATGTCTAAAAAGATGTATTCTTGGTGCTTTCAGCCTCTACAAGAGCATGAAAAAAACCCTCATGCTAATTTATGGCAGTTTATTTTACATCCATATGGGAAAGTTCATTTGGCTTGAACTTTTTTTCAGACGCTGATGAGGCTGCTATTGATTTAGTACTCTCCTAGAATACAAACCCACAAAACACATAACAGAGGAAAAGCTAATTATGGTAATAAGAATCAAGCATGCATAATTCCATTAAAAATAGTCACCTCTCTTCGTATATCATGACTTTTTTTTTCTTTTAACAACTCTTCTGTTCATTAGGAGAAAATTACCTTTTAGTGTTAAGTGGACTATAAATGCACTGTTTACATTGTAACTGGAAAAAACTAATGTCATATTTAGTATCAGGAAGATTATTGCTATTGGTGTTGTCTCACTGTATTACTTCAAAACAGTGTATAATGAATGCCTAGTTTGCACATGCTGAGTCATTGTCCAAGATTTCATTTTAGAAAAACATACCTCTCCTGGCCTTTGTGGATAGATACTTGAGTTCTGGCTCACTTAAGTTTCAAGTTACTTTACTGTCTCTTACTTTTTCTAAGGAGCAAGTGTTTTAACTACTCAACTATTAGGACAAAAGTTAATTTTTATTTCTACAGAGTATAAAAACTATGAACCATAATGCGAACATTCCAAGGGATTCAGCGTTTCAGAGGTAGAAAAGACAGCCAAATTCAACTATTCCACACTTCTAGCAACTGAAGGAATCCTAAAAGATAGATGCTTCCAGCAAGAAGTCCATTGCCTCAAAAGGTAACCTGTTCTACATATGAGTAATCTTGTTAGAAATTTCTTTGCTGGTCTGAACAGCTCTGTCATTCTTATCTGTTGGAACAAGTTCTTCTATCTAAACATAGATTAAGACCAGGTAGACACAGAGTAATGATGTGAGAAAGATGGAGAATTTAAACAAATTGAACAAATAACACAAGAGAGTTGGGGAATATTTATGTGCCATAAAAATATGAAAAATCACCTACATTTCTATTATCAAAGAAACAAATTAATAAAATGCATTGCCATTTTTATCTACCAAGTTGACAAATATTTTTGAAAAGTAATAAATGTTAGAGGGCTGGAGGAAGAGTAAGAGTAGGGAATAGGATCGCACATACAATGCCAATGGAGTATAAATTTTTACATATTTTTAATGTGCATTTTGCAATGAGTATCAAAAGCATTAAAAATATATTTACTTTTGAACCAAACTCCCATTTCTATTAATTTATTCTAAGGAAAAAATGTATTAAGAATGTTCATTAAGCTTAAATTTAAACATAAAATTATAAATCATAAATATTAATAACATTTTTGTGACCTTGTTTAATTCAAGGGACTTCGAAGGGTTTTCAAGGGTCAAGGGTGGTTTACACTGGCTGCCAGAAGCTCTACTGTCAGCTTCTCTTTCATAGAAATCACTTTTTACGGAATTAGCCAAACCAGATCCAAAAAGCCACAGAAAAAGGAAGTAAGAAATCTTGAACTGCCATTCTGGATCATTCACCTTCAAACTGGAACCTGCATGAAATTCTCAGTCTTCACAATAGCAGCAACCCCAAACTAATGCCTCCTTCTTACTCATCAGAGCCACCATTTCTTGGGTCTTCATAAAGATCTTCAAAATCAGTTTCAAAAAAAAATAATTATGACATCTTACATATCAATGTTGCCTAAGTAGTTGAAATTCCCCCTTTAACATTCCAATGTGGCCTACTCTGCAATTTTTACAGGAGCTTGCTACTATAAATAATTATATTATCAATACTTTAAATCACATTAAAATTCTGGGGTTCCTGGTTGGCTCAGTGGTTAAGCGTCCGACTTCAGCTCAGGTCATGATCTCCCAGTGTGTGAGTTGGAGCCCCATGTTGGGCTCTGTGCTGACAGCTCAGAGCCTGGAGCCTGCTTTAGATTCTGTGTCTCCCTTTCTCTCTGCCCCTCCTCTGCTTACACCTCTGTCTCTCTCTCTCAAAAGTAAATAAACATTAAAAAAATTTTTAAATGCAAGCTCGTGAAGCCACTCTGGAAAATAGCATGGAGGTTCCTCAAAAAGTTAAAAACAGAACTACCCTACAACCCAGAAATTGCACTACTAGGCATTTATCCAAAGGATACAGGTGTGCTTTTTCAAAGGGATACACGCAACCCAATGTTTACAGTAGCACTATCTGTATGGAAAGAGCCCAAATGTCCATCGATGGATGAATGGATAAAGAAGATGTGGTATATACACATTGGAGTATTACTCAGCAATCAAAAAGAATGAAATCTTGTAATTTGCAACTAAGTGGATGGAAATAGAGGGTATTATGCTAAGCGAACTTAGAGAAAGACAAATATCATAGGACTTCACTCATATGAAGACTTTAAGACACAGAACAGATGAACATAAGGGAAGGGAAGCAAAAACAATATAAAAACAGGGAGGAGGACAAAACAGAAGAGACTCTTAAATATGGAGAACAAACAGAGGGTTACGGGAGGGGTTGTGGGAGGGGGGATGGGCTAAATGGGTAAGGGGCATTAAGGAATCTACTCCTGAAATCACTGTTGCACTATATGCTAACTGATTTGGATGTAAATTTAAAAAATAAAACAAAATAAATAATAAAAAATAAATAAATCACATTAAAATTCTTAACTGCAAAAAAAATCTTAATTGCTTACACTATATTTTTATGTCTTTTTCTTTATTCATAAGTTAACCTTTGATAAACGATTTAGGAACAAATTGTGATACTGTGTGATTTCTTTCCAATCTGTTAAGCAGAAATTATATGTTCATTGAATAGAATGTAGGTCCAGATATGTGGGAATGTGAAATTGTGTCTGACTGATTTGGGGTCAACTTAATTGATCGTACACGAATCCTCTTTATTTTGGTTTCCTCATGGTAAATGATAGTATTCATGGTAGAAGTTATGCAATAATAAAATATCTTAAGGAAGCACTTACTACTTAAATTACTGTATTACTTAATTTAAAAAAGGGATCTCAAATGAGAAAGATTGCTTGCTGAACATAAAGAGCCTAGTGTTCTTTCACTGAGCCACCTGTAGGAATGAAAATGCTCACATATTACTTTAAAAACAATGTAAATAAAATAGACCTAAAAATCAATAGAAGCAAAACTGAAGGGACTAGAAAACTGTGCTTCTGTAATAGTGACTTGATTTGTAATAACCTGGGGAAGGAAAAAAATAGGTATTTCTTTATAGGAGACAGCGAAGAAATATGACATAAGAGCCAGAGGCTATACTGAGCCAGTGAAATTGTCCATTATTTAAACTGCAGGTGGTGACACTCACATAAACTGGAATAGCAAGATGCATCTAAACCAAGTGATGTGAGTGGATTTAGTGTGAAATGCACCGTGGGATTCTGTACTTCATGGGAGAATACAGGTGTTCTCTACCTTAGGAGAGCATGGTAGTAGAAATGCTACCTTTGAAAGAAGACCAATTAAAGCCTAAGTACACTGAATCTATAATTTCAACCCTATTTGTATATTATTAACAACTTGGCAGAAAATTTGGGGAATTAAGGTTCCTGAGGTAGCAAAAGAAGGAAAAAGAAGGGAAAGTAAAAGAAAAAGGAGATGAGAAGATGAAGAGGAAAGCAGATGCAGTAGAAGGGGGAGATGAAGAAGGAAAAAAGGAAAAGTGAAGACTGAAGAGAGGACAGATACCTAGGAGATAGCTAAAAGAGGTAAGATCCAGTGCTACCAAAATGCTGAAAATATATTAATGGAAATCAAAAAAGCCTTCCTGCTTCCAGACAAAATTGTAAAATTGATGACATTGGTCTTCATCATGCCCACTCTTAGCCTATATTCCTGGGATCAAAAGTATTTTCTGTAAAGGGCCTGCTAATAAAAGTTTTGGGCTTTAGCAACTTCTCATCTCTGCTGTTGTGACACAAAGCAACCACAGACAATGTGTAAGCAAATAGGTATGGGTATGTTCCAATAAAACTTTATTTACAAAAACAGGCAATGGGCCACATTTGTCCAACCAGCCCATACTGTTCCAATCTTATTATATTGTTTTACTTCATCTAACACATTCCACTAACCATTGCCCAATCACCCAATGCATCACTGACTTTCCCTAATTTTTATAATTATGCTCCCTGTCGTTAAAGCTTCACTCCCCATTTCTTCTCTTTATATTAAGTCTTCCTGTATCTTTCAGGTAGCATCTAGCCACCATAAAATCACCCCCTGCTTAGCAGCTCATGAGAGGAAGAGAACTACAATCTAGAGGGCACCACAAGATCCTTCTACCACTACTAAATACATCCCAAATGAACTGCACTAGGCTCCTATCCAACATCTACATAATTCTTTGTTCAATCATTCAAGAATTGAGTACCTGTTATGTATTTCACCCTATAAAGAAAGATAGCTTTAAAAATTAATTCTTGACCTCAGTGACTCAATCTAGTATGAGAAGAGATTACTTACATGCCACTGCCTTCCTATATCCACCCTTCCCCAATCCCCCTCAAGTCATTAGAAAGCCATTATTAACCTCAGTAGTGGCAAAAAGCAAACTAGAATAGGGAGGCTAGAACTAGGAAAAATTAATGAGAAGATATTTGAGGACCAAAGACTTGATGATATAGCAATTATTTCTCCTCTCTGGAGTTTCATTTCTAGTCAATCACTAGGTCATGTTGGGTAGCAGGCACCAAAAATGCTCTATCCTGATAAGGGAGAAGAGAAAAAAAACCAATTTATCAGACAAAATACTGTCCTTACTCCTTCTTTAAGTTTATGTCATTTTGTGAAGAACTTCCAGAGAGAAATGGTTCATGACTACCAATCCTTGATACCAAACTAATTTAAAAATTGTACTAAAACAAAATGAAATTCAACAGTCTGCTAATGGCCATGGCACATTATACTGTATCAGATTAATCTTCCCACCAGTACCAGCTAGAAAAGCTGGATAGCATATAAGAACCTCTGCTTGGAGGCAGCAAATGGCTACCATGGCAGCAAGACAGGCAGGGAGGCACACATTCCAATCTCCACTCAAGAGAGAACATGCTGCAAAGATTGCACTTAGCTAATAGCCCCACGCTTTGGGATGTGCTGAGGCACTCATGCTGAGGTCGCATATTCTCCAGGCTGTGCCTGTCCAACAGGGTACTCTTCTAATGAGCACTCTACTCTGCAGCTCCTTTATCAGCCTGGCTGAGCCTATCTCAGAGCTGCACTGGTCTGAGACTCTTCCTGCCCAATCCTACTCTTACCTTCCTCCTCTGCTCTCAGCGGCATCAGGTCTGCAATGCAGTCTCTCTGCTTACTCCTGCTCACTCTACCCTATGATTCACATTTACCAACCTCAAAAATAATGACACTTTCTCAGTAGCGCAGCCACATTCCACAGGAGGCTAACAAAGGGTATTTTAATCAAATACTTTGCTTTGGAATGTAACCAACAGCTTGTATAAACATAGCAAAATGCTTCATACCATGTGAACTTTTGGCATATTTCGCCAAGCAAAATGGCTGCAGCTTTCTATTAGTGAAGAAGTTTATCCAGAATGGAAATGCATAATTTAGGTTTAATAAGACTTTTCAACATAAGCTGTACATACAAATGTGTATTTTCTCCTTTCCTTGTGTTTACAGCATGAGATAAGCTGTAGACCAATTTTATGTAGCTATTTTATATGCAAATAAGAGGTTACTTTTACGTGTTTTCAGTTTTATAGGAGACAGGCAAGAGAATTTCAAATAATGCAGTTTCCACTTTAGTCGGAGGATTGACTTTTCTATTTTCTGTGGACATCTTTCTCTTGACAGCTGATGAAAAATGTTTAAACACTAAAGGCTTAAGATATCAATACAATTTTATAAACAATTTTATTATTTCAGGTTAAATGAGCTCACTTTGGCTTTTTCAGTATGAGTTGAGATGGTCAGTTGACCTCCTCCTCTATTCAAAAGCAATAAGTGTCTTTTGTATGAATAATTTCCCAGGATCCCCACATGGACAGATGTGAAAATCCTCCAATGGTAATGGTAAGTCAGCTCAATAATGTCACCTGTCTCTGGCCTCTTAGAATGGGGATGAGGAGTTCATCTATTGGCTGGCATCAGTGACCTCAAAAGGAACTGAGAAGAGGATTCTGACATGAACAGATTACAGATCCCATAAGTGGAGCTTAGTTTTGGCAAGATGGATAGATTTGGAAGGACCCATAGACCTAACTGAGCTAATACAGACAGCATGCTGTTGATCCAATGATTCTCCATCAGGAACAAAATCTGCCTTGGCCAGTAGTACACTAAAGGAGCCAACAGCCATTAGGCAGAGGCTCAAGTAAGCAGGTGGTTTCTGTCAATGGATGTCCTACGGTGAACAAAACAGAGCGTGGAGAAGGAATTAGGTACATAATAGGTAGATATTTGGGCAGGGAGTCTTAATGGATATGGTGTGGCAGAGGGGGAAGAAACTGGAGTTCAGGAAGAATTCTGTCCTGAGATGACCGAACAGAAGGCAGTACCTAAAATCAAGAGGAGAAGAAGTTCTCAGTGCACTTGTTCACCACAATTGAGTAAGATCTACTTACTAGAATCTATTTACTAGATAAAGGCCATAGCAGAACCACCAGAAATTCTTTTCATCTGCTCCATACTCAGGACTCTCTATATCCTACCTGAAGAGTACCAGGTCTGATGGAGGGAAGGTGGTCAGGAGAAAAACCAGAATTCACACCTGTAATTCTGGGGGCTGCTGTAACAGGAAGCCAGACAGAATGGATAGAGGGAGTATCCCGCTATGGGGTATTGGAAAAAAACTGGTCCTAATGAAACTCAATATCATCATCTGAAAATAGAAAACAATGTCAGCTTCTAAAGTTGTTGAAATGATTGAATTACAGATGGTTAGCTCATAGTGTGAAGTCCAAGGCTGTGAGTGAACCAGGACTTTCAGCTACTCATAGAATCATACAATGATCAAGGACATTCTCTTAACTTGGGAGCTTTTGACAGGCTATCAATAGTGTGGCAATAACAATAGCTAACATATATTGAGTACTTAGTATGGGCCAATCCCTCTTGATTCTTTACATCTATTATCCCATTTGATCCTCTCAACCCTATGAGGTGGGTAGTAGTATGAACCGCATTTTACAGATATGAAAACCAAAGAATAGGGAAGTGAAGTGACTTGTCCAAGGTTACACATTAGCAAGTGGTAGTAATAGGATTTGAACAGAGGCTTAGGAGCCCCCACTTTTAGTTATTTTAGTTACACATAACACCATACTTCTACCATGGAGGGGGGGGTGATAGAGGAAACTATGTAAAAGCAAGAATTAGCCCATTCAGTACCTATTTAGAATACCAGTGGTAGACCACAATGAGACATGTAGAAAAAGTAGTCAAACTGTGGCAGCACGTTTTTAATGTCATTTTTTCCAGTGATCATTTCCCTGACTATGCTCTTGGCATGGAGCTATGTCAGCACAGCCATGGCAGGAGCAGGGTTTATGGCCAGAGCCTTTATTACCAAAATGAGCAATGGTGCTGTATGGCCAGCATTATTTCTGAGTTGTGGTCCTCTGTGGTGCACAGAAACAAGCAGTACCTACATCATTTTTCCTCTGATTTGTAAATTCCAGAATGACAGAATACTACGTATTAGATCATCATATAACCTATCTACAAAAACTTTAAATATAAACATATGCCCTCAAGCATCTGGAAGATTTAGTAAGGTTTGCAAAGTCATTCACTCAAAAAGGCTTTCAATGATAATTCACCAAAAATAAAATAAAAGTGGAAGAATTTTTTAAACAGCAGCTTGATATCTATGATATATCTACAGAGCATTTAATGTGTTTTGATGTATTTTTTTTCACTTTTACTTAAGCAATTCATGCTTTCAGATAACTTAGAATAACATCATCTGAAAATCACCTAAAATATTACCACCAGAGATGATCATTATAAATATTTTATTTTTAAGCCTTCAGGAATTCTGCCCTAGTCATTTAACATTTAGTAAAAATAAAAACATATTTGTCATACAATATAGTCTACTACGTAACTTCCTCTCTCATTTAGCTATAGTATGAGTACCTTTTAATGTCCTATATAAAATTACATTTCTTATGACTACATCTTTTTATTTTATGGGTGCCCATAATTTACTTCATCAGTCCCCCATTGTTGGGTTTCTAGGTTATTGCCAAATTTTCTTATTTATTTTTAAGATAGCTTCTTACACTTAGCAAATTAACATTTAATCTATTATGTAGAAATATTGTTACCAATTTCTAGTTTGCCTTTTAATTTTGCAGTAGCTTCCATTCAAAAATAAGTTTTTAATTTTAATGTAGAAGTGTATGACAGTTTCAATTGTGAATTCTGCTTTTAGTGCCATGCTGAGAAAGCCTTTTTTTCAAGAATAAAGAATACCCATCCATTCCTGTGATGTGTATATATTCATGGGTGATCTCATATAACATTTTTATGGCTTCATTTTTTCCATATAATATGTTTTTGAAAGAGTTGATACTAATACAATCCTGGAAAATCACATATCAAAAACTGTCAGATAGCTTGCTTTGTAAAAGAATATTGAGATGACTGCTTCACAGGAGAAAGGAGCCCTTGTGGATTACAAAAAACTCAATGTAGAAGACATTGGAGTTTCTTCTGTGAAATGAACGATTTCATTACATTTCTATGAAAGTTGATAAAATGGTGCTACATAAAGACAAGTAGATACCTTCAGTTAGATGTCCAGGCTGAGCTGCTTATGACTAACAAGGATATCCACTCCCTACTCCATTTGTAAGGACTTATTTCTGAGGATGCTGCACCTTCCCACCAGCTTATTCTAATTCCAAATGGACTGCCTCCATAGCTTCATCTATTCCTTCAGAGGCTGTGAGGGATATTTTTACATCAGAGAGGACACTGGTCAAAAAGAGAGAAGGCATGCCATGGCTACTACTCCTAATAATAGTACTACATTTTCAAACCATGTAATTTTGGTTTAAGATTTTTTTAAGTAGCAGCTAAGAAACCTGACATGTAATGTGCAAATTGCAAAACCTTGACAAGATTCTACATGCCTTTTTCTTTCACTGATTTTATTTCTAAATTATTTTTTTAAAGATCCTACAATGCCTCTGCGATTAAACTTTAATAACCTTAAAATCTATTCATTATTCCATGGCCACCTTTAAGATGTCAGTCAGTGATATCACTAACTTCCCAGTTTAAGATGTTTTTCCCCTTGGAAGAATCTGTTCATTACAGTAGTTAACAACTACTCAGTTAGCAAAGAGCCTTAAGACAAGGCATGGGACAAGTTAATGGCATAACAAATCAGTCGTTAAACTAAATGGTCAGTTTGCACAGCAGAGTATTATTGCTTTATTGAATCCAACTTAAAGATTTACAGAAGTTACATTTTATTCCAGGTACAAGATGCACAAATGAAATACAGAGGGGTGCAGTTTTGTTTTACGCTGCTTTCATTAAGAACCCAATTGCATGGCAAAATCAGTTAGTATATATCTCGGTCCATGTGACAGCCAATTTTCCACTGAGATTGGAAACTCTGGGAGCTTTTTAATCCTTGTTCTCACTCTGGGAATACAGGGGTGGGAGTTACAGCATGTTTTTAAATTGTTTAAAGTAAAGCATCAATGGTAACAAGGGCTTATCCCTGACTCCTAAGCAATGGAACATCTCCGAACGGATAGTGCATGACCTGAATTCTGGGTCTACTTTGATAATGAAATTTGTCTGGGACGCTCTTACTGGCCCAACATGGTCAGGTATTTTTCTCCAGTGAATTTCCTTTCACAGAAAATATATATTGCTATAAACATAGCTGTCACCAAATAACCTGTGACACAAGCAACTTGACCATCTAAAGGCCCTAAGCTGATAGCATCGTGATTCACTTCACAACTATTTTTTCTTTGCATCCCAGTACTTCCAAAGATCTAGGGATATTGTATATACCAATCCACATAAGGTTTATATTCTTGTGGAGAAGGCAGCTTTCCAAAACATAATTTTACATTAATACATTACCGTATTACATTAAACAGGATACATTAAGTACATAAACCATTACACAGGATATATACATTAAACAGGATGAAATACATTAAATACATACATTAAACAGAATAATTTTGCAAGGAATAAATGCTATAAGGAAAAGAAAATATGTTCAGGAAGAGTGTTGAATGGGAGTCCACTGTTCATGTAAGGAGTAGAAATTATGTTATTTGGAGAACTGCAGAAAATCAATCAATCAGGGGTCCACAAAGTAAAAGAAAGATAAATAAGTTTTTGACTGAACACTTATAAAGCACCCTTTTACATGCTTTCAAAGGCCTGTCTGTTGCTTTTAGTTCTCTGAGAACCTTCTTTCTCTTCAGAACAGAAGAGCTACAGCAATAGATTAAAGCTTAGAGTTTAGGGATAGTACATGCTCAAGATTCCTGCTCAGTGCCTAGCACTACATATATAATGCTTTTTATAGCAGTAACAACAATGATGAGAAAGGTCAAATTGCTGGGGTTTTGGAATAATTGCTTGGTTCAGATCTATAAAAAGCTGTTAAATCAATCCTCTAGAGAATAGTATGTTTTGTTATTCTGTAAGGGCATAAGTGTAAAAGTTCTTCAGCTTACAGACCAATTCTGGACCTCAGTTTAATATCACTTAATATATTTATGTTCTACAGTTGCAAGCCACAAACTCACTTCAAATGTCTTTAGTGGGAATAAAATACCACAAAATAAACTGTTAGACTTTGTGTGTGTATGCAATAACAGCTGACAATCCTCACTTTCCAGACTAGGTACTTATGAGCCAGCAACAAAAAAGAACAGATTTTCAGAAAGCCTGTGTTCAAAAGCATACATACCATTGGAAACATTTTAAAAATGATTTCTTTCAGTAGGAATTATTTCATTTTCATATTGTGGCTGGTAAGGTAAACTCTTGTTTGACAACATAAAGACTATTTATGAAAGACATACGACATCAATTGCAGCTTACATCATATAGTATATTTGCATAAACGTATATGACATCATTTTAGAATTCTTTGTTTCTTGCTCCACTGGTACTTTTACCAAATACAGACTGACAGTGTCCTACACTAATTAATCCATTTACTAAAACAAGCATAACAAAACAAAACAAAAATCCGTTGTCTTTCCCCTCAGGGAACTCATTGAAAATTAAATGAGAGGAGCATCTGGGTGGCTCAGTCAAACATCCAACTTCAGCTCAGGTCATGATCTCATGTTTCATGGGTTTGAGTCCCTCATTGGGCTCTGTGCTGACAGCTCAGAGCCTATAGCCTGCTTCAGATTCTGCGTCTCCCTGTCTCTCTGCCCCTCCCTTGCTCTCTCTCTCGCTTTCCCTCTGTCTCTCAAAAATAAACAAACATTAAAAAAAAAAAAAACTTAATGAGAATTCCCCTCACAGTTCTTAGCTCTCCTGGCCTTAGCAGAGGAAGCAAGGTGTATTGGTCAGGGAGCCAGCAGGAAATAAGTGACATTCTCTCAAAGGCAGGTCAACAGAGTGTAATAAATGAGACATCTTACAGAGATGGGACAGGTTAAGGGAGACCAAGATGGTGATGAAGCAACCTGGAGCTGGCAGCAGCAAGAACAGGTTCCACCAGGTTTACAATGGCAAGGGGAGTATATCAGTTTCATACTGTTGCTGGGGGAAAAAATGACCACAAAATTAGTGACTTGAAACAGTAGAAATTTTTCTCTTATGCTTCTGGAGGCCAAAAGTCCAAAATGAGTCTTACCAGGCTAAAATCAAGGTGGTGACAGAACCACTCTCCCTCAGGAGCCAGTAGGGGAGAATCTATTTCCTCGCCTTTTCCAACTTCTAGAGTTGCATGCCTTGCGTTCCGAGGTCCTTTAACCTTCAAAGTTAACGGTATAGCGTCCACTCTTTCTGACTTTGCTTCTAACACATGACGTTTTCCCCCATCCGTGTGTAGCCAAATCTCCCTATATCCTCCTCTTTTAAGAATACTTTTAACTAGGGGCACTGGGTGGCTCAATCAGTTGAGTGTCCGACTTCAGGTCATGATCTTGCGGTTCAAGAGTTCATGAGTTCGAGCCTCGCATTGGGCTTTCTGCTGTTAGTACAGAGCCTGCTTTGGATCCTTTGTCCCCCTTTCTCTCTACACCTCCCCTGCTTGCACTCTCTCTCTCTCTCAAAAATAAAATAAAAAATGCTTTTTAAAAAAAGAATACTTTTAACTATATTTAGGGCCCACTTGGATAACCCAGGATAATCTCTCCATCTCAAGATCCTTAACTTAATGGATCTGCAAAGACCCTTTTTACATGAGATAATATTCATGAGTTCCAAGGATTAGAAGCTGGATATCACTGGGTGCCACTATTCACCTTGCCACCAGGAGAGTCTGGAGTGGTAACTGGAACCCAGGGAGACCTACATTAATAGGAAAAAACTATCTGACAGAATATGCAGTTTATTTTTTAATGTTTATTTATTAATTTTGAGAGACAGAGAGGGAGAGAGAGACAGTGTGTGTGTGTGTGTGTGTGTGTGTGTCCACGCACACACACGCACACGCGCGCGCACATGAGTGGGGAAGGGGCAGAGAGGGAGAGAGAAAATCCCAAGCAGGTTCCACACTGTTAGCCGGACATGGGGCCCAAACTCACAAACTATGAGATCATGACCTGAGCCAAAATCAAGAGTTGGATACTTAACTGACTGAGCCACCCAGGTGCCCCCAGAATATGTAGTTTAGAACTACTTACCACATGTGGTAGTAGAACACAGCCACTACCAAGAGATGACCAAACAAGAAGAGATTCTGGGAAATAAGTACCCCTACCTCTCTCATCCCACCTTGCAATTTCTGCCAGTGCCTTCCAAAGTCCAACCTCAAATGGAAACTAGAGTGCAAGGAAGGATAGACCATTCATCCATAAAGGTCAGCATGTTAGAGCTCAGAGGATGGCAGAGAAAGCTGACCAGTGGACCTCAAGAATCAAATGGAAACTGTCCAGCAAAAATGGGTACCAGAAGCAGAGTGACAACAGTTCTGAGGCCACGTGTGGGACTGAAGACTTCCACAAGAGACTGAAGAAATATGGATCAAATTACGATGGCTAAAAATAAATAAATCAACCAAGTAGTCTGATTTCAGAGAAGTAAGGTTCAATTCAGGACCCACCATAAGGACTTATCTCGGAGACTGCGAAATCATTCTAGGGCTATTTCACTGTGCACTCATGGAACTCAACCAGGCTTTAATTCTCCAAGACTCATTCCAAGATTTTGGAACCTTAACGAGGTTTTTCACTCACAGATTCGCAGTTTATAAATGAAAATAAAGAATGAATTTGTTAAAAATACTAATTCAAAGGGATACACGTATGCCTATGTTTATTGCAGCATTATCTAAAATAGCCAAATTATGGAAGCAGCCCAACTATCTACTGATAGATGAATGGATAAAGAAAAGGTGGTGTATATATAGAAGGGAATATTGTTCAGCCATAAAAAAAAGGATGAAATCTTGCCATTTGCAATGATATGGATGGAACCAGAGAGTATAATGCTAAGCAAACTAAATCAGCCAGAGAAACACAAATACCATATGGTTTAACTCATATATGGAATTTAAGAAACAAAGCAAACAAAGGGAAAACAGTCAAAGAGGCAAACCAAGAAATAGACTCTTAACTGTAGAAAACCAATGGTTATAAGTGGGGAAGTGGGTAGGGGGATGGGGGAAGTAGGTGATAGAGATTAAGGAGTGCACTTGTCAGTGATGAGCACCGGGTGATGTGTTGAATTGTTGATTTACTATATTGTGCACCTGAAACCAATATAGCACTGTATGTTTAACTATACGGGAATTAAAATTTAAAAAATTAATTAAAAAATGAAGTAAACAAAAAAAGATGTATTTGTTTTAATTGAGTGAGAAGAATCTAACACATGGCACTTTGGTTTAGATTAATGATGTCATAAAAGCCAAAACTGTGTTTGAAACCTCTTCTCTAGAGACATTTAGGTTGTAACTGAAGTAGATGGGATTAGGGAAGGCAAAACTTGGTTACCTTTGACATCCCATTGACTTTATGGCCAGGAATCAAACTTGCTTACGTCAGAGACCAAATTAGTGTCATCTCTAGGCCAAAGTCTCTGTGGAGAAATCAGTCTGTGCTCCTAAAAGCTTTGAATCTCAGGATGTTTGGTCTTGGTGGTTTGTATTTCACTGGCCACAATATTAAGACTCAAAGAGTGCCAAACCCTTGAGCAAAGCCCAAAGAACAAAAACTTTGTGATACAATGGTACCTAACAAAAGAATTGCATGTTGAAGAAAAATAATTGCAATTTATTGTGAAGAGTAGGAATTCTAAAAACTACTTTACTTCACTCCCATTTTAGAAGTTATTTAAAAATATTTTTGAATAAAAGAGTGGAGAAATCTAACATAAAAGTACCCGAAAACAAAATGAGTGCAGTATAAATGATTTGGTTTATAGGTACAAAAGACATGCATTTTAATCAGTAGAGTCCCAAATGACCCTGATTTTTATTCTTTCCAAGTTGATCATAGTGTAACTCTTACACAGAGAATTAAAACCCCAAAGCCTAGGTGAAGTATGATGCTTCTACCATTGCCAGAACCCCAAAAACTTGGACAGGGCCTGGACACTCCACCGGCCACACAATGAGACTCTTCTCTCACCTTCATCTGCCACTCTTGGTTGTCTTGTGTGCCACCCTCTTGCTTAGACAGGGCCCTTGAAAGTAGTTGCCAGTGGCTCAATATCTTGGAGTGGATGAAGAACAATTGGAAGATTCAGTAATAAAAATGAGGAAGCTGAGAGTGAAAAAACATGAAGCCACAGATTTGTCAGGAGAAGGAAGAAGATGCATTTGAGCAATCTAAAGACTCAACAAGGGCAGATGCATCCACCAGAATTATAAAAGGAGAAAAGAATGGCATTATGAAGTTCCTTATAGACTTGACACAGAGGGTACAGAAATTTTGTTGTTAAGGAAATGCCTCATTCCATTAACCTCAGGATCACCAGTTTTATATCCAGAATATCATAATTCTTCATCTAAACATGGTAGAGCACCTGTTAGGATGAGCACTGGGTGTTGTATGGAAACCAATTTGACAATAAATTTCATATTAAAAAAATAAAATAAAATAAACATGGTAGGGCCATTTCATAGACAGATGACTGTGAGTCCCCTTTCCTTCTTTAGAGCTCATGGATGGGTGACCCTGTGATCTAGTCATAAATCTAAGCTCAAAGATTTGAATGGCAATGTATTCCAAGATGCTATCTTGGATAGCAACTTGATGGAACTGTTGATCAGGTACAATTAATGAAAGAAAGAATAACTTAGATGAAGAAATGATCTTTACTTATGTTTATTGCTGGTTTTGAGATACTAGCTGTTGGAATTTATCAATTCCTATAATTTAGAAATCAAAAGAAATTCATACAGAAAATAGAAATGGATACATCAAACCAGAGTGATACTAATTCATTCCTCATAAAACCTTGAACCAGATTAATAAAGCTTCAACCAGAGGTTTTCCCAGAATACAGGCAAGGAAGAAATCAATGAGATCTGATAAGCAAATGCTCCTTTGTGCAACAATTCAGACTTTACTTAACTGGCCCTGTATTTTTCAGTTTGGAAGGAATTAACACAGAGAAGCAATATCGCCATAGAAGGCAACTGCAACAGATGTGTGGACTGAGCAATCAGAGTCAATGGCCATAATGATGCTGAAAATGTACCACATTCACTTCTGCAAAGTCATATATTTGCTTTTCTAAAACCACTAGAATGTGTGTGTGTGTGTGTGTGTGTGTGTGTCTGTGTGTGTGTGTGTGTGTGTGTGTGTGTGTGTGTGTGTATGAACAGTCTCTCAAAATAATTATTGGACCACCTGAAGCACACCTTTAGGGTACTAAATATAGTGTCTATGTCTCTTCTTATTTATAGTTTCTAATATTTCTCTTCCAAAACATAATATATATTTATCCAGCATGATGATAGATTTTATGCTAGAACTGTATGAAAGAAAACAATTTGTGTCTTCCCAAATAGTTCCAAGGTTATAGGTTAGCCTGCTGTTATTTTACAAATAGTATTCTAAAGATACAAGGAGGAATAGATGCTCTTTAGCATTAAAAAAAATGCTGTTTTCTTTTCTTGCTCTTTAACATGCACATTGAGAAACCTTCCCAACAGTTCGAGAAATCTAGGGACGTTTCAGTGACAAAATTGAGAAGCATAAAAATTTCTGCCGGCTTTGCTACATAAACCTCACTTAATTTTTTTTTTAATGTTTTCACATTTATTTTTGAGAGACAGAGAGACTGATTGTGAGTGGGGGAGGGGCAGAGAGAGAGGGAGACACAGAATCCGAAGCAGGCTCCAGGCCCTGAGCTGTCAGCACAGAGCCTGACAAAGGGCTCGAACCCACAAACTGTGAGATCATGACCTGAGCTGAAGTCGGATGCTTAACCGACTGAGCCACCCAGGCGCCCCTTAAATTTTTTAACAAAAAGGAAATAGTACCAAGCACACACACACGCACACACACACACACACACACACACACACACACACTGAACAAACTTTGGGTTACATGGAAAACACTGACTTAGGTAAGAACAATTCATAAATGGCTCACAATTAAATAAACATTGATTAATGAAAAATTTTTAGGTTCCCAAAAGTAGTTTTCCTAAATTCTTAAATACATACATTATATTTTATAGCATTTATTGTAGAAACTAAATACACAAGTAATTTCACTGAAAAAAAAATCTCAAGGACAAATCTAAAACCATCCTTTCTCTCTCCAAACATCCCCCAGGCAGGACACATGGGACACAGACAAGACTCACAACAAGTCATATTGAAGACTTCTGGTCCAAGATAACAACCTGAATCCACATCATTAATTCCAGCTCCTCAACAGATTCCCATTCAAATATTCAAAGAAATATAATCAGTAATTATCACTGGAAATTGGGCAAGAGTGCTACTCACATTCTAGAACGTTTTAAAGACTTTTCATAATGTATATTGAAGATTAAACAAGACTGAAGCAAAGACCTACAGCCTACAACCCCTGAAGGTGATGAGAAAGGCTAATAAGTAGTAATTGAAAGAATTTTCCAGTGTAAATTCATTAACATCCCTCCCCACTCCTCAACTCAAAGCAGAAGAGAAAGAGGGTTATCAACTCCTAGAAGGCAGTAATAATTTAATCAGTCACACTAATATCAGGAAGTGGCCAGATTCCAGAATCCACACAGATCCTGCTGAACATCCTTGGCTCCCATGTGGCATGATCAAAATGGTGAGTTGAGCAAGCAGGGAACACAACTATTCCTAATACGGGTGTGCTTGCCAATTGGAAAAGGCAGTTACCTTCAAGAGAGTGAAGAAGGGTCCTCAGCCAATAAGAGATACAAGGAAAATTTTGCCTTTTTGCCTCTACCTTCATAGGCCATCTGATTGTTCTGACTAAATACCAACAGATTTCCTATTTTTCCTTAACACCCAAAAATGTCAATAGCCTTTACCTAAATTTAAGTTAGGTTTCATCATTCCTCTTTATATTTGAATCTTCAGCACTGTTTTTAAATTTAACAATTTTTATTTAATTGTGTTTAAGTTTATTTATTTGTTTGAGACAGTGTGAGAAGGGGATGGGCAGAGAGAGAGAGAGGGAGACAGAGAATCCCAAGCAGACTCCGTATTGCCAGCACAGAGCCCAATGCCGGGCTCAAACCCACAAACCATGAGATCATGACCTGAGCCAAATCAAGAGTTGTACGCTTAACTGACTGAACCACTCAGGTGCCCCTCTATTTCATTTTTCCAATTGTCTCATATAAATTTTATTATATTAACAGTTGATATAAATTCACTGTGTCTCTTTTCTTGAATTTCCATATACTGTTTCATGAATTTTATAGAAATTTTTGAGCATAACTTTTAATAAAGCAATTTTCTTTTCATGATGGAATCTACAATACACTAATTAGACAAACATACTAAGAAATCTTTCCTGGTGTTATATTGCTTCCTTTTTTCTGTCCTCTATAGTTTTAGAAGAACTATATCTCTTAAATCTCACTAAGAAAATATTGTCAATGTTTATTCTCACTTCTTTATTTATAAATCATCATTTATCCAAATTTTATCAGACCCCTGTGTTTTAAATCATAAAATCTGAACTTGCCTCTTGGTTTTCCTCTGTTTGATCATCCTTACCAGTGGGAGCTCATGTAACGGAAAATGGGAAATGAGATTTACTGACTTTTACTTTCCAAAATTAGATTCATTAGTCTGCTCTTTTGTTATTAAATAAAAATGAAGATAAATGAACAAAATATGTACTTCAAAAATTCAGGAAAGGGACTTAAGAAAACTAGAATGATGGCATTAATAAAGATTAAACACAAAACCAAGTTAGTTAGAAAATAGGAAATCAGTAAAATCAACTAATTAAAGAGTTATTATTTTGTAGTAAACAATACAAGAGATAAAATCTTGGTAAGGCTAATTAAGCAAAAGCGAGAAAACAGAAATACAATCAGAATTATGATATTTTTTAAATAAAATCATTTAAATGTTATCACAGTATCTCTGAAAATAAGAAATATCCTAAAAAACAAGAAACACCAAAACTGACTAATCAAATAGGTAACAGAATAGCCCAATATACACAGAAGATATTTTACAAGTTACCAAAGAGTGGCACCTGAGTGCCCCTCAGTTGGTTAAGAATCTGACTTGACTTTAGCTCAGGTCATGATCTGATGGTTTATGAGAGAAGCCCCACATCAGGATCTGCCCTATCAGTGCAGAAGGCTGCTTGGGATTCTCTCTCTGCTCCTCCCTCATGTTCTCTTTCTCTCCTTCTCTCTCTCCCAAAATAAATAAATAAATATTTTTAAAAATTAGAAAATTTGCCAAAGAAATACCACCTCCTCCACTTCTGTTCATCTAACCTGGATATCTTAGTGGTTTAAAAATGTGATCATTCCTGTAATATTACTGTCCTGGAACACCAAAAAAAAAAAAAAAAAAAAAAAAGATAATTTCATGTTTTCATTTAAAATTTTTTTTTATTAACGTTTATTTATTTTTGAGACAGAGAGAAACACAGCATGAACGGGGGAGGGGCAGAGAGAGAGGGAGACACAGAATCGGAAACAGGCTCCAGGCTCCGAGCCATCAGCCCAGAGCCTGACGCGGGGCTCGAACTCCCGGACCGCGAGATCGTGACCTGGCTGAAGTCAGACGCTTAACCGACTGCGCCACCCAGGCGCCCCTCATGTTTTCATTTTAACTAGATAAACCTGCTATTAAAATAAAACAAAATAAAAAACCATAAAACAGGACTACAGAGAAACCTTATTTGTGAATACGTGTTAAATATTTCTAGATGTAATATTACCATTTGAGTCTGGCAGCAAGTTTGGTATATTGATTGATAAATAGCTAGTTTTATTGCTAGCATAAAAGGTATATATTCTCCTTGTAAAAACCAAACAACTCAAGAAAAGCAAAAATCACTCTAATTTCCACTACCAAGATATAACCACTACTAACATTTGTGTTTTTTGTTTTAAATGTTCATTTATTTTATTTTGAGAAAGAAAGCATGCTAGTGTGTGAGCAGGGGAGGGGAAGAGAGAGAGGGAGAGAGAGAATCCCAAGCAGGCTCTGCATTGTCAACACAGAGCCTGACAAGGGGCTCAATCTCAGGAACCATGAGATCATGACCTGAGCCAAAATCAAGAGTTGGACACTTAACCAACTGGGCCACCCAGGCATGTGGGTGATTGGATCACTACTAACATTTAAATAAACATTCCTCCATTTTCTCTCTGAAGAAACACACACATACATATAGTTCAATATAAACAACTTCATGTGAATGAATCATTATATATATATATATATATATATATATATATATATATATATACACACACACACACACAATACATGTAATCTGAGAGTTTCATTCAACAACATGTCATGAACATTCATCCATGTCAATAATATAGATCTATACCATTTGTAATGGTCACCTATTATTCATTTGTACTTATGTGCCATAATTTACTTAACCAGTTTAATGGATGTTTGGGTTGTTTCCAATTTGGTGTTATTATGAATAGCTCTATACTATTACTCCTCAGGCATAAATCTCTTCCCATTTGTGATTACTTTCTAAAAGTAGGGTTGCTGTATCATATAGCATACACATTTTATATTTTCTATTACCAGAATGCCTTCCAGAAAAGTTACACTATTTATAGTTCTCTTGACTATGCTGGAGAGTGCAACTGCCTCACACCTTCACCAGCACAAGGTATTGTAGTCATTTGGTAATAGATCTTGGTTTGGTAAAAAGGAACGCCAGCTGTCCAGTAAGTTTACTCACCATTTTTGGCATTTCATTATTCAACAAATAGTATATTAAACATCTGTAAGTTCTAGAAGCCTAGCTAGGCTTAGACACTGAGGATCCATGATCAACAAGACAGATGTGGCCACTGGCCTCAAAAAAAGAGTTTTTGAAAGAAATGGGGAATAACTAAATTAACAAATAAATAAATGAAGAAAATAATTACATATTGAGATTATCAGACTGCAGGAAATAAAGATATTTTGAGAATAAAAGGGGAAGGACCTAATTTGGATAAGAGAGTTAGAAACTACATCTCTGAAGAAGTGATATTTAACCTGAGATAAGAAATATGAGATAACCTAGTTCCAGGCAGAAGGAAGACAAAGGCAAAGATTCTAAGGCAGGAAAGACATGATGTGTTCAGGGAAAGAAGGGAGGTCAGGATAGCTAAAATGCAGCAAAAGTAAGAGGCAGGCACCAAGCCATGCATAGCTTTGACTACCATGATGAAGACTGTTAATTATCTTCTAAGATCTGTGGGAAGACACTGAAGGAATATAAATTTGATACAATTAGATATACCCTGTAAAAGGTCTCACTGTAAACTCCATGAAGATTACTTGGGTAATTCTTGGCTTAGAAAACTGAGTCAATAGTGATGCCACTCACTGAAATGGGGAAGCATGGATGAGAATAGGTTTTAGGGTAGATGAATGCCAAGTGTTCCATTTTGTTCATGTTAAGGTAGAGATGCCTATGAGACATCTAAGTGGAGATGCAACATTCGCAGCTACATATGTGAGTCTTGAGCTTAGATAAAAGAACGATATACATTTGGGAGTCCCCAGCATATGAATGGTAGTTAAATCATGCAATTGGATATGCCCATCTAGGGAATGAGTATACACTGAGAATAGATATAAGAATTATTCTTGGGTACCTGGGTGGCTCAGTCGATTAAACATCTGACTCTTGGTTTTGGCTTAGGTCATGATCTCATGGCTTTGTGGGTTTGAGCCCCACACTGGGCTCTGCACTGGCAGCACAGAGCCTGTTTGGGATTCTCTCTCTCTGCCCCTCCCCACTTGTGCAGTCTCTCTCTCTCTCAAAATAAATAATAAACTTAAAGATATATTCTTAAAGCCTAAATGTCCACCAACTGATGAATGGATAAAGATATGGTTTATATACTTGGCAATGAGAAAGGATGAAATCCTACCATTTGCAGCAACGTGGATGGAACTGGAGGGTATTATGCTAAGTGAAGTAAGTCAGTCAGAGAAAGACAGGTATTATATGTTTTCACTCATATGTGGAACTTGAAAAACTTAACAGAAGACCATGGGGAAGGGAAGGGGAAAAAATAGTTACAAACAGAGATGGAGGGAGACACACCATTTAAGAAACTCTTAAATACAGAGAACAAACTGAGGATGGATGGGAGAGGAGGCGGAGGGGAGGGGAAAATGGGTGATGGGCATTGAGGAGAGCACTTGTTGGGATGAGCACTGGGTGTTGTATGTAAGCGATGAATCACGGGAATCTACCCCAAAACCAAGACCACGCTGTATACACTGTGTGTTAGCCAACTTGACAACAAATTGTATTAAAAAATAAAAAAAATTTAAAATTTAAAAATCAAAAATCGAAAAAATTCTTAAATTAAAAATAGGGGCAACTGGGTGGCTCAGGAGGCAAAGTATCTGACTCTTGATTTCAGTTCAGGTCATAATCTCACGGGGACATTGCAGAGCCTACTTGGGATTCTCTCTCTCTCAAAATAAATAAACATTTAAATTAAAATCAAAGGTACACCAGAATGTAAATCTACGGCCAAAGATAAAAGACCAACTAATTAGTAAAAAATGCAAAGTATGTTAACTACCATTATAAGGGATCAATAAGGGATCAATATTCATTTGGAAATATCGAGTGCTATTTTCCACACTAAAAAAACAAACAAAAAAACAAAAAACAAAAACAAAAAACAAAAAAAACACACAATCATGTGGTTAGGTTGTTTGTCTTTTACATTTTACTGCTTCAAACTTTGGACAAGTCCAAACCTGAGTCCTTGGAGTTTGCTATGGACAAAGGAGAGAATGAGGAGGCTGCCTCAGTCCCATGAGGTAGGCTGAGCACTCCTCATGGAGAGGCCAGTATGGAGACAGAAGGGAGCTGGGATTGTGCTAGGAAGGTGCCAGTGATGGCAAAATGTCCTCCCATTTCTTCTGCCCCAAGAGAAGTATACAACATGATGCCCACTACCAGGGGTGTGAGAAAAAATCCATGCTTCTCACTGTGGAAGAGGGAACCTTTCTTCCTCAGGAAGAAGATAAAGCACTGGGCATCATAGCAGAGCACTGGACCTTTTCATTCCATAAGATTCTGACAGACAGCACCAGCCACTGGTAAACAATAGTCTTCTCTGACATGTTGAGAAAGTTACCATTATTGCTATTATTATCATTCCTTATTGGCATATAATTGGAAAGGAGAGCTCCAACAGGATTCTTGATAAGAATCATTAGTCTGTATTATAAAAATATGTAACTAGAGATGATGGCACCTGTACAAGCAACTTTAGACATTGTAATACAGAAAATTATAACATTCCAACCAAAACAACATTTAGATACTGATCAATTCCTATTACACCAGGTCAAATACAAGCCCCAAGAATGGAAGATAAATTTATCTTTCAGTGGCCTGTGTAAATCCCTTGGTTGAGAGAGGGGGAGGGGATGGGAAATACCACTAAAAAAAATCAATACCTTTATTGATTAATCAGGCTACTGTGATTTATTGGACACTCATTCATTTGTTTATTACCGTCATTTCATGCATTGCCTCTGGCTGTGATAAATGGTCTGGAGTCTTCTTCAGAAAAGAGCAAAGCTTTTTAGCAGTTGTTCTTGCAGTGTGGGCCTTCCAGATACCTACATATTTGCTTCAATGGTAAGTTAAAAGCTTACAGATTGCTGGTATGTGTGGTCTTGTAAACACCAGATTCTCCCAAGTAAGGAACCCAAATGGCAGGGCACACAGACATCAACTCTGGATTCTTCCAAAATGGAAACAGAAAACTAAAGTAGAAATATGCTTGATAGCTAACTGACAAGGTTAGGACTTACTAACTCAGAATAGGCCTGGCATTTTCTGTATTATTTACTGTGTATGTTCTCATTAGGATATCAATAGCCTAGCTGCTTCGTTTTACAAATATTGTATAATTTGATTGTTGTCTCCCAGGTCCCTTTTAACTACACCCAGTGGACATAATCCTCCTTCACCTCTGGATAAAAACTCTCTATTATAAGGCATTATTGTTGATTCTTGGGTAATAGGTATATTCTGGTTACTTTAAAACACGGTAAATAAGAACGTACCCTCTAAGGTATCAAAACACCAGACTAGACTCAATATTATATTTTCACTTGACTTAGTATTATGTCTTTTTCCCTTCTTACAAGGGAAAGGAACACGGTACTTCTCTGCAATTTCATCCAACAAACTTCTGCTCCTACTTGACTTCCAGCTGCTATTTCATTCTTGGCCAGAGATGAACGAGGGAGGGTAAAGATGGGCCAGTTTTTCCCTGACTCGGTGGCTTTCCATGCTCTGGGCCTGCCAGATGGTGAAAGCTGCATCCCCAAGTGGTACCTGGCAGACAAATAAAGGTGACTTTTTCTCTCTAAGGATGTTTTCACTGGCCCTTCAGAGGCTCCCTGCTAGATACTGCTGGCCTACAGTTGTACTGCCCCAGGCAAAATAAATATCTATTCCAAGAGGCCACTTACTCTCCTTTCTCAGCTCTTTCTATGCTTCAGAATACTTTCTACTGATATTCCCCTACCTCTCCAGATGGCCCTACTGGATTAGACTCAAGATGACCCAATGCCTGCTCTCTCTCCCATGTGTTTCATATCTAGACTAGAGGAAACAGTCAGGCCTCCCTTCCTTCACAAATACTGGGAGTGCTGATCAAACTTAACACAATATCTAGGGTAACCAATCATCCTAGTTTGCCCATGACTACACCAGTTCTGTTACTGAAAGTGCCCAGAATGAGGAAACTTCACAATTCTGGGCAAACAGACCCTAACTACAGAGCTGCCTTGGCTGCACCTCTAATTATTATGTTCTGATTGCTTCCTGCAGTCAGACCCATCCAAGGCTGCAATCTTACTTGAGCTTTCTTAGTCCTAGGCCTACCGATAGTCCTTTGTGTCTCCTAACCACACGGTGTGGCTTTCAAAGCTCAAAAAGGGGATCCTCTTAAAGAGCCTTTCCTTTGGCTGAGAATAAGGGGTAGCATCCCCTTCCACTAAGCCAAGGTGGCACTTCTCGTACACCTCCAAAAAGAGGTCACCACGAGCCCAGAGAGCTTCTCAATTTATACAGTTACCCTCGGAGATGAATTGATGGATTGAAAACATCTTCTTGAGAATTTACTCCCAATTAAGTTCAATTAAGTGGGAAGTTTATATCTTATTTAATTTGCATGACACAGATTCACTCTTTCAAATTCAGGAAGACCTAAGCAACTTACATCTCTGGGCCTCACTCTTGATCCCTTCCTGAAAAAGTCTCCAGCTATTGAAAAGTTCTACTTTCCACTTTCCAGCTAGCTAATGGTAGAAATGGACAAGTTGAGGATCAAGTGTGGATCAGTAAGTCTCCATTTGACGTGCCTCTTCACATGGCACAAGATGACTTACCACGCTCCATATAGTTGTCATGGCACCATGCTAACTAGAATAACTGGCTACTGACTGGACTTGGTGGTTGAGATGAAATATAGCCCCAGATATAATAGAGACACTGCTTACATGGATGACCATTCAGTGTCACCATCTAGAGTTTCATAAATAATTTTCCTTCCATAGACCAAGGATTCCCAGCCCTTCCCAATTCACATCATTACTCAGCTTAGTAGAAGTTTAAAAAAAAAAAAGCCTTGTTCAGCCACTCTTTTTCTCATCAGCTGGTAAAATTGCTGTACTAACAACTGTAGTGGCATTTGGATCTCTGGGACTAACTTGTAAGTTCCCTTAAAATTCTACCATCAGTCAAAGGCTGAACTATTTCTTGCAGCCATTTTCATTCTAGAGACTTGATGCCCTTTGTTACTCAGGCCCAAATTCACACAAGAGATTCAATTTGAAACTTCTCCTGTAGCCATTCAAACCCCCAAACCAAACTCTAATATTCTCTGGATACCCCTCATGAAATTCTCTGACCTCCCTATTCTGGGATCATAGCCAAATTCCCACATTTCATGACTTTGTCCCTTGAACACTACACATCTGTTCCTGCTTTAGAATTTTTTTCTAATAGGCTTATTGCTCAAATCCTGCCAATCAGAACAACTCTTCCTGATTCTTCGCAAGTTCTGTTCACTTCTGCAGAAAAAAAACCTTTTAAGTTATTTTCCAACTACCTCTTTCAGCATCATTATCACAGGTTTCCACTGACCCCTCTGCAAGATGATCATACACATTCTCAGGAATCCACTACTTCAGACATCTTATTTGCACACACAGCTCTTCCTAGATAGCACTAACACTAAACAACAAAATATAAGCAATTAAAATACACTTCAATTCCTCAGGTTGCAGCCAGATAAAGATACTCTTGATTTCATATATGAATTTATGATGGTTATAATATGCAAAAGATCTGGTGCCAGAGTTCATATGCATAGAGTGCAGTATAATGATTCATTTTCCTCAAAACATCACTAATACAAGCTGATGCTATAATGACCCCAACCTCCTCCTCTACTTGGCAAGACAGAGAACAAGAATCTCAAGATGCCTGTATGCTGAATGCCACATACTCCAATATATGCAAAGATAAGAAAAATAAGCTCTGGTAAAGTCTATAAGTTAAAGAACAGAGGGTTATAAATCTTTGGTCCCTGGGTAATACTCCTCATTGATGGCCTCTGAGTAGAAATGCCTCCAGTAAGATAAAAGGAGAGGGTGTGGATTGCAGCCCTTTGTATGTGCCAGTGTCTTGAGTCTAGTCTCTAATGCTTATTTCCCTAGAAAATGCTTCCTTGACAATCTACCATCCCTAGATTGATCCTTACATGTTCCTACATGTTTTTTCCTATATGTTCCTCTATCAACTCTACTTGTCTTATTACAGGACCCATCATACTTTGTTATAATTGCTGGTTTAATATTCGTCTATCTGATTCTAGTCTGACCTTTTAGCATAGAGACCATGTCTGCCTTGGTTGCTGCTACATTCTTCCTAACAAATGGCACAAATGCAAAACTATTTGATGAGTGAGTGGAAGAAAGAAAGAAAGAAAGAAAGAAAGAAAGAAAGAAAGAAAGAAAAAGAAAGAAAGAAAGAAAGAAAGAAAGAAAGATGAAGGAAGGAAGGAAGGAAGGAAGGAAGGAAGGAAGGAAGGAAGGAAAGAAGGGAGGGAGGAGGGAAGGAAGGAAGGAAGGAAGAAACAATGAATCTGCTGATCACCATCACAGATGTTCAGGGTGCTTGAATCAAATTTTTGCTTTCCTACAATCACTTGATTTTGAGGGCATATAATTACATAGTATGCCACTGAATTGATATGATCATCCCTCAAATGTTGATTTGTTAATCTCATCTACCTATCAGGTAAAATAACTATAAAACACTAATCTAATTACTGTGATAAATGAATCTTAATGCCTATATAAGTACAAAACACTAATCTAATTACTGTGATAAATGAATCTTAATGCCTATAGTTTAAATATTAAACTATATATAGTTTAAATGCCTATATATAGTTTAAATACTTTGCTCTATACCAACTTAAAGTTCTAGTAATTTAAAGTTAACTTTGGATGGGAGTAGTTCTTTTTAGACTAAAATTTTCCACTTATTTAATCTTTAAAATATACTCCAGAAAGAACCATAAATGAAGACTAAGTTGTAATTACTCAGTATTTTCTTAATAAGAGTTGTTTCGTGAACATTTTATTACATCATTGGAAAATTTCAACTAGTAGTACTTTGTTTCCAGAAGTTCAGAAAGGCAAAGTATAATATTGGCTGCTCCATTAAAATGGAAAGAGGAAAGCCTTCCACGAAAGTATAGAATCTTTTTAGACTCATGACATGTCCCAGTCCCTGGCTGTGTGTCTCCAAGGCAGCTGGAAACACAGCCCATGTTCACTGCCAGAGTCTCCTAACCTACAAACAGGACAAAAATGCTCTCAGAGACTCAACATGTTTCAAAAGGGGGTAAACATACTTCATTACTACTTTTTAATGCTGTTTCTTTCTTTCTCTTTTTCTTTCTTTTCCTTCCTTCCTTCCTTCCTTCCTTCCTTCCTTCCTTCCTTCCTTCCTTCCTTCCTTCCTTCCTTCCTTTCCTGTCTTTCGGGAGAACTCAGGAAATTTATCTCTGAGGTATTTGCATGTTTGTTCATTTTAGATCCTGTCTTAGAGTGACAGGAGCAGCCAGCATTAATTTGAAATGGTCTTATGAAGACATATTTTCTCCTTGCTTTTGGCTTAGAAAGGCAGTACTTTCCTTTAGCGGATGGATTATGTGTTAAATGACCTACAGCAGATGGTTTAATAACATCAGCTTCACTTGAAGAATTCTGCACGTGTTGAAAAAGTCATCCTAAAGGCATTTGTTTTCATGATTCTTTCACGTCTACTCTAGCCAAAGGCTGAGTTTCCTCAGGACAGTCAGTGGCTACTGACACTCCTCAACCAACCAAAAAGTCACCCTTGATTGAAATTAACACTGTTTAAAGACAAAACCATGATACTCTTCTCCTATGAGAAAGTTCATATTTACATTTGTGTCTGGTTTGAATTCTCCTCTCAGATCTAAGAGTGCTCTCAAAATGTTCTTCCCCTGACCCTTCTCACTCCCCAAGCATATGGCTTAAAAAACTACCCAGCCTTCATCTGAAGGTACTTCCAATAGGGGGTAAGAAACTGCTGAACTATTTTCATCAGAAACATTGTTTAAGGACATAAATCAATGAATATTTATGACTTGGAGAACTGCCTCTGGCACCCACAATATGCCCCCAATGGGATGGCAGAGTTTATTTTTGTTATTAGCTATAATACTTACCTATATTTATAATTATCTGAAATTAATAAAAATTAAGTTGTGTCTAGTGGCTATCTCCAGATTTAACACAGGAGGTCTTTTTTCAAAGTTCAGTTTAATTCCAACTGCATCACTACGTTCAGAGACACAAAACAACCAGTCTAGAATCAGTGCATGACTGACCAAAACCATTAGGACAGCAAACCTAATCTTAATCTCAATTTACTGTGAAATGATACTGTATGTAACATATTGTCACGAGTCAGGAGGAGTCTGTGTATTGAATGTAATCCATCTGTCTGACAGCCTCCAGACTCCATCAGCAAAGATCAAGATAGATACTCCCAATTCTGGAATACTCTCACACCCAACTCTGACAGTCTGGCCACAGTTAATGGCCTGAACATCACTAACTGACTGTCAGGGCAGTCATATCATGGCAGTCCCAGGATACTCAGTCCATCCCTCATCCCCAAGACTCTAATCAACATATGGTCCTTTCCTACCTTACCTTCTGCTCAAGCTTCCCAGATCTTCCCGCATCCTTATTCTGTGTAATAACCTAGATTTCTTGTTAATAGAAGCAATTTTAGAGAATTCCACAACTTTCCATCACATCTACTTGCTGTCCTGCATTGTGGGCCCAGATCCTCTGTTCTTGCCCCCGTTTCTGTGCCCTTTCCATGCTCCTAAAATTGGACACTCAATCTCCCAATGACTTATGTGCCAGATCTCATTCTCATTTATTCAGTATCAGCACTCCAGCAATTCTTCCCTCTTTATTTTGCATCATCAACTTATTCTCACTGATTTTTCCCACTAACATACAAAATACAATTATTTTCCCACAGTAAAATAAAGACAATCCTCTCATGACCCCACTATACCCTCCAGCTACTGTGCATTTCTTTCCTCTTATTTACAGCAGAACTTCCCCAATAAGTAAGCAAACTCATTTCCTCCAGTTCTCCTGTTTGCTTATAAGCCTCCTATAATCAGGGCTTTGCTTCCACAACTTCACAATAATTATTCTTAGTGCCATCACCTATGTCTTCTATCACACTGTCCAAAGCTTTGGGGATCATCCTTACCAATAAATAACTCATTTGTGAGATTTGAGAAACACTGAAGAAATCCATTGCCCATCTTGGTAAACTGAAAATTTCCCTTCTGGAATAGGTGATATAGAAAATAAAATTATAGGAAATAATGAAGCTGAAAATAAGAGGGAAAGGAAACTGTCAGATCACAAGGGGAGACTTAGAGAATTTAGTGATTCCATAAAATGAAACAATATCCATCATAGGAGTCCCAGAAAAAGAAGAGTGGGAAAAGGGGGCAGTTTATTTTAACAAATTGCAGCTGAGAATTTCCCTAACCTGGGGAAGTAAACAGGTATTCAAGTCCAAGAGGCATAGATAATTCCCCTCAAAATCAACAAAAACAGGTCAACACCATGACATATCATAGTAAAACTTGCAAAATAACAAGATAAAGAGAGAATTCTAAAAGCATCTAGGGACAAATGTCCTTAACCTACAAGAGTAGACATATGAGGTTAGCAGCAGACCTGTCCATGGAAACTTGGCAGACCAGAAGGGAGTGTCAGGAAATATTCCTTGTGCTGAATGGAAAAAATTGTGCAGCCAAGAATTCTTTATTCAGCAAGACTTTCATTCAGAATAGAAGAGATAAAGAGTTTCCCAGACAAAAACTAAAGCAGTTTGTGACCACTAAACCAGCCTTGCAAGAAATTTTAAGGGGGACTCTTTGAGTAGAGAAAAATAAATAAAATAAGAAGAAGATCAAAGCAACAAAGACATACACATTCTTCTAGAGTGCACATGGAACATTCTCCAGAGTGTATCACATACTTGATCACAAATCAGCCCTCAATAGGTTCATACCATGCATATTTTCAGATCACAAGACTATGAAACTTGAAGTCAACCACAAGAAAAACTTTGGAAAGCCCTCAAAAACATGGATGTTAAAGAACATCCTGCTAAAGAGTGAATAGGTTAACTAGAAAATTAAAAAAGAAATTTAAAAATACATGGAAACCAATGAAAATGAAAACACAACAGTCCAAAATCTTTGGGATGCAGCAAAGGCAGTACAAAGGGTAAAGTATATTGCAATTCAGAACTATCTCATGAAGCAAGAAGGGTCCCAAATACACAATCTCATATTACACCTTAAGGACCTAGAAAAGGAATAGCAAATAAAGCCTAAAGCCAGTAGAAGAAGGGAACATATAAAGATTAGAGCAGAAATAAACATTATAGAAGCAAACAAACAAACAAAAAAACAGATCAATGAAACTAAGCTCTGGTTCTTTAAAACAATTAAGTAAATTGATAAACCCCTAACTAGACCTATCAAAAAGAGAAGAGAAAGGACCCAAATAGATAAAATCACAAATAAAAGAGGAGAGATCACAACCAACACCACAGAAATACAAATAATTATAAAAGAATACAATGAAAAATTATATGCCAACAAACTGGACAATCTGGAAGAAATGGACAAATTCCAAGAAACATACAAACTACCAAAACTGAAACAGGAAGAAATAGAAACTTTGAACAGACCCATAACCACAAAGAAATTGAATCACTAATCAAAAATCTTACAACAAACAAGAGTTCAGGCCAAATGGCATCCTAGGGGAATTCTACCAGGCATTTAAAAAAGAGTTAATACCTATTCTTCTTAAAGTGTTCCAAAAAATAGAAATGGAAGGAAAGCTTCTAAATTCATTCTATAAAGCCAGCATTACCTTAATTCCAAAACCAGACAAAGACCCCACTAAAAAGGAGAATTACAGGCCAATATCCTGATGAACCTAGATGCAAAATTCTCAATGATACAAGCAAATCTAATTCAATGGTACACTAAAAAAAAAATATTCACCATGATCAACAGTATTCATTCCTGGGATGCAAGGCTGGTTCAATATTAGCAAATCAATCAACATGATACACCACATTAATAGAAGAAAGGATAAGAACCATATGATTCTCTCAATAGATGAAGAAAAAGTATTTGACAAAATACAGCATCCTTTCTTGATAAAAACCCTCAGGGAAGAAGGGCTAGAAGGAACATACCTCAACATCATAAAGGCTGTATATGGAAGACCCACAACTAATATCCTCAATGGGGAAAAATTGAGAGTTTTTCCCCAAGGTCAGGAACATTCTCACTACCGTTGTTCAACATAGTACTGAAGTCCTAGCTTCAGCAATCAGACAACACAAAGAGATAAAAGGCATCCAAGTTGGCAAGGAGGAAGTCAAATTTTCACTCTTTGTAGATGACATGATATTCTATGTGGAAAACCCGAAAGACTCTACCAACAAACTGCTAGAACTGATACATGAATTCAGCAAAGTCACGGGACATAAAATCAACATACAGAAATCAGTTGCATTTCCATACACCAATAATGAAGCAGCAGAAAAAGAAATCAGGGAATCAATCCCATTTACAATTGCACCAAAAAACCATAAGATACCTAGGAATAAACCTTACCAAAGAGGTAAAAGATCTGTATGCTGAAAATTATACAAAGCTTAAGAAAGGAATTGAACAAAACACACAAAAAAATGGAAAAACATTCCATGCTCATGGATTAGAAGAACAAATATTTTTAAAATGTGTACTACCCAAAGCAATCTACACATTTACTGCAATCCTTATCAAAGTAACACCAGCATTCTTCACAAAGCTAGAAAAAACAATTCTTAAATTTCTATGCAACCAGAAAAGACCCCGAGTAGGCAAAGTAATGTTGAAAAAGAAGACCAAAGTTGGAGGCATCACAATCCTGGACTTCAAGATACATTACAAAGCTGTAATCATCAAGACAGTATGGTACCAGCGCAAAAACAGACACATAGATTAATGGAACAGAATACAGAACCCAGAAATGGACCCACAAATATGGCCAACAAATCCTCAACAAAAAAGACAGTCTCTTCAGCAAATGGTGTTGGGAAAACCGAACAGTAACATCAAGAAGAATGAAACTGAACCACTTTCTTACACCATACACAAAAATAAATTCAAAATGATGAAAGATCTAAATGTAAGACAGGAAATCATCAAAGTCTTAGAGGAGAATACAAGCAACAACCCCTTTGATCTCAGCCACAGCAACTTCTTACTAGACATTTCTCAGGCAGCAAGGAAAATAATATAAAAAATGAACTATCCCCAGGACCGCACTAAGCTTCTACATAGCAAAGGAAACAATCAGCAAAACTAAAAGCCAACTGACAGAATGGGAAAAGATATTTGCAAATAACACATACGATAAAGGGTTAGTATCCAAAATCTATAAAGAACTTATCAAACTCAACAGCCAAAAAACAAATAATTCAGTGAAGAAATGGGCAGAAGACATGAATAAATACTTCTCCAAAGAAGACATCCAGATGGCTAACAGACACATGAAAAGATGCTCAACATCACTCATCATCAGGCAAATACAAATCAAAACATTAATGAGATACCACCTCACACAGGTAAGAATGGCTAAAATTAACAACTCAGGAAACAACAGGTGCTGGCAAAGATGCAGAGAAAGAGGAACTCTCTTACACTGTTGGTAGGAATGCAAACTGTTGCAGCCACTCTGGAAAACAGTATGGAGGTTCCTCAGAAAGTTAAATATAGAGCTACACTATGACCCAGCAATTGCCTACTAGGTATTTATCCAAAGGATACAAAAATGCTGATTTGAAGGGACACATGCACCCCAACGTTTATAACAGCACTATCAATAATAGCAAAATTATGGAAATAGCCTCAATGTCTTAGACTGACGAATGGATAAAGAAGATGTTGTATATAAATATATATAAATACATATATATGTGTGTGTGTATATATATATATATATATATATATATATATATATACCACAACAATACCACATACATATATATATATATATATATATATATATATATATATATATTACTCAGTGATCAAAAAGAATGAAATCTTGCCATTTGCAACAACATGAATAGAACTAGAGTGTATTATGCTGAGTGAAGTAAGTCAGAGAAGGAAACATACACATGATTTTACTCATAGGTGGAATTTAAGAAACAAAATAGACAGGGGTACCTGGGTGGCTCTGTCGGTTAAGCATGCGACTACAGCTCAGGTCATGATCTCACAGTTTGTGGGTTGAAGCCCTGTGTTGGGCTTTGTGCAGACAGCTCAGAGCCTGGAGCCTGTTTCAGATTCTGTGTCTCCCTTTCTCTCTGCCCCTCCCCGCCTGCTCTCAAAAATAAATAAACGTTAAAAAATATTTTTTAAAAGAAACAAAATAGATGACCATAGGAGAAGGGAAGGAATAATAAGATAAAAACAGAGAGGGAGGCAAACCGTAAGAGACCCTTAAATACAGAGAACAAACTGAGGGTTGAAGGAGGGGAGCAGGGAGGGGGATGGCCTAAATGGGTGATGTGCATTAAGGAGGGCACCTGTTGGGATGAACACTGGTTATTATATGTAAGTGATGAATCACTGGATTCTACTTCTGAAACTAATACTACACTTTATGTAAGCTAACCTGAATTTAAATAAATAAATTAAAAAGAAAAAGAAAATTTCCTCTCTAGAATTTCCCCTTTTCTTATGGTGCAAAATTTCTACAATTGCAATTTCTTACACAAACATATTACACAGATTAGCAGGTATATAGGTCAGTGGATGTCACCCTAAAAAAACCATAAAAAATGAATTTTCTCTATTCTATGCCTGTTAACACAAATATACAGTTAAGGGATTGGTGAGGTACATCAGTCAGCCTACATGTTGGCATGTAATCGTCTCCCTGCCATATGGGGCAGTCATCAAAAAGGCAACATTAATTCATTTGAACAGATTTGTGTCATTATCCCTCTTAGGAAAAAAATCCAGGAAAAAAAATACCACTTTTGTTAAAAAATATTCCCCTCCCGTAGCCAGGTCTATAATTGACTACATTGCTAAGCATACATGTTTAAGGGTTAAAACTTGCTGTCCAAGAAGATAATTTGTTACCTAGCTAACGCATCAACAGAGATTTCTTAAGGTAATTAATAAGCCACTGCTATCCACTAATATGAGAAAGTGGGCCCAGAGGAAGGAAAAACAGTGTGGGAGAGAGGAAGAACCCTAATGGGATGAGGCCACATTCAGGAATGCAGAAGAAACTGTTACTTGGAAAGACAGTGTGGCTGGCCATGGCATCTGAGGAGCAGATACCATGAAGGAATGTGAAGGAGAAATATTGAAAGAAGTGGTAGAAAATACCTGAAACTCTCAGCTTTCTTCATACTTTTGTTCAAGTGTCATCCTGCTTCTCAGAAGTTTGATCTTCCATTTTTTGCCTCTCAGGTCTATTGTCATTAAGTCCCAAGAAGATTGAGTTCTGATAAAAACTACATCCTCAGAAACTTAGTAATGCCTTTTTTGAGAAAAATAAAGTGACAATAAGGTAGGTTATATCTGTTTACTAAAACTGGCTTCCAATCATCCTTTTCCCATTTAAATGTTTATTGCTTAAATTTTAAGTATGTCTTTTAGTCTTTCAGTCCAGTTTCCATTTATTTGCTCAGATATCTTTGTCTTCACCTTATGATAAAAATTCTCCACCTTCACCTTATTCTTCCCTAATTTAACAATCTCCCATTCATTTGTATGTATTTTTCTCTTTCACAAATTACCTTTACTGTTTAAGCAAATGGTTTTAATAAAGCAAATGTATTATTAATTGCTCTCATCTCAGCTGGTAATAACGATGATTCCTAAAAACCTGGGTGTCACAATCAGAGCCATCCCTGGAAAAAGATGGAGACTTATCTTTTCAGGACTGCAGTCCCCACCCTGAATCCCAGGAGAAGAGTTAAAAAGCCAAAGGGGAAGTTAGAGATCACAGTCACGGACCAGCCATCTCGTCATGCAGATAAGATGGATGCCCAGAAAGATGGAGAATTTTTTTCAGAGTTTTAAAGAAAACTCTCACAAAAGTTGCTACTAGAGAATTTTCCTGGGTCAGGGACCCCAAAAGCAGATTCTGACACAAGGTTTCATACACAAGTAAGTGAGAAAGAAATGTTCCAAGAAGCTGGTGAGGTATGTGACTTAGGTCTGGCTGGTGAGGGTCAGGAAGAATCAGAATCTTGCAGCAGCCTCTGGCTCTCTATACATGTGCAGGCAAAGCAGCTCTGGGAGCCCCCAGGCCATTGGCTAGAGCTAGTCTGAAGGTACCAGCTGTTAGAACAAAGCCATAGGAGCTGGGGGCCAGTGCACATGGAAGGAAAAGAGACCTGAACGGATCTGAGCAAATCATCAACAGTGTCTGCTCTTGGTATTCTCTAACTCCAGAAGTGTCATCCTGACACGATGGCATGGGACAAGGATATTTTCCCCCTTTTGAATCTTCATAGAACTTTTGCAATTACCTCAGAGAGTTCTGTTTTTAAAATATACTCAAATGTCACCTCGATTATGTTATTTCCCTACCGTGACTCCTGTTACTTAGAGATTCAAGTCTAAACATTTTAGCCTGACATCCAAGGCCTTCAAAAATATTATCCTAAACTCCACATAAGACCTACTTTCCACCCCATAAAAATGTTGTATTTGAGGCAAATTGTTAGCCATCTGTCTTAAATTTTACACCTTTCTGCTTTCATGGTTTTCTCATACCAAGCACTGCCAAATCAGCAAATCTCCATCATTCTAACCCAATCTTCCAAAAATCTCACTCGGACTATGTATTTTGTACAATCCTTTCTTACCACATTCACCTGAAGTAATACCTCCTTCCTCTGAGTTCCCATTGCAAGTTTTGTCTGAACTATGCATTTGGCAACACTATTCTGTGAAATCTTTCCTATTGTGTTCTTCAACTATTTTACTTTTAATTAACAGACTTTACATTTTAGAGCAGCTTTAAGTTAAGAGAAAAATTAACAAATTAAGGAGAGTTGCCATATACTCTGTCTCCTCTGACTTCAGTCTCCCTTATTATTAGTATCGTACATTTGTGTGGTACATTTGTTACAAGTCACAAAGCAATATTGATCTGCAGCTATTAAATAAAGTCCATAGATTACATTAAGACTCACTCTGTGTTACCCAGTTCCATGAATTTTGACAAATGTATAATGTCATGTATCCACTCTTACATTATCATACAGAACAGCTTTACTGCCCTAAAAATGCCCTAAGCTTCATCTGTTCATCCTTCTCTACCCTCCTCCTGAACTCCTGGCAAACACTGATCTTTTTACTACCTCCATACTTTTTCCTCTACCAGAATGTCTTCCTCAACTATTTGTAAATATCCCACTACCATTCAAAAGTCTATGCATTTGTGCCCTGCTTCTTCATATAGATGAGAAAATTCTCATTATATTCCCATCAGCATTTACTAGAGAAAGAACCATGTGCATGTAGACTTTAATAGGAATGCGTTAGTTTTATATAAATGAATGTAGATTCATCTTTCTTATTTCTTTAGGAAAAATTTAAAAATACCTATACCTTGAAGTAAAGAATTGCCTTTCCAGAGTAAGGCAGAAAAAGTTTGTTAAAGATTTTAAAAAGGTAATTTGATTAAAAAGAATCAACTGGAAAAAAAAAGTAGTCAGATGTAAGTAAATACACTGAAGCCAATCCTTCCCAGATGACAGAAATAAATTAATTCAAAATATAATGGAAAATAGATTGTGAAGAATCCTTAGAAATGCAAATACCTTAAGAAAATTGGAACTATGATATTTTATGGAGAGACATGAAGAAGAGATTTGAGTAGGTGGCAAGTGAACCATATTCATTGGTGGAAGGATTCAGCAATATAAGAGGTCAATAATTCCAAAACTAGCTTATGACTTACTTTTGAGAACTTAAAACCATATTTCTCAGGCTCATCTGAAAAAAAATAAATGATATGAGTATCCCCCCCAAAAAAACTTTTAAACAAAAATAAGGAGCTTTTTTTCTTTTTTAATGTTTATTTATTTTTGAGAGAGAGAAGGAGAGACAGCACAAGCAGGGGAGTGGCACAGAGAGAGGGAGACACAGAATCCAAAGCAGACTCCAGGCTCTGAGCTGTCAGCACAGAGCCTGACATGGGGCTCAAACTCACAAACCATGAGATCATGACCTGAGCTGACGTCGGATACTTAACCGACTGAGCCACACAAGCATCCCATGGAGCTTTTTTCTAACAGGTATAAAAACACACCAACAGTAAAACGTAAAAAATATTTAAGATCTAAATGACTATAACCTTTATGTTTTCTAAATGTGTTACAAGCTAAAATATGTTTCACAGGGGCGCCTGGGTGGCTCAGTCGGTTAAGCGTCCGACTTCGGCTCAGGTCATGATCTCACGGTTTGTGAGTTGGAACTCTCCGTCAGGCTCAGTGCTGACAGCTCAGAGCCTGGAGCCTGTTTCAGATTCTGTGTCTCCCTCTCTCTCTGACCCTCCCCCATTCATGGTCTGTCTCTCTCTGTCTCAAAAATAAATAAACGTTAAAAAAATAATAAATAAATAAATAAATAAATAAATAAGTTTCACAATTTTGAAAAATAATAAAAGGAATTAATGCATAGACTAAAGAGAAGAAATGGAATCCAGAAAATAGAAATAAATTTTGAAGGAATAAAGAATACTAATAGATATATTAATACTAACACTAAAATATAGTAGCTAAAAATCCTTAATGAAGAGGCTGATGAAATAGTTACTTTTGTTTGCATTGCTATGCAAAATACATTTTGCAAAAGACCTTCACTAAAAGTCTCCAGTAAAATATGTACATAGACCCATGCAAACATGCCACAATGAAAGAATCTTGAAGACTCAAGGAATAGGCAATGTGTCAGCCATGTTTCAACACAGGAAACAGAAACCACTTGAGATATTTCCAGCAGAAAAATTTAAGAGAGGATATTAGATCCTTTCAAAATATTTGAAATGGCTGGGGAAATGGGAAACAGGGAGCCACAATACAGCTTTTGCCTTGAAGATCATATTAGTGCAGCCAGGATGCAAATTTTGCTCTGCTGGGAACTTTGCTGCTGACATCACAAGTGTACCACATTCATGAAGGTGTGACGACAATGGAATGTGGAATCTGGGCATCACCAACATCCATACCTCCAGGAGGCCTCTAATCCACCAACCACATTACAGAAAAGTGGCATCAGTCTCCACTTCCACCTTTCAAAACTCATGCTCATGTATCTAATTGGTATAACCCAATTCACATTTAGGGACTAGGGAAAAACACAGATTTTAGCTCCCCAACTACTCTGAACAGAAGAGTAAAATGGAGATTGAAAGAGCCTCTGTAAGCATATAAAAACAAGTTGCTAAAGAAGAAATATGAGCGGTATATTTTTATGAGAAGAAAATGTTCAATTTTACTTGTTATTAAAGAAACACCAATTTTAACCAAAATAAATATAATTTTCTTCTAATATTTAATGATAAATTCTGAGAAAAGTGCAGTGAGATGGAATGTTCATGCACTACAAAAAAGAGTGAATACGTACAACTTACCTAGACAGTGATATGGCAATAGGTATCTAAGACCTTAAAAATTATTCCATCCTTTGATATAATAATCTACTTCTTGGAATCTAACTTAAGAAATAATGTGCTCTATTATGCTAAGTGAAATAAGTCAGACTGAGAAATATAAACACCATATTATTTTACTCATATGCAGAATCTAAAAAAAAAAAACAATTGAATAAACAAACAAAAGGCAGAATCAGACCTATAACTACAGAGAACAAACTGATGGTTGCCAGAGGGGAGGGGAGGGCGTGGGCAAAATGGATGAAGAGGACTGGGAGATACAGGCTTCCAGTTACGGAATGAATAAAGTCACAAGGATAAAAAGCATAGCCTACGGGATATAGGCACTGATACTGTAATTGTGCTGTATAGTGGCAAGTAGTAACTACACTTGTGATGAGCGCATCATAACGTATAAAAAGCTGAATCACTATGTTGTACAAGCTAACATGTTGATGTTTGTCAACCAGATTCAAATTAAAAAAAATTTTTTTTTTAAAGAAAGAATGTGGTCTTCAATTTATGATCAGGAATACTGGCAACAGGAGAAAATAAGCAGCTTTATTTAGAAGTGTCAAAAATCAGATAATAACTAGTGACCAACAAAGGGGGAACAATTAAGTAAGTTATATTACCTCTATACAATAGGTTATTCTACAGCTTTGTAAGGACACTGGAATTTCTTCATGTTATAAAAACAAGTAGGACACAAAAATATTTATGAAATATGGAGCTAACTTTGTAAACTCTTGACAAATTTGATGTAACAGAGAGAAGGGACTGGGAAAAAAACACATAAAAGCCTTAACACTCTATCTCTGATGAAGGAGGGAGGGAATGGTTAAATTTAATTTTCATCTTTCCAGCACTCTACAGTTTCCAAATATTCTATAGCAAGACTACATTTTTTAAAACTATTAAAGATAAACCAAAAACTATCATTAAAAGATGAAAGTAATAATCTTCTAAGAAAAAAAGCTTATTTTTTTTTCTCTTTCTTTCTAGTTTGAAATGCATAAATATGCTTTAGTGGATTGAGGATTTTGTCTTCATTTACAATTGGGACTTAACATGCCCTTAATTTCTGGAAGCTATACTTTTAATATGTCATGGCATGGCAGGAAGGGAGCTGGGGGGACTGAAATTTACAAAAATAGGGCCTAAAGGTCACAGCTGGGTTCCTCTCAACCACCTCGCTGTGGTTCTCCTCACATAAAGACTATGTAGTCAGCAATCCCACAGCCACATTTGTTTCCACATCTATTTCATCAGTTCAAATGCTAGAAAAAATTGAGAATTTCTGAAGAAGAAATAATAGTGAGATCTATTTGTAAGATAATATTTTAGTAAAATTCTGATGAAAATACAAATATATCAGCTGTCACATTCTGTTAGATGCTCTCCTTAGTTTTAGAAAATGGTGAATACTAACCCTTCCATCTTCAGAGACAATTTCACAAGAACTGGGTGGAGCTAGAGGGGAGGGGAGAGGATGGTCAAATGAGAACCAAGAACAAAAGTGAATAAAGAGCACTGCTTTATGCAAAAAGTATGTCAACTCCAGACGCCAAGCAGCAACCCACACTCATGGGTATTCACAGCCACTTCCTTCTTCTTCACAGGCTTATCTACTCTACAAGCATACACAATGCCCTCCACTGTTTCATATCTTCCCTGTGTCACCCCAACGAGTAACCCTCCATACCCACCTCCTCAATTCCTGTCTCCTCACAACTGATAGGCAAAGAGCTTCCAGCCGGCTTTCTTCAGCCTTCCAAGTGCCCGCTGTGGTGTAGGCTCTTTACCTAAGACACTGAAAGAGAACCTTTGTTTTCAGACATGTCTGCATCTATATCCAAGTCTTGATTGAGACTTTTCCAGACCATTCCTAGGCTTTTGGCCTCTCTTTGCTATTTACATGCCAATTATTTCACGTAACTAAAAGCAAGAAAAGAACTATAAATTAGATGTCATCCTATTAGTTTCATTTTATTTCATTCTGTTAAGCTTCTCTTAAGAACTGCCCATGTTACAGATTCCAGAGACTCCTGGCTTTGACTGAGGCAAAGCTCCAATAAACACATAGACTCTGTTACCAGGCTGGGAACAAGATGGATACATTTGCTCTCAACATTAGCCCTGGCATAGGCTCTGCTCTGGAGTCTGGGGAGTTTGTGTAGTTTGGCTGACAGTTTTGCCTTTTATAAAAGGCTGAGATGATTGTTTCCATGTATAGTATTACAACTGTAAGGACAAAATGCAGTTTTCCAAAACTCCATTTTTCTCATTTTGTAACATACTCCTGAATTAAACCATCATAGTTTATCGATCAGAATCGCTCTGCCCACTTATATACAATTGTAACTATATATTGCTACACTAATGGAACCTAAAACCAGGGTATAGTCTCATTGGAACAAAAGAAGCGTTCCTCTGTTGTGTGAATTTCACCTCAAAAATAAACCTCTATGCATCAAATTGATTAGATTTCTTGTAAAAGAGTAGCTGCCGTTGCAAATCCAAAGTAATAGATGGTTGACATGTGACACTAATAGTAGCCAATAAAACAGCTACAGGAAAATTTTCCCAAATGCTTTGTAAATTGATTATCTATAATACCCTATGATAAATTGACCCATAATGTCATCTGATGGCTATTTATTTAGGCAGAAATTCAGTCTGGGGAATTTGAGAAACAAAATTTCAGCACTGCAACGATGATGGTAATACATTTCACAGTCCTCTAGAATAGCAGATATTAGTGTGGTTTATTAGCTTTGCATTTGCCCATTTGTCTAAAATAAGACTTTTACCAATCTTAGTTTGGTCAAGAAATAAACCTACTCTGGAGCACCTGGGTGGCTCGATCGGGTGAGCGTCTGACTTCGGCATTCAGGTCATGATCTCGCGGTCCATGAGTTCAAGACCACATAGGGCTTGATTCTGTCAGCCTGTCATCACAGATTCTGCTTCAGATCCTCTGTCCCCTTCTCTGTGCCCCTCCCCAACTTGTGCTCTCTCAAAACTAAATAAACATTTAAAAACAAAACAAAACAAAACAAAACAAAAAAGAAATAAACCCATCTGAGTAGCAACGGGGTAGTTTCTCGTACAGCACCTCAAACTCCCAATGGACTCCCAGCTCCCCACTTCAACCCCACCAAAAAATCAACCTCTCCATTCTCTGTTTCATTAATAGGACTAGCATTAGTCCAGGCTTCCAGGGTCAAAATGAGTTATCTTCAAGTTGTCCTTTTCAATGAGCGTGCAATTCAGTTATCATCAAGACCTGTTCTTTCTTCTTATTGTCCCTCTCACAGACCCTTTTCTTGCACTTTCACAACCCAAAGACAATTTCACTTATTATTCCCCATTCTCAACAGTGCAGCCCTCCTTCCTCTACACTTCCCCTCCATTCTGCTTCATGAATCCCACACAGATCTTCTCTGAGGGGTCACCCCCTATTCATGATTCAATGAGTCCCTCTGGCCAAGAAAAGCAATTTTCCAAATTGTTTTTCCACTGTGACACATATGTGTACCATCCAAGCTGATGCATAAATAAAATATGTAATCTGGAGCTAGAACTCTGCTCTTCAAAAACTATCTTCTCTCTGTGCCTCCAGCCAGAATTGCTTCCTCTCCTTTGTGCTTTCCTATTCTGTCTTACTCACTTGGAACACATCACCCATTAGCATATACTGAAAATATTTATATATGCACTGTAGTAGGTAGATTCAGAAAATGGCCTCCAATGATTCCCACTTCCTGATATGCAAGATCTTGTATAATCCCCCCCCTTGAGTGTAGTATAGACATAGTGACTTGCTTCTAATAATAGAATATAGTAAAAGTAAAGGAATGCCATTATTGATTCCATTATAAAAAACTGACTTCCACCTTTCTAGCAGACTCTATCTATTGCCTTCTCAGCTCATATACTTTGATGTGCTGAATTCTAGCAAGGAAATGAAGGCTTCAATTCAACAGGCTTGGAGGAACTGAAATTTTCCAACAACTATGTGAATGAGCTTGGAAGTAGAACCTTCCCCATCAAGTCTTCAGATGAGACTGAGCTTTGACTGACACTTTGATTTCAGCCCTTTAAGAGACCCTGAAGGACAAGACCCAGCTAAACTATGCCTGGATTCCATAGCCAAAGAAATGATAACTATTTTAAGCTTCTAAGTTTGGGGGTAATTTGTTGCACAGAAGTGAATATAATACATTTATCTTGCCTCACCTGCTTAACTATATAGTCTCTGCCAGGCACAAAGTGAATGACAAAACTGGGTGTGAGCACAGTGCCCAACATAAATGATAATGTACAAAAAATGTTAATGTGCAGGAAATGCTAATTGGCAGTAACTGAATAAATACATGACTTTACTAAGGCAATTTTCTCAACTGTTACAAAGAGTAAATATCATCACTTAGTTTTTTCTAAATGTATTAACTACATATAAAGTTTATACTATCCTTTAATGTCATATCTTATATTTTGATTTTTGCATATTTCTCTATCTCCTCTGAATTTCCTCCTGTGTTCTTAGCAGAAATGTGGTCATGTCATCTTATCATCTACTTACCTATGGGAATGCATAATTGACAGAATGATAAACGACAGTAAACTTGGACTCATTTTTGAAGGGCAATATGCAACAAATACAAGTTTCTTCTATAATATAAATGTGTTTAAATGATCAAAGAAATAGATATATCAGGATGCTTTGAGCTACAAATAGCAGACAAATGAAACTTGTGATTCACAGCAAGGATATGTTTATTTCATACATTAATAAGTCTATTGGTTTTGGATTGGAAATTTAATTAGTTCATCAAGGACCCAATAGTTTCCTTTCTACTCTGCTCTGTTCTTCTTAGAATAGCTCCCTCATGGTTATAAGGTGGCTGCCACTACTCCAGTAATCAGACATAAGAATACCCAGTGGAAGAAAAGCATATCTCTTCCTGGGGGTCTGTTTTGTAACAGCAAAGAAACCACTCCCAGAAGCACCTAACAGACTTCCCTTTGGATCTAAATGACCAAAACTGGATCATATAACATGTTTTAAATGAAACCCTGAGAAGGGGTTTAAGATAACCACCCTTGCTAAGGAAGGGCTAGCTGCCTGAAGAAAACTAGGGTTTCACCAGCAAGGAAGAAAGGAAATGTTGTTTACACCCATGAAGATGATATAAAGTGGTGCATAATTCATCACAAAAAATGTGCTTATATGAATTCAGCAAAAGAGACAAATGTTGTCACCTTGAGTGGTTTGGGATCATGATAAAAGACTTACAAATTAGGAGACTTCAGGGGAAGATGGCAGAGTATGAAGATCCTAAACTCACCTTGTCCCACAGATACAACTAGGTAACACCCACATCAGTATAACTAACCCAGAAAATGACCCAGAGACTCACAGAATAAACTCCACAACTAAATTTAGAGAAGAAGCTGCATCGAAGAGGACAGGAAGGGCGGAGATGTTGTCAGGAGCAAACAGACCTGTGGGCCCTCCACAGGGCGGGGGGAGGGTGCCATAGTCCCAAGAGGGGAGAGAAACAGACTCTCACACTGGTGAGCCCAGACAAAAAGAAAAGTCCCCATAACATTTGGCTTTGAAAACCAGAGGGGCCTAATTTTGCAAATTCTTACAATCAGCAAGACTTAAAACCTGGAACTTTAAAAGTCAGGGGCTGACTCTGGGAAAGCCAGGAGGGTAAGAGGAAACAGAGTCCCACCTTAAAGAGACAGTATAACAAACAGCCCCATCGAGATACAACATAGAAGCAGCAGTTTGAAAAATGCCTGGAGTATACAGAAAGGAGATTTGTTCACTAATTTCAGAGTATGTGCTTGACATGCAGGAATCATTGGGAGACATCTCCAGGAACAAAGGAGCTGGCCAGGACCATTTCCTTCACACACACACACACACACACACACACACACACACACACACGTTTTAAACACTTGGCCACCTGAGGATGCCAACATTTGCTACCTAACTTGCTAACAACACACCCCACCCCACATGATCCCCTATGGACATGCTCCTCTAGCCAAGCCTCCACTCCAGGTCCCCTCTCACAGTAGACCCCTATAAACTTTGCTAAGACTGCCCCCCCACCTCTATGCTTCTAAGGATTCACCCTCTCTAACACAGACTGCCTCAGCCCCCGTAGCTGCAAGGTCCCTCCTGTAAGTGACCAGTGAAAACCTTGCTAACACCTGCCTTCAGCACCTGCACACTTCTACAAATCCATCCTGCCCCCACCCCCAATTCTCACTTAGTCAGAACCCATCCAAAGCAGTGCCACAAGTCTACCAGAGTGTAAGGCACAACAACGATTAGACTGTGGGCCTGGCAAAGGGCTGGGGGAAGACAGCTGATCTGACTGCAGGTCCCACTAACCAAAGAAAGCTTCTCAGGGGACAACACAGAGAGAATGCCCTGACATTTGGTGCTACATTTGGTGCAATTCTGATAAATACCTCATCAGACTTAACTCAAGTCCAAGGCAGCCCCATACTGGCTCACTAACACCACAGGAACCAAACCCTTCCCACAACAGGCAAAGAGAGCCATTGCAGACGACTGGACTGAAGAAAAACAATGCTCAGCCACAACAGCAGGGTGCATGCAACACACACAAGAGACACACCTGAAGCACCAGGTTCCAGTGAACATGGAACATTGCACTGCAGGGCACTACAGGTACTCTTCTTCCTAAGGCCACTACTTTCTTTCTCTTTTTTTTTTTTTTTAATTTTTTTTCAACGTTTATTTATTTTTGGGACAGAGAGAGACAGAGCATGAACGGGGGAGGGGCAGAGAGAGGGAGACACAGAATCGGAAACAGGCTCCAGGCTCTGAGCCATCAGCCCAGAGCCCGACGCGGGGCTCGAACTCACGGACCGCGAGATCGTGACCTGGCTGAAGTCGGACGCTTAACCGACTGCGACACCCAGGCGCCCCATAAGGCCACTACTTTCAAGAGCAGGAGATATAGCTGACTTTCCTACCACAAAGAAACAGATACAGAGAGTTTGACAAAATGAGGATACAGAAGAATATGTTCCAAATGAAACAACAGGACAAAAACACAGCAAGAGACCTAACCAAAATGGAGATAGGTAATATGCCTGATAGAGAATTTAAAGTAATGGTCATAAAAATACTCACCGGACTTGAGAAAAGAGTGGAGGACTTCAGTTAGACCCTTAACAAAGAGATAGAAAACATAAAAAAGAATCAAGCAGAGATAAAGGACTTAATAAATGAAATTAAAGGTATAACAGATGGAATGAACAGTAGACTAGAAGCAGCAGAAAAAATGGATTAGCAACCTGGAAGACAGAGAGATGGAAAGGAATCAAGCTGAGCAGATGAGAGAAAAAAAATACAAAATGAAAATAGACTTAGGGAAATCAGTGGCACCATCAACATGTGTATTATAGAAATCCTAAGAATAAGAAGAGAGAGAAAGAGAGGCAGTTGTATTTTGTATTTGAAAAAATAATAGCTGAAAACTTCCCAAATCTGGAGACAGAAATAGAAATCCAGATCTAGGAGGCACAGAGAGCCCCCCCACCCCCTGCAAAAATCAACGCAAGGAGGTCCATACCAAGACACATAGTAACTAAAATGGCAAAAAAAGTAGTGATAAAAAGAGAATTTTAAAAGCAGCAAGAGAAAAGAACACAGTTACATACAAGGGAAATTCCATAAGGCAATAGCTGATTTTTCAGCAGAAACACTGAAAGCTAGAAGAGAGTGGCATGATTTATTTAAAGGAAAAAACCTGCAACCAAGAATAACCTATCTAGCAAGGCTATCATTCACAATAGAGAGACAAAGACTTTCCCAGACAAACAAAAGTTAAAGGAATTCATGACCACTAAACAAGTCCTACAAGAAATGTGAAAGGGGACTCTAAGTAGAAAGAAAAGACCACAAGTAGGAGTTAAGAAAAGTAGGAAGCACAAAAGCAGTACATATAAGTATATCTATAACAATCAGTGAGGGGACCCACAATAAAAGGACTTAAAGTATGACACTAAATACCTAAAACATGGGGGAAGAGGAGAAAGAACAGGTTCCAACTGAAGTGACCATCAACTTAATATAGATGGTTATATGCAGATGTTATATACAAACCTAATAGTAACCACAAATATAAAAAAAAAATAGTAATAGATATGAAAAAAAGAAGGAATTCAAGTATATCACTTAAAAAAGCCAACTAACCATGAAAGAAGAAGCAAAAGAAAAAAGCAACAAGGAAGAACTACAAAAACAGCCATAAAACAAGTAACAAAATGTCAATAAGTACATTTCTATCAATACTTGCTTTGAATGTAGGACTAAAACCCCAAGTTTCCATCAGTAGATGAATAGATGAAGATACAGTGTGTATACACACACACACACACACACACACACACACACACACGCACGCACACACAATGGAATATTATTAAGCCATAAAAAAGAATGAAATTTTGCCATGTGCAACAACAGGGATGGATCTAGAGGATATAATGCTAAGTGAAATTAGTCAGTCAGGGAAAGACAAATACCATATGATTTCATTCATATGTGGAACTTAAGAAACAAAACAAAGCAAAAAAGAGACAACTAAAAAACAGCCTCTTAACTACAGAAAACAAACTGATGGTTACCACAGGGGAGGTGGCTGGGGGAATGGGTGAAAAGGGTGAAGGGGATTAAGAGTACACTTATCTTGATGAGCACTGTGTAACATTTAGAATTGCCAAATCAGTATATTGTACAGATGAAACTAATAGAACACTGTATGTTAACTATACTGGATATAAACTTTTTTTAATTCACAGATAAAAAGAGTTATAAATTAAGATTAAAATCACTATCCATTCACAAGCATTATCTACCTTTTAATAATCTCACTAAACTCTGCAACTATAGTAATAGTACCATCGGTTCTTTTCTTAGTCATTCAGTTTATAATTATGGAACAACATAATGACCTTAAAATAATTTTTTTCAAACACTACAGTACAAATTCACGATGTAACCAATTTTGAAACTTATCTTTTCCTAGGAAGCCTGACTGACAAGAGTTAGTTTCCCCGTGTTTACATTTGTCTTTAATTACCCAGGTTTGCACCTGATTCAAGCAAAAGAACAAAATGAGCCCCCAGAAACCTATGTTGCATCTAAAAGTCTTCTGGAGAGGAAATACATTGGGATCAGATAAGTAGTCAAGTTCATTAACTTGCCTAGTTGCTACAATGAGACAGTAGATCATGGTTATTAAAAACTTTGGATTTGGAATCAGATCTAGATTTAAATCTCAACCCCATATTGTATTAAAGATATATGGTCTAACCTCTGTAAGCCAAAATTTCTCTATCTTTAAAATGGGGATTATCATACCAACCTCATGTGGTTATGAAAGTTAAATGAAATAATGTATGTAAAACATTTAACACAGTAGTAAACACTCAACTTTTAGGTGTCATTGTTACTTAAGCTGTTCTACTAAACATTTCCCAACCACATCCCATAAACTGATGTCCTCCAACTGACTTCCAAGACTGTGCTGTAGGAAAAGATTGGAGTTAAATTCCAATGCACAGAGGTGGGATTGATGCAGAAGGTTCTGGAGACACATTGCCCCACTTTACACTGTATTCCAACAGGCCTCATCTCTCTCTTGTTGGCAGGAAGCAGAGACAGAGGCAGAAAGAAACCTGGAATCCCTGTTAAACACATAACAGATTGCTCACATCTTTGCCTCTTCATCCTTCTCCAGAGGGCTCAATTTTTTTACTTCAGGGACTGCCTGCACATTGGGGTTTGCCCTTCCAACGGAGGCTCTTTGTCTTTCCAAGTGGCTTCCATTCACTGGCCTTGGATGTGAGAAATGCAAATGAGCATCTGCCCTGCCCTGTCCTCCTTCTGAATCTGGCATACTTGAGAACATCTTTAAACCTCAGAATATATTTAAATCCGTGATTTCCTAAGCTAAATCAGCAGTATCCCCACTGAACACTAAGGTAAAGAGACAAAGGACTTGAGGAGATGTTTATTTCTTTAGCTTTTATTCAAATTTACAACTTGTAAGTTTTTGTAAGTGATGGATATGCCACAGTGAATCACCTTACTCTACGTTGGAATAAAGGAATCTAAATCCATTCAAGGCACCTTCTTGATTGCAAATTCAACCGAATTGTTTTTACCCATCACAATCATGGATTCTGATTTTAGAATCTTATTTAGTAGACTGCAAACAGCATTCAGCTCAGGCTTCAGATTATTAGTATGTCATAATCACCTGGCTGGATATAAAGTGACAACATTTCCTGGTAGACTTTTGCTATTTGTGTCCTATTGTTCCATTTTGTGTTCCAATAACCATCCCAATTATCTTTGTTTTCCCAATTATCTTTTAATAAAACAATATTAGTATATTTGAATATGAAGGACTCACTGCCATCATTTTCTAAAGTGAAAAGTAAATTCCACTGTAAGTCCTAAAGTTAAAATCAGCATCTTGGGATTCTATTACTTCAATAATTATCTTCCTTGTCCTGTCATACTGAATGAAAAGACACACTTTTTTAGGCATCATGCACTCAATCATTTGAGGAATTTTTTTTAAGGAGGCTTCAGATCCAACATGGGGCTTGAAGTCATGGCCCTGAGATCAAGAGTCAGGCACTACCAACTGAACCACTCTCTTACTTGCACTGAAATAGAAGAGTAGCCCATTTTATAAGAATCATAATAGAAATACTAACAAACATATCAAAGTTCTTTGGAAACTTTTTGATGAAGAGCATAATGAAAAATTGAAAGTGGTATAGATGAGACATGGAGATTTACTTAGGTAAAATATACAAATATACACTGCTACTTCAAGCAATCTTAACTAAATGAGTGAGATTATACACCAAGACTTTTTTTTGAAAGCTTGATGAGATATTTTAAAAAATTTAACTATAGCCCAGATGGTATAGATTATGGTATCCCATACATGGTTTCATTCAAATATGAATAAAACAAATTTTATAAAAATGTGTTGATATACACTGAAAAATTGTGGTTTTGGAAACCAAACTAACCTTCTAAGGGCAAAGGCAGGATCTTCTTTGGGGAAAAAAATCCTATTGTCAGTCCTCCTAGGAAGAAATCTATCATAGGACAGAAATGAGAACTCGGTGGAGCTCGGATTAAAATAAGGGAATTTCATGCCCCATTATTTGGGTGTGGGAATCATTATGGTTGGGAAGTCCAAGGTCTGAAGACACCTGGAGTATCTGTGGTAGAAGGAGAAGCAAGTAGAAATGGAATGCTGGACCCAGGCAGGGGGCAGCCAGACAGGGGATCTCAACCTGTGTAACGGCTATAAATTATTCTCCATCTACACTTCCTCTCCCCATGACCCCACAACTTTGGGAGGTTAAGTAAAGTTACAGCCTGACCTCTACTGTTCATTAGAAGATAAAGAAGAGCTTAACTTACAGTTTGGATGGGGCTTTCTAGGAGAAAGGCGCGCGCGCACACACACACACACACACACACACACACACACAGAGCCAAAGTGATTGCAGGATCAGGGGTTCCCCCTCAGAGGAAAAGCAGCAACAGTGACAGTTGCTTATCACTGTCCAAGCAACACTAGGCATCCATTGGGGAACTTATCAGAGAGTAAACAATTTAACTGCTATTATGACCAATTTAACCAGATAATTCAGTTTAGTCAACCTACAATTTAACCTTTATTTTCTTGTTAAGCTAGCCAATTGTTTATTTAAGTTAAACTGTATTAGCTAGCTCTTTTCTGCTTTATATAAATTCAGCCTGTGAGAATCAAGAATTGTAAAGAGGAGAAATTTCTTAGTCTTTTGCATGCTCCTCAGATTTTTAAGCCCCTCACACCTGAGCTCTTAATTCTTTCTGCTGCCATACTTTTATCATTGAGACAAATTTAGAGCAAATTGGTGAAATGACTATCTTTGAATTCCCAACAAGTCAGTGACAAAGAGAGAGGTCTGAACCCATATCCAAGGAAACTATTCTGGTTAGAATCAACTACAAGATTAGTATTTTAAAATTTTCATAATTATTACCCCATTTTCCCTCTCAATATAAAAAAATAACAAAATAAAAATGTTCAACTTATGTCCTTATTTAATCACCTCAAAAATCTGTTAGGAAAGAATCAGTGCTTCCTATAATTTAATCATAGTTCATTCTTATAAAATAAGGTATATATTTTGGTTTGTCTATGAACCTAATTTAGATTAGTAAAAGCTAATAACCAACACAAAAGAGAGGCAAAGATAAAATTAAGTATCTTACCTGGAATGGTTCTATATATTGGTTCTGATTATTGCATATATGTTTTATTTTATTTTTACATCTTCTAGCCTATAAAAGCTTAAAAAAATGCACATACATAATTGAATATAATGTAAACCAAAGATTTTGGTAACAGACCTTATTGATTCTCTGCATGTACACATATGGCTTAGTCCTCAAAACATAATTATTTTAATATATATAATAGAGATTTCAAAATATAACCAAGTAAGCCATTGAAATATTGGTAAAATTATAAGAAAGGATGATTCAGTTCTGTGTATCAAAAAGTAAATAGGGTCTATTGTTTAAATGTTTGGTACAAATAAGATAAATGACAACTAACAAGCCAGGTGCGTTTAAATTTTCTTCTCTCATGTGCTGTATTTTTTCCACCTTCATTGTTTTATGTTTTCCATCTATAAGAAACAGCCATCAAATGGAGACAAGTCTCTTTAAGTTTATGTTGGATCAAGTGCATTTACAGAACTCAGTAACTAATTCCTCAGGAATAATTTGCCAGTGAATGGCACCTACAGGCTAGAACTCTTTGTTGTTTATAGTAAAGCCTGCTACAGAATTCAAATCATCTTAAGTCTTAGCATGGCGATTATCTGTGATCTTAAGGAAAGTTCTATTTTCTTAAATCTTAACCTAAGAAAGTTAATTCCTTGTTGTTTTCCCAAACAACAATCAACGTAGACTAAATTGTGCAGTACACAAATTGAGTATGATGCCTTGACATTTCAGAAAGTGAGAGAGCATTCCTCAGGGATAATTCAAGCATTTCTTTAGTGCATGTGGCATGCCTATAACCAGACTAAATCTCAAAGAGAAATTGTGTTTTGGTATAAATGATCACCTCAATATCTATTACATTTGTTGCAAAGTTACCCCTTTCCATTTTGTTTTTGAAACAACTTGAAATTTTTGTAACGGTTTCCATCATTCAACAAATAATTTTGAGAGCCTAGTATGTGACAGGCAATGTAGTCGGAGCTGAAGAAACATACCAGAAAAGGCCCCGTTCTCATAAAGATCATATTCTACAGATAGGAAGACAGGCAGTAAACAAGTAAATAAATAAGGAAACCAATTTCAGCAGATAGTAAAAGCTATGCAGAGAAAAAATCAGTCCTGTGGCAGAGGAGAGTTGAGGGAAGTGCTTTTGGCTGGGCTGCAGAACTAAAAGCTTAATGATGAAGGTGCCGGCCATCAAACACCAAGAGAAAAAGTAGTCCAAGAAGGAGAGCAGATAGAAGGCCCAAGATAGGAACAAGTTGGTGTTGTGGAGGACAGATGGAAGAGAAATCCGCATACCCAAAACACAGTCTGAAAGCTAGGGGAAGAGATTGGAAAGTTACTTAAATTTTGTAATCTTCAATCCCCAACTCCATTGAAATCAGAATTCCAACAGCATTGCTGTACTGGCATGGCAGCATTTACTGAATGAAGTTGGTTACTATTATGGATTGAACTGCATCCCCCCAAATTCGTTATGTTGATGCTCTAACTCCCAATGTGACTATTTGGAGACAGAAGCTTTAAGGAAGTAACTAAAATTAAATGAGTTTATATGCATAGGCCCTAATTCAATAGGACTGGTGTCCTTAAAGAAAGAGGAAGAGGGGCACTGGTTAAGCACCCAACTTCGACTCAGGTCATGATCTCACGGTTCGTGAGTTTGAGCCCATGTCAGGCTCTGTGCTGACAGCTGAGCCTGGAGCCTGCTTCGGATTCTGTGTCTCCTCCCTCTCTCTCTGCTCCTCCCCTGTTCTCTCGCGCTCTCTCTCTCTCCTCTCTCTCTCTCTAATATTAACATTTAAAATGTTTTAAATAAAATTAAATGGTTGTAGGCAATCAACTTTCATGGCACCACCAAGGCCCCATGATTCAGTCATGCTGCTGATTTGTTACCAGTTATGTTCTGACCTTTGATGAAGCCTTTCTCTAAGCAACAAAGCAAATCACAAAATCAGTGAAAAACTAAACTGGACAGTCACATTTACAATAAAAAAAACACCTAAATTGAAAAGTGTAATAAAATATTAAAAATTGCATTATAATGCAACATATTAAAGTGTCTCTTTAATATATAGAAAATACAAATGTATAGGACAAACAGCAAGACTTTAAGCACTACAGGAGGAAAAGATATCACAGATATTTTAAATACAAATAGAAAAATATAGAAAAAATACAAATAGAAAAAATAGAAAAAAATATATATGGGGAATATGCTTCTCCAGGAAGTATGAAAATTAAGACGACTTTGAGAAATCATTTCATGCTGATAACAGTAGTAACAATTTTAGAACACCTGGTATCATTTTGGTAAAATAAATACACTGAATCAATGCCCATGAGATGAATTAAAACAACCCCTTTGCGAAAAACAAAATTACAACATGTAGCAGAAGCCCTGAAGATGCTTATATCATCTGAGTCATAATACTATTCCTGAGAATTTCAGTAGAAGCAAAATGGTAGAAGCATATAGAGATTCACTGCAGAATATCAGAATGATAAAATATATAGTCACTAAAGGTTATAACATTAGGAATTTTTGAGAAAGGTAGAAATAATATAACATAATGGTTGAAAATATAAGTATTGAAATCAGATGAACGAGGACAAGAATTGAATTCTGTCTCTGCCATGCACAAATTATGTGAACTAAATTTTTCTCACATGTAAAGTGAAAATAACAGGATTAACAGTGAACATTAATTGAACACTTACTGGGTGCTAATTAGAGTTCTAAATTTACTACAGTCAACCCTCATTATTCGCGGGATTCCATATTTACAATCCTCCTATTCAATAACATTCATTTGTAACCCCCAAATCACTAGTCCTGGTGCTTTCAAGGTTATTCAGGACAGGCACAGAGCAGCAAAAAAAAAAAAAAAAAAAAAAAGTAAAGTACCTGAAATTTCCTGCAATTTGCAGCTCCGTCAGCCTTCCTGTTCAGCTAATACAGAGGTAAGCAGAGGATAAAGAGGCAGGGGGTGTGGAATAGTGCAAGAAACTCGACCTTGGGTCCAATGGGAGAGGGACTGAGTCACAACCATAGCCACTATGTCTGACAAGTAAGTCAAAGCAAACCACTTAGATCTATACCTCATTTTTGCTTCTGTAAATGAAACAGAATCTACCAGGATGAGTTGTTTTTAGGATTTAACATTATAATCTATGTAAAAGAAGAGTGTGTGTGTGTGCACGCGCAAGCCCGTGTGTGTGTGTGTGTGTGTGTGTGTACATGTTTCCCCTAGAGATGATGGTTCAGTATTCACTCATTTAGTGTTCCCAGGATATCTAATTCCTATAAATTATAAGAATCAGATATTTGTGCACTGACTCATCTAATCTTCACACAAATCCTATGAAACACAAGTGACATAAAAACTGGAGGAAACAGCTACTTCCCCAAGTCTGCACATTGATAAAGAAAGAGGTGCAATCTCTAGAGCCTGGCACCTAAGAGCTTGAAGAAGGGCATGTGGAGTGGTGATCAGAAGGGGCTGCCCCACTGGGTGCAGCTGCCTCTGTTGACCTGAGTGTGGTTTGGGGAATGGCAAAAGCAGCTGGAGACTAGAGTTAACCTCCACTGGAGTTAACTACCACTGTTCTGGCCACACTCCCAAAAATGGGGTGGAGGGGTGGGGAGGGGATCAGAAATCTCTTCTTCCTGTTTCTTTTCTTCCAACTTCCAATTGCTCTCTAGTCTTCCTATTGGCAGAACCTGTAAGCACACTAGCAAAGGAGTCTGGGAAACATAATTTTCAGAATCTCAGCCCCAGAATCGGGGGATGAGGAAGGAGTAAAAAGGTAGGTGTGGAGCTAAAACATTTATGGTTACATTTATTAGCATGAAGGCTAGAAACCAGAGCCCAAACCAAAACTTGGTGTTGCTATTCTCTTACAACATTCAACCCCAGGAAGACAAGAGTGAGGAAATGCAGAATGAGGCAAAAAGAGGTAAATCGTAGCATGTTATCAAGCTGGCCACCAGTTGGTATCAGGTGAAATTGGGTGCTCCATCCCCTGGCATTTTCTTCCAAAGAGCCTAGGAACTGCTGGGTCTCAGGAGGGAAAAAACAGTAGAACTTATGTGCTTGCTCCTCTCTGGCTTTGGTCCAATATTGGCCACATGGGCATAAACTCCCCACATTCCACATTGCCCATGCATGGTAGAAGAGCGGGTCTTGTAGAGTCTAATTCTTCAAGGGCAACAAAAACTCAGGGCAGGAGGAGGCAGGTGGATGGTGCAGGCATGACAAAAGGCACCATCAAGTTGCACTGAGATGGAATCAGTTATTTCACCAGTGGCTGAGTAGAGCTACAAATATTTGGCCATTCAGAGGCTACAGTAAAAGATGTAGCCAGAGGCTCAGAAGACAATTGAAGCCAACAGAACACAAGATGATACAGAGGAAGAGTCTGTTGTAGTCAATGACAGGAATGAGAGTTCACACAGGTGTATGCACTAAAACACCTGGGTATATCCAACATCAGGTCGGATTAGAGAATTCAAATAATTCACAATTCAAACTGGAAATTTTTGTCTAGGACAAATGACAGGCTGGACAGGGTCCTGGGACAGCTGCTATAAACCAGGACTGTCCCAGACAAACCAAAATGTCTAATTTCTCTAGGTATAGCTAGAAGAACTACAAACAAATTGAATGTTTGTCTAGATGAAGCATAGTAAGGATTTTTAAATACATATTTATTATATTTTCCTTATAAAGTTTTAAATTTTATTTAACACTAAGCTTAATTTTGAAAAATAGTCATTAGGAACATAAAATTATAGAAATAATGGGCCATATTTACAATATCCTATATTTACTGACATTCTTGGCCCCTTTATTAAGAACAACATAAATATCTCTTCTGGCTGTGGGTATAATTCAGGAACCATCCCTTCTTTCACCTCCTAGCTTCCACTGTATTAAATTCTAGCTATTTTTGAATCAGCTAAAGAGAAAACTAGCATCTCTGTTCAAGGCATTCCTTCTGAATGCCTTCTGAAAACATTCACTTTTTACTTTTGCTAATTAAAACTAAGCACAAAACATGTTCAGTGTCAAAGAAAAAAAATTATTCTGACACCCATTAAAATGGTAAGGGAGACTTTATTCAAGACTATTGCAATAGAGGAGAGAAATCAGGCTCAACTCCAAATATGATAACGACAAGTGGGGATTTATAGCCAAAGAGCAGAAGGAAGGAGTCAATGGGTGGAAAATTCCTAAGAGGAGACACAGAGAGTAGAGAGGTTTTTGCTACACCGACTTAATAGGATTCTTACTAATTTCAGGCCAGAGTGATCAGATGTCAGGGATGGAGAGTGAGAAGCTTTATCAGATATAAGGGTGATTAGAAATCAAGGGTGAAGTGATTCTCTCTAAACCTACTCTGCAGGATTCCTGCGGACTCTGCAGGATTTCTACTAAGACTGAACTTAGCAAAAACAGACACAGAAGCCCAAGGAAGGTCAAGACCCAGTCAAGAAGAAGGCTTAGAGGAGCCTAATGAAATTTGGGTCAAGGAAAGAGACTGAGTCACTAAGAAGGTAACGAATATAGGGCAGAAACATGGAAAACCCTTCTCCCCATCTACTATGCTATGTCCTAGTATCAGCTCTCACTGACTAGGTGACCCCATCTTTATTAATATCTTTCTATCCTTGTATTTGTTTTTGTTTTTTTTAAAGGCCACAATTTGCCTTGTACATATTTATGGGAAGCTATTTCTGATATGATTTCAGGGAGTACAAATCCTTTTTAAGGAAAAGAAGAATGGGCTATGCTGGAGTGCTAATGGATTTCAGCAGGAAGCCTATCACCCAGCATTCTGCCTGAACAGTCCTCAGCTGGACAGCACTCATGAGCCCAGATGCCAAGCTATGGACAACTGTCCCCAGGCAGCACCATCTGCTTCCATGGGAATCTCCCTAGGCATTTAGTTGGCAGCTCCAGGTTGGCCGTGAGGTCAGCCATGTGGGGAGGATGCCTCTGGGAGGCTGTCTGGCTTTTCTTAACACTTGGGAGTTCATTTCCTGTCATTTAACCAGAGTCAGCATTTGATTAGATTTTCTTTCTTTGAGGACAAAGGTAGTTGAGATCTCCTTAGCAGGAACTTAGCAGAAAGTACAAAAGAGCTCAATTATCTCACCTAACTATTGAGGAAATCTTTTTTTTTTCCTTAGAACAGTCAAACACAGTGCATCTCAAAGAGTATGTTATAAACCTCAACTCCGCACAAACTGCTCCAAGAAAAAAAGGGTCTCAGAGTCAAGTAAGTTTGAAAATACTTTACATCACACCTCCTTAGAGATGCACCACACACATTAAATAGTAATACCCCTGAGAAGTACAGTGAAAAGCAATCACTTTAACACGGCTTAACTCGGTATTTCCCAAACTTAGGAGAACACAGAATTTCAACTTAATTCAGCTACTTTGCAATCTGTAAATTGTGTAACTTGCTCCCAAAAAAGGGATCATCAGAATACAGCAAGTCACCATGAATCATCAAAAGCTTGGTAGCCTCAGGGCAGATGTATGGGCTGCACAAGAGAGGACAAATGTCTTCCACAGCTTCCATCTTCTGTGGTTGTTAGAATACGGCATATATTTTATGAGATGGGCAGAATTCATTTATTCTTCTTTTCCACCATTCACCTAACGTTAACCACGCCCCTACTGGCCACAACATAGTGCCAGGTACTGGGGATACAGAAGCAATCCAAGTAACATTGCCACAGTTGATACTCCAACCAGAAAGAGGCACTTTTGAAAAGTATTCATAATGAAATGCAATGTGCGGTAGAGTCAGGATTTGCCTCTGGGTGTTTTCTTTAGAAGGTTCATTGATTAGCACACCTAATCTGGGGAATAGGTAAGGCCTCCCAGGAAGCCTCTTCCAGCCCACCGAGGCAACAGATAAATTCATCCCATGGTAATACCAGACAAAGCAAGGAGCACTGAGAACAAAGATTAAAGACAAGGAATGCATCATTAGTGCTTTTTTAGAGTCAAAACAGGAAACTCATGACAGACCACCACTGCATTTAACAACTCAACAAAATCCTGCACAATGCTAGCATAGGTATATCCGAAGGACAGAGGCCATTTCAAATAACTTTTGTATCCCCTTAATGACACAACTGTGCCAGGCACATGAGCCACATTATGAATTTTAAACAAAGAATAACACCATATTTCACATAGGTACTAGTAATATCATAGTCACACAGTAGGCATTGGATGAATAAAAGAAACATCTCATTTTCACATATGAAGGATCATTCAGAGTTTCACCATTTGCAAAAGTTTCTTTGTAAATATAGCCCAGATTATAAAAATTAAGAAAGTAAAAGAAAATAGTATCTGTTGAGCCTTCTATATGCCAAGCAATTTGCCAGGATCTAGACATTTATTTAATTTGTGCACTGCTCGAGGGTAGTGGCAAAGTTTACTCCAATCACTTCCCTAACCCTGGTACCTGGTGCTATGCTAGTAAAAGCAAGGTAAAAATTTGTTGAATGGAGGGAAAAGGCGATAAATGAATTCTGCCCATCACATAATTTAATCCTCAGGATAAACCCATGCAGAAGATACCACACTCCCAAATAAATTCAGGAAAATATTGCCTTGAACTCTTCTTAAGATTGCCCAGTCTTTGAGAGACATATACTCACTGATCAATTAAGTGTTTGTAACTTCTTCTAAACCACCTCTTAGCTAACAGTTTATTTCACATTTCTGTTCTACGTGAATGGAGCACATCTGTCTCACTTTGTCAATTGTAGTTTCAAATTTGAAGGTAACTATTTGAAATCTTGGTAAATATATGTAGAATTCTAAGTTAAGTGCATGTAGCATGCTATATTCCATAGTTAATAACGAAAATGTATCCCAGGGTGCCTGGGTGGCTAAATCAGTTAAGTGTCCAACTTAGGCTCAGGTCATGATCTCATGGCTCATGAGTGCAAGGCACACATTGGGCTCTGCGCTGCTGAGCCTGCTTGGGATTTTCTCTCTCCCTCTCTCTCTCTGCCCCTCCCCTTTTCACACTCCCTCTCTTTCTCTCTCAAAATAAACAAAAAGCAAACAAAAATGTATCTCTTCTTTCCCCAGATCTTGGCTAGTATATCTCATCCTCTTACCTGGAGCTGAACTTGCTCAAGGAACTGTTTTGGGACTCAAACATGCTCAGTGCCCAGGTTAATGGCTCCTCCTCCTCGGTTGACCTGACACTCCTTACATGCACAACACTCCCCCCCCACACACACACACACAGTATGTATGGTTCTTAAATCTTAAAATGGACTTGGCTAACTGTAAAGCACAAAAATAAAAGGAATCTGGCAAATGTATAAGGTAGGTAGCCTGCCATACTGGTAGTTAATTCCCTTAGTTTTCCTTTAAAGATTCCTTTATCTTAATATAGCGGGTTATCGCCTTCATATTGCATCCATAATGAGGTTACTTATCCTGCATATCCAATGGGACTGCCCCCTAGGTAACATATCCTCTATTCTAAGAGATGCCTGAGAGGGCAACCACTTCAACCATTAAATGATGCATACTTTTAGCTAGGAAGTGGGACTTTTGTTCCTCTAAACCAAAGATGGCATCTTAAGCTTTAATGGTTTCTGAATGTCACAGTTAGAAATGGATTATTTAGCAAGTATACTAGCATTCTTGAAAATAATGTATACCAATTAATTATGCTGGATGCTTAATCAGAGAAACCGAGTTTGTCTTTCTTTAAAATCTGTTTGCAAACAATGATGTGTGAGACACAGATAAATGAACATCTCATATCTATACATACATCAACTATCTCAAATCAGAGTCAAATCGTCTAGTTTGAGTAACATCTCCTATTTTGTCTATATGAAAGAAAAGTGTTAATGAGTATTGAAATGTCACAAAGTCCGGCAACAAAAAGGAAGAGGAAAAAAAAAATCAAAGCATCAGGATAATTCTTACCAAGATTTTTTGCTCCCTAAAAAATTGAGGGTTGACGTGCAATATGAAAGGCAGGCTTTGAAAAGAACAGATTTTTTTTTCTCACACATCTTTATATGACCGCTCAAGATTATGAAGATCAGGTCTTTCCTCGCTGTCCTTTATATGGAGAGACAAAGAAACAGGACTGGGAGTCTCCCCAACTCCCCCTTCAGGGCAGGTAGTAATTCCCCTCTTTGAAAGAGATTTAGTTCTGTGAAATCTCTATTTCAGGGAAGACATGGCAAAAATCCAGGTTGTTTCCCACAAATTCAAAGTGTTCTGTGTCTTTTGTTAAAAGAGAGTGACTGGGTAGAGGCTGCAGTCATCTGCAGTTGCCTCCCATTGGGTGATTGATGTCACCGTGGTGTGTGTTGCCTGGTGGGCTGGAAGACAGGCGCGCTGCTGGGGAGAAGCCCGAGGCTCCAGCCCTGCAGTGCCTCAGAGCAGGATGGATTCATGGGTAAAAAAATCGACAGCTATTGAAAACGGACTGATTGTTGAGACGAATCAATAATGATTTTAAGGAAATTAAATGCTGGCCGAAAAGGGGTGAAAAGCACCTTTTAAAGCTCTAAAGCTTTAAAGCAGCAACGGAAGGGCTAAATTTAGGACCTCTTGGGTGATTTCCCAGACCTGAGCATTTTGATTCTGTGTGACCATTCTCTAACTCCTTATCAGCTCATTATCTCAGATGACAGGGCTCCAGGCCTTCACTGTATAAACAATTGCTTAGAGAAGAGAAGCAAACGGGGTGGACCAGCTATCTTTTATTCGTATCTGTGGGCCCTGAAAGGATTGCTAAATGGAAGTCCTGGGGTTCTGTCTGGGCCTTGACACAGACACATACAAAGCAGCCCAGAGACATTTTTACAAAAGAAGGAATAACACAAACACCGCGTAATCACAACCAGGGACTTTCCCTCTCTACTCTGTGACCATCTCTTACCTCACATATCTCTATCAGCCCCCAAATGCCTATTTTCAAGACATACACATAAGTGAATAAAAAAAAAATCTGAGTAATATTCAACACTTAACTCCCTCCCTAACTGGCATACAAAAGCCCCTTAATAACATTTTAACTTGATTAACATAGTATTTAAACTCAGCTTCACAAATTAAAGTCTTTGTTTTTATTAGACCATGGAAGATCCTAAGGGATATAAATATCTTTTGATTACAAAATCTCTCCACATAGTAGGAAATGATGTAATTCCCAAAAGCATGAGATAAAATAATACTCCCCTCTCACAGTCCTGCCCATTCACAGAGACCCTCAGAATGTCCAAGTTTGTCCTTGTCCATGTTCACAGCTGTGCTGGCTCTATCCGTGGGGGTCTTGGAAACTCACTAGCAGTAAAGAGGGTATGGGGCCAGGTCAAGGAGGACAAAGGGGTGAGTACTGTGAGAAGGTCTCTTTTAAAAAGACTGTATTGGCCCTGCTGTGTCTGCTCTAGTCCTAGGGTTCCGTGTTAAGGTAAACCCCTCAAATAGCATACACTGATAACCAACAGGATTTTATGTCTGTTTGGCTCCTTGCAACTTACAAAGCATGTCTTTTTGTATTATTCAGCTCATGAACACAGCAATCCCGGAAGCCAGGCAGGACAAGTAATTCTGTTCACCATATTCTTTAAATGCTAAATGATTTGCCCAAAGTACGACAGCTAGAAAGAGGCAGAGTTTGTGCAAGAACTCAGCCTCTGATACTTGGTCTAGCGTGTCTTCTGCTTGCTTCCCACAATCCTTTAGCAAGAAGAGACTTAGGCCATTCTCAGAAAATACAGTAAAATCATCCCCAGGAGAGACAGGCAGATGGATTTAATTTCCACTCTTTAGTGTGAGAGAGTTCAGTGACCATAACAAAAGCTTTGATTCAAATAAAAACTGAGCATTTATCATATGGTAGGCTGAATAATGACCTCCCAAATATGTTCATATCCTAATCCTTGGAACCTGTGAATGATACCTTACCTGACAAAGATGACTTTGGAGATGTGATTAAGAACCTTAAAATGAGGAGAGTATCCTGGATTGTCTAGTTGAACCAATCACAAGGGTCCTTTTAAGAGGGAGGTAAAAAGGTCACAGAAAGCAGAGTTGGCAATAGGATCATAGAAGCAGAGGTTGAAAATATATAAGAGAAAAAAATGATTGGGAGATCCCACACTGCTGACTCCTCCTCAAAGATGGAGGAAGAGGGCCATGAGCCAAGGGATTCAGGCAGCCTCAAGAAGCTGGAAACGGCAAGAAAACGTACTCTCCCCGACAGCCTCCAGAATGAATGTACCACTACCAACATCTTGACTTTAGCCCATTAAGATTTGTGTCAAATTTCTGGCCTACAGAAATGTAATATAATAAATCAGTGTTACCATAAGCCACTAAATTTGTGATAATTCATTGCAGCAGCACTAGGAAACCAATATACATCACATGCCAGCTTTCCCTCTGCTAAAGTCACAAAATATGATTCCATCAAATGGGAACTGAACCCACAACTTTCCATCTGGACCCACTGAAAATCACTGTCAAAGGCAATGATTTTTGGCCTACAGAGAAAATACCAGCTAATATTTATTGCTTAGTATGTGCCTTATAATGTTTTGCAACGTGTGTGTGCACATTATCTCATTTAATCCTCATCATAACCCATATTATTTAACCTTTCTGGGCCTTAATTTCCCCAAGTACACAATGAGGAAGCACCAATTTCATATACTCTGTTGTGTGACCAGTCCCCAAAATGGCCCCCAATGATCAACTGTGATACAGGGATTTATAAATTTATGAAATATATATTTTGTCTTTGTCCCCTTTCCTGGCACATAGCTCCCAAAACACTTGAAATTTCCTAAATGATTGGATTAATAAAGGCATCTTTTTAAATAATATTTGGGTGTTTTCCTCAGTTCCTAGCTTCAGAGTGATAAAGGTGACTACGGGTATCTTTAGTTACTCATAACAAGCCCCTTTCAACAACACCTGACTTTGTTAATGAAATGATTTTTTGAAAACTCCTAAGGATGGAAGCTGGTTGCCAAGGGAATCCAATTTCATTAGAAGTTTGGAAATTTCAGGTTCTCCCACACTCCCACCTCCAGGGAAGGGAAGAAAGATGCTGGAGGTTGAATAGATGGTCAATGGCCAATGATTTAATCAATCATGCCTACATAATGAAGCTCCACAAAAATCCAAAAGGACAAGGTTCAGAGATATTCCAGTTTGGGGAGTGGGGAAGTGCTGGGAGGGTGTGCCAGAGAGGGCCTGGAAGCTCTGCATCCCTTTCCACATGTCTTTCCCTGTGTATCTCTCCCATCTGACTGTTCCTGAGTTAAGTGCTTTTATAATTAATCAGTAATCTGGTAAGTAAACTGTTTTCCTGAGGTTTGTGAGTGACTCTAGCAAATTAATGGAACTCGGGAGTGGGGTGGTGGGAACTTCCAATTTACAGCCAGTTGGTCAGAAACACAGGTAATCACCTAAACTTTTGAACAGTATGGTAAGAACTGAGGCGTCTTACCAGAAACCAGCACTAACTTACCAAGAATGTGAGAGAATGATCTTAGAAGCTGACCCTCCAGCCCTGGTCTGTCGTCAGATAACTGTAGCCCCAACAAACATCTTGACTATGGTCTCATTGGAGACCCAGAAAAGAGAACCACCCAGTGAAGCTGCTCCCAAATTCCTCATCCTTGGAAACTGTGTCAGATAATCAATATCTATTGTTGTGTTAATCTCCTAAATTTTGGGGTCATTTGTTACACAGCAACTAATACAGTTGTTATGAGAACAGAATTAGTTAATATTCTGAGTAATATAGAAGGTGCTTAAAATAGTACATGCCACATACTAGGTATTATTTAAGTGTTTATAAAATAAATTGCTTCATTAAAATGATGGACACTAGGAACTGCATCCTGGTATGTGATGGGATCACACAAATGACAAATACATAATCCCTGTCCTCAAGGGGCTCACAGTGAAAGAAAGGGAGTTAGTTGTAGGGGGATAGATAAAACTGATATGTTTTACACAGCATAGCTACAAATGCAAAGAAACAGTTACATGTATGGAAAACCAATCATTAAAATGTATGCATTTCAGTAAATATAGATCAACATAAAACGTTTCAACAATTAAAATGAAAGTGTCAAGTGGTTTGATTTTTCTGTAACTGTTTTTCTCCCACTTCCACTTATTTGTTCCCTTAAATTATACATTAAATAAATTTTTAAAAGGTTGGTGTCTTCATGTAATAATAACTTGCAGTTGGCATTTTCAAGGAATTTTGAATGCTGAAATGGCCATTATTAACTTATACTACTAATTTTTACATTCTCTATCTTTAGGCCATGTGCCTTTAAGAAAACATCCTAAATCAAAAATAAGGAATATTTCTTAAAATATTTAAAATAAATTTTTTAAATAAGGAATATTTAAAATAAGGTAAAATAAGCAATTTTTTAAAAGAACTTAAATTTGTTCTTTATTTTCTCCTTACGAGTCATTCGAAAATAAATTTATCATACCAGCCTTTACCAAAATGTTAGAAAACAAGGGTAGTCTATTTTTCTGTGAGACATGAATCAAAATTATCTGAATGAGTCTAAATGAGATGTCTGTATATCTCTGATCTTCCTGTGCCAAGGTATGCAGCAATTTAGAACACTGATCAGTGCAGTAATATTCCTGTAGGTTATTTTTTTAGCCTCCACCACTGAGGTTCTTCTTACTTTTTTGCAAATTCTGCACTTGATAGAGCCAAAACCAAAATATCCTCTTAGCTGCTAAAGAGTATATTTTGAACATTTATTTTAGCTTTTAGAAATGCTGAAAGAAAAATAAGGGGAAAAAAGAATACCTGTGGCTCTACAAGGACAGTCTTCGGTTTCATGGAACACAGGATGTCACACCTGTCGGCTCTTATAATCCCTGCCTGCAGTTAATTTGATTTCTCCATTCGAGTCAAAATGAATTGCATAACTGAGCAACCACATACTTTCCATCTTATTAAACCAATGAGTACGTTATACACTGTGCCCCTCCAGTCATCCTAACTGAGCTCTCCACTCACAGCCGAAAGGTTTTAATTGCATAACCAGCTGTTATTGTCACTTGAGGCCCTATGTAGAGTAATTAGTGAGAAGACACTAAGTCAACCCAAGAGAACTCTGATAGAATTATATTCTGCCCACAGATGTGCAAATCATCAGGTATGTGTGTGCAGATAGTGATCAAGATACAGCATTAGCCCCTGAATCCCCTAGGTACCTTCAAAGATGTATATTTGGGAATGGGAACAATTCCTGGGCAATAAAAGTTGACTCGCCCAAATGAGTGCTCCAAAGGATGGAGCAATTCACATAGAAGAATAAACACAAGAACAACATAGAATTGTCAAAATTATATTTGAGGACAGCAGGAAGTTGAGTCTAGTTGGAGAAAGACAGGAGCTGAATCTACAGAGTAGTTCCATCACAATTATGATGGGCTTACATGTGAAACTACGGAGGCTCCCAAATGGGATATTATGGCAAGGCATGAATGTGTGTGTGTGTGTGTGTGTGTGTGTGTGTGTGTGTGTGTGTGTGTGGTGCACAGATCTGATTTGTTTCCTGGGAAGATAATATTGGCAATGGGTGTACTGGGAAGAAGTGAGATGGGAATGTACTATGAGAAATAAAGAAGTCTTGAGCCAACTAAACAATTGGGAATGTTATTTAAGTAAATAGAAAGAAACTACTTACACCCACTTTGGAGTAATGAAAATAAAATAGCTCTTATTTAACTAAATAAACGGGAACCATTAAGAAGGAAGAAAGGGAGAGACGAATATTAGTAGTGAAAAGGAAAATAGAGTGAATTTCTAAAAGTTAAAATCAAGTATATTTGGTAGCCATTTTTTGTGTGTGAGAATGAGTGAAAAGACAGGAGAATGATGTTTTGATAATTAATCTGAGACTCAGTCTAGGAGAATGGTGAAGGTGTCTTGAGATATAGTTATCTATGCGTAGTTTACATTTGGAAATATGGCTCAAGACCTTAGAAAAGGTCATGGATGTAGAGAAAAAACTCAGTGGTCATTACAATAGAGATAACCACATTATTAAGCTCCCATTCCCTTTTGAGGAACTCTGCTAGGTACTTTACATATGTGGTCTTATTTTTTTTAAAACCCTCGTTAATTAAAAAAAAATACCTTCCACAAATGAATGACCAAGATTCAGGAGGATAAATAATTTGTTGAAAATCATAAGGTTAGCAAGTGATTAAACTGGAATTCAAAATCAGTAAATATTCAGTTTAATTTCTGCTGAATACATCTAAGTATTTTAGAAGACCTCTTATTTTTCAAGATGAATGGCTGTTGGCTAAAGCAGGGAATCAGTAAAAAACGGTTTCATATAAACCTTAAATACTTCATTTTAACTTGAAAAAATATATACATACCAATCTTTAGATGTTGGGCCAAGAGCACTTTTTTCAGTATGGAGGTTTACTGATGGAGATATGTGCCTTCATAAATCACACACATAACTTACCCATCATCCATTGTCTGTGATTTCTACTTTGTATTTCTTCAAGAGAAAAGAGAACCTAAACCCATTTATAAGGCAATATGAGTGAGATAGTTTTCCCAGTATATCTCTGTTGCATTTCCCACACCTAACTTGAAAGCAATTTTTAGGAAGTCATTTTTATCAAATCTTTCCAAAGTATTCAACTTAATTTTCATAAGAAACACTTTTTCTTGGGGCGCCTGGGTGGCGCAGTCGGTTGAGCGTCCGACTTCAGCCAGGTCACGATCTCACGGTCCGTGAGTTCGAGCCCCGCGTCGGGCTCTGGGCTGACGGCTCAGAGCCTGGAGCCTGTTTCCGATTCTGTGTCTCCCTCTCTCTCTGCCCCTCCCCCGTTCATGCTCGGTCTCTCTCTGTCCCAAAAATAAATAAACGTTGAAAAAAAAAAAAAAAATTAAAAAAAAAAAAAAAAAAAAAAAAAAAAAGAAACACTTTTTCTTTTTGTACTCAAAGTTTAGCTAGCAGTTTATCCAATATGTAAATAAATATGTCACTGTAGTACATAACAACTGGAATAACCGGTTTGGAAATAAATCAGTCCCTTGGTAAGAAAACAACTCAACTATTAGAAGCAGGAATGTGCTGACAGGCATGCAATAGTGGCCTGTAGTGTACCAGGAATACTCAGTATCATCCGGGCATCAGAACTTATGAGCCGTATGGGAATGAGAGCATCAATCAACCTATTGAGACAGTTCAGTGCAGATCTGTTAAGAAAGCTCCTACTCTAGCCTTAGGTCATGAGAATTAATATTTGGAATGATAATCCTAAATTATAAACATTTTTGAGCACATGAATCATTATGTATTTTTTAAAAAGTACAAGACTGATTCCTGCCCTATGAGAAGTTTAAAATATAGTCACTGAAGTGAAAGACCCTTAATCACAAAAGAAATATGCAAAATGGTATTTGTTGGGCACTTGTGAATACTCCCAGGGACTATTCTAAGTTTTGGACACACATTATATCATAATAACCCTTGAGTAGTAGCTTTTAAGACCTGACACGTAAGGAAAATAAAGCACAGAGAGGTTAAATAATTTACAGAATGTGACCCATTTGGTAAGTGATGGGTTAATTTCCAACCCAGACTCTCTATCTCCACAGCATGAGCTATTAACCAACCATCATATATCAATAAGCTACCATCTGCCAGGAACTGGACTGTGCCACTCATTTATTTTATCTAATTTTGATCTTCAGATAACACTTCAAGATATATACTAATAGTCCTACTTTCAACATCTGTCATGTCACAGAGCTGGGAAGTGGCAGAGCTAGAATTCAAATACAGACAATTTAACTTTAGTTTTCACCTTCTTTACTCTATGCATCGCTGTCTCACAATATTTTTTATAAGTAACTGCATGCTAATCTTATGAAAAAGGCCTGAAGAAAACAGAAGCAAATAAATTGTATATATCTAACTAAACAAACAAACAAACAAACAAACAAACAGTTGGGATGCTTCATACAATCATGCGGTGCCATAACACTGAGATGAATTACCCCTGTTCTAACGAATAGAAAACTATTTCCTCACAAAGAAAGTGTATAGATTAAAATTAGAAAATGTTTTCTGATATGCTTACTACAGACAAAATTTAAAATTTAGAAAAGTGAAATGAAGAAAGTAAAAACGACTCACACCTCCATCACTAGATATAATGTCTGTTAACATTTTCTTATATTATCTTACAGATTTTTGAGTGTATGCATACAGAAATTTCTCTTACAGATATTTTTTATATGAATTGGCAATAATGTAATTGAATAATTAGGGAACATCATTAGATTATGTGGAGGAGTGTTTTTGTGACTCTGTGCTTTGTTTATCATCATTCATTATGAGTGATTAATGTGATGAGATTGTGAAATAAATTCTTATAGAGATGGTAAATATATCTTGGCTTTCTCCCTGTCTATTTCTGGCTGCTGCTTCTTATTTTCTTTGGCACATGCCTCCTCCTCTAACAACTAAACGCCAGTTTGCCTCATGAACTCAGCACTTGACTCTTCTTACTCTGTATTTTCCCTAGGTGATCTATAACTTCCATATCACCTATGATCTGATAACTCCCTCTTGTATTTCTAGTCCATTCTATTTTTCTGATATTTATAGACATCTCCTTGGCGTCTCCATTTAATTATGTAAAATCCATCTCAAAGTCAATTCTTGCTATACCTCTCACATCTATTCCCTATCTTGCCTTTCCTTACCCACACAGTTCATTAAGCCAAGACTTTGAGAAACAATTGTGGCATGTCCCTTTCATCCATCTTCTGTAGTCAATCTATTACAAAATCTATAGGCAATAACCTTCAAATCTATTTCTAATCTGTCTACTTCTCTCTAGCTCTATCCTTGTTCCAGTAATCATCACGTCTCTTTGTTCAAGTAACCAAGTATGACAAGCAATAGTTGTATGTCCCACTATTTCCACCCTTAAGCCCTAACATCTCTTTTCCACACAGACACTGAAACAATCTTTCTAAAATAAAAAAAAAAAATCAAGCCATCCCATTAAAACCTTAGCATAGTTTCCCATTGCACATAGAACAAAATGTAAACTCCTTAACATGATCCATAATGTTTTGCATAATTAGCCCCTCCTACTTCTCTGACTTCACTTCATATTCCATTCATTCCACTTCAAATATTTTCTTCCAGTTCTTCAAGTACACTAGATCCTCTCCCAGGGAAGGAGAAAAGCAATTTAGTAGTATCAACAGTTGAAAGGTGACTTCTGGTCTGGACAAGAAGGCACAAACCCATTTGTCCCTATTCCTTCCCACTAGACACTACACATCCTGTAAATAATGCAGTGAACAAGCAAAGAACTCTGAAATGTGGTAAGAAGGCAAACTCGCATGGAACGCCATGACTGGAAAAACAACAAAGCAGCAGAGTGATCTGTGCCGCCCTCGTCCACGTCAGAACTTGTAAGTCACTTGCACCCAGCATTTTCAGACCCCCAAGCCAGCAACAAAAGCCAGCCTAGCTAGCTTCACTTCCTTGCTCTTAATCAATGGGAGCCCTTCTGATAATATCAGACAAACTTATAAGAACTGGCAAGAGAGATCCTTCAGGAGCCCAACTAACAATTAGTGGCCTGAGGAATTTTTCTTCTTGCTTAGTAGTCCTAAGACTCCCCTCTCCCATTGAAAGATACCAGAGATGCCCAGGAGGGCTGGAAGAGGGACCCAGCACAGCAAGCAGCACAGTCCAGAAAGTCCCTCTAACCATACAGACTTAAGACTTTTCTTCATTGGGATACACCTGCCAGCTCAGCCCAAGAAAACCTCTCCTTCCCCTTAGCCAGCAGCAGCAGGTACCAGTGGGGGTCCCACCAACAAAAGATTAAATCAAACAGCCTGAAACAATACTGCAAATGGTCTAAAAAATAACCTGTCATTGTAATAATAACCCCCAAAAGGAGGCTAGGGTCTGCATGCTAAACAGAATGACCTACTAAACAGCCTACTAAAATGAAAACATTAATTAGGCCCAGAGAGAACACAACAGATAAAACTCCCAACTCCCAACTGCATTCCTTGGCTTGTGGCCCCTTCCTCCATCTTCACAGCAAGCAGCATAACATTTTTAAATCTCTACCTGATTCTCTAACTTCCACTCCCCTCAGCATATCCCTTTTTATGACTCTCCGCCTATCTCTAGTAAGAAGACATGTATTGTATTGGGCCCACCCAGACAATGCAGAATGATCTTCCCATCTGTTTCTTGATTTAATCTTATCTCCACAGCCCCATGTGTCATGGAAGGTAATATATTCATAGGTTTTGAGGATTAGGACATGGACACCTTGCGGAGTAGTTGAAGGAGGGGCCACTCTGTTTTCCATACCAATAGATTGTGATAAGCATATCTGTATGTTGTAATAACCACATTAACCACTATGAAAACTATTCAGAGATGCACTGTAAGTCTTTCAAGATGATATCCAAAATAGAAAATAAAAAGTTCAAGTAATTTACAAGAAGGCAAAAAAAGAGAAATAGAAGAACAAGAATAAGAGAAAAGAACATTAAAAGGCAGACTTAAGCACTAAAATATCAAGATTACCTTTTATATAAATGATATAAATGCACTTATCAAAAGACAGTGATTTACAGGGGAGCCTGGGTGGCTCAGTCAGTTAAGCATCTGACTTCAGCTCAGGTCATTATCTCATGGTTTGTGAGCTTGAGCCCCACATTGGGCTCTGTGCTAACAGCTCAGAGCCTGGAGCCTGCTTTGGATTCAGTGTCTCCCTCTCTCTGTGCTACCCCCTCTCATGTGCTTGCTCTCTCTCTCTCTCTCTCTCTCTCTCTCTCTCAAAAATAAATAAACATTAAAAAAAATTTTTTTAAAACACAGTGATTGACAGAGTGGATTTAAAAAAATGACCCAACACATGCTGTTAGTAAGAAACTTATTTCAAATTCAATGACTTAAGTATATGTAAAGTATGGGAGGTGGGATGGGCTAAATTGGTAAGGGGCACTAAGGAATCTACTCCTGAAATCATTGTTGCATTATATGCTAACTAATTTCGATGTAAATTTTAAAAAATAAAAAAAAAATTAAAAGTATACGTAAAGTAAAAGGATGAAAAGGGGGCTCCTGGGTGGCTCAGTTGGTTAAGCATCTAACTCTTGGTCTTGGCTCAGGTCATGGTCTTATGGTTATGAGATCGAGCTCAGCATAGGACTCTGAGTGTGGGGCCTGCTTGGGATTCTCTCTCTCCCTCTCTCTCTGCCCCTCCCCTGCTCACACATTCACGTGCATGTTCTCTCTCTCAAAATAAATAAATAATTTTTTAAATATTAAAAAGGACAAAAATTTATACCATGAAAACATTAAATACAAAAATCAGGATCAAATTATTATTTGATAAAGTAGATTTCAGAACGAAGGAAATTACTGGAGACAAAGAAGGACATTACATAATGATACAAGTCATCAATGTACCAGGAAGACATAGCAATCCTAAATGTGTACTCAACAAATAAAAGAGCCTCAAAATACATGAACCAAAACCTAATAGAGCTTAATTGAGAAAAATTCACAATTACAGTTGGGAACTTAAACACCTTCCTTCCAGAAACTGATAAGACTTACAGGCAGAAAATCAGCAAAGATATAGGAGATCTGAACAACACAACCAACAACAAAATTTAATGAACATAATTGAACATTCCACCTAACAACAGCAAAATACATATTTTTTTAAGCACCTGTGGGATAGTCACCAACTTAGACCATATCCTAGATCATAAAACAAACTCGGGGTAAAAAAAAAAAGAATTGAAATTAAATAAGGCATGGACAAATGAGTCATAAATCAAAGAGGACTCTCAAAGGAATTTTTTTAAATACATATAGAATCAAATGAAAACAAAAATATAACATTTTGTTGCTAAAGCAATGCTGAGAGGAAAATCTATATGGCATTAAATATTTACAGTAAAGATGTGGAAAAATTTTAAACTAATAATGTAAGTTCCTACCTAAAAAAATAAAATAAAACAAACAGCAAGAAAACCTAAAACAAGTAGAAGGAAGAAAATAATAAAACAGAAGAAATTAACAAAGTTCAAAATAAGAAAACAATAAAGAAAATGAATGAGACAAAAAACTAGCTCTTCTTAACATATACACAAAATCAATAAATCCTTCATAGGACTGACCAAAATAAAAATAGAAATGATGCAAATCACCATGATTTGTAGGATCTGTAATAAGATCCTATAGTCATTAAAAAGATAATTAGGGAATATTATGAGTAACTTTATGCTCATAAATTCAAGAACTTTGAAGAAGTGGAACAATTTCTTAAAAATCAAAAACTACCAAGACTCATCCAAGATGAAATAGATGTAAACTACAAAAACAGTAAGAAAAAAGAAAACTACAGACTAATAGCTCTCATGAACATAGATGCAAAAATCTTTGATAAAATAATAGCAGCCAAAGTCCAACAATGTATAAAACGTATATGGCAAATGGGGAATACAATAGTATTACTTCACCTTAGTAAAAACCATATATAAAAAACCCCGGAAGGTTACATCATGTAATGGTAAAAGACTGAATGCTTTTTCAAGAAGATTGGGAATAAAGCAAGAATCCATTCTCACCACTTTTATTCAATATAGTGGTGGTCTACTCACCACTACAGGAAGGTCTACTCACTGCAATAAGAAAAGGAAATAAAAGACATACAGAGGAGAAAGGCAGAGATTCAACTGTTTCTATTTGCAGAAAACATGACTATTTACATAGAAAATTCCAAAGAAACTATAAAAAGCCTTCTGGAACTAATAAATTAATATAAGTTTATGGCATACGAAGTCAATCCTCATTCTATGAATTATCAATGAACATGTAGAAGACAATGCCTATCAAAATCCCAGCAAGGTTTTTTGTAGCCATAGACAAATTATTCTAAAATTTACATAAAAACAGGGGTGCCTCAGTGGCTCAGTCAGTTGAGCGTCCCAACTTCGGCTCAGGTCATGATTTCACCGTTTGTGGGTTTGAGCCCCACATCAGCCTCTGTGCTGACAGCTCAGAGTCTGAAGCCTGCTTCAGATTCTGTGCCTCCCTCTCTCTGCCCCTCCCCCACTCACACTGTGTCTCTGTCTCTCCAAATGAATAAACATTAAAAAAATTAAATAAATAAAATAAAACAAAATTTACATAAAAAGGTACAGGACCTCAAAAAACTAAAACATCTGCATCTTGACTTAAAACAGAATAAATTGAGAGGAATTACACTATTCATTTGTAGGAAGCTGAATATTAGCTGTCCAAAATACATGTCCATTCTGGAACCAATAAATATATCTTCTATGACAAAAGAGTGAAAATTACCTCATATGGCAAAAGTTGTGATTAAGTTAAAAATCCTGAGAAGAGGAGCTTATCCATCTGGATGGATGTCAATTATAATCACATATATCCTTACAAGAAAGAGGAAAGGGGAGTTTGGAAACAGACACAGAGATAAAGTATACACAGAAGGAAAGGTGAAGTAAAGACAGAGGCAGAGATTGAAACGATGCAGCCACAGTTCAAGAAGCCAAGGATTGCCAACTGCCACCAGAAGCTGAAAGAAGCAAGGAAGAATTATTTCCTACAGTCTCCAGAGAAAGCACCACCCTGCCTACACCATGCTTTCAGACTTCTGGCCTCCAGAACTGTGAGAGAACACATTTCTGTTGTTTTCAACCACCAAGTTAACGGTAATGTGTTACAGTGGCCTTTGAAATTAATATATAATATAAAAATTTATTGTATACATAAAGTAATTAAGACAGTACGATATTGACAGAGGAATAGAGCTATAAGTTAATGGAACGTAGAAAACACAGAAATAGATCCTATGTATATGCTTAACTGATTCTTGACAAAGGTGCAAAAGCAATTCAATGGAGGACGGGTAGGTTTTGAAAGAAGTGGTGCTACATCAATTAGATATCTTTAGAGCAAATAAAACCCAAAAGCTTTGACCTAAGCTTTATACCATAGACAAAATGAACTCAAAATGGATCATGTGCTTAAAAATAAAGAGTAAATCATAACACTTTAGGAAAATAAATAAGAGAAAATATGGGATTTAGGGTTAGGCAAATAATTCTTAGACTTGACACCAAAAACACAATTCTAAAAGGATAAATTGATAAATCTCATTAAATGCAAAACATTTCATTGTAATGGCTCACATAAAGAGGATGAAAAGACAAGCTACAGACTCAGACAATATATCTGCAAACCACATATCCAACAAAGGACTAGATCTAGAATATTTGAAGAATTCTAAAATTTCAATAATTTTTTGAAATCCAATTAGAGGGGCGCCTGGGTGGCGCAGTCGGTTAAGCGTCCGACTTCAGCCAGGTCACGATCTCACGGTCTGGGAGTTCGAGCCCCGCGTCAGGCTCTGGGCTGATGGCTCAGAGCCTGGAGCCTGTTTCCGATTCTGTGTCTCCCTCTCTCTCTGCCCCTCCCTCGTTCATGCTCTGTCTCTCTCTGTCCCAAAAATAAATAAACGTTGAAAAAAAAATTAAAAAAAAAAAAAAGAAATCCAATTAGAAAATAGGCAAAAATAATAACAGACATTTATGAATATATAGATGACAAGCACATGAAAATATGTCAACATTATTAGCAATCAGGTAAATAAATACAAATTAAAACAAATAAGGGGCGGGCCAAGATGGCAGAAGAGCATGGAAGGTGTTTTTTTTTTTGCATCTCTCATTCCTGAAATACAGCCAGATCAACACTAAACCATCCTGCACAGCTAGAAAACTGATTTGAGGATTAACACAACAATCTGCACAACCTGAACCACAAAATTCAGCAGGTATGTGGCACGGAGAGGTGAACCGGGGGGGAGAAAGCTGTGGAGGGCAGGGAGCTGTTTTTGCTTGCAGAGAGAGGATGGAGACGGGGGGAGAGTACAGAAAGCATCCCCCCTGCCCAAAAGTAGCCGGAGAGAACAAAAAAGGGAGAGAGGACAAAAGGAAAGGGTTTAAATTCCATTAAGACTCTATAAACTGGGGGAATGCAGAGTCTGAAACTCCACAGGTGGATACCTGGTGGTGCTCTGGTGGGAAGGGCAAATCCCCAGGAGCAGAGAGCAAGGTCCTCAGGGTCCTCATACCACACAGGGAGAAGAGTTTCCCCTGCTGAGAGGACATTTGGTAGAGGCTCTGTGGCCACCCCACAGCCAAAGGTCCCAGCAGACCCCAGAGAACAACCACATTCACTGGTGCTAGAACAAGGATGCTAAAGGGGAAGTCTGGCGCCAGATGTGTTGTGATTTTCCATAATCCCTGAAACGCTGCTGCTACACAATCGAGTGAACATTTTCTGGGGCAGGCTGGTGCCCAGTCACAGTCTCTGGGCATCAGCAGCAGAGCAATCTCCCCGACATTCCTGGGGGAGGGCCAGCACCCGGCCAGTGTTCAGTGAGACCCTCCCCGCAGAAGATTTCAGTGGATCAAAGCCACACTCCCTCAGAAGAGAGGGGTTGGGAAACACAGCCACATCTGAGATAAAACTCAGGAGGGAGGTGCCCCCTGGCAACCTAATGGCTTGGTCATGGACAGTGTAAAAGTGGGGAGTGGACAGAAGCCGGGGACAAAGGAGGGAACACGACTGCTGGTCAAGGAGAGCACAGAGTTCTGATACTAGAGACTGGGTAGCTGGGTGACGCCAATTTCACCACTCTGGCACATGTGCATACACACCTACAGGCACCACAACAATCCACCCCAGTAAGCTAAGCAGCACCATCTAGCAAAGAACAGAGTTGTTACACTAAGCCCCGCCCAACTGGGGTCAATGTCACTTGTCAGGAACAACACAAGTCTCTCCGCCTGCTTACATTATGGACTATAAAGTATTTCATAGTTTGACTTCTAGGAGAAACCGATGTAATTTCACTCATACTTCAGTCTGTTTGCTGGTCCATCTATTCATTTTTTTTCTTTTATTATTCTTGAATACAGAAAGAGAAAAAAATTATTTTTATTTTCCATTTCTATTAAAAGTATTTTTCTTTAATTTTTTTACTATATTTTTATTTTGTAAATTTTTCAAATTCTATTTTTTAACTTCCATCATTTCATTTGATTCTATTTCATTGTATGCATTCCTTTAAATTTTTCAAATATTTTCTCTTTTCTCTTTCTTTTCTTTTCTTTTTTGTATCTTTTGCTTTTTTCTCTAATCTATCAAGCTCCTTTCAACAACCAGACCAGAACACACCTAGGATCTAGCATCCTTTACTTGAATTTTTTTGGGTTGTTTTTAATTTTAATTTTTTTTTACCTTATTAATTCCTCTTCTTCCTTCAAAATGACAAAATGAAGGAATTCACCCTAAAAGAAAGAACAGTAAGAAATGACAGCCAGGGACTTATTCAACACAGAGACAAGCAAGATGTATGAACTAGAATTTAGAATCATGATAATAAGAATACTAGCTGGGGTTGAAAACAGATTAAAATCCCTTTCTGCAGAGATAAAACCTAGTCAGGATGAAATAAAAAATGCTATAACTGAGCTGCAATCTCGACTGGTTGCCACAGCAGCAAGAATGGATGAGGCAAAGCAGTAAATCATCGATATAGAGGACAAACTAATGGAGAACAATGAAGCAGAAAAAAAGAGGGAGACTAAGGCAAAAGAACGTGATATAAGAATTAGAGAAACGAGTGACTCATTAAAAAAGAAGAACATCAGAATCATAGGGGTCCCAGAAGGTGAAGAGAGAGGAAAGGGGTAGAAGGGTAATGTGAGCAAATAATAGTGGAAAACTTTCCTAACCTGGGGAACCACACAGACATCAAAATCCAGGAAGCACACAGCACCCCCACCCCATTAGATTCAACACAAAACAACCATCAATAAGACATACCCTAGTCAAATTCACAAAATACTCAGGCAAGGAAAGAATCATGAAAGCAGCAAGTGAAAAAAAGTCCTTAACCTACAAGGGAAAACAGATCAGGTTTGCAACAGACCTATCCACAGAAACTTGGCAGGCCAGAAAGGAATGGCAGGATATATTCATTGTGCTGAGTCAGAAAAATATGCAGCCAAGAACTCTTTATCCAGCAAGGCTGTCATTCAACACAGAAGGAGAGATTAAAAGTTTCCCAGACAAACAAAAATTAAAGGAGTTCGTGACCACTAAATCAGCCCTGCAAGAAATTTTAAGGGGAACTCTCTGAAGAGAGAAGAGATGACCAAAAAAAAAAGGAGAAGAAAGAAAAAAAAAGCTACAAAGATTAGAAGGAACCAGAGAACACCACCAGAAATTCCAACTCTACTGGCAACATAATGGCAATAAATTCATCTTTCAGCACTCACTCTAAATATCAATGGACTAAATGCTCCAATCAAAAGGCATAGGATAACAGAATGGATAAGAAAACAAGATATGCTGTTTACAATAGACCCACTTTGGACCTAAAGACACCTTCAGATTAAAAGTAAGGAGATGGAGAACCATCTGTCATGCTAATCGTCACCAAAAGAAAGCCAGAGTAGCCATACTTATATCAGACAATCTAGACTTTAAAATAAACAATGTAACAAGAGATGAAGAAGGGCATTATATCATAATTAAGGGGTCTATCCACCAAGAAGACCTAAAAATTAAAAACATTTATGTTCCAAATGTGAGAGCACCCAAATATATAAATCAATGAAACACAATCATAAAGAAATTCATTGATAATAATACCATAATAGTAGGGGACTTCAACACCCTACTTACGACAACGCACATTTCATCTAAACAGAAAATTAACAAGGAAACAATGGCTTTGAATGACACACTGGACCAGATGGACTTAACAGATATATTCAGAACATTTCATCCTAAAGCAGCAGAATATATATTCTTCTCCAGTGCATGTGGAACATTCTCCAGAAGAGACTTCATACTGGGACAAACATCAGCCCTCAACAAGTAGAAAAAGATCGACATCATACCGTGCATATTTTCAGAACACAACACTATGAAACTCGAAATTAACCACAAGAAAAAATTTGGAAAGATAACAAATACTTGGAGACTAAAGACCATCCTACTAAAGAAAGAATGGGCTAACCAAGAAGTTAAAGAGGAAATTAAAAAGTACATGGAAGCCAATGAAAATGATAACACCACAGCCCAAAACCTCTGGGACGCAGCAAAGGTGGTCATAAGAGGGAAGTATATAGCAATCCAGGCCTTCCTAAAGAAGGAAGAAAGGTCTCAGATACACAACCTAACCTTACACCTTAAAGCGCTGGAAAAAGAACAGCAAATAAAACCCAAAAACAGAAGACAGGAAATAATAAAAATTAGAGCAGAAATTAATGCTATCGAAACAACAACAACAACAAAAAACAGTAGAACAGATCAATGAAACCAGAAGCTGGTTCCCTGAAAGAATTAACAAAATTGATAAACCACTAGCCAGTATGATCAGGAAGAAAAAGGAAAGAACCCAAATAAATAAGATCAAGAATGAAAGAGGAGAGACCACAACCAATGCAACAGAAATAAAAACAATAAAAAGAGAATATTACGAGAAATTATACACCAATAAAATGGGCAATCTGGAAGAAATGGACAAATTCCTAGAAATATATACACTACCAAAACTGAAACAGGAAGAAATAGAAAATTTGAACAGACCCATAACCAGTAAAGAAATTGAAGTAGTAATAAAAAGTCTCCCCAAAACAAGAGTCCAGGGCCAGATGGCTTTCCAGGGGAATTCTACCAAACATTTAAGGAAGAGTTGACACCTATTTTCTTAAAGCCGTTCCAAAAAATAGAAATGGAAAGAAAACTTCCAAACTCTTTCTATGAAGCCAGCATTACCTTGATTCCAAAACCAGACAAAGACCCCACTAAAAAGGAGAACTATAGACCAATTTCCCTGATGAACATGGATGCAAAAATCCTCAACAAGATACTAGCCAACCAGATCCAACAATACATTAAAAAAATTATTCACCCACAACCAAGTGGGAATCATACCTAGTATGCAGGGCTGGCTCAATATCCGCAAAACAATTAACATGATTCATCACATCAATAAAAGAAAGGACAAGAACCACATGATCCTCTCAATAGACACAGAGAAAAGATTTGACAAACTACAGCATCCTTTCTTGACAAAAACCCTCAAGAAAGTAGGGATAGAAGGATCATACCTCAAGATCATAAAAGCCATAGATGAAAGATCCAATGCTAATATCATCCTCAATGGGGAAAAACTGAGAACTTTCCCCCGAAGGTCAGGAACAAGACAGGGATGTCCACTCTCACCACTGTTATTCAACATAGTATTGGAAGTCTTAGCCTCAGCAATCAGACAAGACAAAGAAATAAAAGGCATCCAAATTGGCCAAGAGGATGCCAAAATTTCATTCTTCACAGATGGACATGATACTTTATATGGAAAATCCAAAAGACTCCACCAAAAAACTGCTGGAACTGATCCATGAATTCAGCAAAGTTGCAGGGTATAAAATCAATGAACAGAAATCAGGTGGATTCCTATACACCAACAATGAAGCAACAGAAAGAGAAATCAAAGAATCGATCCCATTTACAATTGCACCAAAAACCATAAAATACCTAGGAATAAATCAAACTATAGAGGTGAAAAATCTATACACTGAAAACTACAGAAAGTTTATGAAAGAAATTGAAAAAGACACAAAACAATGGAAAAATGTTTCATGCTCCTGGATAGGAAGAACAAATATTGTTAAAAAGTCAATACTACCCATAGCAATCTACATATTCAATGCAATGCCTATCAAAATAACACCAGTACTCTTCACTGAGCTAGAACACACAATCCTAAAACTTGTATGGAACCAGAAGAGACCCTGAATAACCAAAGCAATCTTGAAAAAGAAAACCAAAGCAAGAGGCATCACAATCCTGGACTTCAAGCTGTATTACAAAGCTGTAATCATCAAGACAGTATGGTACTGGCACAAGAACAGACACTCAGATCAATGGAACAGAATAGAGAACCCCGAAATGGGAAAACTGGACAGCGACATGCAGAAAGATGAACCTGGACTTTCTAACACCATACACAAAAATAAACTCAAATGGATGAAAGACCTAAAGGTAAGACAGGAAGCCATCCAAATCCTTGAGGAGAAAGCAGGCAAAAACCTCTTTGATCTTAGCCACAGCAACTTCTTACTCACCACGTCTCCAGAGGCAAGGGAAACAAAAGCAAAATGAACTATTGGGACCTTATCAAAATAAAAAGCTTCTGCACAGCGAAGGAAACAATCAGCAAAACTAAAAGGCAATGGACAGAATGGGAGAAGATATTTGCAAATGACATATCAGATAAAGGGTTAGTATCCAAAATCTATAGAGAACTTACTAAACTCAACACCCAAAAAAACAAATAATCCAGTGAAGAAATGGGCAAAAGACATGAATAGACACTTCTCCAAGGAAGACATCCAGATGGCCAAGTGACACATGAAAAAATGCTAAACATCACTCATCATCAGGGAAATACAAATCAAAACCACAATGAGAGACCACCTCACACCTGTCACAGTGGCTGACATTAACAACCCAGGCAGCAACAGATGTTGGCGAGGATGCGGAGAAAGAGCATCTCTTTTGCACTGCTGGTGGGAATGCCAACTGGTGCAGCCATTCTGGAAAACAGTAGGGAGGTTCCTCAAAAAATTAAAAATAGAACTACGCTATGACCCAGCAATTGCACTACTAGGTATTTATCCAAGGGATACAGGTGTGCTGTTTCAAAAGGACACATGCACCCCAATGTTTATAGCAGCAGTATCAATAATAGCCAAAGCATGGAAAGAGCCCAAATATCTAGTGATAGATACATAGATAAAGAAGATGTGGTATACATATATGGTGGAGTATTACTCAGCAATCAAAAGGAATGAAATCTTGCCATTCACAACTACATGGATGGAAGTAGAGGGTATTATGCTAAGCGAAATGAGTCAGTCAGAGAAAGACAAATATTATATGACTTCACTCATATGAGTACTTTAAGATACAAAATAGATGAACATAAGGGAAAGGAAGCAAAAATAATATAAAAAAAGGGAGGGAGACAAAACATAAGAGACTCTTCAATATAGAGAACAGAGAGTTGCTAGAAGGGTTGTGGGAGAGGAGATGGGCTAAACGGGTAAGGGGCTTAAGGAATTTACTGAAATCAGTGTTGCATCACGTGCTAACTAGCTTGGATGTAAATTATAAAAAAAAAATAAATTACAGAAAAAAATGAGATATCACTACACATGTATCAGAAAAACTAAAATGAAAAATAGTGATAGCACCAAATGCTGCTGAGGATGAGGAGAAACTAGATCATTCATACACTGCTGGTAGAAATCTAAAATGATACAGCCACTCTAGAAAATGGTTGGATAGTTTCTTATCAGTCTAAACATACAATTACCATATGACCCAACAATTGACTACTATTAGACTCTAATTCCAAAAAAAGTAATAATAAAAACCTAAGTTACACAAAAACCTGTACATAAATGCTCTCCCAGGCATTATGCTGAGGTGAAAAAGCCAATTCCCAAAAGTTACATACTATACAATTTCATTTATATAACATTTTGAAATAATAAATTTTATTTTAAAATAATTTTTAATGTTTATTTTTGAGAGAGAGAGAGACAGAGACAGAGAGAAAGAAAAAGAATACGAGTGGGGTATGGTCAGAGAGAGACAGAGACACAAAAAATCCAAAGCAGGCTCCAAGCTCTGAGCTGTCAGCACAGAACCCAACACAGGGCTCGAACCCACAAGCCAGGAGATCATGACCTGAGCCAAAGTCGGACGCTCAACCATCTGAGCCACCCAGGTGTCCCAGGAAATGATAAATTTTAGAAATAAAGAACAGACGAGTGATTTCCAAGGATTAGGGATGGGATTGTAGGACCCAGGTGGCAAGAGGGAGTTAGATACGGTAAAAGGCCAAACTTTAGAAAATCTCAAATGAAAAGATTTTTTAAAAAAGAAAAAATTGCATTAAAAAAACCATGCTGAGTAATCTAACTCTTCAATGAGTGTTTTGAAGTGATTTGTCAATCTACATAGATAAATTTTACTAGACTGTAAGAGTAAGCCATTTCTAATATACACGAGAAAATCTAAAATAAACATTGTGAAGGACATTCCTTTCAAACTTTCATAGCATTTGTTATGTGAATATTAATACTGTATATTCACTCTACTATGTGATTTTTGTAATTATTTAGAATCAAATTCCATAAATGTTTTTCATTATTGCTCCAGCCTGTGTAATTGTTCTTGCAGATCTGAGAACACATACAGCTCTAAGGAATCTATTTCTCTTCACATTTGACATGAGGAATACTTGTTCACATATCCCCTTATATACTTCTGAAATTATTAAATGAACATTGATTATGTCTGTGTCTTGAATTATATGTGTGAAAAAAACGTACTGCTTTTATTGACATCATTGCTACAGATTTCTTAATTAATCCACAATACCGTCACAATTCTATATACACCTGAGTGCCAGTTTAGAAATTATTTAAGCATGCATTCCTCTAAAATCATAGCATCTTAAGTCTTTTATTAAATGAAGTTTTCACTCTATAATACAAAAGCAGTAAATTTTCATTACAGAAAACACAAATTAAAAATTAAAATGCCAACTTCTGAAGAAGATGGCAAAGCAGAATACTAAGCTCACCTCATCCCACAGATACAACTAAATGACATCTGCACCAGTGTAAATAACCCAGAAAACAACCCAAAGACTGGCAGAATAGACTCTCCAAAGATAAATGTAGAGGACACATGGAGAGTGTAGGAAATGCAGAGACACAGTTGAGAGTTAAACAGAGACACAGAACTACATACAGTAAAGAGAGATATGGTGGGCACAGAGAGAGGAGAGGAAGAGATCCCACAGCAGTCACCCCAGGCATGGGGGGTCCACACTGGGAAGACAAATCCACATAACATTTGGCTTGGAAAATAAGTGGCAGGGGGGGTGCTAATTTTGCAAGTTGTTATAATCACCGAGGCTTAACATGTGAACCTTTAAAAATCAGTGGGCTTGGGGTACCTGGGTGGTTCAGTCAGTTAAGCACCGAACTCTCTGTTTCCACTCAGGTCATGATCTCAAAGTTCATGGGTTTCAGCCCCACATTGGACTCTGTGCTGACAGTATAGAGCCTGCTTGGGATTCTCTCTCTGTCCCTCTCTCTCTGCCCCACTCCGACTCTCTCGGTCTCTCTTTCAAAAATAAATAAATAAATACTTTAAAAAAATTTAAATCAGTGAGTTCAACTCTGGGAGATCTAGGAGCATGAGAGGAATCTAAATCCCCACCCTTAAAGAGACAGCACACCATCAGACCTGCTGAGATATGGCATAGAAGCAGCAGGTTGAAAAATACCTGGGGTACATGGCAGGGAGATTTGTTTACAAATCTTGTAACTAGAGGAGCAGAGATCTTTTAGGAGACTTCTCTGAGAACAAAAGAGTTGTGAGTACCATTTCTTTCCCTCACCCCCTAGCCTAGATACAGGGACACGTGCAGGAACCATCACAACTCAAACATTCTCCACTTACCTTTCCAAAAGATGCCCAGTCCCCATGTTCTCCTGTGGACACACCCCCTGCATCCCAGCCTTGGCAGGAGTTTCCTAGGTGGCTATTGCTCCCCTACCACAGCAGACCAGCAGACCTTGATGGCACTACATGCCCCACCCCACCCTGAAGATCACCTGTAGACCCTCCCTCAGCAGGAGTCCATACAAAGTGTGTGACAAGCCTGGCAGCATGCAAGTAGCCGCAAAAAGGGCCAGCACCATTCCAAAATGACTCCTGCCCCTGGGAGAGGGGAAGATAACTACACACACCATCCAACTGTGTCAACAGCAATGGCAGGGGGCAGGCAGCTGGTCTGACTGCAGACCCCAACAATCAATGAAAGCTTCTCAAGGGACAACATAAGGAAACTGCCCTGAAGTTTGGTGCTACCACAATTCTGGCAAACACCAGGTCTGACTCAACTCAAGGCCAAAGTGGCCCCAAACTGGCCCAGTAACCTCATAGGGACCAAACCCTGCCCATAACATGCAGAGAACCCACCGCAGATGACAGGGCCAAAGACAAACACTGCTCAGTCACAATAGGATGCATGCAACACACATAAAAGACACCCCTAAAGCGTCAGGTTTTGGTGAACAGAGGACATTGCACTGCAGGGCACTATAGGACCTCTTCTTCATAAGGCCACTACTTTCAAGAGCAGGAGATGTAGCTGACTTTCCTACCACATGGAAACAGAGAAAGTTAGTCAAAATGAAGAGACAGAGGAACATGCCCCAAGTGAAACAACAGGAAAAAAAAATCACAGGAAGAGAACAAAATGAAAGGGAGAGAAGTAAAATGCCTGACAGAGAATTTAAAGTAATGGTAATAAAGATACTCATAATAAAGAAAAGAGTGGAGGACCTCAATAAGACCCTCAACAAAGAAATAAAGAACACAGAAAAGAACCAATTAGAGATGAAGAACTCAATAACTGAAATTAAAAATACACTAGAGGGAATAAATAGTAGGCCAGACAAAGCAGAAGGATGGATGGGCAACCTGGAGAACAGACCAGTGGAAAGCAATCAAACTGAACAGGAGAGAGAAGAAAGAATAATAAAAAAATGAAAACAGACTAAAGGATCTCAACACCATCAACCACAATAACATTCACATTATAGGGATCCCAGAAGGAGGAAAGAGAGAAAAGGGGACAGAAAATGTATTTGAAAAAATAATAGCTCAAACCTTCCCAAATCTGGGGAAGGAAACAGAAATCTAGATCAGGGAGGCACAGAGAACCCCCGACAAAACCAACCCAAGAAGGTCCACACCAAGACACATAGTAATTAAAATGGCAAAAAGTAGTGATAGAGAATTTTAAAAGAAGCAGTAGGAAAGAAAACAGTTATGTACAAGGTAAACCCCATAAAGCAATCAGCAGATTTTTCAGGAGAAACTATGAAGACCACAAGAGAGTGGCATGGTACATTCACGGTGCTGGGTGGGGGGGGGGGGGGGAACAAACAAAAAAAACCTACAACCAAGAATATTCTATCCAGAAAGGCTATCATTCAGAATAGAAGGAAAGATAAAGAATTTCTCAGACAAACAAAAGTTAAAGGAATTCATGACCACTAAACTAGCCCTATAAGAAATGTTAAGAGAGACTCTTAGTGGAAAAAAAGGACCATAAGGAGTAAGAAAAGTAGGAAGCACAAAAGCAGTAAAAATAAGTATATCTATAAAAATCAGTCAAAGGAATCACAAAATAAAAGGATGTAAAGTGTGACATCATATACATAAAATGTGGTGGGGGAGAGGAGTAAAGAATGGATTCAAACTTAAGTGACCATCAACTTAATACAGACTGCTAAATGTCTAAGATGTCATATACAAACTTAATTATAACCACAAATAAAAAACCAGTAATGCATATGAAAAAAAATAGAGAAAGGAATCCAATTTTATCACTAAAGAAAGCCAACTAACCATAAGAGACAAGAGCAAAGAAAGGAAGAGAGGACTAAAAAAATGATCATAAGACAAGTAACAAAATGGTAATAAGTACATACCTATCAATAATTACTTTGCATGTAAATGGACTACACACTCCAATCAAAAGACACAGAGTGATATACTGGATTAAAAAAGAAAGACACTTGGGGTGCCTGGGTGCCTCAGCTGGTTAAGTGTCCAATTCTTGATTTCAGTTCAGGTAATGAACTCGTGGGATCAAGTCCTGCATTGCGCTCTGTGCTGACAGAGCAGAGCCTTCTTGGGATTATCTCTCTGCCTCTCTCTCTGCTCCTCCACTGCTCACTCTCTCCCTTCCTCAAAATAAATAAACATTAAAAAAAAAAAAAAAGGAAAGACATATATATGCTGCCTACAACAGACTTATTTTAGACTTAAAGACATCTACATCTTGAAAGTGAAGGAATAGAAAAGCACTTATCATGCAAATGGAAGTGAAAAGAAAACCAAAGTAGCAATACTTATCTTAGACAAAATAGACTTTAAAACAAAGATTGTAACAAGAACCAAATAAGAACAGTATTTAATGATAAAGGAAACAATTCAACGATAAGATATAACAGTTGTAAATATTTATGCACACACCCACACAGTGGAAGTATCCAAATATATAAAGCAACTAATAAAAAACATAAGGGAAGTAACTGATACTAATATAATAATAGTAGAGGACTTTAACACCCCACATACATCAATGGATAGAGCATCCGAACAGAAAATCAACAAGGAAACAGTGCCTTTTAATGACACATTGGACCAGACGAATCTAACAGATATATTCAAAACATTCCATCCTAAAACAGCAAAATGCATATTATTTTCAAGTGTACATGGAACATTCTCCAGAATAGATCCCATGCTAACCCACAAAACAAGTCTAAACAAATTCAAAAAGGTAAAAGTCATATATGCATCTTTTCTAACCACGCTATAAAACTAGAAATCAACTATAAGAAAAAGTCTGCAAAGAACACAAATACATGGAAGTTAAGTAACATGCTACTAAACAATGAATGGATCAACTAAGAAAGCAAAGAGAAAATAAAAAAAAATACATGGAGACAAATGAAAATGAAACCACAACAGTACAAAATTTGGTACAGTACAAAACCACAACAGTACAAAAACAGTTCTACAGTTTACAGCAAACAGGCCTAACACAGGAAGAAAAAAAAAACACCTCAAAAGGAGCTAGAGAAAGAAGAATAAACAAAACCCAAAACCAGCACCAGGACCTAGTTCTTTGAAAAGATCAACAAAATTGATAAACCTTTATCCAGACTCAAAACAGAAGAGAGACAGAGAGATGACTCAAATAAAATCATAAATGAAAGAGGAGCTATGACAACTGATAGCACAGAAATACGAAGGATTATAAGAGAATATTATGAAAAATTATATTCCAACAAATTGGACAGCCTAGAAGCAATAGATAAATGCCTAGAAACATATAACCTACCAAAACTGAAACAGAGAGAAATAGAAATTTTTAAAACGCCAATTACCAGCAATAAAATTGAATTAGTAATTTAAACAAAAACTCCCAACAAACAAAAGTCCAGGAACAGATGTCTTCACAGGTGAATTCTACCAAACACTTAAAGAATAATTAATACCTATTTTTCTCAAACTATTCCAAAAAACAGAAAAGGAGGGAAAGCTTCCAAATTCATTCTATGAGGCGAGCATTACCCTGATACCAAAACCAGACAGACTCCACAAAAAAGAGAACTGTTGGTCAATATCTCTGAATAACATAGATGCAAAATTCCTCAACAAAAATATTAGCAAACCAAATGCAACAACACATTCAAAAAAATCACCACAATCAAGCAGAATTTATTCCTGAAATGCAAGTGTGGTTCAATATTCACAAATCAATCAATGTTATACATTATATCAATAAGAGGATAAGAAACATATGATCATTTCAATAGATGCAGAAAAGGCATTTGACAAAGTGTAATAGCATAATTCATAATAAAAACCCTCAACCACCAGTTTTAGAGGGAACATAATACCTCAACATGATAAAGACTGTATATGAAAAACTCATAACTAACATCATAGTCAATGGTAAAAAACCTGAGAGCTTTGCCCTGAAGGTCAAGAACAAGACAAGGATGCCCACTCTCACCATTTTTATCCAACAAAATACTGAAAGTCCTAGCCACAGAAATCAGACAAGAAAATTAAATTAAAGGCATCAAAATTGGTAAAGAAGAAGTAAAATTTTCACTATTTGCAGATAACATGATACTATATGTAGAGAACCCTGCATCAAAAAACAAAAAAAACCCCAAAAACCTGAATCAAAAAAACTACTAGAACTGATCAATGAATACAGTATGGTTGCAAGATACAAAATCTATACATGGAAATCTGTTGCATTTCAATACACCAATAATGAAGAAGCAGAAAGGAGTAGCAGAAAGAGAAATGAAGAAAACAATCCCATTTACAATTGCACTAAAAATAATAAAGTTCGTCAGAATAAGTCTAAACAAAGATGTGAAACACCTATATTCTGAAAACTATAAAACACTGATGAAAGAAACTGAAGATGACACAATCAAACTGAAAGTATGGTACTGGCACAAAAATAGATACACGTATCCATGGAAGAGAATAGAGAGCTCAGAAATAAACTCACTACTAATCTTCAACAAAGGAGACAAAAATATGCCATGGGAGGGGACAGTCTCTTCAACAAATGGTGTTGGAAAAACTTAACAGTTGCATGCAAAAGAATGAAACTGGACCACTTCCTTACAATAAACCCAAAATGGATGAAAGACCTAAATGTTAAACCTGAAACCATAAAAATCCTAGAAGAGAGCACAGGCAATTTCTCTGACATTGGCCATAATAACATTTTTCTAGATATGTTTCCTGAGGCTAGAGAAACAAAAGCAAAAATAAACTATTGGGATTACATTAAAATAAAAGTTCTGCACAGCAAAGGAAACAATCAACAAAACTAAAATACAATCTATAGAATGGGAGATGTTTGTAAATGACATATCTGATAAAGGGTTAGCATCCAAAATATATAAAGAACTTATATAACTCAACACCCCGAAAACAATCCAATGTCATGGGCAGAAGACATGAACAAACATTTCGCCAAAGAAGACATACAGATGGCCAGCAGACACATGAAAAGATGCTCAATATCACTCATCATCAAGAAAATACAAATCAAAACCACAGGGAGATATCATCTGACACCTGTCAGAATGGCTAAATTCAAAAACACTAGAAACAAGTGTTGACAAGGATGAGGAGAAAAAGGAACCCTCATATACCATTGGTAGGAATGCAAACGGGTGCAACCAGTGTGGGAAAAAGTATGGGAGTTCCTCAAAAAATGAAAAATAGAAATACCATACGATCCAGTAATCACACTCCACACTAGGTTTTATTTACCCTAAGAATACAAAAACACTAATTCAAAAAATATTCACCCTATGTTTATTGCAGCTTTATCTACAAAAGTCAAATTATGGAAGAAACCCAAGTGTACATTGATAAGATGAATGGATTAAGATGAGGTGAGATAGAACTACGCTATGGCCCAGCAATTGCACTACTAGGTATTTATCCAAAGCACACAAAAATGCTTATTTGAAGGGGCACATGCACCCCAATGTTTACAGCAGCACTATCAACAATAGCCTAATTATGGTAAGAGTCCAAATGTCCATTGACTGACAAATGGATAAAGAAGATGTGGTATATATATAAAATGGAGTATGACTCAGTGACCAAAAGAATGAAATCTTGCCATTTGCAACAACGTGGATGGAACTGGAGTGTATTGTGCTAAGCTAAATAAGTCGATGAGAGAAAGACAAATATATTATTTCACTCATATGTGGAATAAGAAAAAGAACAGAGGGGAAGGGAAGGAAAAAATTAGATAAAAAGAGAGAGGGAGGCAAACCATAAGAGACTCTTAAATACAGAGAACTGAAGGTTGTTGCAGGGGTGTTGGGTGAGGAGATGGGTTAAATGGGTGATGGGCATTAAGGAGGGCACTTGTTAGGAGGAGCACTGGGTGTTATATGTAAGTGATGAATAACTAAATTCTACTCCTGAAATCATTGTTACACTACATGTTAACTAACTTGGATTTAAATGAAATTAAAAGATTAAAAACTAAACATTAAAAATTAAACATTTCCTAAAACAAAAAAAAGAAGAGGTGAAATGATATAGATATAGATATATAGACATAGACATAGCCATAGACATGGATACAGACAATGGGATATTATTCAGCCATAAAAAAGAATGAAATCTTGTCATTTGCAACAACATGGATGGATCTAGAGGGTATAATCCTAAGTGAAATAATTCAGTCAGAGAAAGACAAATGCCACATGATTTCACTCATATAAAAAATTTAAGAAACAAAAGAAATGAACAAAGAAGAAGATTCAAACAAAAACCAGACCCTTAAATGTAGAGAACAAACTGATAGTTACCCAAATGGAGGTGGGTGGGGAGATAGGTAGAATAGGTGAAGGGGATTAAGAGTACACTTGAAACTAATATAGCATTGCACGCCAATTATATAGAAATTAAAATTAAAAAATTAAAATGCCAGTAAATCCATAAGTTTTTCTACCTATACATAGTCACCACTAATACCACTAATACCAGGAATACACCTGTCTCATTCAAGATTGTTTTTATGCCTACATATACATGTATCCATAATTATTTTAATAATTCAATAATATATTGTGTATTATTTGATAATGTGTTTTCAAATAACAACATATTTTAAACATCTTTTCATACAAATAGAAGCAGTTGTGTACCATCTTGTCAATTTAATGTATAATATTCCATTATGTTAATGTATCATAATTTATTTAGCCAGTCCCCAATGTTGGACATTTAGGTTTTTTTGATATTTGTTATGAGTAACAGAACTACAAACAAATATTTTACACACCACTATTTTTTCCTTAGGATAAATTCCTGAAAGTGGCATTGCTGTATAACACTGACAAAATAACTAGCAGAAAGAATGTAGCAATTTATAATATCACCAATGATTTTTCAGAAGGCTAGGATTGAAGGAATAACTGTCCTTACCTTCAACGCATTCTTAGTATCACTAAATACATCTTTTTGTGTTTGCCATTTTGCAAGCTAAGAATGGTATATTGTTTTTATTTTCTTTCATCACTGAAGTTGAACATTCTTTTTACCATAGACTATATTTTTAATACTTTTGTGATTTGTCTCTCTCTGTCCTTAAACTACTTTTACTTAATGACTTGAAGAATTTTATATAATAAAGACATTAATCCTTTGTCACCTGTTATGAATATTTAATTTTTAATTTTATTGATAACATTTGGATATTTATTGGATATAGAGATAGTTTTCTATTTTGTGCTGTCAAGTTTATCAAACCTCTCCTTTGGTTTCTTTTTAGATAAGGAAAGTTCTTCATTTCTAGGTTATGTAAATAATCTCCTATCTAAAATCAGAAATTGGAAACCACACTGAGATATCACATAGTCCATTACTTTGCGGTTAAGAAAAGTTAGATTCTTGAGATATTTTATTAATTTCTTATGACCACATCATTAATATCTACTATTGCCAGAACTTGAATCCAAGTCTTTATTCCTCCAGCTATTAGAAAATTAAGCAGAAGAATGGTCTTTTCTCCTTCTGAGAGAACGTTAATGAGGTGCGTTGGCTGTCAGTAACTAGAGAAAGTCTCCAAGCTCACTTCCCATACTCTCTACTGCAATTCAGGCTATGCTTTCCAATTCTCTGGATGTTGCCCGATTCTTAGAGACATGAGCATGCTATGAAACATCACACGATAAAGAAAGACAGGGTCCTTCTGAGCTGTGGCAATAGCTACAGATGTATGGATGTGGGATTTTGTGAATGACCAATGCACCTTCCTTAAATTGGAAGGAAAAAAAAAAGCTTTTCTGGTAGATGATCTTCAGGCATTTACCTTAATGTCTAATGGGTTAAGGCAATAAAGGTAGAAAAAGCAAAAGATTGGTCAGTAGAAAGAAGGGGACTTAGTAGAACTCAGTAGAAGAAGGATCACAGTAGTTGTTGTTAACTGGCAGAACTCTAATGTGTACCCTTGGCCAACACATGCTCACTGGATCTGGCAACTACTTCTCTCAGATTCCAAACCACTGCACTTCCTCAAATTTGGCCTACAGGGAAATGATTCCAATTCCTCATCCTTTCCATGAGGTTGACAATATTAAACACGCAGTTCTATTCTTGGGATGCAGGGATTAACAGAGACCAACCTTCCTCTCTTGCTCTTGCCAACCAGCTACGTGGTGAGTGCCAAGCAAAGACCACGTGATATTTTCAAAGGCAAGACAGACATTAAAACCAAGAACAGTCCTGTTTTTCAACCTATACCTCTCCACCTAGTCAGGCAGCATTGGTGATTAAGACTTATTTGATCTGCATTGGAGCAACTCCTTCAGTGAAGTCTGAAGGAATGTGAAGAGAAAGGCATGGCCAGCTACTGCTGAATCTTTTGCTCACTGAAATCATCTAATGAGGACTGTATCACTGTTTCAGTGCTCCACTGAGAAGGCAGCTCAAAAGGTCAGGGCAGAGCCACTTCCAGCTTATCAGAATTAGCAACTATTGTCCAAGAACTTGACTTTAAAGTGCTCGATTATCCAGTCAGAGAGGGAAATTCTCCAAGAGATTATAGAGAGGGAAAGTGGTTTTGCTGTGACCTGGTTAAAAACCAAGGCAGAATGAAAGGCAGACACAAGGAAGCAAACGGGCTGACCTTGAAATGAGTTACTGGAAAGAAGGGGCCACATAACAAATAATATTTTTAGGTGAATCAGAATAAATCAGAAACTTTCTTATTCATTCACCTTATTTGCTGTGTATATGGGGTATTTTTAAACAGTTTAATCTCTGAACCAAAATAAAATTATTTTCCCTCTCCCCCCCACCAAAAAAAAAAATCCTTCTCCAAACCATGGTTGCACATCTAATTATAGCATACACTACTTAGTGCTGTGATAGTAACCATTTTAAGGAGATGAAGATTCTCTTTGCTCAGTAGGGGAGGGATGAAAAGGTCTGGTTTTTCAGGAAAATATAGATTGCCAAAATGAATGTGACTTGAAATAAAATCAGCTTTAACTCTGCTGGAAACCAGCCCTATGACCTCTTGCTTCCCAGCCCTCCACCACCACACCCACAGGCCTCCATTTCATGTTTCACCCTGGCGGGTCCCCAGGATGCCAAGGCTACAGATCTCCCTCCCATTAGCTGCTGGAATCCAGAATATCCATGGCAACCGGTCTCTAACCCCAGGGAGAAGGCAGCAGAATTGAAAGGCTCCATTCTGTTTCTACATCTACAGCTCAGTGAATTGACAGCTTGGTGGTTCCCTTAGTTCCATTAGATTAGGATGCACTTTCTCCCTTCCTTTGTGTCATCTTTTTACCTGTGTAGGTCTCAGGCAAGGTTAAGGAATTTTTCAAATGAGTATTTCCCCCCTCTCCAGCTACTTCTGTACATATCCAGAAGCATATTCCTTAAACATTCCTGGCTTTGCAGCATTTTTCTAAATAAAACAAAACATAGTTATGCTATTGGTCTTTTTACCTTCCTAAAAAAGCATCCCACGTTTGGTGTGCACGTTGTGCAAATTACAATGGATATATGATTTCAAACAAACCAAGTCCTTTGTGCAACAAGATCTTATAAAAACCAGCAGAGAGATAATAAATACATACAATTTTATCATGAAATTAAGTTGTAGCATCAAATAACTATAATCATGTTTAAGTGATTGTTTGTGCCACAGATATTTAGACCGGGTAACAGATTGCACAGTGCTCTCGCTGTTTGCTGATGGAGCCTGAATAACTAATTTGCACTCCATGCCCTGTGGAATGGCAGCTGAGTCCCCAGTGGATATGGGGAGAACTTAACAGAAGCAGACCATTTGGTCTGCAGAACCAAAACGAGGCAGAAATGTTATGTACGGTATGTAATCTAGAGTCATATGTTGCATCTACAGTTGCCTAATAATAGGATTGTAAAAGGAGGTCAATTTGCCAGTCAGCACTGCTTAACTCTTTTGAGTAAAGTGGACCCTTTAATAAAGCCAATGAGAGCTAGAGATTCCCCTCCCAGGGAAATGTATATATGCGTGAAATGGGAAGTTATACGTGGTAGCTCCTGTTGCTCAGTTTTGGCAGAAGCCAAAATATGCGAGTATACTGTATATGAGTATGCAGTCGGCCTCAGGGACCCCTCACATCCTAAACGGAGAGGTCACTCCCTAAAACAGTGCCTGGGAGCACACCAAGACTTCTGAAAGGTTACATGGCCACATATGGTTTTAAGAAATTAATTTGATGCACACACACACACACACACACACACGCACACACACACACACACACACAAACACACAGAATCCCTTTTTCCTTTTTTCACAAGAAAGGCAAATGTCCCACCCATCCCTTAACTCAACTCTGGTATATTGTTGGGTTGTGAGCAACTCCTTGATCCCAAAGAGATGATACACATATCCATATCTGTTAAGCTGCTGTTCTTCAAGCCCCAGGTTTGAGTCTCGCAGCGTATTTTACATGATTTCAAGAATAAAAGGATGACAAATTACAAGTTTACTGATAACAAATTCGTATTATATTTGAGTAAAAGGAATATACAGATAGAATATCATATTTTCTTGAATACTTATTCAGATTAAGAGAATTTTTTTAGCTTTTGTCCCAAAATTATTGAGTACTCTAATTATCTATTTGATTTTTACTGCTTACTGTCATTCATTAATCTCTTCTCTCCTCTGTTACTCCCTGCTACCATGTAATTCTTTTATTTGGATTTACTTAATGGGAAGGCATTAAGATTTCACTGCAAATAATGCCATTAAGGGTTATAATGAATCTTTTGTAACCGCATACTTCCTCATGGCCCAATACTTTCTTTTACTGCCCTAGTCCACCAAACCTTCACCCATTATCAAGATTGGAAGAAAAAAGAGGAGGCAGAGGAAGATAAGGAAAAGAAGAAAGGCCTCATCTCTCTAGAAAGTGCATTTCTGATAAAAGTTTACTTGGATGGTGAGGACGTATTTATCGAAATATGTAATATTTTTTATGCATTGACCAACTGAGTATTAATTGTTATGATAAAACACTTCAGAAGAAATTTTCTAAATAGTACCTTATGATTACAGGAAATGAAAATATTTGTATTTTTATTGAAGAAAATTATGATGGGAATAAGACTGGTGGAAAGTTCAAAACTATGTGAGGAAAAATTATTTGGGTGATTCAATAAAGAGATTCAATAAAATATTCCAATCTTATATTCCCATACTTTCTTCAATGAAAATACATATTTAAATTTAAATTTTTATTTCCTGTGATCATGTTTATAAAATTTCTTTTGAAGTGTGTTATCATAAAACTATGAATACTTATTTGATTGAAGCATAACCAACCAGCAGGGGTGGAGAAAACAAATTGGGTTGGAGTTTGGTGTTATATGATTAATAAATTGGACTGAACTTTTTATTGTCAAAATACGACTGGGAAAATCTTGAGTCCTGCCCAAAATTTCTTCCAATGAGTGGAGAATAACAAGAAAAGAGAGTAGAATTGAATGGGATAGTAGTGAGAGCTTTCAGCTCCCACCCAACTGAACCCAGCTTGTTCAATAAACTCTGCATGCTTCCATCAGCAGGCAAAGACCACACATACATCCAGACTCCCTCTTGAGAAGTGAACAATGATAAGGAAGGAAGCTTGAGAGGGAAGGGACAGCATTAAAAGGAAGACTGAGTTGATATAATATTTATCTGAAAGAGACATTAGAACTTGAAGAGAATCAGTTAATTTAATCATCTAGTTTAATTTTCCCCCTTTCAATACCAGGACTGGGGAAAAGAAAATTGAGCACAACTGTATTAGTTATTAAACTAAGTAAAGCTAGAGGCATCTGGATGGCTCAGTCAGTTAAGCTTTCAACACTGGCTCAGGTCATGATCTCACAGTTCATGAGTTTGAGCCATGAGTTCTGGCTCTCTGCTGTCAGCACAGCAGTCTCCCTCTCTCACTGCCCCTCACCTGCCCACTCTCTCTCCTCTGTCTCTATCTCTCTCTCAAAAATAAACACTTTTTAAAAATAAGAAAAGTTATGCTTTCGTGCATATAAGTTTTACATCTAACTTACTACAAGCATGTAGAACATGACTGAAAAATTAGAAATAGACAAGATCATTGAAAGATGTATAATGTGAGAAAGGGATGCACAGAAGACAAAACAGGACCAACGTCTAAGGGGCTGCCCAAAGGAAAGAGCTCACAAGGGACAATGAGAATAAGCAGAGAAAGGAGAAAAACAGGAGAGTACAGTCCTGGGTGCCAAGGAAAGAATTTCCACATGGGAATGGTCCACATTCCCAAATGCTGGCAAAAGTCAAGTATTGTATAAACTGAAAATGTCCTTTGGGTTTAGCAACAAGAAAATAGTCAGTGGCCTCAGCAAGAGCAGTTCAACTGGAGTGGAAGACACAGAAACCAAATTGGAGGGATAGATTTAGGAAAAGAAAAAAAGTCTAGAGATAGAGATGCTTGAATGTAGACAACTCTTCCCAAAAGTCTACCAAGAAAGAGGATGTGGTAGATTGCATTTTATTATTTTTATTTTTTTAACTTAAATTTTAGTTAGTTAACACCCAGTGCAATATAGGTTTCAGGACTAGAATTTGGTGATTCATCACTTACATCCAACAACCTCACAATAAGCCCCCTCCTTAATACCTATCACACATCTAGCCCATCTCCCACCTACCTCCCTCCATCAACCCCATTTGTTCTCTATCATTACGAGTCCCTTGTGGTTTTAAATTATTCACTTTCCTGACTAATCCTTATAAGACAGAGGACTTCTCCATCCTACTGACCCTAAGCCTAGTCATGTGGCTGGCTTTGGGCAATGGAACAGTGAGTAGAATGGGGGACAGTAGTTGGAATAGAAAATTTTGCCCAGGAAAATTTTTTTTTCTTAAAATGGGGAAAGGTGAGGCTTATCTAAGTGCTTATAGGAAAGAGCCACTATGAAAAAAAAAAAAAAAAAAAGCTTAAAGATGAAAAAGAGATGGGATTATTATGAGGCAAGAATCCTGAGAAGGCAAAAAGGGATTGACCTCTAAAACAAATGAAGATAACTTGCCTATTGGATGAAGGCCACCTTTCCCATTAACAAGAATTAAGGAGGAAAGGATGGATGTGAAAAGAGTTAAGTCTGCAGATTAAAAGGCAGCAGAGAGTCAAGATGGCATTTAACTTCTCTGTGAAATGGGAAGTGAAGTCAGTTGGGAAGGACCAGGGAAAAGAAAGACAAGGACGGAGAAGAAAAGGGAAGTGGTTTTGAGAGCATGGAGGATTTTTTTAAAGATATTCCAGAGGACCAAGGAGAGCAAGTCACAGAAAGACAGGAAGAAGCACGAGAACCCAGGTGAGGTTGGTAACCATAAAATTTTATGGTAACAGTATTCACAGCTGTGGGATCTTTCCCCAGCTCCACTCAGGACACAGATCTAGAAGTGAAGGCCAAATGGGGGCTCCATTAGGCACATGGGATGGAAGGTTAATTGGCAGGGACTGAGGATATTGGCAAGAAGTACTAAATCCAGTTTAGCCTAAATGTTGGATTTTTGCACATCTTTAGTTTTCCGGTTATACTGTCTGCCTCAGTGTGCATTATACACTACCTCCTTTATTACCTGCAACAACCTTGGGATAGTTACATTATAATTACATACATAAGAAAATTGAAACTCAAAGATATTACATAATTTCACCAAGATCACCTAGCTACCAAGTGACAAAGTTGGAATTAAAACCGATATTGTATGACTCCAAGTTCAATAGACCTTTTCCCACACATCACTGTTACTTCTCCTTTTTTTCATCTTCTTTTCTTTCTTCCCTACCTTCTCTCCTTCCTTCCTTCCTTCCTTCCTTCCTTCCTTCCTTCCTTCCTTCCTTCCTTCCTTCTTTCTAAACTTATATAAAACCCCTCAGTTTAAGACTAAAATTGCCTGTAACAGAGATTCTCAAATAGGAAGTCCAAGATGCTAATGAAAATGTAAAGCTTCCCGTCAGGATGTCTGATTTCTTCTCTAAACTGTATGGAGCTACAGGCAATAAAGATCTCTAGCCATACAGGCTCTTGAAACAGAAGCCTACTTGGCATCCTATCCTCTATCCTTCCTCTCACCCTTTTTTCTTACACATCTAAGTTTCCCTGCCGAAGAAACAATGAACTGAGGAAACCATGTAGTGAGCCCTTAAGACCACTCTGAACTACCAGCTTCTGCTAAAAAACCTTAAGTTAAAGAATAGGTCCAGGGGCACCTGGGTCTCAGTCAGTTAAGTGTCTGACTTCAGCTCAGGTCATGATCTCACAGTTTGTGGGTTCGAGCTCCACATTGGGCTCTGTGCTGACAGCTCAGAGCCTGGAGCCTGCTTTGGATTCTGTGTCTCCCTCTCTCTCTGCCTCTCCCCCATCCATGCTCTGACTCTGTCTCTCAAAAATAAATAAACATTAAAAAAACTAAAAAGAGAGAAAGAATAGTTTCAGGTTGCAGTGTCAGAAGCCCCCCCCTCCCACCACACACACACACACACACACACACACACACACACACACACACACTAACAACAGCTGCCCAGGGCTGTTGTGTGTTACATGACTTCAGGAGCACCACACATATATTTTATGTGGATGATGCTCCATGGAAGCATGTAGCATGCATCAGCCCTACCAATCTCCCTTAGCATGAACTTGCTTCATTGCCAATGCTCAGTCGTCCACATTGTAGATGGAAGGCTTTCCAGACTGGTCAATTTGAAAATATTCTAATACTCAACCTCTGAAATCTATGTCTTTTTTCTTTCTTACTCCACATATTTTCCTCTCATAAAATTAATCTGGCACAAAGTCATGCTTTGTTGCTTTGCCAGCCATGCAATTTTGGACCTACTTCCCTTAATTAGGTTATCCCAAAATGGGGAAGAGACTGCTAGTTACCTTACAATATTGTCTTTCTTTCTTAATGATGATATTTAGCTCTACCTTATAAATAATAGAATGCTAATACTTTGGCTGAGAACTATGTCCCAGAGGGAAAAAAAAAAATTGGATTCTCCAGTTTTCCTTGCAGATAGGTGTGGTCACATAATAAAGTTTTGGTCAAGGAGACAAGAGCGGGAAGTACTGTAGGCAACTCTCAAGAAGCATAAAGGAAGCTGACTCAGGGTATCCAATTTTTCCCTCCTCCCCAGAATGTGAAAGCGATGTCTAGATCTCAGCAGCCAACTTAGACTCTGAGGTAAACTCAAGGGTGAGAGCCATTTTCTGAATATGATGGTACCAAAAGGAGTTACTCACCAGGGACATCACAAAACTGCCTGGTTCGGAACTTTTTTCTGAAAGAGAAAAAATTCCTTGGGTTTTGAACCCACTGTGTTTCAAGTCTCCATTTCTCGCAGTTGAACACAATTCTTAAGCAGTAAGGGAGATAGACGAATTCAACAGATTTCCATTTCATTAAAACAAAACAGATCTCATTTATAGCTAAGATATTTTATGAATGATTCAAATAAAAAAAATAGAGAGCAAAAATCAAGTAAGTCATATCCAGAGGGGAAAGTACTTTTCTGTTCACTTTATCCAATACTATGCTCTCCACACAAATACTACTACTGCCTTGGCTATTTGTTCTTCCTCCCCTTCCCCTCAGCCTCAAAATGGTTAAAATCAAAGTTTATAAAGCTCACATTGAAATTTGATAATCTGTTCATTTATTGGGATTTAGGATGTATAATTCTATCCCCAAAATAAATTGGAATAGAAAATATTTCTCCACAAGGATTGCCATCCTTTTAGTTGATTCTGAACTTTTAATTTTTGTTTAGATTTTTTAAAATTATTTTAATATGAAATTTATTGTCAAATTGGTTTCCATACAACACCCAGTGCTCATTCCAACAGGTGCCCTCCTCAATGCCCATCACCCATCCTCCCCTCCCTCCCACCCCCATCAACCCTCAGATTGTTCTCAGTTTTTAAGAGTCTCTTATGGTTTGGCTCCCTCCCTCTCTAACTTTTTTTTTTCCTTCCCCTCCCCCATCGTCTTCTGTTAAGTTTCTCAGAATCCACATAAGAGTGAAAACATATGGTATCTGTCTTTCTTTGTATGGCTTATTTCACTTAGCATAACACTCTCCATAAATTTTTTTAATGTTTATAATTATTTTTGAGACAGAGAGAGACAGAGCATGAGCAGGGAAGGGGCAGAGAGAAAGGGAGATACAGAATCTGAAGCACGTTCCAGGCTCTGAGCTGTCAGCACACAGCCTGACACAGGGCTCAAACTCGTCAATTGAGAGATCATGACCTGAGCCTAAGTTGGAAGTTCAACTAACTGAGCCACCCAGGCACCCCTAGATTTTTATTTTTAAGTAGTCTTTACACCCAACATGGGGTTCAAACTCACAACCCCAAGATCAAGAGTTGCATGTTCCACCAACTGAGCCAGCCAGGTGTCCCTTGCTTCATATTTGAATAAGGTCCTCAAACCGGTTGTTTATCCCGAGGACAATGGATTTTGAAAAACTGTATTTTCAGGTACAAAGTTCCAGTTATAAATAAGGCCTGGGGATCTATTGTATAGCATGGGGACTATGGTGCATTGTATATTTGGAAGTTGCTAAGAGAGTGGATCTTCTAAGTTCTTTTCATAAAAAAAAAAAAAAAATAAAAGTAACCATGTATGGTAACAGACATTAACTAAACTCATGTGGTTATTATTTCACAATATATACATGTATCAAATAACTATTTTGTACACCTAAAACTAGCACAATGTTATATGTCAATAATATTGCATAAAAATAGAAAATATGTTTTCCAAGTGATAGGTGTTTCTGTCATGGACATCAGCATTAAAAAGAATTTACTACGTTCAAGAGATTTTTCTCTAGGCCACCTAGTAATTACTGTTGGAACAATAAGCGCAGGTGTTAAATGACAGAGTTCCTATAGCATACCCATGTCAGGGCTCTCCTAGACATAATGCCCAAGTCATGAATAAGCATAGCATAACATTTGCATGATCTGATCCCAGTATAAACCACACTGGCTTCTCATTTTTCCTGAATACACAGAATGGTACAGTGCTCTTCTAAGATCACTCTATTTTTTCCCCCTTTAGTCAAGTATAGCCACCACTGAAGATGAGAAAACATGCACTCCAGGTTCTGACAGTCCATACAACTGCTGGCAAATCCTCACTGAGGATGTATACTTCCTCCCCTACAGAGTGTACCAGATGTTATGCCCAAGAATAGCAGAGCTTCGGGGCACCTGAGTGGCTCAGGTGGTTAAGCGTCCAACTTCAGCTCAGATCATGATCTCGTGGTTCATGAGTTCAAGCCCCGCATCAGGCTGGAGCCTGCTTCTGATTATGTGTCTCCCTCTCTCTATGCTCCGCCCCCACTCACACTGTCTCTCTCTCTCTCTCTCTCTCTCTCTCTCTCTCTCTCTCTCTCTCTCTCTCTCTCAAAAATAAATAAACATTTTTAAAAAAAGGATAGCAGAGCCTCTCACTAGTGGACACCATAGCTGCTCTTCAACTCCAACCATTCTGCCTAAGAGCTTTCACATCGACCACCTACCTACCACTTCACTTCTCCTTTCAACATTAGAGTCTTCAAACCTAAATGTCTCCAGGCCCCTGCCTCTCCATCTTATTGCTAAAATTCCATGTTCATAAGTCATTTATCTGGATGTCAGCCTGGAAAAGGTCCTTGTTATCTGAATCTAAACACCTTCATCTGCCATTAAAGGTTCTTCAGGGTGTGACATCCATATCTCCAAATTCACCTCTTTCCACTCTCCTAAACATAGCTAGGCTTTGGTCAAATTCATTATTTTCCTCCAAATCTACCTCTGTGACTCAAGTCATGATTTCCCTCTGCCTGCAAATCTCCTGAGCTTTCTTTTTACTTACTTACTATATTGAAAACATTTGCTACACTGAGAAGTACTACATAAGTGAAAGAAAGATTTTACTTTGTTTTGTTTGAGATGTAATGTAGCCTAGTGGGAAAACTATGAAGTTTCCCAACCTACCACATCAGAGTATATCTTCTGTCTCTAATTGCTTGTTTAATTGCCTGGCTGTTCAACTAGGCTGTGATCTCATCTAGTTGAGAGCAGGGATTGTGACTACTTGTTTATTGTTGAAGTCCTACTACTGGACAGACTGTATGACATATTTGGTGAATGAATAAATGTTGAATGTCTTTAACAGCTTAGTATGTTGCAGAAGTTGAATCCAACCTGAATCTTTGACATAGTTGCCTTGGGTCTATTTCTTTATCTGTAAAATAGCAAATTGTTTTCATACAAGAAACATAACTTCAGCATCCAACCTGTACTTTTTCTCTCTGAGATTTCCTCATAATACAGCAAAGTATCTTTCTTCTCCCAAAGAATGGTGGCAATGCAGAATAAAATATTGAGGTTATAAAATATTTAATACAGCTTATGGTATACACTAGGCACTAAATAATATTGGGGGAGGAATGAAGGAGAGGAAAGAACAAACGAAAATAGGAAGACAAGATAAATTAAGTCAGAAAGAAAAGAAGATGTAACAGAAACTACTAACTGCTCCTGATACCCTTTCTTCCCCTATTCCATAATTATAAAAATTTTAGCTGATATGTGGCTGGCCATGGTAAAGACTAGTTTTCTAGCTTCCTTGAAACTAGAAACGACCATGCATTTAAGTTGTGGCTGATATGTAAGACAAGCTTTGTGAACCACTACCTGGAACATTCCCCCAAGAAATAGCTGGATTCTATCATTTGCTAATCCTTCTTCATCCTGCGGTGGTGTCACCATCTCAGACTAGGGATGACAGAGAGGCGAAGTGGAAAGAGACTGGATTCCTGAGGACTTTGTGAAGCAATACCACCATATCAGAACTAAATCACTTACTACCAGCCTTTGGAATGAGAGAAAAATAAACTTCTACCTTGAGAGTCACACTTAAACCTACATCCTAACACACAGAATCAAGATGAAAGGGCTGGGAGCAGACACAAATGAAGAAAAATAGGCAGCAAGGAAAACACAATCCCTGCCTTCATGAGTCCTTCCCACTAGACATACAGTCTAGAGGCAGAATCCACAACTCCTATTTTGTGGGAACATTATGAGGTCAAAAAGAGAAAGTAGCTACTAAGAGAGTGCTTGTTCCCTTTTTCAAAAATCACCCATAGCAAAACTCTTGTAGAGAAAGGAAATTATTAATCTATCATTATCAAATCTGTGAGAAGGAGGACACTAAAAATTGACTTGAAATGGTAAAGGAGGAGTGGGTGACCAGAGGATAAGCTGGAGAAGAGCTCTTAAATTCTGCTTTTATCTCTCCCAAGTCTTGTCCAGGGACAGTCTTTGCCTGGTGATTTACTGAAGTGGTCCAAACCCTAGCCTCATAGTAACATCAGCTTAAGGCCAATGCTTTGTGTGCCTAGAATGTCAATGAAATTAAGTGGGGACTAACCAGCTGCTCTAGAGCTTTCACTCCTCAATCCCCCCCTAACTAGAGCACAAACTGTCTTCTCCCATTGTTACTTCTCCCTGAGTGTTTAACAATGAAAACTGAACCCAAGTGTTAGGTAAAATGTCATCAATGGTAGCTAGCTGGAATCTACAGCAAGGGCATGAGCTCAAAAGACAAAATACCTAGACACCTGAGGAGCACAATTATTAAAAAGACAACAATATCTCAAGTAGAATTGTCGGAATGACAAAGGATTTAAAATAAGCAAGGCTTTAAATATCTTTGAGAAGTTATTAGTAATGTGAAACATCAATAGAAAGTCATAAGAAAAGGAGCCCACTGAAAGTATTATGAACAGCAAATATAACAGCTGGAATTGTTAAATAGAGCAATGGGATAAACAGTAGGATGCAAACAGAGTAGAAATTTGTGAGCTGGAAGATTAAACTGAGAAACTCTTCCAAAAGGAAATTGGAAAAGATAAAAAAGAAATGTGTACCAAAAGAAAGCTGGATCAACATCTTAATATCTAAGAGAATGTTTATCTAATGTTATATATAAAGTATAACCCAAAACCAGGACACAGATCTATTGGCTCACCAAATCTATTCCCTGAATCTCTCTGTAATAAGCTCCTTCACATAAAACTTCCAAAAGTAGGCAAAGATGAGAGAAGAATAAACATAGCTCTTACATGCGTGCCCCATTACTTCTACACATTCAGGCAAAATCTCAAGGTATGTTAGACATTAGGACATTTATGCCAAGGCAGGTTGCCAATATGAACTCCCAATAATTTTTGCATCATGCTACCTAAAAATCCACTTTGGCAGTGTCTCAGAAGTTAGGCAATGGCCTCTTGGCTGTGTGTTGGATGAGAATAAGGAAGGGAGGAGTATTTTATTCCTCTACAGCTCTTGTGCATACAGATATACCCTTACAGCAGAATGCTGTAACATAACACTACAATGTATGCAATCTTGGACAGTGAGCTAACCAAGGACAAAGACAATGCCTGGCTCATAGAAAGCAGTCAATACTGTGAGTTAAATTCAACCACAATACATACAGAGAGGTTGTTACACACAAAGTGTTGTTGGAATGTGAAATACACCTCTCAACAGAAAAAAAATTAAGTATAAAAAAAGATAAATGGACTCAAATATTAAAAAAATAAGAACTGCTGTAGTAATATAATAGAAATATATCTGATAAAACACGATGAACACAGTGATTTTGAATCTGATTCAAAGTATAACTGTAGACTACTACATGATTTTCATGGTAATTCATTTGAAGCATTTTTTCTAATTGAACCAAAAATTAAACTTAGTTACAAAGATGTCAACAAACGTTGTTGGAAGTTCAACTTTCAAATATACTATAATTTTCAGGCCTCAGAAACCTGACAAAATATTTTTTGCTCACTTTTCAAACACTGAACAAACAGTAGCTAAGGAAAACCTATTTTTAAAAAATCAGCCCTTAAAATATCCACTATCCACAAAAGTTTCAATGGCTGGACATCTGTTTTCAAAAATATCCAAGCGTTGACTCAGATCTTCCAAATACACCTGCAACTTGGGCACAGTTAATAGAAACATTTGTATGACAAGTTTGGGGGTCTTTTCCTACATTGGCAATAATTTTCTGTATTTTCCCCTGCTGTCATCAAAGCAGTTTGTGTCTGAAAAAGAGCTTCTCCTGCATAGAACTCGGTTTCTCCTTCTGTCTGATCCTGCAGTGAAGTCATCATAATCTTGTTTTTACGATGCCACAGTCTGTTGCCATGAAAATGATTGCAATGCCATAAATTCGGCATTTCAACTTTACAGCAGGATCTAGGAGGAAAAGATGCCGAGGTTGTTTGGAAGGAACGGTGCAAGTGCTTCTGGTAATTAGCTGCAAGAACATAGAAATAGTAAAATGCACAGGGAGAAAAAAAATGGATATGTGGGTCCAAGTCCTTTCATTTAAGCCACAAAACAGCTTCACACGCTACCCATGAAGGTTTTAACATATGGCCCCTTTTACCATTAATTACTGTGTGCCCATGGCAAAACCAGTGGATTTTCATGCCCTTCAGAGCTTAAGCATCTGTTCTTTGAATTAACACCAATACTCTGGACGAGAGTTTAAATCTGTGAGATACAGTCACTAAACTTTTGAGAAGAGAAGTACTTGAAATGTTACATTTAGAGTTTTTTCCCTACCTAATTAGAGTGTTTTAACCTCAGTTTTCACATGGATTTTATATTACTTTGAGGAAGTAAATGGAAGATAATTTGTGATTCAATTTGAAAATGAAATTTTGAAGATCAAAGGAAAGACACTACTTCCAGATTCATGAATCCTCAAAAGCAATCATTCTGCGTTTAGCTCTCTCTGGGGTATGGCACCAGGTCCTCCTTATTTGATATTATCATTTTGATTCTGATCTTCTCATATTTGTGTAGGGACAATAGAATGTTCTTGGCGGGGATAATGGGAGAGACAAGAGTTAACCTAAGTACCTGGCACATAATACATGTTCAAGAACTACAAGTACCTTATTGACACCTGATCTTCAGTCTAGTGCTCCTTCAATTCTATGATACATTCTAGTTTCTTAAGTGCTTTGTAATGGCTTCATTGTCTATTCCAGTTTGGGCTTCAATCTTGAACTTCCAGGTCTATACTTTCTTAGCTTTTCTCTTTTGTCTGTGGCCAATGTCTTCTCCTTTCCTACTTGACCATTAAATACTGGGGTTCCCATAGGCTCTTCGAAGTTTATCACGGTCCTCATCTCTTCTCTATACAACCTCCCCACTCCAATCTCATTCAGATCTACAGCTTTAGGTACCATCTCTATATATGTATTGATTATTCACAAATGTCTTTCCTAGCCCAGGCCTTTCCTTTGAGCTCATGACTCATCTTGTATGGCACGCCCATTAGGATGATTCGAATGTACCTCAAACTGAACTTTTCAAACCAAGTTTGGCCTCTTCCCCTAAATCTGGCCCTGTTCTATGTCAGCAAATGGCACCATTGTAAAAACTGAAAACCATGAGCCCTTTATGCACTGTACACATTATCCTAGCTATCTTCAGTATCTGTCAATCTTACCTCCCAAACAGCTCTCTAGTCCGTCTATTTACGGCATTACATTGCACACCACCTCAGCTTGTGCCGGCACCTCTACAGTAGCCTCCTAGCTGGTCTTCCACATCCATTCTGATTCCCCCTCTGGTCTGCTCTTTATATTGCAGCCAGAGCGATCTTTTCAAAATTCAAATCAGAACACATCATCTTCCTGCTTAAAACCCTCTCACATTATCTTGAAATAAAGGTCCAATCATGAATAGGACTTCCCTGAACCTGCATCATCTGGTCCCTATCTCCTTCTATTCCAGTCACTCAGACTTTTTCAGATCCTCAAATGGGCACCTGTTTCAGAGACTTTACACATCATGTTCCCTCTTTCTGAAATGCTCTTCCACCTTCCATACCCTTCAGCTCTTTGCCTAATTTAGCCCCATTCATCCTTAATTATCACTTGCCCCAGGAATCCTTCCCTGACTCCAAATATAGAAGTCAGTTTACTGTATTATAGTCTTTCACAGAATCACTTTCGTTCCTTCAAAGCATGTGTGTCAATGTATAGTTACACAATTATTAAAGTAGCTATTTAATTAACTACAGTTATTTAATGTTAATTACAAGCCATATGAATATAGGCAAGCTGTCTGTTTTTGATTCCATCGTATGTTTGGCTTTTGGCACAGTACCCAGCATATAATACATGCAAAAGATATTTTTTGAATTTATGATTGATATCTGATTGCAACTCATTGAGATATTATCACAAGTGACATTGCAAAAGTTCTTTTCAAAAAATACACACCTACCACACTATCCAAGCATTCTACTGCTAGGTATATTTTACATAGCATCTTCATGTACAATAGCCAAAACACCCATTGCCCAACAAAAGGCAAACAGATAAACCAAATGTGAACTATCCATATAATAAAATACTACTCAGCAACAATACATGCTCAAAAATATATTTTATGCTCAAAAGATCTTTTTAAAAAGAGTGAACTATTGATACACCCAACAACATAAAGAATCTCAAAACCTTTATGCTGAGTGAAGAAGCCAAACACACAAAAAAGTATATGCTGTTTGATTCCACTTTTATAAAGTTCTAGAAAATGCAAACCAAACTTTAATGACAAAAAAATAGGTCAGTGGTTGCCCGGGGACAGGGGAGAGACAGAGGTATTGCAAAGGGGTACAAGAAAACTTTTGGGGGGGAGCTAAAAGAAAATTTGTTATCTTCATTATGGTGACCAATTCATATATGTATACATAGTCAAAAATCATCAATTATATCTTTTAACCAAACACGTCTGTCAATTATACCTTAATAAAGTTGTAAAAATTGTTTAAATTCAATAGGAATCATTAAGAGCCAACTGCAACTGGCTCAGACTTAACATAAACATATTATGCATTAAAGATAACAGAGGAGGGGTGCCTGGGTGGCTCAGTCGGTTGAGCATCTGACTGTGGCTCAGGCCATGATCTCACATGGTTCATGAGTTCGAGCCCTGCATGGGACTGGCTAAGGTCAAGCATTAACTGCTTAGGATCCTCTGTACCCCCCCTTCCCCGCCCCTCCTCTGCTCATGCTATCTCAAAAACAAATAAACATTTTTTAAAAAAGATAACAGAGGAGAGGTATGAAAGGTATAAATTTCAGGAGTTTGCTATTACTTATGGAGTCATTCAACAAATATGTTTTATTTCTCATAGAAACCAGGAAAATAAAACCAAGAAATCCTAGAATCTGTAACTAAAAAACAGTTTTAAAAATAATATTCCTTCTCACAGTTTTTGAGTAAATTAAAGATAGCAAACAAGATATTTTTACTTACATATTTATTTGCTGGAGGTTACTAGAGAATATCATGACTGGGAGGTTACTAGAGAATCTTTGAGAAGATATTCTATATAATGGGTTTGGAAAATGGTTATGACCAGAAATTAAAATAAATTAGGAGAGGCACAATTTTTGAAAGGCATTATTTCTAACGTTAACAGTAGTAAACAAGTCTCCCACTCTTTAACTTCTTTTCTCATTAGTTTTCACTGGAGTCTAACAATCTGTGTTTAAATAAAAGCTCTGAGCATTTTTGCTACAGGCAAAATTTTATATTCTCTTAGTTCTGTGATATGGAGGAGTCAGCCATTTCAAAATTTTGCAGACTAAATAGAATATTAATGGCCCTAATGATTTTTAAATACTATTTGCAAGGTTGTTTAAAATGACTGTGTCATAGTAATGATCAATAATATAATAAATGTGAAAATACTCTGTACATGGCAAATGGCTACCTAAGCATAAGTGAAGAGATAAAAATATTCCCCCAAATTATTTTCCATTTGAAAGAATAGAAGGATGGTAAATCATAATCTATTCAAACTGAGAAAGTATTACAAACAAAAGCAAACTAGCACAGGTCACTTGAGAAAATGGTCACTTGAGAAAAACGTCAATTGTTTTAAAACACAGAGAAATTATTTCCCAAGTAAGAAAATAAACCATTCTGAAAGTATACAATTTTTTAAGGTCCAAAACAAAATGTTGCTTCATTATCATCAGTGCAAGAACCCAAAATATAGAACAATGTTGGCCAATTATTTTTCTAGGAGGGTTCCACAGGAATGAAGAGTTTCAGAGTCAAGTAAGTTTCAGTCATTCTGAGTTAAACTGAGTTTAAAGGGCTATTAGAGTAATATTCATAAACTCTAACATGATTTTAATAATGTGAAATAAAAGATCCTATAAAGAGAAAAGTATATTATGCAGTCTTTCCAAACTTACTTGACAGGAGAACTATTTTTTTCTCAAAGCCTGTCATAGGACTGCAAAAGGATTTTAATCTAAATAGCACTGAAGTATATGGAACAGGGAATCTCACCCATGTGCCCTCAGAAAAACAAAACTTAAAGACTGAGGAATTGGTTTCCTCTCAATGCCTAATTTGTGGAAAATTGAAACTTCTCTTCAGACCGATGGGCATCTCCGAGAATCTGTCCCCATCTTCTAGCCAATAAAGTCACTGCATGGACCCAACTGGACCCCTCCCCCCACACACACTTTTGCACTCTTTGCCCATAAAAGAAACCTGCCCAAAATCCCATTGGAGTATCCTGTAGCTTGCTGCATTTTGTGTGTCCTAAACTGCAATTCCTCTGCTATTCCCGAATCAACTTGATTTCTGGAAATTCAAGCTTGCCTCAATTCACATCTTTTCTTTCGTTTGGCAGGTCTAACATGGCCAATCCTTAACTAGAAACACTATGAATTAATCAGGATCGATGATTAAGGAATTCAGGACACCCGGTGAGGACTAGAATATATGAATCTCGTAGAAACATGGTATAACTTTGACTACATTGGTGTGAGTGAATGAGATTGCTGATTACTATAGCACTGCATAAAAGGAACATTGCAGAAAGAGTAACCATACAGAGAAATACGGGAGAAGCTTGCATCCAAATGGAAGCGCAAATTGTGGGAGTAAAAGTTGCTACTATGTTGGCCAAATAACTTCTATTTAGTGAAACCCCTTGTGTGAAAATTCACAGCTCCAATTCAAGAAAATTCCAAAGCCCAAGATACAATGAAAACCCAAGAACCCAGTGATAGCTGCAGGTAAGTGTTTCTCAAACTGGTGATCCTGGAGCTCTGGCCATCTGTGTAACTTCTCTATAGAATCTGTCCTTCCTAGTTCCTTCCTAGTGCCTTATGCAAAGTGGCTGTCCCTGCACTCCCCCACCATGTCCCTCAGCCCTCCTCACCCTCTCCAATAGCCTAGGAAATCTCAGTCACTTTCAAAACCCCACCGTGGAACGTGAAGGCAGTGGGAAGTGATTCTCATGCACACAGTTTCTGTATACAGTTCAGGGGCAAGTGTACTGCACAAAGACCTCTGGCCAGGAGAGCAAATGAGACCCAAAATTCAATCTGCGTTATATTCACCAAGCCATGTGCCCTGGCCTTGTGCTGCCTCAGTCTGGAGGAAAAGGGTCTTTGACTTTCACAATAAGGCATTGGTTAACTGGCCAGGTTGTACCTACCATTCTCCCTCCAAGAAAAGGGGGTGTCTTTTTCTAATTCTCACAATGCCACCTTACCGGCTTATAGCACCCTACTAAGGACTATCCGCTCTGACTCCTTGATCAGATATTTCTCCTCTCCTGCCCAAGAAGTGCCTTGTGGCTCTGGTGACATGAATAAAGAACTCCTCTACAAGACAAAAAACATACACCTGAACCTGAATCTGTTAGCCTGGAAAAGCTAGAAGCTTTTCTATTCCCCCTGCCCTTCTCTGGGCAAAAACAGCAAAATGAGTTGAGAAAATGAAACAGGACTGGTGGAAAGTGTAAATACAAGAGGGTGTATTTCACAAATAAAATCCCTGTTACAGAACCTATTGGCCTAACCCAGCCTCTGGATGGAACATTCCTGAGCCAAGCGTCTAATCTTTTGGTCACTCAACATAGCCAGGGAGAGGTTCTATGATGCAAACAGGGCTGGCTGCTGGTGGTGCGGAGAAGGGTATCTATTCTTAGAGAAAGTGAATATGACCTGGGCAGGTTTACCACAAGAAATCTACAACTGTGTGTCTCTAGCCTTGAGAGCAATAATAATTTTTATAGAAGTTAAACAACGCTGCCTCTTTAACTTTCCACATTGGATTTTATAGCTTAACTCTTTCAACTATAACTTTCATAAGCATCTTTTTCAAGTTTAGAGTCTCATTTTAAGTGTGAAACCAAGAGTTTTATAAGCACTTTGATAAAGGCATATGTGGGAAAATGACTTGGTAATTTGGCATGGTTTATGCCTGTTCCCAGTTCCTAGTATCAGGCATACATTCTCTAAATCAATCAATCAATCAATCAATCAATCTTAAAAACTAAAAACATTTTCACATTGATACCTCATGGTCCTCCAACAGGAGTCCATAAATGGAAAAATGGGCAAACCCTTCACCCAGGAGGCTAGCTTTGTGGAGTGATTCCCTCTGACCGCTTCCCAAATTTCTCTATGAGCTCTTATTCCCACCTGCATCAGGGAATGATCTGGTCAAATCTGTGATTCCCAGAATGATGTTCAGGGAGGGAAAAGCAAACAAACAGAAGATTCAGTTAGACACTGACAGAGGAATGAACTTTACTCTTTCCTAGAAAGATTAAGGGACTCTGGTGCTATCTGGTCCCATTTTATGATGTATCCCTAATACGCCTGCTTGAGGTAGTGCAGAAGGCTTGGGCTGAAGGGAGTCAGAGATGTGGAGGGCTAAAAGGAAAGAAGAAGGGAAAGAAACATCTCCTATGCTCACCAAGACCCCCAGGCATTGGGGCCAGCAGCAAACTCCTTCAACGTTGTAAAAACGCGGTTTGGTAACAGGCACTGAAGGAAAGTGAGACATCACAAGGTGTGACAGCAGAGCTCGGACAACACAAATGAAATGAGAAAGGCAGTCAGCCCAGGCTGGCTCCTGTGGAATTCCAGAATTCCCGATGCTGATTTCGTCTGTGTTCAAATTAGTTTAACACTCATTTCCAATGAATTCTCTGTGTGCCAGGACATTTTTCACTAATCTCCAGGACGTCCAGCTATTCAGAGAAGGCTCCACTGAAGGAAAGAAAGCACACCCCATGACCCACGTGGGAGCCAGACACCGCTCTCCTCATTTTGGTGGAATCCTCAGTAGCTTTCTTCCCACCAGCTCAGTGCAAACCCTTTGCAGCTGGGTATTTCCCTACTTGTGAAGCAAGATTGTCTTCTCAGCAGAGCAGGACCTGTTTGATGAATGGTGGCAGAGGGCTAAGGTGGAAGCGGATTTTGATCACCTTGATTGCAAGAATCCAGGCATTTAAAAGTGACCTAGATGGCTTAACCCTTTCTTATCTGTGCTACACAGTAAATGATAGAACAAAAACAACGAAAACTGGGCATACTCTGACACAGAGCAAAAGATAAAATAGGTGATTTGCTCACTGTGTTTGAAGCGCTGTGATCACATTTAAAACTACTCTTTGGAAACTATATTACATAAGTAGCTTATTAATTCATTTCAGCAAAAAAGAGTCAACATAAAAATATACAGAGTAAAATGTACAAGTCCTTTTTTTTACCCCTCACACACTCCCAATTTTCTCCCCATAAGTAACCAAATTTACAGTCTTGTGTATATGCCTTTACTCACTTTTCTAAATGCTGAGTAACAGATTTTTCACAAAAATATTTTTCTCCCTGTTGTTTTTCACATAAGAGTATATCTTTTAGGTCCTTCTATGTTAGTATATAAAGGTCGGCTTCATCCTCTTTAATGGCTGCAGAGTTGTTGTGGTTTGATACAGTAGAAGACTATCACTGTGTTGTCATGGCTGAAAAGAACTTTGAAAAGGAAATATATGATTTGCCTGGTTTTGCAGTGATTTTTTAAAAAATTAAATGGTAGCTTCCAGAGGCATACTTAAACTCTGAAAATATGCTCAGCAAAATGAACCACAGAGCTCACTGCTCCCAGAGGCAGCCTGGTATGGAGTCTGCTTTGTAATATGGCTGGTCTTTGGTGGGGGCTCTTTGGGTAGCAACTCTTTGCAATACTTCCTTGAAACTGATCAAGTGCAAACAATTTCCAATCCTGATAACCCTTTACATATAAACTGTATTCGACTTTGACTCTCTGAGTCTTTAATAGAAAGAGAAGGTTGTTGAGAGAACAAAATAGACACAAGAAATAAAGAAGAGCGGCATTGATTTGTTAGGTTGATTTACCTGACAGTGCTAACTTGCTTTCCATAAATTCTGGAGTGGTTAAGCAATCTTTCATTAAATTATGTTGGGTTGATTCGGTTACTCACCTTATTACAACATTGGTCTCTATTTTCCCTTGTGAATTATAACTTGCTTGCTCTAAACAAGTTAAAGATTCTTTAACCTTTTTGGTAACCAAATTTCAGTCATTGCAGCAGAAATGCATCATGAGGAGTTTTCTAGTAGTTTCCTCTTTTTTTTTAGGGAAGTAAAATGAGTGTGCAGTTCAAGGAAAAAACAACAACCGTGTTCTATATAGCTGCATTCTATGACACCTCAGGATCCTACACTTTTATTTTTTTTTTAATTTTTTTTCCAACGTTTATTTATTTTTGGGGGGACAGAGAGAGACACAGCATGAACGGGGGAGGGGCAGAGAGAGAGGGAGACACAGAATCGGAAACAGGCTCCAGGCTCTGAGCCATCAGCCCAGAGCCTGACGCGGGGCTCGAACTCACGGACCGCGAGATCGTGACCTGGCTGAAGTCAGACGCTTAACTGACTGCGCCACCCAGGCGCCCCATGGATCCTACACTTTTAAGTCGAAGTATATTTTAGCTTTTTCCCAGGAGCAAAGAAGATAATCATTTCATGTCACCTTGTAATGAATTAGCACAACTCTTTGATCAATGAAATCAAAGGCTATTGATAGTATTAGCAATATAGATGTTAGATAATTTTGCATTGATTTAATGCCTAAAGTCAATCAATCTTTCACCATTCTATTTCCTTTCCATTACTCTTGCAGACTTGGATAACATTCAGATCCTGAGTCATCAGAACATCCTCTAAAGAGAAGAGTAGGCTCCACTGGAGAGTCTAGTACTTTACAGCTACCGCAAGAATGGGTAACTTCACCATCAAAAGAAAATTCTTCCTGCGAGGAAATGTCCAAACTCAAAGGGTCATTGCACTTTGAGTTGGCTTTGTTTGTAGAACTTCCCAGTTTCGTGCCTCTTCCAATCTACTTTGGTTACTCAAAGACAATGGTCATCCATGGTGGCAGCCAGGCTTGCAGCCAGAATTTGAGTCTGAACACAGCTCATGCTCTCCTCCCCATTCCATTTGTTCAAGTAACTTTTCCAGGGCTATGCAGTCAGACCAATTATCTTAGAAACAAGCAATTATAACCACGTTCACAGCTCCCTAAAAGGGTGAGTGCATTCCAGTTACAATTGCTCATGAAAGAAAACAGTAATTGAAGGATTGGCAAGGCTATTGCAATAGACCAAGACCTCTGGAAAGACATTTAATAGCACAAGTGTGTGCCTACACACACATACACATACACACAAGTCCACTTGCTTTCCCACTAGAGGAATTTCTCCTTTCCACCTAAATCCGTTAGATATTTTGTGGATGGGGGGAGGGGAAATACAGGCAATAGGAAGTAAAATAGATGAAGCTATGGTTGGCATTCTGAGTTCTGGTCATGCATTGTTCTTTAGTATCTGTATCTGTTCATCTCTTGCTTACATACTGTTGAAGGGAAGCCACAATAAAATATTTACAAAATATTATTCCTGTGATAATACTTGGGGAAGTACTTTAGAAAAGGTAAATTGTTCTAATCAACCTAAGGTATATGTAACCCTTTTTGGACTACTTTTAGTCTAATTCACATATTCATCAATAGAGCACAGTACCAGCTCAACCCAGGCATGGCACTTGGAGGCAACCAAACCACCCCACTTGTCTAGATAGATTGCACTAAACTGATAACAGCCCCCAGATCTCAGTGTTAACTGAATACAGCACAAACACTAACAAGCACATGCGGCCTATGTGCATGTATTCAAATCCATCTGCACAATGCTTTGGATCTAACTGCGCAAAGGCCGTTTTTTTAGGACTAGGTAATACATTCCTTGAGGGTAAGAACTTACTTATCTGGGCCTTCCCACGACACAGACTCTGCACATGATCTCAGTCAGTAACTAGTTGTTGAATGGATTAACTATCAGACGTTCATGATAGGTTTTCAGACTCGGGACCTCTGAAATGACATGTAAATATATGCTTTGAGTGGACTGGTGAAAACATTGTCCACAAACATTTGCCTTTGCCCAAAGGAAAGAAATATATATTTATTATTATTTATGTATAAGTATTTCTTTCCTTGGGGCAAAAGTAAATGTCTGTGGTATACATACATACACACACACACACACACACACACACACACACAAACATGCATACATATTTGGGCAACAGAGCCACTCATTCCATTTGGTTCTGGAAAACAAGAAAGGCAAACCCTTGTGGGAGAGATGGGAACGTGTGACCTTGCTGCTTTGTTTTTCATGCATTCAACCAGAGTATTAGGACCGAGGGGAGACAAAAGGTAATTGAGCTGGGATTCTGGGGAAGCATTTTGTAAGTGAATAAAAGGCCACAGTGATGAGTTCAGTGGCAGAGGGGGTTTCCAAACACATCTCCAGAGAATCTGGAGTGAACCTAAATAGGAAGGCTTTTTTTGGTCAAAATGCATAAAATGCTAGGTTTAATATTTGTCTCTTCCCTGAGCGTGGGTAACACCGGTGTTCAGCTTGGACGGAAGAGCCCAACCCAGGTGCCAGGGCTCCCTGGGCGGCTGAGCGAGGGAGGAGCGCCATCTACTGGCCACAGGTGCAAGGAGCACCCTGCCCGTCTTCAGGAGCGGAGCCTCGGAAAGAAATCATGAATCGTTTTGTCAAATACGGCTTTTGGAAGCCAGCTGCTCCAAAGTTAGGATCCAAAAACAAATGACGAAGTACATGCGGTTTCCATCCTCTCCCTCTCGTTCTCCTTCCCCAAATGTCCCCGGGAAGTACACGCAGAGGAAAAGAAATAGAAATGTGCCCTTAGAAAAGCAGAGTAGGTGGAATTTGGTTTGTCTGGGGGAGAGGAGAAAATGAGGCTGATTTCTCTTTCTGCAAACCAGGCTTTAGAGAGACTTAAACCCATGCTGGGCTCCATCTCCTCCACCCCTTCTGCTCAGCTAGCTAATGAGGGTGCTGATTAACTGGGGGATTAGGTGTGACATGGAAGGAAGAGACAATAGAAATGGGCTACAGGCAGGTCCAGCCAGGGGCTGTATTTTGAGCCCCGTCAAACCCTGGACTAGAGATGCTTTCAGTCCAAAGTGTAACAAAAGCCCCACCTTCCCCTACTCCCAGATTTCTGCTGAAGGACAGCCCTAGTGTCTCCCGGAACTACTCACAGCTGACTGGTCCCCATGAACGTCTCTATAGAGAGGCCTATATCTCCAGCCCAGAACAGCTTGATCTTCACCACCCTCCTTGATTTCCAACCTAGGGAAATTTTCCACCATGAGCTGATACACCTTTCCCACTTTCGGCTTAAGCTCCCTTGTGAAGTCCCCACTTCCAAAAAATCCAAAGGACCACCAAATTCTCCATGTCAAAGGACCCTTAGTATAAGCAAAAGCCAAAATTCACTACAAGACCCAAATTAGGAACAGTTTCTTAGCTCTCGTATTAAATGAATAGAACAATAAATCCCTTCCATGAGGTTTCTGATGTGGAACTGTCAATATGAGGAGCGTTTGCTTACACACACTAAGCACAGTGGCATCAGGTTAGCAAGTATGGTGTAAGCAAGATAGTTTACACCATGACCTCAGTCTGCTCTTCTCCAACACTCCTTCCTTGGTCTGAAGCCAGCACCCCTCACCCACCCAGCTTTTCTGAGAATAAATCTCAGAGACTGGTACTTCTTTAACTCCCCAGACAGGATAACTATCTCAAAAAGATGAGAATCTTTCAAAGAGAACCAAAACCACATGTTTTTAAAAGAGGTGATGACTGTTTCTCTAAAAATGAGACAAGAGACACTGTATTAGGTTGTCTTCATTTTGCCAAATCTTCTTAAAATAATACCAAGAAATAAAGCAAAGAGGCACACTGCAGATGTAGTTTTCAGCCTTACAAAACTTGGGAGAGGGAGCCATACAATCTAATTGCTTGGGTTTGGCTTTCAAATGACTTGTCATCCAGGAACAAAGTCTATATGAAAGAATCAAGCAAGGATGATTCTTACAATGGTGATTATAACAGAAAGTTCTAGCACACCTATGACACTAAGACAATAAAAAACACCCATGCTTTATATGACACAGTGTCCCTTCTTTCAAAAACTCTGCAACGTTTAAGAACCTCATTTTTTAGGAAACTAATTCTTGGCTATCTCTAGCAGAGTCACTTAATGAAGCAACACCTAAATATTGACGTGTGTGCAGTGATGTTGCTAAATGGGGGTGTGGGCCAGCAGGAAGGAGGGAAATGTGTTCTGATGTATGTGTCCATATGCGTTATTTTTGTGATAACCACACCTCTCTTGTTAAAGTATCAGCTCCTCCTAGAGAGAAAGACTTTTTCTTCCTACCCCATGGTTTAGGCCCCTAAAGTAGTACTTTCTGGAGGGCAGAAGCTCAGCAATGCCTTATTCTAGCCAGCTCAAAGTGCCCAATTTCTAAGCAAATCCATACTCAGGAAAAAAGCATAACAACAACCCTGTTGGCTCATGAGGCACTGAAATGACCATCTCAGGCTCAGAATAAGGTAGCTCACGAGCAAGCACAGAACAACTGCTTGCATTTAGGACCTGGATCCCCAGGCAGTTCTTCTCTGTGGTCCGGGAATCCCCTTACCAACACCCTCCCTATGTTGGCTTTGCCATAGATGGGATTTTGCTATGGGCTTTGTGCTTAAATTCTGCCAGTTACTCCTGCCTATATCTCAATCGCTCCTGAGCATGAAGTGTTATCCTGTCCTCTTGGATCACTGAACTCTGTTCTTGAATGATGATCAGCCATCTGGTTGCCTGGACTGCCAAACATTGTATTCTCTTGTCTCTCTGACTCAGACTGCTGGTCACTTTCATCTCACCCTGATCTCCATGTATGTAAATGATTACCTGATTTCAAGTGATAATGCTGTGGTTCTTTTTTGCACATCTTTGTGTGACCAAGTGCCTGGGACATAAAAGAGATACATGTACAGTAAATGTGGAAAGACAAATGAACAAATTAATAAGTGGATGATATTAGTATTACCTAATTGACATCACCTCTTGGGTGGTTCTCCAGATCCAATTCATCCCTAATAAGTACACTGTATCCCTGGTGCCAGGCTCTCCTGTCCCCTGCCTTCCTCTTGTAGGTATAAATCTAGAGATAAGTTAGTGTTCCAAGTCTGCCTTCCCAGAGCCTATGGGCAGGTGTTGAACCAGCTTGTGAGTCTTTCAGAAGTTCCATTCAGTCATGAGAAGACAGCCATACCTCTGATGAGTTTCCAAGTTGTGACAGATGAGACACATGTTCAGACCTAACATCCCTTAAGACCTACCATTTTATCTTGCCAACACTCATAGAGTACTTACCACTCTGCGCAAGACAACCATTTAACCCTTATAATAACTCTATGATTATCATCTCATTAGACCTAAAACAGACACAACAATGTTAACTGCCCAAGGTCACACTGTGGCAGGGCTAAGCATTGAACTTCAGCAGGCTGACTCTAGAGCCCACATTATTCTCTACTCCACAGTGACTCTCCATTCTGTGACCACCCAGTGGCTATTCGACTCACCCTATCAAGAAAGAAGACAAAGATAATTTGACACAAGTCAAATTAGGAGAAAACTCAAATTTACACCAGAACAAACACACAAACAAACAAACTCGTCTTTAATCTATTCTCTGCACCAACGAAATACTATTTAATTCAGAAGTGGGACTAGGCCATGGCATTTTTCAGCTGAGAAGTAAGATTAAAGCAGTAGAGATCCAGAATAAGGGCAGATTGGCTTTAAAAAGCAAAATTCAAAGGAGGCACCTGGGTGGCTCGGTCAGTTAAGCTCGGTCAATTAAGCTTCCGACTTTGGCTCAGGTCATGATCTCACAGTCATGACATGATCTCCTGATTCATGAATTTGAGCCCCCCCCCCAACCATGAGGCTCTCTGCTGTCAGCACAGAGTCTGCTATAGATCCCCCTTTCCCCTCTCTCTCTACCCCTTCCCCACTTGCATGTGCTTTGGCGAGCTCTCTCTCTCTCTCAAATAAATAAACATTAAAAAAAAAGAAGAAACAGAATTGAAAGGTAGTGATATCTTTGTGGGGGACGTGTTAAGAAAGTGGAGCCTAGGATGACTCCAGTATGCTTAGTGCTGTTAACTGAGTAAGGATGGCACCATTAATAGAGGTTGGGAATATAGAAATAAGAGTGAGTTTTGACAAGGAAGGAGTGGTGATGACTGACTCTCGTATGAGCTGGAAAACACATAGACGTTAAGGCATGGTTTGCCTGAAAAGTACAAACACTATAAAGACAGCACCGTTACAAAATTATAAAACAATCTGAAAACATTTTAGATTCATAGAGATTTCCATTTACTTAAAATTTGATTTTGTTCTGCTTACAGTATCAACCAAATATATCCAGAATGCACGGTATTGTGCATTCTTTCACGATTTCACATTTTTAAACTTACACATGGACATGATTATCCCTGCAGTGTTGAGGCCATACTTCTGGCCAAGGTAGTTCAGGAGGCAGAGGCCCATCTGCAATCCAGACTCCTGCTGATCTCCCCCAGAGGATCCAGGAGACCGGGCTGTGGCAAGGGAATGCCTGCCAGGCAGGCCCCAGGTGTGGGCAGCATGCTCAGATGTGGTCTGCACTTCACCCAGGATGATTTGGGCCAGCTGGGCCCTGTTCAGAGGGACTCAGGACAGAGACCAAAAATTGATTTAAAGCAGGACTAAGGAATCTGGAGTAAAGGAATCACAGGGTCTAATATTAAATGCATAGGATGCTCCCTTAAGACTTCAATTGGCAGTCAGTGGAAGTGATGAATTGTTACAAAAACATTAGAAAATTTCTGGGGAGGGACAAGTCAGATAATCCCTTTCTTAGAGGAGATATTTCAGGCCAGTGCAATAGGCTACAGACCCACTTACATGTTTAGTATCATGCTTCATATACAACTCGTCTGTGGAGTAGCAGTCGATTCTTTGCACTCATTCCATCTCTTGCCTTCCCTGCACCAGGCACACAGGAAGCTCTGTGCCGGGATCACCAAGATCCCCATTACAATCTGTGGCCACTGCAATACATTGTCAGCAGGACCTACGCTGTGTTTATTCTCATTTCAGCACAGCTGACCTAAAGTGTCTCCCTAATAAGTATTTGGAAGGCTGGGATTAAACTTGAATTTCAAATAAACCATTTTTTTCCCATTTAAGAACATCCCATACAGTATATAGATATATATGTACTAAAAAATTACTTGTTAATCTGAAATTCAAATGTAACTGGGCATCCTATATTTTACCTATTTTATTCTATATTTAACTCAGTAGGTCTCCACATTGTTTGGTGTTTGGATTTTGACAGCTTTGGGGCTGAAAAAATCTCTACAATGTGCAAGAGTCCACAGAAGAGGCAAAAAAATAAACTGCTGCTGAATATAATTTTATAAAGGACTGGGAAATCATCTCTACTTAAACTGTGCCAGAATCTTCTCTTCCTGTTTTCCTGATCTTAATGAATGGCACTACCAATCATCTGCTCTGAAATTCTGGGAACTATCCTAGACTCTGCCCTTGCCCTTAGCTCCCACCTTCACGGGGCCACAAATCCACCTCCAAACTAGCTTTCAAATTCACCCCTCTCCCTTGGCAGCGCTGCTCCAGCCTCTTAGCTGAAATACTGCCATACTCTTCTGGGGGGATCTCCACCTCTATCTGACCCTATTACAGGGAGCCTGGAGGTGCAGATCCATCTAAATTCCAAACCTAATTGACTCCCTTTGCTTAAAGCTATTTAACAACCTAGTCTTGCTCTGCGTCCAGGCCATGTGATGTGCCTCAGTGCTGTGCAGAAGGCAGCTCACACAGGCTCAGGAGAGCCACCTGTGCATGCCTTTTCTCAAGTCTGCACTGGGGGACGATGTTGGTAACTTAAAACTGGTCACGGTAGAAATATTCACACCATAAGACATCGGCACACCCTAAAAATCAAGACTTTATTTTTTTTTTAATTGGGAAGTTGATTACTAAATATTTAACAGTCTAGGACTGCCTAGGTCTTCTAGGATACATTTGGCTACAAGAAAGAGAAAATGCAACCAATAATAGATAAACCACCAGTGCTTCTCAAAATGTGCTCCCAGCCTAGCCTCAGCAGCATCACCTGGGCACCTGTTAAAAATACAAATTCTCAGTACGTACCTTAGACCTTTTGACTCTGAAATTCAGGGACTGGGCCCAGTAGTCTATGTATAAACAAGCACTCAGCCGATAATGATACCCACCAATATTTGAGAGCTATTGACATAAACCCATGCTTGCAAATGTTAGTGTTTATATACATTAACTGGAGAGCTTGTTAAGACAGATTCTGACTGGGTGGGCCTGGGGTGAGGCCCCTGCTGATGTCCCTGCTGCTGATTCACCAACCACATTTTTAACTAGCAAGGGCTTAAACCACAAAGATATTTGTAATTTATTTAACAAGAGGACTGGAAGCAGGCAGTTCAGGACTGTTTCACTGGCTCAGTGACATCATCACGCACTCTTTCTATCCATTCAAGTGGTGTGCTAATAAATTGTAACAACTGGCTGGGGTTGGGGTACCTGCTGATAAGCAGCATTTTGATTTGCAGCACTTGCCAGTTTCCATGGTGTAAATATTCCCATAATAGTTCATTTTAATCTACCAATATGATGCTAACCGGTTCACAAAATCCTTGAAAATGTAACAATCAGATCACATAAGCCAGTATGAGCTGGCTCCAGTACACCACTGGATACAGAGCTGTGATCCCAAGGTAAAGGGAAAATATTATCGGCGGGGATGACGATGCTCTGAGCATGTGAGTCCTCAGCTTTGCAGATTCATGGCAAGTCAGCAGTGTTTTATCAAAGGCCTATGGATGAACAGCACATCTTTTTACTGGTTTAAATCATCCTAAACAAATGAGTACTGCCCCATGTTTGGAAATTCTGAGTCACTATACGAAGAGCTGAGGTGCAAAAGGCCTGTGGAAGATAAATACAGTCTGTAAACTAATCCACTGTACAAATGTATATTGAGTACCTACTATGTACCAGGTACAATGCTACAGTGAACAAGACACCTTGAGTACCTTTCTTTAAGGGCTTACCATCTTGGGGCGCCTGGGTGGCTCAGTCGGTTAAGCGGCCAACTTCGGCTCAGGTCATGATCTCACGGTTCATGGGTTTGAGCCCCGCGTTGGGCTTTGTGCTGACAGCTCAGAGCCTGGAGCCTGCTTCAGATTCTGTGTTTCCCTCTCTCTCTGCCCCTCTCCCTCTCACACTCTGCCTCTCTCTCTCAAAAATAAATAAACATTAAAAAAAATTTAAGTGCTTTCCATCTAGCAGTAGAGCTGACACTCCACTTGAAAAAAAAGATGAAGTATTCAACGTGGAAGTACAGGCATAATGTAAGAAAAAGCATAAGAAGATGAGCCACATGAATGCAGGAATTCTTGTCAATTTGCTCACAGCTTTTTACCAGCATCTTCCCTTGCCTGGCACACAGTAATGCATAACAGTTACTTGTTGAAAAGAATGAGAGTAAGCCACTCTGCCATGCAGCATCAGATTCAGTGTTCAGCCCAGCAGAGGGCCAAGAAACCATGAAAACTCACTGGAAATGAACAGGTGAGGACATACCAAAGTCAGACACTGCTAACAAGCCACAGAGTCAAGAGGCGGTAGGTATCTGCTGCTCTGTGAGGCTCTGTGATTAGTTCAAGAAGAAATTCCATCAAATTGATAGTAAGACCTAAACAGGACAGATGTTAAGAGGCAAGAAATACCCAGAGCCTGGCAGAAGGCTCTGAGTCCCCATGATTCTTGGTACTTAATTCATAAGAAATCACCCAGGAGCAAAAGAAAACCATTTTGACCTTCTGGATGTGGTTTTTCCCATGATTTTGACTCCCTTTTGTGAGTGGGTTTCTCTCCTTATAATGTTTATGTTCTTACAGTTCTGTGAGACTGGGAAGATCTTAGACTGAGAAGTCTAAAATCAAGGTGACAATTAGTGATGTTTGATGTCACCTCTCCCCTTGGGTTGCAGAAGGCTACATTCTTGCTGTGTGTTCTCACAGCCCCTCCCTTGTGTGTGCTTGTAGAGAGAGTGTGAGCTTTCTGGTGTCTCTTCCGTTGAGGATACTAAGTCTATTGGATCAAGACCCACCTTTATGACCTCACTGAACCTTAACTACTTCCTTAGAGGTCTCATCTTGAAATTCAGCCACAATGGGGGTTAGAGCTCCAATACATAAATTTGGGGATGGGGGACACTATTCAATCTATAGCACACACACTTTGTGCAATGTAAACTAGTTGGGGGGGGGGGAAGGGAAAGGGTTTCAAATCTAAATCCTGAGAGTGAATGATGAGCTGTGAAAAGCATAGATGAGGTAGACATAAAGCATGAACACACACATGGCCCAAGAGGAAACTCATTAGCTAAAGGAAGCCTCTGTCAGCAAGAAATTCCATGAGATTCTAGGGAAACTAAGAACTTCTTTTAATTGATAACACTTAAGTGACTCATACTTACAAATCTTCTTCCTAAATTTAAGAAACAGATTAGGCTAAGGTTCAAAACAATTAGAGTCACATATGAGGCAAATAACTTCAGGTTACTTAGAGAAAATGGGTACTCAAGCCTCCTTCCCACACTGGGCATTGGATATCCCTGGGGCAGGCTGCCAATGGCTGGAGAAGGAAGCCACCATATCCCCTTCTCTGCTAGAGCCAAAGACCAATGGAAGAGTTAGGTGTACTCCATTCTTCTCCACACCTCCCCAGCCTAGGGGAATTCAGTATGATCACAATAGTACAACTGCATTTTTCTTATCCTGCTCCCATCCTGCATTAAAGGAATTCCAACCTCCTCCAGAGGCCCCTATCTGCCCCTTGCAGAACTATTTCTAAGTGTTCTAGTGGATAACTTGAACTCAGTCTTCTTCCTTCTAGAACTCTTTTTTTTTAAGTATCTATGTATGTATGTATGTATGTATGTATGTATTTGTTTGTTTGTTTTCAGAGAGAGAGAGCAGAGAGAGAGCTTGCACATGTGCAATGGGGCAGAGAGAAGGAAAGAATCCTAAGCAGGCTCTGCACACCAGCACAGAGCCCGAGGCTGGGCTTGAATTTACAAAACGAACCATGAGATCATGACCTGAGCAGAAACCAAGAGCTCAACTGACTGAGCCACCCAGGTGCCCCCTTCTGTAGAACTCTTTATGGTGAAATGTAATGGATGTCTCTGCCCTGAAAGAAGCCAGGGCACCTCAAATGCACACAATATCTTCCAGAGCCTTTGTCACCCACCTTACTGCTTTTGAACTGCCCACACTGGCATTTGCTGGGGCTGTCATTATGCAGCTCTCAGAACTGGAGAAAAAAATACCCCACCTTGGTCTCTGTGCTATAGCACTAAATCACATGAGAAGCTATAGCTTCTCAGTGAGTATTGACCTACATCAAGCTTATGGGTCTTGATTCTTGCTGCTGTGAACATGAGTTATTTCCACAAAGGCTGCTTGTTCTTTCCAACATACAAGAAACTAGGGATCACCTCCGGTTCTTCAAAAAAGCCAACTATACTCAAGTTAGGTGAACACAAATTGAGTCAATCTTACTTCCTTTCCAACAAGGGAATCCAGAAAGAAAGCCTTAAGCCTTGGGATGGAGAATCTAATGACAGAAGACAACTGTTTAGAAAACAAAAAAGTTCAAAATAGAGACAAAGAGAGCACTTCCAAAATGTCAAAGTGGGGACCTCCAGAAATTCACTCCTTCATAAAAGCAGCAAGAACACTAGCAAAGTTGGTCAAAATCAACTTTTTCAGGACTCCAGAAATTAACCAAAGGTTTAAAGCAATTTATTCAAAACATAAACACATATATACACACACACCTGACTCTCATTATGAACATGCCACCCTCCCAAGTGTGTGATAACTTTGAAAAACAGCAGCTCCACAACCATGAAAACTATGAAGATGATCAGCCCAGGAGTCACTAGTTAAAAAAAAAAAAAAGAATTTAGAGGCTCCCAAAAGTCCCATTTCCAAAGAACTGTCACTATTTGACCTGTGTGAAAGTCCCCTAAGAAAGTACCATAAACAGAGTTTATCTTTATTTGACCTGACTCAGGGCTCACTCAGTGGGAGAAGTCCTATCCCTACGGTGTTAAAAATAAAACAAGCAATTATTTAAAACTGCAGCTACCTAAGGCAGTGACACAACTTAGCATAAATAAGAGACTGCCTAAACAATTTAAAAGGAAAATCTAGAGAATGAGACATCCATTAGGGTCTTTACAACATTCAGATATATTCCTGGAGATCAAGAAAGCCATGTACACAGGTAGGCCTGCGCGCCCACCAGAAAGACCTAAAAAGGCCCTAATCTTGTGTTCTGGCTGCCTTAAAGTTCTGCACAAGCAGAAAGTGAAGGCTAAGGCAGAGCTGGAGACTGCTGAGCATTGAAGACATCCTATAATTAGTTTTCTGTTGCTGCTGTAACAAATTACCAGAAACTTCATGGCTTAAAACAAGAAAAATTATCTAATATTTCTGGAGACTAGAAATTTCAAATGGGTGTCACTGAGCTTAAATGAAAGTGTTGGCATGGCTTTGTTCTTTCTTGAAGTTCTAGGGGAAAATCCATTTCCTTTCCTTTTCTGTCTTCTAGAGGCTGCCCATATTCCTTGGCTCATGACTTCCACTTCTGTGGTCACATCTTTGTCTCTCCTGCCTCCTTTCTGCCTCTCTAAGAACCAGATAAGGTAACTCTATGAAAATATGTATACCAAAAAATTAGATAACCTTAATAAAACATATTCTTAGAAAAACATAAAATACAGGGGTGCCTGGGTGGCTCAGTCAGTCAAGCGTCCAACTTCAGCTCAGGTCATGCTCTCACAATCTGCGAGTTTTAGCCCCACATCAGGCTCTGTGCTGACAGCTCAGAGCCTGGAGCCTGCTTCGGATTCTGTGTCTCCCTCTCCCTCTGCACCGCCCCCACTTGCACTCTGTCTGTCTCTCTCTCTCAAAAATAAATAATAAACATTAAAAAAATTATATAATAAAAAAAGAAAAACATAAAATACCAAAACTGACTTAAGAAGAAATCAGGAATATGAATAAAGCTATAATAAGTTAAAGAGTTTGAGTTAATAATTTAAAACTTTACACAAAGAATAAATCCCAGGAACAGATTACTTCATTGGTGAATTCCACCAAACATTTAAAGAAGAATACCAAGCCTTCACAAATCCTTCCAAAAACAGAAAAGAAAGGAAATTTTCCCAACTTATTCTATTAAACTAATACTAAGACCAAATGAAGATATCTCAAGAAAACTATAAACCAATATCCCTTGTGAATACAGATACAAAATCTTCAAATAAATACAGTAAAACCTTGATTTGTGAGCATATTTTGTTCTAGAAACAAGCTTGTAATCCAAAGCACTCGTATATCAAAGCAAATGTCAAGAACCATTGGCTCAGTTGTGATCATGTGACATTCAGCATCACGTACTACTCTGTTGCAAGACATCATTCATTTATCAAGTTAAATTTTATTAGGAATGTTTGCTTGTCTTACAAAACACTCACAGAACAAGTTACTCTCAATCCAAGGTTTTACTGTACTTGTAAACCAAATCCATAAACACCTGAAAAGCACTATGGCTATGACCAGTTGGAATGCAATGTGAGGTTGAATGCAAGGTTGGCTTAACACCTGAAAATCAATCAACAGAACATACCATATAAATAAAATTAAGCACGAAAATCACATCATCTCAATAGATGTAGAAAAAATACTTGACAAAAAATCCAACACCCATTCATGATAAAAACATTTGGAGAACAAAAAATAGAAGAGAACTTCTTTAACTGGATACAGAATACTATTTAAAAACAAAACAAAACACACAGCTAAGATTATATTTGGTTATAAGAAACTGAATGCTTTCCCCCTAAGATCTGGAAAAGACAAGGATGCCCACTCTCACTCTCCTTTAATACTTTCATTCAACATTTTTACCAAAGGTGCTGGTCAAGACAACTAGGCAAGAGAGGGGGAGGCATCCAAATTGTAAAGGAAGAAGTAAAACTATTCACAAATGAAATGATCTTAATGATAAAAAAAACCCTAAAAAGTACACAAAATACTATTAGAGGTAGTAAACAATTCTAGCAAAGTTGTAGGATACAAGATCAATACACAAAAATCAATTATCTTTTAAACACGAACCATGAACAATCCAAAATAAAATTAAGTTTTGCAGTCACAATAGCATCCAAAAGAATAAAATGCTTATCAATAAATTCAAGAAATGAAGGGCAAGTCTTACACACTGGAAACAACAGAAACGGGGAAATGGGGAATGAAAGCTAATGGATAAGGAGTTTCTGTTTAGGCTTATGAAAACATTCTGGGGGGTACCTGGTTGGTTGAGTTGATAGAGCACGGAACTCTTGATGTCAGAGTTGTCAGTTTGAGCCCCACTTTGGGTACAGAGATTACTTTAAAAACGATAATCTTTAAAAAAAATTCTAGAATTAGTGGTTATGTTTGCACAACTTTGGTAATCTACTAAAAAGCATTAAAGTGTACATTTTAAACAGTGAATTTATGGTATGTGAATTATATCTCAATAAAGTGTTATTTAAAAAATAAACTGCTATTTTTTAAATTAGAGAGAAAGAAAGCAGTAAAAACTGTACTTACTCTACATATATTCAGGAGTACCTGTTAGGTGACAAGGCACTTTTATGTAAGAATAGCCTGGGTGTTTAGTAAAATGTAGATTCCAAAGAAAACAGGTACAGGGAGAGACCAGAATCTACACTTCAATAGATCATCAAGCAATTTTTTATGAATACTATTACAGAACAATTTATGTGTAGAGAATATAAATGCAAAAGACACAGTCTCTGCCCTCAGGAAGGTTATAAAATAATATTAGATAATGTGTCCCCAGTCCTGGATGTCCTGTCATTAGTTTTGGCCTCTAGAGTCACCAGGGGTAATTTAAGCAAAGATCAAGCTGGGTGTTTAGACAGTTTAATTATCCTCAAGATGGTTCTCAAGAGAAGGCAGCCCAGCTCATAGGGTACCTTACTGACCAAAACTTACTTAGGTCACAAGAAACCCTATCCCCCAGGACAATATTTTACACTCCTCTCCCAATTTCTGGACATTCTGCATCACTGTAATTGCTGGGGAGAAAGGCTATTATCAAAAGAGCAGGAGGATTAAAATGTAAAATTCAGAAATGACTGTCTTATACAGTCCTTGACTACCTTTTCTCTATAAGTGTTTGGAATCTCATGACCCTTGGCATGCACCCCTATAACATTGAACATCTCAGCTCCAAAGACATGACATAGCCTCCTTTTTTAATACGGAATCCATCAGGGAAACATCAATCTGTGAAGGGAAATTTCCAAGTCTCTAGCATCTATCACTCTGCTAGGGTAAGGAATGTATATCTTTGTCCTATATGTAACTGAGGTAAAGGCTATCTCTGAATGGCACAGTTTAATAAATAAAGAAACACGGAGAATTAAGACATTCCTTAACGTAAAAATGACAAGAGGCTCATCAAGTGACTAATTTTTTTTATAAATATGAAATTTGTCAAATTGGTTTCTATACAACACCCAGTGCTCATCCCAAAAGGTGCCCTCCTCAATACCCAGATATCACCTCACGCCAGTCAGAGTGGCTAAAATGAACAAATCAAGTGACTAATTTTTAAAGACAAAGGAAGAGAACTTCTCCCCAGAGGTTAAGGCCTTCTTAAGTGGCAAGCCCATCATACTGCCCCATTTACAAGAGATGTCTTTTGTTTCAGTCTTCCCTACAGATAAATATAAATATAAATATAAATATAAATATAAATATAAATATAAATATAAATACAAATATAAATATAAATATAAATATAGTTACCAGTTCACTGTATCAAATGAAAGTGTTCCAAAAGTACAAGATCCCTTCCAATATGCAGAGGCCAAGTCCATGATGGAAAAGATAGCCTTGTAGTTACATGAGCTATGAACCATGTAACAGGGGACAGTGCGATAAGCACTAGATCTGGACTCTGAAGTCCTGAATTCTAATTCTTAGCAGTTGAAGGCTTTAGTGGGTATTTGATGGCTAGTAAAATTGCAAAATTCCTCCTCATAGTTCTGGGCCTCCACGTCCTCTTCTATAAAATGAGAGTCATTTATAAAGTTGAATCCAAGGATAACATGATGTGGTAGATGTTGTGGTGCCCTGCCCTGATCTGTCCCCCTTCGCCTGAGACGGAAGTACTCCTTAGTTCCCTCAGCAGCTGAGGGAATTGGGGACTGACAGCTCACACAGAGTTTCCACTCTAGAGACTGTCCTACGTTGCTCAAAGACACAGCTCTTGTGTGGAGATGGGGAGGGAGCAACTTGCAGTTGATAGGGAGAGACTGCATTCAAGTCCAAGCCCTGCCCCAACACCCTTCAACCTTCCAGAGCCATCCCAGCTGCAGAGCTCCTCTCTCTGCTCAGGGTTCCTTCCTTTGCTCACTAGTTAACTGCCTCCCTGTAAATCTCAGAGATCTCCAGGAATCTGGCAAGAAGGGAGATACAGGTTTCCCCCATTATCCAAGATCTGAAACCTTCTATAAGCTGAAAAGGCTTAAAGTGAAGAAGCGATTGCCATTAATTTATATAAAAAAGATCTTGAGCGTTCCCAGACCCAAAAATTAACCTCTCTTAGGATTTTCTGATACCTTAGAACACTTGCTAGGCAGATGGACAAAATAAATTGAGACAGAGCCCCGTGGCTGACAGACATGTCTCAGAGCTCTGGCAGCTTGGTGCTGAGATGCTGAGTGTGGTTCCCAGGGAAGGAGCTCGGTGGGGCTGCTCTAGCTGTTCAGGGTGTGTTCAAATTGCCTCTATAAAGTCTCCTGTAAAACACCCTGAATACTATTTTGGCTTTTTGCCTTTTTTTCATTAAAATGAAAATCCTCTTCAGATATCTTTCAGATAGCATAAAACAGGTGGTAATGCGGTTCTTTCATAAAACAGAAATGGCATAAAGCAAACATTCAGAAAGCAGGGATCACCTGTAATGTAAACAAATTGCATTTTACAAACTGTGAAGTACTGCTCAAATGTTTTACACAGAACACCAGCACCACTGGGTGCCTTAGGGAGTAAATCAGTAACAAAACAGTTGCAGTCCACTTCTAAAAACTAAAGGGACCAAACTCCCCTTCTCTTCACCACTTCACACCAATACTTTCCTCTAACCACTACACTGAGCACAGAAACTTCCCAGATGCATGCATCAGCCACTAGAAGCTCCAAGCACAGTCCAGGCTGCTGTGAGCACCTCTTCCTCCATTACAATCTCCATTGCTGCTGCTGCTGCTGCTGCTGCTGCTGCCCAGCCCCTACTGTCCTTTCATTTACCAACAAGTTATAGTCACTGCCCTTATAGTCCCTGCAGCACTGTTCCTTCCACCATCTCTGCAGAAAAGACTCATAACGCACCTACAGAATAGCCACCCACCCCTCCTCCCATGGCCCACATGGTTCTTTAAGCTCCTTTCCCTCTCCTGGGTTGTTGGCGGAGAGCTCTCCCAGAAAGCCAAGCCGCTTGGGTCTTGGGTGTAAACCTGGGTGTTTCATGCATGGAGGTTTTCATTCCTTTTCACTTTCCCAGGCTAAGCAGCAGCCTTTGTCTTCCTCCTCTCCCTCATCCTTGACCAGAATGGCAGCTCCATTCATGCCACAGATGGTATCTGTGATACCAGCCTCTCCCATTTCAGGAATATGTGGTTCCCTTTAATGATGAGTATGCTCTCAAGAAGTAGAGGCAGAGTGGATGCTGTAGGAAGAAGAAACAGCACAGACAAAAATGAAGGAAGAAGGTGTGTAATTGGTCCTGCAGACTGCAGGAGACTCATGCAAGGGAGTATAGGAAGGAAAGGCTGGAAAAGGACATGGTGGTCAGATTTTTGAGACTTAAAGGCCAATCCAAGGAGTTTAGAATATGCATCACAGACTAGTAGTTTTCAATCTGATGCCCCAAAATATTAATCCCAGGAAACCCACTGTGGGGTGGGAAGAGTAGTGTTTTATAGCTAAATAAGTATGGGAAGTGGGAACCACCATAACCAACATCTCTTCAAGCATATTAAAGGTACATACAAGTCCCACAGTGAAAATTACCACCCCCATAGTTAATTTACTTTATTTACCCCAGTACTTTCAAATCTATGAAACCTTTATTTTGGTTAAAGGCAATTACCACATTCTACTGGACCATGTTTGGGGAAATGTTGTTATAAGTTAGGTTTAGTAACTGAAGATACTTGAAAAAGGAAATTGACACAACTAAACCAATACAATTGGACAATCAAGTTGAAGTTCAGAATGTATTGAAGAAGAGAAGGGAGAGTGAGATCAATAAAGAGGTGTTGGCAGGAGTTGAGATAAAGGTGTACAGATCCAGACCACAGGGCTTATATAAGAATGGAAAAGAAGAATGAATATTAACAGAAATTATTAGCTGGAGTTAGCAGAATTGTTTACCAACTGAATTTAAGAAGATGCCAAGTGAAAGAAAGGAAGGAAGTTTTAGCATCCAGTTTCTAGTCAAAAGAGTAATTTCAAGGCTGAGAGAAATGGAGACATCAGAAGGAAAAGGTAATAGATTTGATTTCAGATACAGACACTTCATGTCCATGATATCCAGTAATTTGTTTCTCTTTTTCTATTGTGAATTCCCAAAGTTTGACACAACATAAATTCCCCATTAATGTGACTGAATAAGTGAAAATAATTCCAATAAGAAACTTTCATAAACTATGTAAGAAAAAACTTGGGACTTCTGTGTCCAGGATTAGTATGGAGTCTGTGAAAAAGGCTGCAAATAAATCAAAATGGAATCTTTGGACTTAGGACATTGAGTCATTCTAAATCTACATATAGAAGAGAAAATTAGGGGTCCTGATACCCAGAAAAAGAAATGATGGAAAATGGAGTATCACTTTTCAAACAGTGAGTTATATTTTAAAGAAAAAAAAATGGGGAAATAGAACCATCAAAGGAGACAAAAACAGTAATCAGTAGGGCAGAGAAAAAGCCAAGACAGTGATCAAAACGATGTCAAAGAAAAAATAAATAAAGCAAAACCCTACACGTAGATGGGATTTTTAAATGTATTTTATATGCTTGTATTCTTAAAGCTTATTATTTTTTAGGTGAAAAAATGTCCTCCACCTCAAAAAAGAAGAGGAGGAAAAGAGAGCTTTAAAAATTGCATGCTTCAGGCTTGTGGAAATCTATTGTCTGCCAGCATCAGACATGGTATTTACTTCAAGCCATATTCAGCCATGTACAGTATTTCAAAACTGCCACCCAGTAATTTAAAATGACAAGAAAAATAATATAATGGATGCATGCTTGATTTCTCCTTCTCCCATCCTACAATAAGGGCGAGGGGTCTGAAGGCTCTTGATTATTCTCTCACCAGAAGTAGCAAAGACTCTGAAAACAGCAAAGTTGGATTTGACTTCTACTTGGATGTTTCCTTCAATGACCTGAAGCTCAAGGTCTCATTCCCTGGGAAGGGAAAGGAAGGAGCACACTATGAGATGTTAGCATGAAGCAGGTGGATGGCCTAATGGTACTTCTGCTTTCCCCTCTGTGGAGTTTCCTTCAGGGACTTCTGTGCAGGCGCCTCGAGAGTACTATAACTAAATCTCAACTAGATTGAGAACTTTTAGAAATTCCTTATCACAGGACCTTTCATAGTATGAGAACAATCCACATTCTTTCCAAGATTATTTCCTATCTTTTCCTTCAGAGTCTACTCCCCCAAGCACATGGACAACTCACAATGGATTCATGCTTGTTCATGTTGTCTTGCCTGTGCACCTTCTGAATTCCCTCCGCTTGGAATTCCCCACGCCTCGTCCCAACTCCACCTCTTCCTTTAGAGATGTGGATGTTAACCTCCTTGGGGAAAACTTCTTTACTAGTCCACCACCCACAGCCATGAAATATACCAAAGGACAGGTGAAGAGGAAGTCTAGGAGAAAATGAGGCTGATACCTATTTAAAATGCAGGGCTAGGGGCGCCTGAGTGGCGCAGTCGGTTAAGCGTCTGACTTCAGCCAGGTCACGATCTCGCGGTCCATGAGTTCGAGCCCCGCGTCAGGCTCTGGGCTGATGGCTCAGAGCCTGGAGCCTGTTTCCGATTCTGTGTCTCCCTCTCTCTCTGCCCCTCCCCCGTTCATGCTCTGTCTCTCTCTGTCCCGAAAATAAATAAACGTTGAAAAAAAAATTTTAAATGCAGGGCTTATCCATTATTTAAAAAGTAAAAAATCAACCTGAAAAGATGATAATGTATGGCTGCTAAACTCATGAAAACAGAAAGAAGCAGACATTTAAGACTGTTGTTGGAAATACACAGCACAGCCTATGAAGTATTCTTGCCCAAGTAAAAAGAAAAAAAAAAAAAATCAAACCTGCATCTGGTCAAGCCTCTGGATCTAACGCCTATTTACAGGAAGCCTGGGCAACAACAGCACAAGGATGTAATCAACAAAATCCAGGCTATGGGCAACTTCACAGAATGAATGATCAATTTTGTCAACAATGTAATTAGGAGGAAAATCAAAAGAGATGTTGGGGAGGAGCTTTAGATTAAAAGAGACTTGAAAGACATTTCAACCAATTGCCAACTATGTGCCTTATTTGGATCCTAACTCAAACAAACTATTTAGAAATATGTGAGGGGCACCTGGGTGTCTTAGTTGATTAAGCATCTAACTCTTGATTTTGGCTCAGGTCATGATCTCATGCTTCATGAGATCCAGACTCAAGTGGGTTTTGCCCTGATAGTGTGGAGCCTGCTTGGGATTTTCTCTCTCCCTCTCTCTCTGCCCCTCCCCACACTTGTGTGTACATGTGCTCTGTCATAAATAAATAAATAAATAAATAAATAAATAAATAAATAAATAAATAAATAAATAAGAAATTTCAGGAATCTGAAAACTGCGTATTTGTTGATAATCGGTAATTGTTAATTTTCAAAGCTGAGTATTGGGGTTATGGTCACATTTGAATAAAATATCTCTGAGCCTCATCTGACACCCCTAAATTCACCCCAATCCCAAAAGTGAGACCCCACAATTCAGAGAGATCAGTGTAGAACCCAAGAAGAAAGCAACAAGTTCTTAACCCCAAAGAACAAATGTCACCATCTCAGTTTAAGACAAATATTTGAAAAGGGATATAAACAGGTAGCCAAAGGATAATTTTCTTTTTATTTTTTTTTCTGTTTTGAGGACTCTTTATTTGTGCTCAAGGCCTTTAAGCCCAATGATAGTGCCTATTACATAGAAAGGTCTCTATTTCACAATCCTCTTAGAGGATTCTTTAAATCATGATTTATGAATATGGCAAAAAGACTAGTTTAAAAAGATGAAACTCTTTCTTATAATGAATTATTTATGAATTATTTATTGATCCCAATAAACTGATGAATTGCGTTTGTGTGTAAGCTCATTAGGTTTTTTTTAATGTTTATTTTTGAGAGAGAGAGAGCATGAGCAGGGGAGGAGTGGAGAAAGAGGGAGACACAGAATCAGAAGCAGGCTCCAGGCTCTGAGCTATCAGCACAGAGCACGACACAGGGCTCCAACTCAAGAAACCTGAGCCAAAGTCAAGACACTTAACCCAACTGAGCCACCCAGTCGCCCCAACCAGTTCTTAGATTTTAAAAAATTACCTTTAACTATCAGAACAATGAAGACTCAGCACACAACCAGTATAAGGGCAGTTATCTTTTTTTTATCATTTTATTTTTTTATCATGATAAGTGTACTCTTTAATTCCCATCCATTGTTTCCTTCATCCCCTCTACCCACCTCCCCTCTGGTAATCATGAGCTTGTTCTCTATAGTTAAGAGTCTAATTCTTGGTTTGTCTTTCTCTCTTTTTTCTCCTTTGCTCATTTGTTTTGTTTCTTAAATTCCACATATGAGTGAGATCACGTGGTATTTGTCTTTCTCTGACCAACTTCTTTCACTTAGCATTATACTCAAAAGCTCTATCCATGTTGTTGCAAATTGCAAGATATTCTTCTCCTTTATGGCTGAATATATACATACATATATATACATACACACACACACACACACACACGTCAATGGACACTTGGACTGCTTCTATAGTTTGGCTAATGTAAGTAATGCTAAACATAGCAGTACATGTAACCTTATGAATTTATGTTTTTATATTTTTTGGGCAAATACCCAGTAGTGCAACTCCCGGATTGTAGCGTAGTCTTATTTTTAATTTTTTGAGGAAACTCCATACTATTTTCCATTATGGCTGCACCAATTTCCATTCCCACCAACAGTGCAAGAATGTTCCTTTTTCTCCACATTCTCACCAACACATGTTGTTTCAAATGATAATTTTCAAAATATTAAAGACTTGACTTTCAAGCCAAATAAAGTTAACATGTGTCAAAAATTGTATTCAACTTATTTATTAATGACTAATAGGGAATTTGAAGAACAGATGTGTGTGTGTGTGTGAGTGTGTGAGTGTGTGTGTGTGTGTGTGTGTGTGTGTTTATATTTATATTTATAGGCAATCAGGAATGCTGAAATAAATTTGCTAATAGAGGCAAAATTGCTTATTCTCTTGTAGGACAAGAAAACATAATATCTGGGGTCCTGTTTTTTAGAAGTGAAAACCAACACAGTATCTCTAGTCCTCAAAATTCATTTGCATTACTATGGACAAGAATTATCAGCATTACTAATAGTGTTTTAACAAGTTAACTTCTTCCCCCACAGTGATGTAAAATAGTCTAGTCAATAGAAAGGCAATCAAAGAAGCACACACCTATAAATCATATAATCCTCCTAGGATCCTCTAGACCATCATTTCTCAACATTGGCACCATTGATATTTGGAGCTAGGTAATTATTTGTTGTGACAGCCTGTTCTGTGCATTGTAGAATGTTTAAGAGGATCCTAAACCTCTACCCAGTAGGTACAGTAGCACATGCCTCACACATTTCTGACAATCAAAAATGTCTCCAGGTAGATCCTAAGAGTTCTAATCTCAAGGGAAAAAATGTTTTTTCTTTCTCTTTTGTGTGTGTATGTATGTGAGATGATCTAAACTTATTGTGGTCATCATTTCACAATATATAAAAGTCAAGTCATTATTTTGTACACTTTAAACTTATATATACAGTGCTGATGTCAACTATATCTTAATAGAATGGTGGAAAATGTCTCCAGACATTGCCAAATGAGAACCACTCTTCTAGACAATGCCCCATATGCCACAGAAAAGACATTTACTGGTACCCCTTGCCCACTTTCACATCTTAGACAATGTTTGCTCTCAAGTCAGAACCAATATTCCCCACCACCACCACCACCACCACCACATCTTCTGTACCCTCTGAACTGGGTAGAAGTAGAGTTTTTAGAGAAAGCCAGAAAAAATCTGAACCTTTGCTCTTTTGAGTGAAGTTCCAGGGCAACAGGGTTGGGAGAAGTACAGTGGAACCTCTTTGAAATAAGAGGAGTCAAGAGGAGAGAGAAGCTGAGCTATGGTTCTCAGGTAAGTGTTGAGGAAAATAGCAAGCCACAGAGAAGTTCCCCACCTATATAGTGAAGAGGAGAAGAGCAGAAGGCTTACCTAGGCATGGGAGAGCTTTGAATTTTATAAGACCTAGCAATTCAAAACCTAAGTGGGTTCTAGTGTTTAATGAAAGAGATAGAGCCAGCAGGGCTTGACCCAAGCTAAAACAAGAGGAGGCTCCTACAGAAGGATGCAGTAGGAAGAGTCCTCCTGGGGACCAGCTAGAACAAGTTCACATCAGAAGGCTGTTGGCTGAAGGGAGCTGAGGAGAGCCCAGTCAGGACCTGTCCCATCTCAGGATACATTCAATGAAGCACCCCACACTGCGTGTGCTGAAGGCCCAGAGGAGCAGGTCATAAGCTGGCACAGGACAGAGTCCACACAGGGAAGAGGCAACCCTTATCCCTCCACCACTGTGCTCTATATTCCCACCATATAGTGTAGCCTCAAGTCCACGGGGATATGTGAACAAAACCTAACATGTCCTAACTGTGACTGGACTAAGTCTGAGGTGACTGAGAAATCACTGAATCTGACACAAGTTCCCAGAAGGTTACTAAACTGAATTTTATACTATGCTCAGATTGGGAGTTCAGGGCCCCAAAATAAAGTTTTATAGAGAATAAAGTTATATTTTTTCACGCTCAAATTTGTGACTATAAAATATGTACCCCTCCTGGGATAGGAAAGTCCCTGGACTGTCTACGAGCCTGAGATTTTCCTACAGATAGACATGGAGCTTGCTGTGGAAAAAGTAAGACTGAGCTAAAAAGAATGAACAATAACCAATGGAGAAAATTCTCCAGGAACTAGGAACTCAATAAGCCTCCAAAACTGTAGGGGGCACTGGCCTATGCTCACTACATGGATGTGAACTTACTATAAAATTTCTACAGCATAAAATCTATGTAACAGCTGATTGTTTTCATAGCACAGATTTTCTTATGCATTTTAGCCACCATATCACAAACAAATGAGTTACAGAAAACAGATATTCCAAGACTCCAATATATTTATTGATTTTCAATCAGAAGAGCAAATCATTTATAAATTCAACAACCGGTCATTGAGCATATTATGTGCTCAAAGCTGATCCAGTCTCTGGAGACAGAGCAGTGACAAATGAATTAACTCCCTGCTCTCCTGATGTTTATGCTTTAGGGAGAGAGACAGACATAACCCTCCAGAAACAAAATAAATATATTATGTGGTAGGTACTATAAATAAAAATAGAACAAGGTAAAGGGATACAGTAAGTAACATATGTTAGGTGAGTATTCAGGGAAGGCTTCCCACATAAAGTGACTTTTTAACAGAGTCATGACTAAAGTGAAGAAACAAATTATTGGCTATCAGAAAAAGAGTGTTCTAGACAGAGAGAATAATAGGTTTGCAAACCCAGAGGTGTGGGTGTGCTTGGACTGTTTGACGATGACCAAGGAAGCCACTGAGGAAGGAACAAATGAGCAAAAGCAAGCAGAAGATGATAGGAGGTAAGGACAGAAAGGATGGTCGAAGCAAGGTTACGTAGGTCAAGGACTTTGGGCCGGTACTTTGTTGACATAAGAATGCATTGGAGAGATGTTAAGGAGAAGCATGGAATAATCTGAAGTACTGCTGGGTTGAATACGGACTATAAACGTTATAAAATGGAAACAAAGAGAATACCTAGAAGGTTTTGCAAGAAATGCGGTGGAATTAGTGTGGTGACGATGAGTTCCCAAGAAACTGTCATATTTAGGATACATTAGAAGGTAGAGTCAAACAGAATTTGCTGGTAGATTGAATATATGGATATAAAGGAAAGAGTTAAAAATAAACTCCCAATTTTTTTTGAGTTAGAGTTATCATTTGTTGAAGACTAGGGAATAAACTGGCAGGAGAATCAATAAGTTGGAAATGTTAAGTAGACATTGGATATTCAAGTCTAGAATTCAAGAGTTTAGGGCTGAACATATTGTGTTTGTGGAAGTCATCAGCTTATGGATGATATTTCTTTATGAGTTCCCCAAGAGTACTTTTATTTTGAAGGACTTCCAAATGGATGAAAAACTGTTGCCAATGTACAGCCTAAAATCCAAACTCATAGAATAGATATTTTTTAATCTTTCACATCTGTCAAAGAAGGATCTCAGCTGGATATGAAAAAATTCTATCATGATAGATGGTACTCCATCTATTTTAGGTCAAAAACCAATATGTATTAAAGTTTTAAAACAAGAGACTGACATTTTCTTTATTATTGCTTTGTTCCATTGTACAGTACACATTGAAAAGATATATGCTCAGTTTTCTGAAGCAGACTTTACAAAAAGGGTCACAGATACAGTTGTTAAAATCATCAGTAACTATGTGCAACTGATTAATCATTGTCAGTTAATAGAATTATTAAATAGTAGATAAGTAAATAAATATAATAATAAATAGTAGGCAAGATTTAAAAAATGTGTGTTCTGGGCCAAGGCTGTTTATTCAAGTCATGGAGGCATTTTACAAAAATGTGTTGTACTGTGAACTATTCACGATTTTCTTGAAACAAAGGGAATACTTGCCAAATATTCACTAAACCAAGGCAAAAGGGACTATGTGATTTTTTATAGATATCACACTGCATACAAATGAGCTAAATTTGAAGTACCAAGGAAAAAGAAACATTATTTGTGACTTAGCTAAACAAGTATAAAAATTTATATTGAAATTGAAATTTTTCATAATACATGTAAGTAATGTACATATTTTTCTAACAAGAATCAATGTGCAGAACATGTTAACTGTAATTCATGTGTTATGTAAATTGGCTGTGAAAACTATAAGAAAAATGTGAAGAACACTTTGTTGATACTGGTAAACTTATTTAATTTTTTTTATGTTCATTTATTTTTTGAGACAGACAGAGTGCAAGCGGGTTAGGGGCAGAGACAGAGGAAGACACAGAATCCAAAGCAGGCACCAGGTTCTGAACTGTCAGCACAGAGCTGGATGACGGGCTTAAACCCACGAACCATGAAATTATGGCCTGAACCAAAGTTGGGCGCTTAACTGAATGAACGACCCAGGTGCTCCGAGATTAGTAAATTTAGAATTGTTTTCCAAATTATGCCATACCCCTCTGAATTCAATGTTAACAATACTGAATTGGCACAAGAGTTAGTGAGGTTACTTAAGTTGGATATATGTAGTTTCAAAACTCATATGTGGCTTCAAAGTCATATTGATGCTTTTAAAAAAGATAAACCCATTTTGTCAATGTGAATGTGAATACAAGAGAACAATTACTTTTCCAGTCTCAGTTTAATTACTGGGAATTTTTTAAAGTATTTAGAAAAGCTTGGATATGTGAATCTATGTTTCAACTATAAATTTTATCAAATCTGAATGCATATCAAGTATTCCCAATGAAAATTCTGTAGTTAACATCCAAATTGAGATGTGCTCTAAATGTAAAATACAAAACAGATGTCAAAAGACTTGGTAAGAAAAACAGAATGTAAAATATTTTACTAATACCGTCTATATGGAATACATGTTGAAATGATAATATTTTGGCTATACTGGGTTAAATAAAATATACTATTAAAATTAATTTTATCTTTTTCTTTTTTTAATATGGTTACCAGAAAATTTGAAATAACATATATGGCCTACATTTCTTTCTTCTTTTAAATTTTTTTATTTAATTTATTTCTTTAATTTACATCCAAGTTAGTTAGCATATAGTGCAACAATGATTTCAGGAGTAGATTCCTTAATGCCCCTTACCCATTTAGCCCATCCCCCTCCCACAACCCCTCCAGTAACCCTCTGTTTGTTATCCATATTTAAGAGTCTCTTATGTTTTGTCCCCCCCACCGTTTTTATATTATTTTTGCTTCCTTTCCCTTATGTTCATCTGTTTTGTATCTTAAAGTCCTCATATCAGTGAAATCATCTGATATGTCTTTCTCTGATTAATTTCACTTAGCATAATACCCTCTAGTTTCATCCACGTAGTTGCAAATGGCAAGACTTCATTCTTTTTGATTGCTGAGTAATACTCCTTTGTGTGTATACAATGTATACATACATATGTATATATACATATACATATATACACACAATGATGTGTGTGTATATATATATCTATATATATACATATATATAGATATATATATACCACATCTTCTGTATCCATTCATCCATTGATGGACATTTGGGCTCTACATTTATTTCTATGGGCAGTTACTAGTCTGGGTGTATATATATACCACAATGATATATTTATATATATGTGTGATATATGTGTGTGTGTGTGTATATATATATATATATATACACACACACCACATCTTCTGTATCCATTCATCCATCGATGGACATTTGGGCTCTACATTTATTTCTACGGGCAGTTACTAGTCTGGGATAAGGGCAGCAGTGAATGTGCTTCTGTATTTGAGGGTGCAGGTCAGAGAGAATGTTGCTATGTAGCCAATACTTACTGGATGCAAATGTCTAAATAGGAACACCTCCAATCTTAGGTATATTTTACAGGTGTTACATGGGAAGTGCCTTTTTTTTAAATCCAACAAGACATTCATTTTCTGTTTAAGACCTTAAGCAGAAAAAGGTTCTTCCCATCCAAAAAGATCAAACTCATCCGCTGACATGAAACTCGAGAAATTTGGCAAAGACGTTGGAGATGACAAAGAACATAGATACTGAGTATTTAGATTAAAGAGTCAAACAGCATATTCCCAATACTTTACAGTAAAACAGGCAACCAGCCTTTACAAAACATTTCATAAAGAAATCAATGTACCTGAAGTAGATCTAGTGTGTAGATATTATACCACAACAAGTGAATGAGCAAAGATCAACTTTTACAAGTCTTGAAGCAGCCAGCTCAGCACAGACAGTGGTGAATCTGCAGAAAGCATCTACAAAGCCAGAAAGAAAGAGAGGCTGGGCAGACCAGATATTCTTTCTATTGGTACACTATTACAAGCACTGATTTAGCAAGAAAGAATTGGAAGCTAATGTTAAAGCTAACTATAAACTATTTATGGTTGGTGAATATTGTATGCATTTATAATCTATAAGGTAAAAACTAAATTGAAAGAAGTCTCAATCAATAATTTGAGTTCTTTTTTTTTAAATGTTTCTTTATTTTGAGAGAGAGCTCAAGCGGGGGAGTGGCAGAGAGAGACAAAGAGAGCGAGAATTCCAAGCAAGCTCACTGCTGCAAGCTCAGAGCCTAATGCACGCTGGATCTCACCAACTGTGAGATCAGGACCTGAGCTGGTCAAGAACCAGACGCTCAACCTACTGCGTCACCGGGAGGCCCCAATAATTTGCAATCTTGAATTCACAACTTAATTTTTTTTTCACCATTTTCACAAAAATCTACTTTAAACAACCCATCTAGGGACATATATAGAAAGATATAGAAAGATACAGGGGCTGAGTGGACTCTCTCCGTCAAGATTAGATGCTGGCATCACAACAAGAAAAAAGCAAATGAACAGTCCCTGCTAAAGAATTCAGCTTGAGGCATGTTTCCATCTGGATGTGCATGGCTTGCCCTAATACCCTCACAAATCAGGAAAGAACCAACATCATTATGTCAACACTTGGATTGTATATACTGATTGTGAAGAATACATAAAAGAGATTACCTGGAAGATGCATTGTTAGAAGACATCATGGAGGGAATGTGACCACTGGTGGACCAGCGTGCCGGACCGAGGAAATCAGAGGCTCCTTGCCTCCCCTGGTCTTCGAGGGTACAGTCTGCCCCTGCACGAGGAGCCACTTCACGGATGCAGCTCTGAGAGAGCAGTGTGTTGTTGCGACCATTTGGACCCACCCGTTAGGGCCTCTATATAAATTCCTAATATCCTGACAGGCAGGGGTGAAGTTCTCCGTCTTCATGGCGCTCAAGACAAGCCTCCTTCATAAGTTCCCTTGCTTGTTAAACCTGCCGCTTGCCTTGCCTTTCTCCAGTCTCTCCTCGCCCTCCGCGCTCACGGGCCAGTTTCAAATCTCACCTGAGAAAAGCCTGAGGCTGCGAACCAATATATAGCCACAGACGGTAGGTCCACTCATCTGCAGTTTTGCTTTCCGCACTTTCGTTACCCACATCAACCACCACTCAGAAGGAGCTAATCCTCCTCCTGACGAATCATCAGAACGCCAGGTCCCAGTGCCTCCCGTCACTCGCTTTACGTCATCTCAGCACGTAGGCATTGCATCATCTCACGTCAACTCAAGAGGGAATGCGGTAGGGTAAAATATTTTGAGAGGCCACATTACATAACTTTTATTACAGAATGTTGTTATAATTGTTCTGTTATTACTTATTAGTGTTAATATCTTACCGGACCTAATTTATAAATTAAGCTGCGTCTTAAGTACGTATGCTTACCAAAAAAAACATAGTATACATAGTGTTTGGAACTATCTATGGTTGCAACCATCTGCTGGGGTCTTGGAAAGTATCCCTCGTATTCCCCATGGATAAAAGAGGATTGCTGTGGCTAATATCCTCAAGAGATTTTAAAGAGTAACGGCCTATATTAAGTACCAGCATTGATGCAATTGCAGATGGGTGTTGCTTTACCTCTCTGGAATTTTTCTTTGCTTTTCCCTTTTTTTTTTTTTTTTTAAAGTGAATATAAAATTTTGGTTCTCAGCCAGAGGATCCTATCAGAAACCCCTAAGATGTTTTTCTAAATATGCATTCCTATCTCTGGGGGAATCTTCCCTGCCATGACTGAGGGAAGATTGGGGGTGGTCAGGAAGAAGGGTCTGTCATATAGCTTTTGAAAAAACTCCAGGCTGAGTACCATACACTGCTTGACTTGTGCACCCCATTCCCCACCACTGTCCCCAGCCCACTAAAACAATCCCTGATTCTATGACTCATTGAATCATGAAATAATCTAATAGATACGGCATAATACATGTCTCACTCACTGAATTCTGTGACATCTGACTGCAAGTGGCCTCTCCACGATAATGAAGTTCCTATGACTGAGCACTCCCACATGCCCTCTTCCAAACAACAACAACAACAACAAAAAAATCTTAACACCCTTCCTTTAATTTATTCAAATCAGTTTCGCATGCAAACGAGAGCCAAATTAGAAAATTAAACCTAGCAGACAGAAATGCACTAAACATTTGCAGGATAAGCACATGGAAAGTACAAAAATCAGTTTTTATTATGAAATTTGTAAAAGCAGCTTGCTTCCAATTTGGAATCTTCTTCCAAATGAAATCATTTTTCTTAGCCTCCCAGCTGTGCAGTCCTCGCTGTTAGAACATCCAGTTCACAGAAGTCAGAGGGGCAAATGAGCTGCTCTCTCACCTTATGGAGCAGATATAGGGGTTTTTGAATTTTAGCCAACCAAAGAACATTCTGCATACGTTGTCTGTCTCAAATGTTGGGACAACAGTTAGCCTATCTGACAGGGTAACTGATGAATGACAATTCAACCAATAAGTGGTTTAAAGTGTTCTGTTATTCTACTTTGCATTTAAAGAGTTAAGTATTGCTCTAGGATTATTTGGTTTTGAAGATATATTTTGAGATTAAATCAACTGCTAGAAATTGCATTTCTAAATAATAATATGTCTAGGAGATTGCCTGAAAGATTTTGCCAGCCTTCCCGAAAAGATGCCGGTGCATGAGCTATCTATCTTAGAAAATTTTAGATTGATGGTAAAATGATATGTAAACGTAAGTGGAGGGAACGCTTTTGTTCTCTTTCTGCAATAGAAGTTTTGAAAACATTTCTCCATTTATATGCTTTATGAAAAAGTAATAAATTCCAATTGGAGGACGAAATATAGTTAAAACTTATATTCAGAGTACCATTCAAAAAATATGAGGAAATGTTACTAAATTGTATGCATGGCTTGTCGCCAGCACCTGCATTTCAGAAAGTAAGCAAGTAGTGCAGGTGACTACATATTTTTATAAACTCACCTATAATTGAGTTTGAATGAAACAGAGGATAAAACCTATCAACAGTGTCATGTTTTATTGTCAAAGATATTCCAGCTCTGGCATATGTGCTTAATATCTTTTATTCTAAAGTTATGGAATTTTTTGCTTTCTATTTCTTTATTATACTAAATTTTAGAATTTTATTGTTCAAAATTATGTATTTCTTGAGGAAAATTAAAAAAAAGGAGTTCTATTGTCCAGAGTTAACACTCTCTGTGGACTTCAAGAATATATATGTGTATTTATTTACATGTATGTGTGTGCACATGTATGTGTACAGTGAGAAGAAATGTTAAAATTGCATTTATTCAAAAACATCTCCCATCTTTATATGAATGTAACAAGGCGTCTTGGATCAAATTTTCCTTTTCAGAAAAGCATCACTTGACTGACCCTGCTTACACAAAAGTAAGGGTAGCAGGCACCTATTACCTAGAGGAAAGATATAGCAGAAATTTCTGGAGCCTAACAAAGTCTTGCCTTCTCTGTATCCCTTGTTAGGCAGAGTCAGCATGTGTGGAAAAGATGGGCAAATTTGCATAAGGATCTAGGAGCCTCCCAGGAAGAAAGAAAGGTAAGAGTGATGTTTTCCCTTTTGAAGTTCATTGTTAGTAGAATTTTTCAGATGGTCATGACAACAACCTGATGGTAGAAAAGGACCCCAGAGCTCCAAATGGAGGTCTCCAACAGGGTAAAGGAATTCTGGGGTAATCCAGGCCTGAGGTCTAGGGAAGAGCTTGTCCCAGCAGTGTGTGGCTGACCCTAGAAGAGCCTTGAGGCTCTCCTCACCTATTATGTGAGGACAATTAAATACAAAAGAGGTAATGTTAGGATTCTGAGCATGGAGCCCACGTGGCCTATGTGGATATCAGAAGCAGCCAACAGATTGCTGCCTCACTGCAGCAGGAAACAGAGATACATATTACTGCTAGAATAGTGTGACCCAGAGAAGGAACTCAAGGAACTCAAAGCATCAGGGGAGCAAGGCAGGCAAGAAAGTATATGGAGCCAATCAATCAAAGCAATGACTGCTAAAGACAAGGCCCACCACTGAAACAATCAGATTGTGCCCAGACCCTTTTAGACTGAATAAGCTCCTGAAGTTCTTGAATAATTTGGGGTAGAATAATCCTCAAGTAGGCCATGGGACTTTCTCCTAAAATAAAACTATGGAATCCCCAAAGATCTTTGAGGTGAAAGGGATGTGACTGTATTTGTAACTCGTTCTGGTGATGTGATCATACCAGTAACATGTAAAAATAGATACATACTTTATTTCATATGATGATAATCTTTTCATCATATGAAATAAAAGTTCTTATAAATTGCTATTTTTTTCTTAGTTTTATTATATGTTGATTCAATTAGTCATCCATTCTTTCAATAAGCATTTATCAAACACCTAAGATGTACCAGGCACTGTTCATACTTTTTGGGAATACATTGCCTAGCCCTTGAGGATTTCACAGTTTAATAGGCAAGAACCACAAATTACAACACAACTTGGTAAGTACTGTCATTGAGAAATGAACAAAGCATCATGGAAAGCCAAATGAATATCATACAGAAGTGGTTTTATTTCCTATTTCTCTGACCACTATCTAATCTCCCTTCTTTTTTGCTTTGCTGTGGACAGGGAAGCCACAGAAGGAAAGAAAGCCCAGTAGGATGGTCAGGTCAGATGAAGATGATCACATCATTAGAAGGTCTGAGGTGAATTATTAAATTTTTTTTTAAATACTGCAATCTTTGAAATTCAGTGAGTTAGGACTCAAAATGAAGGTGCCTTTTGATAGAATTTGATAAAGAAATTTTACTAATCTTTTAGAGTATTATGCAAATGGTAGCTATTGTTATTCCAATTCTGGATCATTGTCACCTTCTGTCTGGATTCAGAGCAGAGAATAACCTACCCTCTGCTTTTGGAAACCTCTTTCATTACTCAGGACAAAGGTAGGAATGGCCATGCCCCACTCAGAGGATACCACTTGACCCCTCCTGGGCAGCCTTGGCCCCTTCCTCCCTGGTTTATGTATGTCACAAACGTGAAGAAGGCTCTATCCGTGGAGGTAAGAGATTAAGGAAGCTCATCTTTGGAAAAGACAAAGGTATTTTTTTTCTTTAATTCATTCTATAACTCCCAACTCTTTCTGTCAGCCAGGCTGTCTTCTCTGGCTTCCCAGATTCAATATAGTACTTGTGTACTGAGGATGAGGCAGAGAAAACAATTTGCAATTCTCCCAATTCCATGCTTACCAGAGGTATTCCTTCTGCTCCTCTTCATCACTTTCAGCCTCTTTTCCAAGGAGGCATTATGGAAACTTACAAATAGGGAGTTGGGCTTCAGGAACTTAGAGCTTTACAAGCAGATGACGTATTTTTAAAATGTCACTTGATGGATACGTTCACTCACCTAAATCTACCTGGTTGCAATGGCAGCTGCCCACTCAATTTCCCTTTAAAAACTCACAAATGCATGTGGCAATAATTGTAGGTCCGCTGGCAGCTGATATGTTTTTACAAAGTGAAGGAGTCGCCATCTAAAAAACCTATAAACTGTCACAGTCTGTCATCATTGCAAAGATGAGGCCATTATTTAAATTAGACTGTGAATTATTTTTTTTCCTCTGTGATGGCTTTTCAGATGGTGATATGTCATAAGCAAACCACAATAAACTGGCCTTAAGCATTCTCAACCCATTAGTCCTGCCTATAATTTGGTGCTTTCAGGAAAGCATACAGATGATGTAAAAAAGATTTTGTCAGTGTTTACGCCTGCCAGAAAAAAAAAAAATCCAAGGAAATGTTTCTGACATAACACCTGAATATGAGCTGGGCATTATGACTGCTGCAGGTAGGAAAAAATAAATGAGCCTCATTTATTGCTGGCTATGATATCTCCTCGGTGAGAAGTCTCTCTTCAAATCAGGACAAAAGTAATCTCTCACATTTGTTTACTGTTCAGGAGTTCCTAAAGCCTTCAAGAGATACAATTTTACTTAATTTTCACAATAATGCTGTGCATTGGAAGAGCGGGTGGGCTCATCATTATACTCATTTTACATAGGAGGAAACCAAGTCTTAGGGAATTTTTGGTGACTCACCCAAGGTTACAGCAGAGATAGTAATGACAGAACAATCTGAACCCAGAGCTTCTACCTCCAGAGCTCCTCTTTGAGAAAGCCTGCTGTGGAGTATTTTCTTGCTTTAACCTCTTTTGCATAATGAATTCATTTTCAAGTGTTTCAAAAACATGAACAGTCAAGTTCAAGAGGCAGTATCTTAATGTAGCGGTTCTCATGCTTCTAAGTGCACGTTAGAATTACCCTGGAGATCTTTTAAAAATCCTGATTCCTAGGCCACCCCCAGCCCAAATACATCAGAATATCTGGAGGTGGGACCAGATGTCAATATTTTTTTTAATTCTCAAGAGATTAGAATGTGCAACCAAATGCACTGTTTCCAAAAATCTCTGGGCTTCAGAATCTCTGGAGAAGCTGGTCAAACAACGGGTAGCCCGTCCTACCATGGAAGAGGTGATTCATTGAACGAAGGTAGAACTCAGGTGCCTACAGTCCCTGACTTATGATGGTTCAACTTACGAGTTTTCCACTTTACAATGATGTGAAAGCAATATACATTCATTAGAAAACATACTTTGAATTTTGAATTTAGATCTTTCCTTAGGCTAGAGATAGGTGGTACAGTTCTCTCTTGAGATGCTGGGCAGGGCCAGTAGTGGCAACTCCCAGTCAGTCACGTGATCACGGAGGTCAACAACCAATATGCTTAAGATCATTTTGTCCCCATATAGCCATTCTGTTTTTCACTTTTGATACCGTGTTCAATAAATTACAGGAGATATTCAACACTTTATTTAACAATAGGCTTTGTGTTAGGTGATATTGCCTAACTATAGGCTAATGTAAGTGTTTTCTGTGCATAGTTAAGGTAGGCTAGGCTAAGTTATGATGTTTGGTTGGTTAAGTGTATTAAGTGCATTTTCAACTTACAGTATTTTCAACTTATGTGGGGTTTAGCAGGCCATAACCCCATCACAAGCCAATGAAAATCTGTATCTGATGTTTTCAAAAAGCTTCTCCAGTGATTCTGGTGCATGCAAAGTTTGAGAACCATGGTTTTAAAAGTTAAGGAGCTCAAGTGTTGAATTAGAAGGACCTGCATTTGACAGATATGCATTTACCCTAGACGAGTTAGTAAACTTCTCAAAGCTTCACTTTCCTCATGTATAAAGGAGAGTAATAGTAGCACTCATATTTTACAGTTGTCCTGGTGATTAAATGATACAATGCAGTGGTTGGTAAAGTGTGGTCCCTGGACCAGCAGCACCAGCAGCACAAGGATATTGTCAAAACACAAAAATTATCAGTCCCACTCACCCCTATTAAATCACTCTGAGAGTGGGGCCTAGCAGTATATAACTCTGAGAGTGGGGCCTAGCAGTATATAACAAGAAGTCCCCCAGGTGATTGTTATGCATGCTAAAGTTTGACCACTGATACAATGCTTGTAAAGTGGCTAACACAGTGCCTAGCGCACAAGAAGTGCTCAACAAGTGTTAGATCTGTTGTTACTATTTACATCATTGTTGTCATCCACATTTGTGTCAAAGTCTTCAGAAGCATGGTAAAAGAGCCTCCAAAATAACAGCTGTAAATGAAATTACAACCAGCTGGGAAGAGCAGGCTCAATGTCAATATTATTACAGTTATCAGCACAAATGGCCTTTGTCCTCAGGAACCATTCAACATTCCTGGTGAATTGTGATCATCTGACATTATCATTTTCCTCTTTAAAAACTCATCAGGGCACCTGGGTGGCTCAGTCGGTTACGTGTCCAACTCTTGATCTCAGCTCAGGTCATGATATCAAAGTTCCTGAGATCTAGCCCCACATCAGGCTCTGTGCTGACAGTGTGGAGCCTGCTTGGCATTCTCTCTCTCCCTCTCTCTCTGCCCCTTCCCTGCTCTCTCTCTCTCTCCCTCTCTCAAAATAAGTAAATAAACATTAAAAAAGTACAAAGTCTAAACTCTGGCCTATCCTTCCTCACCAACCTGGTGTGTGTATAGCTCTCTCCCTCCCCATCAATGTCCCTGACTTTTTTTGAGATTTTTAAATAAGCCATGCTCTTGTTTACCTCCTGATTTCTGATAATTGCTCTACTAAGAATCATTATACCTCTGGGAAAGAAAAGGATGCAAAGTAAGTCAGAAACTAGTACATTAGTCAAAAGCCTGCTGAGTTCCTACCATGTGCCCACTGTATCTTCAATAAAATGCTGGGGCTCTGTGGGTTAAAAAAGAAACAAACAAACTTTACCCCTAACTTCATAGAGTCTAATAGGGGAAAAGGACAGACATTAAGCAGATGTTTACAAATAATTAAAGTGCTACATGTGTGCAAAATTCTGCAAACAAGAAATGCAAGATAAAGGAAAAGTTCCTAGGAGACATGGCATGGTCTGCAGGAGCAACAGATACTGCTGGGCTCAGGGAATGATTCCTGAGGAAATGATATTCAACCTGTGACAGAAGGTGTATATACACTGGGCACGAGAATGGAGCCTAGGGTGGGATGTTACAGTCATCCCAGGTAGAAGGAATACGAAAGTCTGGGAGTTAAAAAGAGCGTGGCACAAAGATGTTTTGGCCAGGACGAGTCAGAGTTGATGAATACCTGTCCTCTAGTATCTATTATCAACATTAGCATGAAGTGTGGTGACTTGCACCACAATATCCACTCTATTCTGTGTTTGTCTCAGAACCTAAGAAACAATTGTTAGCTCATCTTGCTGAAACTTTGGGACAGTAACAAGTGAATCAGCCATTAACAGAAACCCAAAGTCCTTGGAGTACTTTGAATTTAATTTGGATTCCAGATCTCATCAAAAATTAGATAAAATGAATGGTGAAAAGATATGATGAAACTTAAAAGAAATTATATTATTTTTGCCTTAAGGAAAAAAAGATGAAAAGCAATTTTATATTGGCCTTCTATATTTGAAAGACTTTTATATATAGGATGATCTGTTTTTCCTCATCTCCATTGAGAACAGAGGAAGAAGAAATGTGTTTAAACAGTAGTATTAAAAATACAGGTTTTATATAAAACAATTTCTTGACAATAAAGAGAATTAAGTTTTAGGGACCTTACAAAGGGAGATTTAAGTCGTTTCCCTGAAGGCATTTCTAAATAAGCTAGATTTTCCTATACTGGAGATATTTTACCTGGAAGCAGAATGGCGAACTACATAATTCAAGTAGCTTGCTGTCCTATGAAGTCCCAAGAAAGAAAAGATCAATGCAAATAAATTGAAACAACAGTGTCATCTAGTGGAAAGCTCTGTAATAACACTCAGTATACGAATCTATGACTGAATAAATCCCTATATACTTCAAGTATTGAAACTAATTATAAAACCCAGATGCAAACCTGTTTCAAGATTATATTTTTCCATTCATGCTTCAGCCACATACACTTACGGGAAAAACAAGCCCAACATCAGCCCAACTGATGACTAAGCCCTCCTGAGGGAACTGGCAGAGTATAAGTACTTTGATAGTCACAGTGTAAAGACTAAGCCCAACAGAATTGGAACACTTTAATTAAATTCTTACAGCCACACTCCCAATGCATGTCTTGGATTTCCCAGATTTGAAGCCAAGTACAAATTTCTGTTTCTGAGATAAAGGGTGATCGCTGATGCATAATTATCAGAAAGCTAAAATGACTGACAGGCCTTATAGCTTGTCCTACTTACTAGTCCCTTCTAGGTGATCTCTCTCAGACAAGGCCTTTTGGGAAACATACCATTGTTTTAGGTGGTCTTCCTCAACACAGATCCAAAACTCTCACTTGGTTGATAATAAAAACTTAGATTCAGAAGGCTAGGTTAGAGTTAGATGGTCTCCCTATTTACTTCAATAATACTGTCTTACCACATCTAGCATGATACATATCCCACAATGTTATATTGCTTCTCTGTATTTTCCATTAGACTGTGTTCTCAGCACTTAGCACATTGGCTGGAATACAGTGGTTTTTAATAAATGTCTTTTGAGTGAATAAAAAAAAAGAATCTTGCAAATGTCTTTTGAGTGAATAAAAAAAAAAGAATCTTGCAACTTAACTATTAAGTGTGTATGCTGTTTATAATCGTCTATATGAAGAAAAACATGCTTCCTCTCACTGACAGGAAGACAGAACAGCCAACACCCATAATGAAGAGAGGGGAAATGGCTTATTCATCTATTTTTTTAAAACAAGGCTAACCACACAGTTTCAGCTTGACTTATACTATGTAGCAGAAAGAAAGAACGAAAGAACGAAAGAACGAAAGAACGAAAGAACGAAAGAAAGAAAGAAAGAAAGAAAGAAAGAAAGAAAGAAAGAAAAAGAAAGAAAGAAAGAAAAGGAAGAAAGAAGAAAGCAAGCAAGAAAATAAAGAGAAAGCTGGGGCGCCTGGGTGGCGCAGTCGGTTGAGCGTCCGACTTCAGCCAGGTCACGATCTCACGGTCCGTGAGTTCGAGCCCCGCGTCGGGCTCTGGGCTGACGGCTCAGAGCCTGGAGCCTGTTTCCGATTCTGTGTCTCCCTCTCTCTCTGCCCCTCCCCCGTTCATGCTCTGTCTCTCTCTGTCCCAAAAATAAATAAACGTTGAAAAAAAAATTTAAAAAAAAAAAAAAAAGAAAAGAAAGAGAAAGAAAGAAGGAAAGGAAAAAGAAGAAAATGGTTGGTAAAAAATATTACCTGGCTCATTGGTTGTATGGTATTTTTTAAAAAACAAAAGCCAACTATGAGATGAAGATGGATTACAGTAGTTAAACTGAAAAGCAGAACTAGAATTCTCTTTCCATGTGCCTTACTTAATTTATCTGGGGCTGTGGAAAAATCAATTACCCCAGAAATCTTATACAGCTAAATGGAGCCTTAGAGGTCTAGTTTAAGCTCATCATTTGAAAGATAAGAAAATTCAGCTTTAATGACTTTGGTCACTGGCCTCAGGTCAACAAGCAGTAAGCAGAGGAGCCCTCACTGAGTCAGGCTGGTCCACATGTTGACGAACCTGTGCTCCAAACACTGGGGGACATGGTCTCCTTGCCCACTCAGTGCTCCCCCTGAGGAGCCATGGCAGGTTAAATTGTTGTGTGTAATGTTGCTTACTTTATTGTCTCTCAAACTAATTTGCCTGTAGAATCCGTTTACCTTTAGGAAGCTCTGACATTCTCCAGGAACAAATTTTAGGGAATTCTGAGGTAGTCCGAGTATCTCTGCTACAGAGCAGAGCCATAAAAACTGGATCTCACAGATACTACAAACACTTCATGTGGTTATCAGTTTAAAAATGCAGTGGATGAACCCAGTTCTTCCAATGTAACTTGCCACATACACAAATAAGCTTGGGTTGGTAACAGCCCAGCTCAATAAAATGCTTACAAAAGCATGAGAGTTTGCTCTTGCTGTCTCTGACTGTGCCTGTCACAGGAGAAGTTAACCTGCATGGTTAAAAAAAAGTGCACAGCTGTCATCCCTTCAAACAGTCCTTCAAGCAGAAGGACTTCTCAGGAAGTGGGGTTTTGTTTGCAACAGGGACTATCTTGAAAGCAAGGGATTGTGCTCTTAATAACTCTTTTGCCTGCTTCCTCTGGGCTCAGGAAGAGCAGAGGAATGGAAAGATACAATTGCAAGCAAGTATATTTTCCAAATTTGCACTAGTATTATGCCTCACAATCCTTTCAGAGAAACAGCATGTAAAATGTATTCTTTTGATACTTTGAATATCTAAGACAGTTTATCCAAGGGCACACATGGCTGATAAAAAGCTTAGCTTCAGGAGAAAAGGGAAGAATATCAAGCATATTAACTCACTTGTGTCACTGGTATGTCCCTTCCTGCCTTGCCCTGTGACTTTAAATATAAGTACTATTAAATTACCAATGAATGATCTAATCACATAAACCTTAATAGACTTATTAAACAGTAAACGGTGATCTCTCCCCATAAGTACCAAATTTGCCACAGAATAGCTAAATTAGGAAATGGGGAGTACTCAGAGTAACTGTTGACCAGACAAAATAGAACATAGATGTATAAGGAAAATTTAATATGCCCAAGTTAGTGAAAGTCAACAAAGGAAATGCCCTCATTTCATTTTGTAAAGCCCCATGGGACACCTCAACATAAATCATTAGCTGTATGTTCAACAAAATTATTATTCCTAAGCAATATCATGTTCTATTGAAAGTAGCATTTGTGAATTTGCAATTCAACTCAATTCGAGAAGGGAAACAATATCAGACATGACACTTTTACTTTACAAAAGAAAATTTGAATATTAGCAACATTTTAGTACCTCTTAGGAAAAAAAAATATTCTTCTGTTTGCATCAGCAGCATTATTATTAAGAAAACCAGTTTGCCCAACATCACATTTGTACATTCTAGGGTTCTTTCCATATAATAAAAAAAAAATCCAAAAGATATCATTTAGTTTAGTGAGTTTGCTCTAGCTCCATCATTGAAAACAACAATTTGATTTCTTGAGTACACAAACCACACAGATTCATTTCTCATGGGTGGATTCACAAAAACCAAGCTCCTGAGACTGATGTTTAAAATCAGAATCTCAAAGAGATACTTGTACACATATTACATTATTCACCTAAGCCAAAGGTGGAAACAACCCAAGTGTCCACTGACAGATGAGTGAATAAACAAAATCTGGAATATACATACAGTACAATATTATTCAGCCTTAAAAAGGAAATTCTGATACATGCTACAACATGGATGATCCTTGATGACATTATGCTAAGCAAAATAAGCCAGTCACAAAAAGACCAGTACTGTATGATTCCACATATGTAAGGTACTAGAGTAGTTGAATTCATACAGACCAAATGCAAAATGGTAGTTATCAGTGGCTGGGGGGGGGGGGGGGGGATTGGGGAGTTATAATAGGTACAGAGGTTCAGTTTTGCAAGATGAAAGGTTTCATGGATGGATGTTCATGATGGTTACATAAGGTGAATATACTTAAATGCCACTGAACTGTACATCTAAAATGATTAAAATGGTAAACTTTATGTTATGTGTATTTTACAATTTTTAAAATTCAGAATCCCTGTTTTTAATTTATATAGAAAAACACAATTGTCACAGGGACTTTAATATTTGCACTTTTACAACCCACCTAGCCTCTATGACAGAGAAACAAACTAAATCATACATGGAAGCCTGCTTTGATGGCATGTATTAAAACACACACACACACACGGAACATAATGAATTGGATGTTTGAGACCTCTCTCCAACCCAGATATCACATCAATCTCACAACAGGGACAGACTTGTCAAAGGGGCCAGAGCACTTGGATTCTGGAGGCCAGGATGCCCTGTATTCATTTTAACAATGAGGACAGGCTTGCCAGGGTCTTGGGTCGGGTTCCCTCCACTGAACCTACCAAAATTGCCTCGTTGTTTTTCTCCTATCTTTCCAAGACTAATTAATTCTCTTCTGATTAACCTAACTTTAGCTATGCAAATATATTTGATTAGATCACAGAGTAAAGATTTTGATTTCTGTTTAAAGAATCTCATGTTTCCCTTTTTATGAGGTTTTAGGAGATACCTCATTGGAATGCCCAGGTATTGACATTTATAGACCTTACCCATAGGATAGTAAATAAAATGTTTAGTTCAAACCAAACTTTTTTTTTTACTGCTTTATATTGTTTTTATCAAGGAGGGTCAACACTGACTCTGTTCTTTCATGCCACCAGTTGTGCTATGCAGTGTTGATGGAGATTACCAGGATATCTGAGACAAAACATGGATTGGGGAAAAGGCTGTGGCAACACAGAGCCTACTTGGGATTCTCTCTCTCGAGACCCCATCCCCATGCTCTTTTTCTCCCTCTCTCTCAAAATAAACTTTAAAAAAAGAGGAATGTGTTGTGATTTGAGAAATACACCATCCTTTCTCATTCATCTCTTGTGTAACACAAACTAGTCACCTATGCCTGGCTCTTCTAGACTCAGGTCAAGCAACACTTACCCGATGCTCCCGATGCTGCTGGTCACTCCTGTCCAGGCTGATTGAAATGATTCTCATCTCGATTACTTTGCATATCTGTAATTGTATAAGCCCTCCTGCTTCTTAACTAGTCCCCTTGCCACTAGACTGCAAGCACATCAAGGGCAAGGGCTGTATCTTCTCCACCTCTGAATACTCAGCATCTAGCTTGGCTTACAGAAACTATTTCTTAAATGAATAAATAAAAGTGTCAGAACCAAGACGCAGATCTAAAACTTCTCACCTTAACTCTAGTGCTTTTTCAATATATCACAGCTAATATGGGTGACATATTGTGGTAGAGAACTAAATCCTTCAGATGACAGATTTCCTAATCTAGCACAGTGAAAACAAATTGATGAAATGATTATAAAATGGGTAGGTGAACATGGACAATAAGAGACCGTACTATGTAAGCCTACAGGACACTCAAAGAGTTGGCTACAATAAGCCAAGACATCTAAAAATTTTAGTCCTAAAGTTAACAAGAAGATCCAGTGTCCTTTGTACTGGATTACAAACATACTTGAGAATATTCTGAAGATATATATTGTATGTGACCACATTCAAATCATATCCATCAATAAGTATTCTTAATTACTTGGAAGCTAATCCAATTTTTAAAAAATTGTATTTTCTTATCCTCATTCTGTCCCTTGCTATCTATGAGAGGGCATAGAAAACAAAAGGGGTAGAATGCAAATCTGTCAATGTGGTTGTCTTTTTATATTCCTCAAGAAAAGGCTTCTTTGGGAAAGAGGTTGAAAATTGGTAACCAACAATGGACTTTCAGAAATATTTCTATCAATTACCTTTGTTATCTGATTCTTTTTTTTTTTTAATCGAGAGAGAGGGGGAGAAAGTGAGCAAGTGTGGGGGGTGCGGAGAGAGAGAGGGAATTCTATGAGGGACAGAGAGAGAGAGAAGCGGGGCTCACCTGAAGTGGGGCTCGTCACTTCATGCAAGGCTCGTGCTCACCCAAAGCAGGGCTCATGCTCACCTGAAGTGGGCCTTGAGCTCATCCGATGCAGGGCTGGAGCTCACCCGGTGCTGGACTCGAACTCCCGAACCATGAGATCATGACCTGAGCCAAAGTCAGATGCTTAACCAACTGAGCCACCCAGGCGCCCTGTTGTCTGCAAAGAATTATCATGGAACCAATTTTAAGTAGCGATAATCCAGACTATACAGATTTTGTAAAGAAATCTAACCAAGAGTATCATCTTTCCTACTACAAACAAAGGTAAAACCAAGAAGCCAAGGAAACTGTAGCAATGTATTTATTGGAAATGAACTAGACATTACATTAATCGGATGAAGATGTAACAAGACATAAAGCATAACTGGTGCAACATTTAAAAAATCACAAAAGAAAAGGAAAGTTCATTTTCAGAAAAAATACTGTATCCAAGACACCTAAATCTCTGAACACCATACATAATACAACTCATGGCACTCTGAGTATCCAGAGTAAAATTAACTTTGAACTGAAAGGAAAAGTTTCTTTTCCCAATTTAAAGATTCTTTGGCTACCACCTGTATATAACACACATGAGGTAATTTCCATCACCAGACAGTAACTAGATGATATCTGTCATATTCCTCACAGGAAAAACCTCACCTACAAATAGAGAAATTTGGGGGAATCCAAGAAACAAATCAGCTGAAAACCCCAACTTAATAGGGTACCTAGAATCAACATTTCCTAAAACTAAAAACTGCGTCAACTTTCCTAATAAGATTTTATTTTCTTTTTTAGAAAAACTGCCTGGATTAGAGGGCATGCTGATCTGTAACAGGAATCCTTACATTTATACTAAGTAATGGCGTAAAGGCAGGGGGTTCAGATGTTTATCATCTGCTCTTCAAGGTTTTCCCAAACCTCGGGAGCTTTGCTCTTTCTCTACTCTATAATATACTGTAGCTTGTGTATAAAAAAAACCCCTCTGAAGAAAATTATCCTAGATAATCCATCTGTGATAAGTACTGCAAAAAGCAGTGATGATAAATATTGTTTGGAGAGGCAAAAATGCTGCATCAACTTTCAGAGGCACTATCATAGACTCATCTCAAATGGAGAACTGCAGGTGTGCTCTGAAAATTACTTTCCTTCCATATACCCAACATGCATGAATGTCCTCTATTAAGCTGTAGCCTGAGGAAGCTGGGAGTTCAAATGCAGAATTGTAGATCTTAAAAAGGGCCTGGTGCCACTTGTCACTTCTCTCCAGTGGCTTTCAACAGTTTATTCTCAAACATTTCACAATTCCCCAAACTTTCACATACAAGGGAAAGATGATCAAGGGATTAGATTCTGTCCGTTGGCAACAACAATAAAAAATGTGTCAATATAGGGGCGCCCGCCTGGGTGGCTCAGTCGGTTAAGCGGCCGACTTTGGCTCAGGTCATGATCTCGCGGTCCGTGAGTTCGAGCCCCGCGTCGGGCTCTGTGCTGACAGGTCAGAGCCTGGAGCCTGTTTCAGATTCTGTGTCTCCCTCTCTCTGACCCTCCCCCGTTCATGCTCTGTCTCTCTCTGTCTCAAAAATAAATAAATGCTAAAAAAAAAAAAAAAAAATGTGTCAATACAGCATATTATCTTTAGAAAACCAATTATAATCGCATTTCCCTATCTTTCATTGCAGGTAGAGAGAACTAAATTAGGAGTTCCCATTTGTGGGAAAATGCCAAATCCTTGTCACCAATTGTGGCACCAAGTAAAAGGGAGTCCATTCACAACTATAAGCAGTAATTTAAATTAAAAAAGTAGAAAGTTGATCTAGACAATTTAGGTCCTAAATTAAATTTTGGAAGCCTGATATTTTTAGTTTGAGTAATAATGCTGGTCTAATTTGCTAGAAAACTAGCAACATTCTTTTTCACCTTGAGCTGGGTGGGTAGACTCCACTATGATGTCTTGCTTTCTCCTTAACACACATCCAAAGTAATGCCTCGCCTGACTCAAAATGCATGTAGACACAACATGCTAGTTGGCACAAAGCTGGCAGGGGAGGAAGGCCCCCACCTTCCTGAAAAATCCATAGGAGCATGATTGGCAATCAGATATACATAATGTCAGTAGATTTTAAGACAGATATACATAAAGTTACACAAATGTTTCTACCTCTCCACCACTGAGTGAAACATGCTGCTCTTTGGAGAAAAAAATACATTCATTTTTTTCAAGTATATTTCAATATACAAAGATGCTCTAAGCTTTGTTTCACTACAAAGACAAAATGATTTCACATATGTCCAAGGGGAATTTCATTTTAACTTCCCTTTGGTGGGGGTTTCATGAAGTTCTGATTTAAAAAAATTCACTAAATATACATCTACTCTTTTGATCTGAAAGCATGAACTGTTTGTGTCCATTTTATATATATGTACATAGTCAATACCAACAACAGAAAAAACCAGTCTACATATGTACAATGGCTTAGGATTGGCGTACTCTAGTAAGACCGAGGTCCACCAGCTAGGACACGGGCGCAGCACCAGACTCAAGTGCTTCTGTCAGCTCTGGTGTCCAGTGCTGGGCCAGCAGCATACAGACTCTTCCCTTCCTCCGTTCTAAGAGCATGTTCTGCTGAGAGGGCACTTCTTCAGTTATGGCTTGTTTCCTGTCTTGGCTTTGTTGTTAGGGTTGCAGTTGAGGTCCCTCAGCAGAAATTCACAATTGGCAAGCGCATCGGTGGGCAGCAGCTTCCGGATCTGCTCCACTGTCTTTTGATAAGCCATTTTCTCTTGTTCCAGAGTCCGGATTAAAGACTTCATTTTGGTCTCTCTGGTCAAAAGGTTTTCCAGGTTGGATTCCAAGGTCTGGATTTTAGCATGGGCTAACTGTTTGGGGGAAAGGAAAAACAATTCTTCCAAACAAATTCTTCCAAATCAAAAATCTGAAGACTCTGGTTCCTCATCAGACCAGCATCCCGACCTTACATGCATTAACCAATCATATCATATTACTTAATGAATAAAATAGTATGTGAAACAAATACTTTGAAACCCTTCATGAAATGGATATTTTTCAGCTGCTCTAAAATAAAACTGTAGTACCAAAAAAATACATCTCATTTCACTGAATACACCAACATGCAGTATTAAATCAGCATCCTACAGTGGCGGGGCCACTGGAGTGAGTGGGATCTGGATGAAGGAGAAAAAGGAGATTCCTGATGCTTCCTGGAGGTGCTAAAAGAGGCTTTTCACCCTCTGACTAGAAATATAGGGTTTTCTAAACACATACTTTGGATCCTATCAGTTTCAATTGGTGTCAGGGGTTCCCACATAACTTGGGAACCAAGACATGATAATGATATTTAACTGTCAATGAGAAAGTCTGTGGAGCACCACCTGGGTGACTCAGTTGGTTGAGCATCCAATTTCAGCTTAGGTAATGATCTCGTGGATCGTGAGTTCAAGCCCCATGTAGGGTTCTGTGCTGACGGCTCAGAGCCTGGAGCCTGCTTCAGATTCTGTGACTCACTCTCTCTCTGCCCCTCCCCTGCTCATGCTCTCTCTCTCTCTCTCTCCCCCTCTCAAAAATAAACATCAAAAAAAGAAAAAAAGAAAAAGTCTGTAACCATTAATAAAAGTCATTATAGGGATGTCTGGGTGGCTCAGCCATTTAAGCTGGATTTTGGCTCAAATCATGATCTCACTGTACGGGATGGAGCCCTGCATCAGGCTCCATGCTGACAGCACAGAGCCTGCTTGGGATTCTCTTTCTCCCTCTGCCCTTCCCCCACTCGCACATGTGCACTCTCTCAAAATAAATAAATAAACTTTTTTTTTTAAAGTCATTATAAAATGGGTCCAAACCCACTTTCCCTAATAAGGAAGTGCTCAATTAATCACCACTGAAGCATCGAGTAATAATATTTCCTTTTTTAAAGTAGACAATGTTGTCTCTTTCTTTGAATAGGCATATAATTTTCTGTAGGCAGAGGCTAATGGAAGATGAAGTGAACGAAGTCAGTGTTCCTATTCTTGGAGCAATTACTCTAGAGACTCCTCATTTTTAAAAAATTTTTAATGTTAATTTTGAGATAAAGAGAGACACACAGAGCAAGCAGAGGAAGGGCAGAAAGAGACAGGAGGATACAGAATCTGAAGCAGGCTCCAGGCTCTGAGCTGTCAGCACAGAGTCCAACGTGGGGCTCGAACCTATGAACTACGATATCATGACCTGAGCTGAAGTTGGATGCTTACCTGACTGAGCCACCCAGACAGCCAAGAGATCCCTCATTTCTAAGGCTTTCTCTCCTAGTCATTCTTGTCAGGGGACTCACCATATAGAAACAGAGTTTTAGTGGTCTCTAGTTTGGGGACAGGTGTCATTCTGGAAAATGGGGGGTAAACAGAAACCGAGGAGCCATGAGACGCTTAAGCTCCAACTCTGAACACATTTTCCCCCACCCCTCAGAAGGTTCTCCTTCTAACCTCCCCTCCACCAATCACTCTCAAACCCGGCCCCTCAGGGCTTGGCTATACAGCACTTATCATACAAGTTACAGGTGCAGAATATTAGTTTATACTAACTTGCTTATTGCATTTGTAAATATACATTTATAAATACATATACAGTATTTTATATTCCCAAATAATTGTAAACTTGATGGCAGGGACTATGTGTTACATGTTTTCATTCAATTCTCTCTAAAATGCTTCCTTTTCTTTCCATTTCACTGAGTTTTACTCTAGACAATTTCCACTGCAAATCATTTCTGCAAATGATTTCTAGCTGATCTCCACACCTTCTCTTCCCATTCAAATGTGTCCTCATCAAGGTTTCCACACTGATCTTTTGAAAATACAGTTCAAAAACCCTGAGAGATTTCCTTCTCAGCAGGATTAAAACCATGCTCTTCTGTTTGACACTGAAAGTTATCTACAGTTCTGCCTCCATCACATTCATCCCATCTCTCCCGAACATAAACCTTAGACCCCAAGATTACTCTGCTGCTCTGTCCTGTCTTCCTCATTCATACCAACCCCCCCCCCATTCATTTCTCCCACCAATCCCTCAGGTCCAGCTCAAGCCCCAAGGCCTCCAGAGCTCTCCCAATTCCCCATATTCAACCGCTCCTCCCCTGAATGTAGCCAAATATGTGCAACACCCTATAGGTATTTAACCAGATTCTACCTAGAATTGTCATTTAATATTTTGTGAGTGTAAAATTTCTCTCCCAAGTGATTTTGAAGTTTATATGGGCATCTGTAGCCCCCAGAACACTTGGACGCAGTCTGCCACACAGACCCTCTGTCAGCAATGGTTCACTCTATGTCACATCTCTGCCATTCCTGGTATATCGTTCCATGCATGGAGGAGGCAATCAAGTGCTTTTTTGATCAAATCTTTATATCCTTACCTGCAACTTTTCTAGGAGGTCCATGTTTTGTCTTTTCAGTTGGTTATTGGCCCTCTCCAGCTTTTCCAAAGGTTCACTATCCTCACAGGCGTATGAGGATTCCTGAAGCTCATCCTGCAGCACGTGGTATTCCACCTCATATGCATGTAACTGTTTAGAAATATCCATCTCAAAAACCTGCCATGAAAACACAATGGGTTCATCTGGCTTTTAGTATGGAATACCAAAATACAGTCTGTGTATCTGGGGTACTTCACATAGATTTCCAAGTGCTTACTAATGAAGAATAATATGGCATATCAAAAGGAAGAAAAACAGATATGACTGTCTATATAATGACAAATGGATTATTTCTACACAACTGAAACATTCTCATAATGAGGCCAAGACGATAGAATAAGTTAATGTTTAAGGGTATTTTGCAACTAAAATATACATAATCCAGTTACTCTCCAAAAATGTAGCATACCAGATACAACATTAGTTACTTGGTAATTCTTACCTATGTGAGAGATAATCTTTGCTGATTCTTACCTCTGTTAGAGGTAATCTATGCAAAATTGCATAGGGTATTTCTATAATAAAGAAACCAAAAATACTTCTAGTTACTTGGGAATGGGGTAGACAGGTCTTACACTAAATGTCTTCATCCATTTGCTAATCCTTGTAGGCCTCTATGCATCTCATATTCTACCACGCAGAGAATCTTCATAATTGCATTCCCTGAGCACTGCACAGAGCTGTAGGGTTTAATCGGGGCTGCCTCTGCTCTCCCATATCGCGACCCCGCAGCAAGACAGTTTGCTTAGAAGTCAGTGGATGTGTAATGGCTCCTTAGTCTAAACTTGCAAGGGAAGGGAGGCAGCAGCTGCCATTTAAGCAATGGTGTCTACACTAACACTGTGGGGAGAAAAGAAACCACAACAAACCTGATTTATTTATCCTACCACGATCAGAGATACTCAAATATTAGGATTTAAATGGGTTGTCTAGACAACCTGGTCATCCCTCTCAAACAAGTGTCAGTTTTTCCCTACCTAGTGGGAAATCATGGACACAAGGGACTGTTGCACAACCATTAAAAATGATAGCATGGATCTATATTTATTGGTATGGAAAAAGAGAGGTTGTAATTTGCCCAATGTGACAGAGCTAGTAGGTGGCAGGGCACAAGAACAAGATGTCAAACTCCCTTTCTCTTGCTCTAAACCCTTTTATTGGCCATCCCAAGTGCCTCTAGGAAAGTGGTAAACTTTATCAACACTCATAAAGCATTACTGCTTTATCTACAAATCGGAAGCTTGGTCATGCCATCTGAGTAACATCAATATACAACTACCACTTAACCTAGTCCCTGTGAAGAGCCAGGACTAGATACATGGTGTGCTGATTACTCTCCATTTGCTTCCCAGATCCAATTCTCTGCCCTCATCTATTCTGCTGGACCTGGGAGAAAGACCCTTGGGACCTGCATCTCCCTTTCACACCTCCTTTTCTGCTGGCTTCTGGTTGGGTATGGCCCAGGAGAGCAGCTGCAGGAAATCAGAAAGAGGAGGAGAGGTTGTATTTCTTCCTTGCTCCTTCCTTGCCTGGCTCACCAAAAGTACAAAAGCTCCAGAAACTCCTCCTGCATAGTTCCAGCACTCACTGGGCCTAAAAACACTATTAGATCCTTCCTCTGCCCCCTCAACACCAGAATATCAGCAGCTTCCCTCTGTCACTAGCTCCTGAGCACCTGGTTCTCTTAACCCTGCCTAAACCTCTGTAAGTTGGTAGCTTTATTTGAATCATTAAAGACCGTTTCCTGCAAGGGACCCTAATCAATACATGAAGTCTCATTTAAGCTTCGTAAAACCTCTCAGATCAGTATTGACCTATTTGAGAAGTAAGAATACTAGGGTTCAGAAGATTAGGGAGATGTGTACAAGCCCATCAACTAATAAAAAAGCTAGAGGCTGACGTAAATCCAATACTAATTCCAAAGCCTAGGCTCTTGCCACATGTACTCCTTATATATCTTACTTTTTTTTTTTTTTTTTCGAGAAAGAAAGGGGGTGAGGGGCTGAGGAAGAGGGAGAGAAAGAATCCCAAGCAGGCCCCAAGCCCAGTGCAGAGCCCTACATGGGGCTCGATCTCACGACTGCAAGATCATGACCTGAGCCAAAATCAAGAGTAGGATGCTCAACCGACTGAGCCACCCAGGCACCCCCATGTACTCCTTATATATTTAAGTAAGTCTCATTTTTATTTTATTTATTTATTTACTTATTTATTTAGTCAGTCTTCCTAACTCTGTCAGCTCTGTCTTCAGTCTTACCATTGGTCTAAATTGAGATTCACCAAACATTTCTTATGTAGCATTGAACCACTTTTCCTGTGCATAGCCACACAGGCAGTTTCACAATGTAGAAACTTCACAATAACCTCACTTCCAAATAAAATAAATCTGATGAAATAAAAAAAAAATCTATCAAGCAAATCTAAGTCTTTATACTAAAGCATTTTTAATATATATTTAGTAGAGAAACTGCTGAGTGATCTTATATCTTGCCTTTATCATTTTAATCATACCTGGGTAATAATTTTTTCCATTTCAGATGTATTCATATCAGGTAGCGTGGTTTTAAGAAACTCGACAATACTTTCAAAGTTCTCACATTCCATTATAAGTGTCTCCTGGCTGCTCAGCAGACTAAGTGCAACCTTAAATATAACTTCAGTTCCCTGAAGAAAAATAATATCTAAAAAAAAAAGACATACGATTTTCATAATCAAAATTATGCATCCACTATTGTAAAAAGTACACTCTTTGTGTTAATGGATTTTTGTGTTTCTTGTGGTGGTGTTGTTTTTAATGCAGTGGAATCACAAAATATTCTACAAAAGAATATGGTCAAAATCACCTAGATTAAATATATATATATGACTGAAACCAACAAACAGATGTTTAACTATTCTTCTTACTTCTTTAGGAATGTCAGATAAGGCCAGAGAAAAAGGTTAATTATATATCTCTTTGTCTACGTATTTATAATTTTTATTATTTATTTATTTATTTTTAAATGTTTGTTTATTTTTGAGAGACAGACAGAACATGAGCGGGGAGGGGCAGAGAGAGAGGGAGACATAGAATCTGAAGCAGGCTCCAAGATGTCAGCACAGAGCCCAATGCGGGGCTCAAACCCACGGACTGTGAGATCATGACCTAAGCTGAAGTTGGATGCTTAACCAACTGAGCCACCCAGGTGCCCCTATGTATTTATAATTTTTAGTGGCAAATTTAGTGGAGACTAGGTAAACCTAAAGATGTTTATTCAACTGATACTTCAATTTTGCTTCCCAAGACTAATACAAAAACAAATCAGCATAACCAATTAGTACTATTTAAATTCTTATTACCATAATAAAAAAGTAAATGCACCATCCACATACAATTAAACCTATATTAGAGCAGGAAATTAAAAAAAAAAAAACTTTAAAAGAAAAATCAAAAGTAATATATAACCTAAATCAGAAGTGAAAGAGAAAAAAAAAAGAAAACCTACCCTAACTCTGAACTCTGCTTCCTAACAAATACAAACAGGCAATAGTTTTGAAAGTACCAGATATTTCTATATGAAAGGTTCAATCTTTGCCACTCTGGAATCAGTAATATGTAATAAGCAAGGGAGTCCTTAGAAAACAGGGAACTGTGACTTTGGCTCATGCATCTTTCCCTTTCCTGACTACCTCTATTCTCTACTAAATTCAAAGAAAAGGACTGAGCAGCTACTGCAGAGCTGACAGCATCAGTCATATTTTCATTGCAAAAAAAAAAAAAAAAGACCTGGGGAGGTTTGTTTCTTGAGCTCTGATATCACATTCCCAAGGTAAGTCAAAGAGAGATGCTTTCAAACATTGTTTTATCATTTTGATTTGGTAAATTATTCTGAGAAGAAAAAATATATAGATCCTAAGAAGAATATATATATATATATATATATATATATATATATATATATATATATATATATAATGAATGAGAGGATTTTAAAAGACCCAAAAATAGGAACCCAACCCTACCCAAAAACTAAAGTGGAGAGAAGCAATCAAGTATTTCAATAAAGAAGAGAAATTTGGTGAACATTTGATTCTGCACATCTTCATTTTTCTCTTTTGCTGCACTTTGTCCAAAGACCATATTACACTAATGCACTGTTTAACTTTTTAAACCACAGCCCCCAATAAGAAAGAAACTATATACTGTAATCTGGTGCATGTGTACATATTACACATATATCTTCAAAACTGAAGCTGATCCAAACATTTTCCTTACCATTTGATATACTCTGATATTTTCGTTGTATTCCATTTTCACTCATTTTTTTTTTTTCTAATACTGGTAATAATCTACAATTGGGCCAAATACAATTTGACAAAGAGCTCCGATTTAGCAAAGGCAAAGTTACAAATATCACCATGGATACAAGATAAGCAGAATGTAAAAACTGTAGGAGCTCTTTCTGGGGTCACAGAGGTCCTAAACATCTTTAAGAACAAACCTCTAATAAAGAGTTGTTTTTATTTATTTTTTTATTTGTTTGCTTTTTAAATAATGGATTAGATAAAGATAACTAAAGACTTTTGAACAGATTTAAGGGCCCCCAAAAGATGCATGAACCATGTCATACTCTTTTATTCTTGGTGCCTAACAATGTGATGAAGCAGAAGGAACTCAGTAACTAGCCCCATGCCTTACCGGCCATGTTTAGTGCTGTTACCCTGAGCCACCCAGTCTTAGAGACTGATGCCAGCACTGCACTGGCATGGAAGGAGGGTCACTTAAGCAACAAAACAGGAATTTCAGTTACCCTATTGACAAAATCAGACTGTCATTAGAAATCACACTGATATAAGTTACGTCCATTGACTCAACCAGAAAACATGTTTCTCTCTGTTTTGAATTAGCGTTGAAGGAGATAATGGGGAAGTAAAAACAAAAATAAAAACTGAGCTAAGAAGCATGTGTATAAAAAAGTCTGGAAAATGATACATAGTAAATCCTTAGTTTGGATTAAAAAAAAACTTCTTGACAGTTTACTCAAATACAGGATCCAATTCTTTCCCTTTAATTTCAATTTCATTTAAGACCAATATGATTTCAAACTACTCTCAGAAAAGAGCCAGGCAAATTTATTAAATTCCATTAGCAATTTGCTATTGTGTATAACACACGATAAAACAATCAGGCACCACACTGGGGAGAGGGATATTCCTTGGATTAATAACATTGTACCATTTGATCATAGGCATCTCTTACCAAAAACTCTGGCTACAAATCCTAGTGGAAACTGAGAGGCAAACAATGTGAGGAACCAGGGGGCAGCATAAAGACTGGGGCTGATTTCATTTTCTTCAAGATGATTGTAGAGATCTCTGTGATAGTCATGAAGGAGCCTGGACAACTGGTACATTTGAATCTAAAGTTAATTTGGAGAAGAAAAATAAAATATTATGCATTTATCTGTGCATAAAATATACTAACTTTAATTTTATTTACCCCAATATTTAATAACAAAGTCACACATATTCAATACATGAAAGTAGTTAGTATTTTATTTTTATTATGTTAAAGTTGATATTAAAGTCCAAGTTCACTTAGCTGAGGTCATAAAGCAAGTCACTGAGAGTCCATCTGAGATGACTACACAGGTTTCTCTATCATATGTTTTTTGGTGTCACATATGTACATGGAAATGGTTGTTTTTCCTCATGTAGGAAGGCACTGCTTTTGGAATTTAATCAGAATTGTCCTGGCTTAGGACTCTCATGGAAGGTCTATTTCAATTTCAGACCAATTCCAGAAAAGCCTCCATTCTAAAGACTCTACATTTAGTTCAGAAGCAAAGTTTGTCTCTGTTTGCTGGGCCCAGCAGCTGAGTTACGATGGAGCTCTGGCTTCGACCCCACCAGGCAACGAGTGCTGCCAGGATGCTGCCTGGCTTAGAATGTTATGGAGGCAGAAGTTTGGGATAGGATTTCTAATATCCAAGGTATTCCAGCAGCATATTTTTTATGAAAAGGGATTAAAGCCAAAAGTGCTCTAGTATTAAAAGAAGAAATTATTTCATTCAGTTACTGTTTTATTATTGGTATTTTAAAAAACATTATAAAGGCAGAATTACAGCCTTTAAACTCATATGTCTGTGGTCGCTAAAGGTAAGGCAGTAGCAAATAATCAACAAATTTGTGAAGTGTTTACATTTTTATCCACACAGTAACATCCTGAGTAGTGGTTCCTTGATCAGTTATATCCGTTTGACATTTTAGTGTGAAATGTGTATGCTATTTTATTAAGTCTAGCACAACTTCTTTCACTAGACAATATCATCAAAATGTTACCCTCAGGTAGTTAGCTTTATAAAAACGCATCAAAATAACCAATTATATTGTGAATTCAACAGTTGTTTCCAGAGCGCAAAACTAAAAATCAAAGTACTATATATAAATACGGAAAATTATTTGTTTGATCTTTATCAATAACACATATCTGTGGAAACTAAGGTCCCACACAAACTAAAAGGACAGAAAGAGCCACAGGAAGTCATAGCCATGGAACACAGAGCTTAGCTGCAGTCAAACATAAAGGTTTACAAGAATGCGATTATTATCTCAGTCATGTTGAAAAAAATCATAGATTTCCCTGAGGCCATTTATAATTTAGAAACTAGACATCCTATGTTCCATCAATAGAAGAATTAGTATTTTGGCAGCACGAAAATCAAAGAAGTCTAATTAGCAGGATAAAGAGAAAGCATATTGGCAAAAGCATTCTGTTCTTGTTCTGTTAGGATTGTGACACAGAAGCAATACTTCAGCGTTATTTTTTTTAAGAACCTTTTTCTTTTCTGCATTCGAAACCAGGAGATCGGAACATTTCTTCCATCAAGGTATATTTACATTAAATTTCTTCTGATAAAATCAAATAAAAACATAATTCAATCTTCCTTTGAAGGAAACTTTAATAATAAAATGCCATCTGCTAAGAATAAGTAATTCTTCAGTTCTACCATACAGATAACATGGCAACTCTTCCAATGGAAGATTTAGAGTCCGAGGAGGGAGATGTGGAGAGAGATGAGAAAGGTAGAGAAGATGGGGAGAGGGGAGAGCAAAGACGTCAGATAAAAGACACAATGCTTTGACACTCAACACAGAAAACTGCAGCCACAGAACATAAGGAGACAAAGTTAAAAGAGACCTCAACTCCCTCATTTTATGGATAAGGGAACCCAGGCCAAGAACCTGGAGTGTCCACGCTCACACTGTGCAGGTAACCAGAAATCCTACCAAGTGATCCATGCCCACTGCTGTTTCCACTTCTGAAAGTTACATTGATTGGATAAAAAAAACACTTTCTGCTCCTGAAGGTGGAAAAGTGTTGTACCTCACTTACAGAGCAAGAAGATCTATTCTCCTGGAATAAGGTCCCCAATCTTGCAGGTTCTACAAATGCTACCAAAGATTAAAACATCTTCATTGTCATAATTATGGACATAAAATATTTACTGGCAATTGCAAGTCATATAAATGTGTTAATCCAATTTACATGAATTCTTATGATACCAAACTGATGATTTTTTTAAATTGAAAACAACTGCATTTCTAAATTGAGAACTACATTTATTTATTTACTTACTTATTTATTTATTAGAAAGAGCCCAAGCGGGGAAGAAGGTCAGAGAGAGGGAGAGAGAAAGAGAGAAGAGGGAGAGAGAGAGAGAGAGGGACAGAGAGAGAGAGGGAGAGAGAGAATCCTAAGCAGGCTCCACACTCAGCACAGAGCCTGATGCTGGGCTTGTTCCCACGACCCTGGAATCATGACCTGAGTGGAAATCAGGTGGCAGAAGTTCAACTGACTGAGCCACCGAGGCACCCCCTGCATCTCTCTTTCCACTTAAGGACCTAAATCAAACACTACTCACAGGTATTTCCCATTCTTTAATATTTTTAATATTAGCTATCCAAACCTATTTCTGGAAATCAGAGCTACTTAATTCGTTACAAGGGCACCAATGCTTACTATCCAGTATTAGATACTTTAGAAATAAAGTAAAAAATAAAACATTCCATTGTCGTTATTTGACTTGTGGCATGTTAACACACCTGTGAATAGTCATCAACTAGGAATCAAGTCACTATATTTATGGATCCTGATAAAGACCCTTTATATGAACTCACATCTGAAAACCCAATGTTAAGAGGGAAACCCTAGCTCCCTAGCAAAAATTTCATCTTAAAAAAGTAAAGAAGGGGTGCTTGGCACCTGGGTGGCACAGTCGGTTAAGCCTCCGACTTCGGCTCAGGTCATGATTTCACAGCTTGTGGATTTGAGCCCCATGTCGGGCTGTGTGCTGACAGCTCAGAGCCTGGAGCCTGCTTCAGATTCTGTGTCTCCCTCTCTCTCTGCCCCTCCCCTGTTCATACTGTCTCTCTCTCACTCAAAAATGAATAAATGATAAAAAAAATTTTTTTAAAGAAAATGAATCGCTTCCTCTCCATTGATCCTCTCAAGAAAATACCATTTACTGTAACATTCACAAGGTGAAAACCGAGTCCTTTTTTGCCTGTAGAATGGTAACTAAAATATTAAATGTAAAAACTGATCCTTAGGAACCAGGAAAAGAATATATTTTAAAAGCATTTTTAAAATATTTCACTTCTTATCTACAGCATGATATTATGACTAACAGATCTTGCCTACCTCATTTCAAAGGAGGAGAACTCTGACATTCCTCTCTCGAAAGTCTTCTTTTATATTTTTACTACTAAAAGCTTTAAATTGAAAGGTAGTGGCGGTTGGTGATATCATATCTATAGATAAAATTTAAACTGCTTGTTAGAAACCAATACACTAAGGAAAGGGGAATTTTAACTAGAAAGGAGAAATGTGTAGACAGGGAGTCCGAAATAGGTTGAAGATCGCAGTGGGAGTGAGTACCCCGCTTAAAAGGACTAAAACATCTTAATGGTGCTTCTTCAGTGCATGCTAAGAAAAGCGGACAGAAAACTACCACTGACTTTGGGCACCTTTTCCTCTAGAAGGACCTATCTGACATAAAGATAAAGGAGGAGAGACATGGTAAGTTCAAGAAGAACCATGACACAGATATGTGCTGCTGATGCACTCACAGTAAAAGAATAAGGACATATTTTTAGATTAAAAAAAAAAAGATTTGATTCTATTCAATTGACAGGTTGAGGAAAAGTGAATAAAGAAGACTTGATTCTTTCTCTATTTCCACTTGCAGACTTAGGGGAGAGAGACTTAAGTACCCACTACTTTTCTAGAATTGCTCATTTATTCACTTCAGGAACTTTATGGAAGAGTTTTTCTGCATATAGATGTCCTACTCTTACAGGTTTAGCAAAAGTACAAATCCCACATACTAAAACGTCAAAAGAAGTCTCTATGTTTATACTAATTCCAAGACAATGGGCCCAAATTTCTTTCAGTCTTTTCTAAAATTTGTTTTACTGTTTATTTATTTTTGAGAGAAAGAGAGAGAGGGAGAGTGCAAGTGGGGGAGGGGTAAAGAGAGAGACACACACAGAATCTGAAGCAGACTCCAGGCTCCAAGATGTCAGCACAGAGCCCGACCTGGGGTTCAAACCCATGAATCACAAGATCATGGACTGAGCCGAAGTCAGACGCTTAACTGAGCCACCCAGGCATTCCCAAATTTCTTTACATCTTAACTGTAATGTAGAAGAGGGCTAATGCTACGATTTCTGGTAACAGCTTCCCATGTGCCTCACCTGCAGCGACATCATGTCAGGTCTGTACTGTTTGCGGAAGCCCTGGTCATACATGAGGAATTTCAGCATCTCAAAGGCTTGCTCTTCGCTCATGTGCAGAAGCAGGACTCCAGCCACAAAGCTGATCCCCTGACAGTAACCCACTTCTTTGTCCAGCAATGAGTAGGCTTTCAAGAGGTTAAAGAGTGAGAGCTGCCCTGCCCCAAGCTGTGCTGAAAAATAAGGGTGAGTAGGAAATGTCCTTCCTGCAGAGGAAGAGAAAATAAATATTTTTGAGATACCCTGAGCTTTGGAGATAAAAGTGAAATTGCAATGCAGTGATTTCCAGGAAATAAACATTCTTTTCTGAACCAGTGAGAGCTGTGTGGAATATCCATCTAACTAAAACTCTCCAGCAAGTCCTAGGTCCTACCTGCCAGACCACCACCCCATCTCTACACATACAAAAGTGAAGAAAACACTTGATGCTAAAATAGCACTTCTTTCTAGAAAACAACAATAACAAAATTCACAAACAAATCATGGACATGTCCAGGAGAGATCCCAGGAAAACAGAATACAAAATCTATTCTGGCTAGAAATGAAGGCAAATTCCAAGTTCACATAAAGACTACCCTCCGAGTAAAATCAGAATTCTATCAAAGTTATCACATTATTTAAAAGGAAATCTTAGTAGCGTCTAAACAGAATTAGTCCTGCTTTTCCTGTATGTAATATGACACTGGAGGAGCTTTTTGAGGTCATTTTGTTTTACATTCAATCTATTGTTCAGGAAATACTTCTTTTTTTCAAATATCCTTTGCTCTCTGTTTCTTAAACCACCTCCATGAGCCGTACAGACCTCTTTTCTTTTTTCAAAATAGCCAAAAAGCAAGTAAAGCAAAGGGCCAAGCTGATTTCAAATAAATTCCCCTCTAAAATTCACCTCTGAGGATAAAATTACCATAGAGATACCCAACAAGCAAACAAAATCAGTTCTGGATCACTGAAAAGCTGGTCCTAAACACTGAAACCCACCCATCTTTATCACCAAGGCTGTAGACACTGGCATGGGACTTTTCTTATGCCCAAAAATGAAGGGGAGATCAGTTTCCTTGCAAAGTGACTACTCATGTCAGTGAGAACTTATAATGCCAGATTTTTAAATGTTTTCCACCACATATGCTTAAAAGTGATCTTGTTTCCCTCCTCCCCCCAGGAACTGATAAGATTAATTTCTGCAGAGCAAGGGGAACATATGAGAAAATAACAAGAACACACTGAGGAAACACAGATGGCTACAAGTAGAGTTAAATAAACAGTTTTTTAATCATTATTTTACTTTATTACTTAAATTTTTTGCTGAAGAAAACTATAAATGTACTCTCTACCCAAGACATTAATTCCAGCTTCATTTTTTTTCTGACCAGCCTTGCCTTATAATCTAATCGCATCATCTCCTTCTCTTTATTAGGATATCTTCATTAGCCCTAAATGAACCATCCCCATTTCTAGTCTGGTCATCAATTTCTCGTCACAGAACCACAGATCTGTGGGGATCCACAGGGATTGCCTAGTTCAAGGTCCTCATTTAAATGAAAGGACTGAGTCTCAGAAGCAAAATAATTTGCCTAAAACCACAGTTTAGTGGTAGAATCAGACAAGAACTGAAGTCTTTAGATTCTCTGTAAAATTCCCCATTACAAAAAATATTAAATCAAAAAATACTGAGTTGGGTCCTTTCCCAACAAAAGCTGTTTATCATCCAAAAGGAACAGAGATCAAAACTAGGTTTTGGCCAGTGATTTTTATATGCCCTAATATAAGGGGACCCCAAATATAAGGTAACCCCTTATTTTCCCAAATGGGCTCAAGTAACATATCTGGCCACTTTAAATATACCACCTTTCAGGGATACAGATAAAAAAGTCAAATGCCAATGCACAATATTTAATCCAATTAATCAGACATTTTTAAATAATAAAATATATATTATAAAATGAAAATTAGAGAAAAACTAGAGACAATGTAATTTTAAAAAATCATACCTTTTTTTTACTTTCCATTAGTTATTTGAAATACAGACTTTAAAAAGATAGCTTTATGATGCGATCACTGGAAATTCTCCCCAGTCACAAGTAGCCTTTCATATAATATTAGGACAGCTCATTTTTCTTTCATCCTATAGGGATGTATTCATGATTCCACAGCATAACCACTTATTGTGCTGCTTTTTAAAGTGATATTCAAGGCCTGTTTAAATTTTAACCTATTCTATCCTATTTTAAAACCAGTGTTGATTGAGAAAATAAATGCCTAATCCAAACAAAAGTCAGTTTTTCAAAATACAGGAATTGAAAGTCCCTGATAATATGACCTTTATAATGATTCAAATATAAGATAACACCCTTTTTCGGGGGCAAAATCTGGGGATGAAAACTTCATTTTGTATTCAGGCATTTATGGTATTTTCAACCAGACATGAAGTCAACTTGCCCTCAAGAAAGGGGAAAGTCGGCAGCTCTGTATAATTCAATAGGTCCTCTTTAGCAACACCAAAACCAAAACAAAACACAAACTACCACAAAACCCCAAGCAAAACCCCCCAAAATACTCAGGAAAGGGACGTATCGTTTGCTTTTGTACAATAATCAATATGACAAACATACCCAAATCCACAAGAATGGCATGCTGCTGAGCAGTGAGCTGCTTTAAAAGTTCCTTATAGGAAACGTCAGGAGGCTGTTGTTTATTGGGCAATCTATGCCTGAGACGGTATTGTAAAGCTAGGAACTGCCAAATTTCTCCTCGTCGACTTTTGGGAACACCTACGAAGATAAAAGGCAAGGTCTTGATCTCTGGAATGAAGTTGCTAAACCACTGATGAACTATGTAATGCCTGAAAACAGGCAGCTGTAAGGTCCTGTGTGCCACCTTCCCTCCCATCACACAGTATGATGTGCCGAGAGAGCATATTTTGATCCTGAAGCTGCTGATATCTTGCAAAAGAAAACCCTCAAGTATCAATAATAAAGGCAATGCTGGGGCGCCTGGGTGGCTCAGTCGGTTAAGCGGCTCAGGTCATGATCTCACGGTTCCTGGGTTTGAGCTCTACGTCGGGATCTGTGCTGACAGCTCAAAGCCCAGAGCCTGCTTCAGATTCTGTGTCCCCCTCTCTCTGCGCCTCCCAAGCTCGAGCTCTGTCCTTGTTTGTCTCTCAAAAATAAATCAATGTTAAAAAAATAATAATAATGAAGGCAATGTTAACATCAGCCAACACTGATTGGGCACCTAATACAACATTCCATCAATGGTGCATTGCCACTCAGCATTGTACCTGTGCTCAGAAAACAACCAAATGAGGCAGGTGATTACTATTATCCCCACTTTCCAGATGGTGAAGCTGAGGAAGAAAGAAGCAAAGAACTTGCCCAAGTTCACACAGCTTGTAAGTGGAAGTTTAGGATTAGAACTCTCCAAGTCTGGCTTCAGAGGCCAAATTCTGAAACCATGAAATGTATCCCTGCCTATTCCCACCTTTTATTTGGTTTAAAGCTAGTAATAAATGCCAGTACTTATAAATTCTAAGCATTTGACATTAATAAGTCTCTGTATAAGGCAAACCAAGAATATACGTTGCTACTTACACATCTGTAGGATGAATGAATGAATGATCACATGTAAAATGTCATTTGGGGGTAACTTTCATTAGCCCACTAAATGAATCTCTGATAATATGAGTGGGCTGTTTTATTATCCATCCAACAACAATTTTGCAAGAAGGCAATTCACTTCAGCTAAACAAGTCATCTGTTGAACATCTAACACATAGCAAAGTATAGAGAATGGCACTGAGGATACTTCCTCCCTGGGAGATGAATAAATCCATTCTCGGGAATTAGTCTCATTCATTCATTCATCCATGTATTCATTCAGTAAATAACTTGTGCAAGATCCTTTTTAGGTACTAGGTATGCAGTGGCGGGGTGAGAAAAACATTAAACAAATATATGCCTAAATACAAAATTATAATTATGATAAGCACCATTAAGGAAAAGAATCGTGAGAAAAAATAATGAAGCAAAATGAATTGATTTTGGTGGAAGAGAGGGATTTCTGAGGAAATGGTATTTGAACTGAGATCAAAAAGATAATAGGATTTTCCAAGCTGGGAGTGTGGGCAGCAATCCCTTCAGGAAGGGAAACGTTTGAACGCCCTCAGAAAGGCAAGGAATGGGGTGAGAAAGGAAGAGGAGGAGGAGGGGTGAAAAGAAAAGGATGATGGGAAATAGGCAGCAGGTGGAGAGGTAAGGATGAGAGGTTAGGGAAAACTGGAACATTCCATGCAAGAAACAGCCTGGGACATATACTGGGACCCAGTGTAGTTCAACCTCTCTGGAACACATGATACAGGGAGAGAGGAAGCAGAACATGAGATCAGAGATGAAGGAGGCAGAGATTATGGTGGGCCCTGGGCAGAGTGCTCAGAGGTTCAAACTGTATCCTATAAGAAATGGGAAGCTGAGCACCCCTAAAAATCTTTAAAACTCATACCAAAGAATAGTGTGATCGACAACCACACACATTCTATTACCCACTATTCTGTCTCACAAATAATGCAATCAATGAAAATGTTTAGGACTTCCATATCTTCAAGGAAAAAAAAAACAATAAATGTAGCATCTTACAAAATTAATCTCAACTTCATTTAAACTTAACTATGCAACAGTTTCACACATTAATCATAAGCTTTTAAAACAAGATTCATTAACAGATATCTTTGGATATTCTTGGATTTTTATTTTGCACTCAGCTTATATAGGTCATGAGATCCTCATTTTAATAGCTGGGTCACAGAAATGCACCTCAAATATTCACATGCTAAGCAGTTTTAATTTTAAATTTAAGATGTTTAGCTATCAGCCATTTTATATGACAGAGTAGCAATGCAGTATAATGGCCAAATAAAAGCAATTTTTCCAAAATAAAGGAATATATACATGGAAGGAAAACTGATTGATGAATAAAAACATAAATCTGTTTACATGCACACATACATGTAGGTGAATATACATATACATATAAACATTTCTGACTAAATGATGGAAATGAGTCTAGTTTGTAAGTCTAAATTATTTTTATGGATATGATCCAAGGTCTCTACCCATGCATTCACTCCTTTCTTGATAAACAACAAAGACAGCTGAGAACAGCTGGTTGAAGAAGACAGGAAAACCTATAGAAAAGGTGTCTGCTAACTCCTCAGGGACCATCTCTCCATTAGCACTGTTTTCTTTCCAACAAAGTCACTGACTGCAGTCAAAAGCAAATTACTTCCCTTTTTTTATAGGCAAAGCACAAGGACAAAATTATGCCTGAGCTACACAATCAAAAAATCTCTAAAGATTTTCTCTAAAAAAGATGATTAACGATGATCCACCTGAAACTAATGTAACATTGTGTGTCAATATTACTCAAATGAAAAAGGCAATCCAGAATACCTTCTTTAAGACAAATATGAATGTCTTCCATATCGCTTCTGATTTTAGCTCTGCAGTTCAACAACTTCTTATCCCAGGTTAGTAAGACCTCCTTCTGACATACACCAACTTCTTCATAGTCCAGTTTAACTTTTCTGGACTGGAGTTCATCTCTGCTTGCTAAGAAAAACAAAAGAATTTATGTAAAACTGATGTGTTCCTAGAACACAGAATTTTAAACATTTTGTTGTATTTGTAAAATCATACCAAATGATTTTTAGGAATCAACCACTAACATGTAGTCACAAAGTAAACTTAAAAAAAGTGAGGATACATGAAAGGTTCCCAAGCGGAGTCATATCATGTAAAAAAGTATCAGGAATAACTTTCTAAGGAGGTTTTACTCTGTATCTTACAGATGGGAGCTCTACTAAGCATTAAAAACTAAGCATGTTCCCTAGGCTGTAAGTTTCAATTTTTTTTGACAAATGTGATAGCCTCAGATGTGACAACTTGCATCATTTTCAACACCAATGATATTTTATATATGACCTATATGAGAAAACAATACCTCGTGCTAACCTTGATTAGAGAAATACTGACCATGGTGACCCAATACATTTTTATAATTATTCCCAGAGTTACCAATACTTCTTTTAAAAATGTTAAGTCATGTGCCTCTGTGTTCATTTTTTTCTTAAAGAAAAAAATTCATTTTATTGAAATTAACACTACTTCTGTTTTTAAAAATAGTACAGAATTCTCTCTTGTTTGATGGTCTAAAATATAAGCCCAGAGCTCATTAAAGAAAGGCCTATAAAAGCAACTACTAACTTGATGTGTTCTTTATCTTGAATACTTGATTCCAAAAGAGTAAAGGAAGAAAAAACATTTAGCTATTTTTTTTTCTCTTTCATTAGGATCACATTGAACAGGAGTCTCACAGATTAATGTGTACTCATTCAAGCTCACAGTGCTCAACCCCTTACCTTCTGCAACATAAATCTTTGTCATGCATCCAAAGTCCTCGACAGCACAAAAAACAACAGCAGAATGAGTATTACCCTTTACTTAGTGTGTTTGAAACCATTCCAAAGAATTTAAATATCTTATAATACGGTTATTCAAATAAAGAGTAAAAGTTTCTACTGAAAGTCCAGATATAACCAAACTTTCACTATGAAAATACTCCTGGATACCACTAGATGGCCTACCTCTTGGATACCACTAAACTCCCAGAGAGGAGCTTTGCTTCTCAATACTTGCTTTATATTTCTCTATGGTAATCAAATTTTTTTGAAGAAGTGGGTTCATTAAAGCTAATAATTAATATAACCCTATATGTTACTTTAGTATTTTTTTATAATGAACAAAAGCATATTTCCTTTTTTTCCCCCTGCAACGTTCTCTAGATCTTTATTCATTTAAGAGAATAATCAAGAGCTATGTGCCAGCTTCAGGCCCTGAGGATAAAATGCTGATTAAGAACAGTCAACATCTGCCCTCACCTGGTTAACTAGGCAAAAAATAAAGAACCATCAATAAATAATTATCCATTGACTAGAATTTTAATAAGCTCAACTATTTTTTGTCTCTGTTACTTAAATACAGAAAAAAAAGAACTCATAAAGGTTTCTGACCATATCTGCTAAATGTCACCTCCTCTCTTACCCTGAATATGAATTGAATTTCCCTCAAAATCTATAATAGCCCGGGTGGGCATACCATTTATCACATCAAACTTTTAAAAGCTGTACCAATAACAATCAATTGTGTTTTTAATTTTAAAGAAAAAAAAAAGATTTACTCCCTAGGATATTTAAAACTTTACGTACTTCCAGTCTGCCAAGAAAACAGCAATAAAGAAAATTACTCCCTTGCAAACTAAATATTGTTCAATTTAAAAACAGAATTGAGTATTAGGTGTAGTAAGAGGAATCTTAAGATAGGTGATGAGCACAGAAATGTGAACACCTGTTCTTAAAAAAGCATTTTGGAAGACAACACAATAAAAGCAAGCCAGAGAAAAACCTAAATTGTACATTTTCCTATAATCTTGTAAATCAAAGGACCCACTTAAGCTAAATCGTTCATTTTACACATGTGAAAAACAAGGCCCTTTTAGGTTAAGTGCACTGCCAAACATAGTAACATTAATACATTTTTTGAGTTTTGGTCCCGTCTGCACATCTCCTTGTGTGTGGCTCATAAGGAGGTAAATAACATCATTCTTTCGAAGTCTGGAAAACACATTCTAAAACACTTATTCATAAACTAAGCAATAAAGCACCAGTAATACCACAGAAGCTATTGTAAATTATCCAATTATAAATTTAATGATTTGAATACGATTTTTTAAGTAGAAAGTATATAAAGCAATAACAAAAATTAGGAACTTTGATTTGATAACAGGTAATTAGATAGTTGAACTGGGTACAATACAAATAGAATTTATTTGAAATAGGCACATTTCCCTTATTATAAATGCAATTAGCCTAAAAGGTGAAAATCAATTTCAAAAAGAATTTTTGAAATATTTTTCATGTTTAAGTGTTTTTTTTAAGTAATGCACAATAATATTAGACTTTCAGTCACATCAAATACATGGATGCCACACTATGTACATTTTCTGTTACCCAAATACACTCTAAAGGTGTCTGATGTTTTAGCTATTAAACAAAAATGCAAATATTTTAAGCTGCACATTCCCATGTCATTGCAACCTCAGAAAATAAAATGAAACAATTATAATCAGTAAAATCCTAGTCAAAGTGCATTTATACTCCTTGACTGAGTGTGGGGAAGATGGGGGTGGTTTTAACCTAAAGCTTTTAATTATAGTATCATATCATTTAGCCCTGATTGAATGGCTAACCTTCAAGTTTCTGGTTTTCTTTCTCCATTCGAAGCAACAAGATTTGTTGATGTATTGCTTTTCTCCACAAACTCCTCAGTTCTTCTGACTTTTTTCTTTCTTCAGCCTTCTCCGGGTCATCATCTTCACCAGACATGAATATAACCAGGGGTTCCTCCTCCATGGTTGGAGCAAGAGGGGACAGTGGCAGCAGCTCGTTCCTGTCCAGTCCATCTGCAGAGAAGAAAACAGTGAGAGGCATTCCTAAGCAGTAACCCAGACTACGGAAGCTTTCTCTAGAATTGATGTTCTCTCATCCTATCTTCCACCTTTAAAGCTTTTCACAAGGCCACTTTCCCAGTAACTGCATTTCTGGAACTAACAGCTTAAGTAAATTCACTAAACTAAATTCCCCTGCCAGATTTCCCTCTCGAGTTGAAACGAAAGCACATGTAATTTCTCTACTTCTTCTTTCTGCACACAATGACCTATAAGATAGGTGCTCTAAGATGAACTGGCAATCCCCAGAGCCCAACACTTCTGCAATTTATCTTTGTACATTCTCTGATTGTGCAAAACAAAAAGGTTACGTGAGTAGGTAATAGTGATCTCCTAAGGTCTCCATCTACCATCAGACACAGTCAAGAGAAGAGCAGCTGAACGACGTAGGGCCTGTCTTGGCTCAGCACCTCTGCTCACTCCTGCAACATTCTCTTACCCAATTCCTGGAGCTCGCTCTCTCCCTCTGTTCCAGGCCATTCTTTGCACCTTTGCCAATTAGTTTCCTATTAACAAACATGACTATGTCTCTTAAAATATTTCAACAGTTGCTTATGCCCCAAAGCACAAAGTCCAAACTACTGCAAACAGCATATGGACAGCTTCAGACTCCTGCCTCGTGTAAACTTCCCAACCTGTGTTTCCATCTCCCATCCTCTGCTCCTGTCATGCTGAATTTCTCCCCTAACCTGCAAAGTTCTCTCCGATGATGTCAGAGTTTTGCTAGTTTCACTTCCTGAAACATGCTTCTCCCAGCAATGAGTTTAAATGTAAATATCCAACATTCCTGTGAAGCTTTCTCTGGCCACCCTAGGCAGAGTTAATTTTTTCTCTAGTAATGTTAGCTTCTTATTTCTTTTTCTTTACTAACTGACCTCTGCCCTTACCCTTATTATTTATTTCCTTAATAAATAATTTTTAAAAATTTTACTCAAGAGCTCCTTTTCTAACTTCTTGAATTAAATACTTAGGTATATTTGAGTTTTGTCTTTCCTGATTTTAAAAATGCCCTTTAAATACAACTCAATGTTGATGTGTAGGGCTCTAAACATATTTTCTTCCTTCTAGTTTCTAGTAGTTTTCAGTTTCCAAACACATGAAACATTTTAGTTGTCTTCTAATTCTTGATTCCTTTTTTTTTTTTTTTTTTGCACTGTAATCAGAGATTATGTGATTGTTTCATTAAAATAATGCCTTTGTGGCCAAGTACACAATTTTTTGGAATGTTCCATGTGCACTAAAAATGAATGAACTTTGCCTATGGGGGAGCAAGGTTCTGTATAAATATTAGATCAAGCTTGTTAAATTATATTTCTCAAATATTAACTATATATACCCTCCTTGTATTTAATTTTTAGAGAAAAATATGTTAAAATCTCCCATGAGAGCTACTGATGTATTTCTTCCCAACATTCTGTGAACTTCTATTTTCTAACTTTCAAAGCTATATAATTACGCATGTTGGCATAATTGATCATCATTTTTGTACCTCTGTTTATTGTTATAATTTACTTTGCCCCTTTGGATGTCTTTGCTTTAATTTCTAACAGGTCTCATATCTTTTGGTTGATATTTGTCTACTGTCTCTGTATCCATTTCTTAATCATTCAACATTTTGATGTCACTTTGTTTTATGAGTGACCCTTGTAAAGGAGTAGGTTACTTTTCTAATAATAAAAAAAAAAAAAGTATGCTTTTCTAGCAGTATCTTAGTGCCCAGTTTGGGGAGTTCACTCATTCACTCATCAAGCATTTACTGAATGTCTACTACGTTCTAACAATAGCTGAGAAGTTCACCACCATGTCATATATAGAAACAGAAGTTATTTCTCCACTGAAATCACTCAAATCTCTTTGTACCCAAAACACTGCATTCCATTCCCTAGTTTATGATACCGGTAAGGAGTAATTCTTTAGTGTGTACCACACAGACCCTGCTGCATTGCTGAGGGAGATTTGTTCATGGGAGAAGCAACCCTGAGGAAAATGCGCTGCCTCCAGGAGATTCGACGAGGGGTGACGGGAGTTCCTCCAGCGTTTAGGGACTCATTGCTGCAAGTAGACGAGGTCCTTTTTCTCCCCTCTCCATCACTGTGGAAAGCAAATAAATAAGTAACTTGTAAGGAGAAATGCACAGCACGGTTCTTCACAACCACACGGTAGCACAAGCCATTCACAAGTCCTGCCATGGGCAAGCACAAGCCTCAGGCAACAAAGAGCGATGCATCACTAGGCACACTGGTCATCCAGGCCACAGCAGCCTGGGGAAAATGCAATCCAAGCCACAGCCCAGGCATGAGGAGCTCACCTGTTTCTACTCATTCCATAGTAGCCAACCATTTCAAGTCCTAACCCGAGGAAAAGAGGAACGTATACAGAGGCACAGAGGCTGCTTAAGTAAGGAACTCGTGCTTTACTAAAAAATTAAAAAGTGCATTCTAAACAATGTAAATGTTCTGCAAGAGGCTCAAAAAGAGCTTTCCTTATACTCTTACAGAATAGACTGATAAAGATAGCTTCTTATTGCCTGTGACTGTTGAGATCTGTCTACAAGTTGCTAGCCACCAATGTGTGGATCATGGCAGAAAGTAACCCGAAGAAAGGAGGAATGCTTAACCTTGGGATTATTATTAGGTAATATATTAAGAAAAGAACTGTGATCAATAAGACTGGCTAGGTTAAGATAAAAAATATTCAACATCTCTCTATAGGAGGATTTCACAGAGACTGTAATATACTGGTATGCACTATGACTTTCCGAAGAGTGAAGTAATGTATAGATATGCCCTAATCTATTTCAATCATTTGACCCCATAATCACCTTCCCCAATTTTGGAGGCAGGGAGGGGGCTTTGAGCATGTGACAGCTTTATACATTAGTGCTTTGTGAAACGAACATGTGGAAATGTGGGTCTGCTCTAAAACTTTCATTTCCTAGGAAAGAACATTCTAAGTGATGCTAGGCCTATCTGCAATAAAAGGTCATCCTGACTCAAACTCACTTCTGAGACGAATCACTTTAGCAGCTGGAATGCCATGCAATAATTGCTACAGTTAGTGGTGGTAACAGTACATTTCAAAGTCTCTGGGCTTTCCGGAAAAAATGATGAAGGTAACAGTATTTATGGCTAGTGACACCAACAAGTGAAGATCCAGGACTTTTAATGGAGTCCAAAAGAGTCAATGCTGAAGTCAGAAAGGAAATGTAGCTAGAAAATCCACCACCTGCCTCAGTGGTACTGAGGCCACCAAGAAGAGAGCAATTCAGCACCTGCTTATCATATTTTTATTTATGTACCCATGGTCATCAGGTAATTCCGTTATCTCTAATCTTGACCTATCTTCCTGGAATGATTACTTCTAGATTAGCTAAACTAAGGTTAAGAAAAAGACATGTCTTCAGCTGTTGCACAGTTGGCAGTGTGATAGATTAGGATACTTCAGAAAGCAACAACACATATATCTCAATACAGTCAAACCCCCTTTGTTATATAAAATTACAACCCTAATATGTGTCCATGGTTCAAAACTCCTTGTAAAACTGAATAAATATGTTCACCTTTACTTCCGCTTTGGAAAGTATTAACTCAAGTATTTCCCTTTTAGAAACTGTGATTCAAATGTTCTGCAAATAATAGTTATATCCTGATAAACACTCTTGAAGTACTCTGTATCTTCACTTTGGTAACACTATCTCACGAGCAGTTATTTGCTAAATGCCCAGTTAATGGACGTCTTTCTAGCTTCTGGTATAATAACTGGCAAATAATAGCAAACATTAACTCAGAAGGTTAAATGAAATGGACAAAAAAATCATATGGGCTAGGCTAACATGTCAGGAATAACTAAAAGAACACCTTTTTAAAACCTATGTTGGTAGCATGACTTTTACGTCCTTTTTGGCAAAAAGCTCTAACAGGTCTGTTTCCCGAAAGTACAGACCGGGCTGTTGATGGCACTGGTAGGTACTGACAACAGCAGCAGTGTTAGTGAACAGCGTAAGGCGTTGTTTTTCCGAGTAAGTGCTGTTCCTGTCCTGCATAAAGGCGTCAAAATTTATAATTTAAGCCTAGAAAACTAAGTGAAAGACTTCTGTAAAGTATCTATTTCAATGCCTCATGGGGTAAGTGTTCAATAATTCCTCTTGACTATTTAGCAGCTCCGACAAACAAAACTACAATAAACTAACCCGAAGGATTCTGAAACTTTTATATTTTGATGGTGGAATTAAACTATCTTTTAAAAATCAGACTTGGGGCACACAGGTGGCTCAGTCAGTTAGGCATCCAACTTCAACTCAGGTCATGAACTCACAGTCCGTGGGTTCAAGCCCTGCGGTGGGCTGACAGTACAGAGCCTGCTTCGGATTCTGTGTCTCCCTCTCTCTCTGCCCCTCCCCTGCTCATGCTCTGTCTCTGTCCCTCTCTCTCAAAAATAAATAAACATTAAAAATTTTTTTTAAATCAAGTTCCAATTCGCCGTCAATGACATGTTGAATGTCTAGATAGTACTAAAAATAAAACTTAAAGTACTCCTAACAATTTCATTACTGTCTCTAAAATATGTGCTTTTGGGGGATTAGATTATAAAACAGGTCTATAAAGTACCCTCACATTAGCCTGCTACATATTTGAAAGTTTCATAACATCTAAAATTTTATATCCTATAATCTAAATAAATTGCCAAGTGACACATTTTCTTCCTATGTCTGGAACTGAATGGTCAGAATTGATAAGCCAAAAATTAGCAGTCAGAATATAAGATAATAATATACTGAAAAGCACTTACATAACAGACCACTGACCCCTTTATCTTGGTACTAAAAAAGGACATCCTAAAAAAGCTGGTTGGTGGCTGAGATAAGGAAAAGGCTGCCTTGCTTCATTTCATTCCAGAAGCCATGTACCCAGAAGTCTGAGTCCAGATAAGGGCTCCAGCAGTCAGTGCATATATGCAACTTCCCACAGCTTCCCTTTGATTTACCTACCATTGGTCAGCAATCTGACATTCCTACGGTGGTAACTGCATTGTCCTAATATTTAGCATTTTACAAGTAGGAACTCATTTTATCCTCACAGCAACCTTATGGGGTAGGTGTTATTTCTATTTCCACTTTCAGTGAGAAAACTTTCTCTGGGTTGAAAAAGTCTAAGCAACTCGCCCACAGTTCCACAGATAATAAATGGAGAAGCCAGAATTCAAATCCAGGTGGTCCAGGATCCCAACAAAGGCACTATACTTCATCATGCCAATGTAAATCCTCTCCTCCTTAGTTCAGACAAAGCACTACTGGACCATAAAACTAAACCTGTCAGTATCCCCAGCGCCATGTGTATTTCTGGTGAAAAAAAAAAAAAAATCAGTCTCTAACTGGCTTTAAGTCTTATGGTCAGTATTCCTCTTTCCATTTTTTTTTTTTAATTTTTTTTTTCAACGTTTATTTATTTTTGGGACAGAGAGAGACAGAGCATGAACGGGGGAGGGGCAGAGAGAGAGGGAGACACAGAATCGGAAACAGGCTCCAGGCTCTGAGCCATCAGCCCAGAGCCCGACGCGGGGCTCGAACTCACGGACCGCGAGATCGTGACCTGGCTGAAGTCGGACGCTTAACCGACTGCGCCACCCAGGCGCCCCACCTCTTTCCATTTTTTAATGGCACAAAGTCATTTATTTCAGCAGAGAAATAACTTCAAAGTACTAAGTGTTCACTTATGTACATGTCTCACTTCTTCTTTGCTTTTGAAAGAACTCCATTCCAAAATGCAACTATTTCTTTAAATGGAAGGATCAAAAACAAAACACATTAATATGGTGGACTATACATATATTGTATTATCTTTACATTTTTTTTAAATGGTAAAACAAATCAGAACCATTTCCTTATTTTTCCATGGTCTTTTCCCTCCTTCTTTTGCATTTTGGAATGTCAACATGTGTATTATAAAATTGCTTCCAAAGTGACATGTTCAGGAAAAGTATTTTGTGCCAGAATTACCTCTATTGAAAATTTATGAAATTAAAAAACGAATAACTAGGAAGGAAATACAATGTGGTGAATTCCCAATTATTTTTATATTGGTGTATTCTATATATACTTCCTATTACCAGTCACCAGTTAATTAAGAACCACAATCCAAAAGGCACAAACGAGAGCTTTATAAGAAGAGAAAATATTCTATCATATTCTGTAGGCTGGGAGGCACTTCCAAGTCCTTCTGGACACAGCATCAAATCCAAAGCTATGGATATGATATGAATGCTCCCACAAAGCTCCAAGATAACTTTTTAATACATCTTTGGCCGAGCAGTTAGAACCTTTACCACCCTGACTTTTTAAATTAACATTATATTTCTTGTGTTAACACAGAATTTTTAATGGATACTTGTCTGCTTTAGTAACAATTAATTTGCTGGATATTGTAAAAAATGGAGGTGTTTTAGTGATCACTCATAGGGACTCAATGTTAAGGTTGCAGTCATGTTTTATTCCACCTCCCCCCACCCCCACCACCAGGCAGCATAGATACATTGTTCACAAAGCTAATAAGTGGAATTTAAGAAACAACAAAAGTGAATACAGGGTAAGGGGCAGGGCCGAGGGGGGGGAGGGGGAGGAGAGAGGGAAACAAACCACAGGAGACTCTTCGCTATAGAGAACAAATTGAGGGTTGATGGAGGGAGGTAGTTGGGTGATGAGTATTAAGGAGGGCACTTGTGATGAGCACTGGGTGTTGTATATAAATGCTGAATCACTGAATTATACTCCTGAAACCAATATTGCAGTGTATGTTAACAAAATAAAACTAAAGAACAAAAACAAAAACAAAACCCCAAAAGGTGTTTTTCTGCTTAGCAGCAAACTGCCCCTCATCCTCCAGCCCCTGGGCACCCATCTAAAACGAGTAGCATCATAAAGGCCAAACAAATGACTAATACTGATTAAAGCTATATCTAAATCACAATGTTTTACAATTCAAGATAGAAACAAGACTTGATTAATGTGATATAGCACCTATTTCACAGAAATCTGAAAAAGTGTTCTCTTTGTAAATGCCTCAGGAAAGACTCGTGGAACAACACAGTGATGAAACTTAAGCTTTTCCCACAGGATCCAAAGTATAATTTACTCATAACTGCATCAGGTACACTAATAGTTTATGTAAGTCCTGACTTTCAACTAGGTACGATCCTATCATTCTTTGGAAAATCTATACTAATTAAATAAAACTGATATTGAACTATTCTAGTGGAAAGCAATATATAGCATGTGAGCTATGAGTCGGAGATAGATTAATCAGTGGAACAATGTGTAAAACAAAAAGAAAGAATGAGAGAAACAAGGAGTTTTATTTCCTAAGCTCTACTTTGAATATACATTTTTAAAAGATTAAGTTCTTTACACTGGAATTTAAAGTATCTCTGGGTGGCTAGCTCATTTGCTTACTCACATCCCTAAAACCTAAGATTAAGGAAATAATACTAAACAAGATATAAAACATCCCTAGGGCTCAATCTAACCATATGCAAAATAAGGAAAGTCCAGGCCAAATGATCTCTAAGGTAATAAACAGACCTGTTTTTATGCCTGTAGAACCTAGAAGGACACACAGTAAAACTAACACTTCCATTAGGGTTTTAAAAGTAGGTAAGAGTCTTACACCCAACCATTAAAAAGTGTCAATCAATTACAAGTCTCAAACAAAAAGTCATTTTTTATCTTATCAATGTGTCCAAAATGATTTCCTTTTTTCTCCTCTCTTTTCTCCTTTTTTTTTTCATTCTAGTCCAATCTTTAAACACTGTGTCTTCACTGTAGCTAGAAAGAAATCCAAATGTTAGTGGCTCCAAACAGAAAGATGGGCATGTCTGTTTTTCACGGGATTCCTGATACAAACTAAGTATAGAACCTAAAACAAAGCCAAGAATAATTATTTCCAGTTAAGTTGTACAGCAATAATTTTGGATGTTTACCACAAAAAGCATGCGAGTTGAGAGGAAGAGATATCACTACAGATGTGGTCAGACTTCCATAATAAGGAAGTAGGTGTTTTCCTGTGCCCAGACCAATGGAAGGTTTGACAGGCCTCAGCAGTGTCTCAAAGTAACCAATTTATCAAGAATTAAGGTGAATAGAAACAGATTAACAATCCTCTTTGGGTGAAAACTAGATTAAATTTTATGACCTTGTTTCTTTTAGGATGCTCATTTCTGCATCTTCTTGAAATAAACTCCTTATATGTACATACATACCTCCAAATGAGCAAATTCATGTCTATTAATTCAAAATTAAAATCAGGCTTTGCTTGAAGGCCATGGCACAGTACTAAGGAATTGTCAGCACGGAATAGAGTAGAAACAGGATTTCTGTTTGCAATCAACATTTTATATGATTATTTGTGATCTTTGATTACACCAGGCATCACATTTTCGCTACGACAGAACCCCATAGCACCAGAATGTTGGCATGCATTCAGGAGACAGCCAAAACTGTTTTTTAACTGACAGTGATATTCAGGTGGAAGAATTTATGAATTTTTATAAGAACATATTTAGACCTCTAATCACCTTGATTCTGAAGCAGTGTCCTGTCTAGTCCAACAGGAAAAGAAGGAATGACATTAGCATACAGAGAGAGATATATGACCAAAATCAGGATTTTAGAATAAAAAGGCATTTCCATTAGTCATCAATAAAGCATAAAGTTATTTCAGTAATGAATTGTGAATGATAATATTTTTATCAGTGAACACAAGAGAACTATGTGGAACCAAAATTGTACTACAAAGTACTTCAGCAAAAATCTTATTTTCTCACTGAAAAGTCTTATAAGTGAATAGAAGTAATGACTATCATTTTACTTTTGACCAATTAACTTCAATATAAATGTTTTCTTGGTTAAAGGCTTAAATGCTGAGAAAAAATTATAAGGAGTGACAAAGATGCCTATTGATAGAAAGGATGTATCATATTTGATAAATATTATATAAATGTACTAAATCATCACAGTTATGGTTCAGCTACTAAACAATGAAATGACATTAAATTTTTAAAAATTAATTCAAGGCAAAACAAAACATATGCTTATTCCCTTTATCATTTCAAGGCTGTGCAGATAAACCTACTAATCAATAAACCATATTAAAAATATCTGATTCCTTTTTCTCAGCCTACTTAAAAACAGTAACCTGACATGTTTTTAATAATTCAGAATAGAGGTCCTAGAGAAGGATGCCTAATCTGAGTTTCAAATTTTCAATTTAATAGGCTTTTTAAGAAGTAGTATATATTAGCCTATATGCTAACATACTCTGTACCTTATTTGACTGTGCATATTTAGAGATTCACTCTATACAACTAATAAGATGCGAGGTACTCAAGTGAAAAGAAAATTGTAATTCATAGTATTCTGAACCTCATTCCTCTCAATATTCTGAATAGTTCCAGATATTACGGTAATTGTGTGTGCTTCATGTTCTCTCTGAAAGGCGTGATGAGAAATGTAGATTCAGAAATCACTGAATTAAAACCATGCTCTTGAATATCCTCATTCTTAGGAAATACATATTAAAGTATGCAGAGTATTAATGTATGAATGGAAGTAACCTATTTACAAATGACTTAGAATAAAGAAATATGTACTCATATATGCACGTGTGTGTGTACACATATACATATAATATGTGAGTAAACAGAAGGAATGATAAAGAAAATGTGGAAATTTTAAAAAATTGATGAATCTGGATAAAAGGTTTTCAGGAGTTCTCCAAATTTTCTTTAACTCTGAAATTATTTCAAAATACAAATTGAAAAAAAAAACCCTGTCCCAGATTGTAACTAGTAATTTATGTCTAAGTGACTTACTAGTTGAAATAAACTTATTAATAGTGAATTTTGTCCAACAATTTTACTACTGTGTACATAGTCCTTAGTAATGGACAGATATGCTAATATCCAGGACAACTAATAATATCCAGGATAGCACTCTTTTAATGACCCAAAACTAGAAACAACCCACATATTAAGTGGAATACTATACAGCAATAAAAAATAAATGAACTGAACTACACATAAAATGGGGATGAATCTCATAAAGTAATGTGCAATGAAAGAAGCCAGAGTAAAAGAATGTATGCTGTACCATTCCATTTATATAGAGTTCAAAACCAGGCAAATATGAACAATGGTATGAGTGATCAGGGGGAAGGGAAGCGATTGGGTGGGAAGAGGAGAAGAACCGTGAGAGTACTGATAGCATTCCATTTATTGAGAGGTGGTGACATGGGAGCATTCACTCCGTGACAATCCACTGAGCTGTATGCTCAGGGCTGGGGTACTTGCCTTTTTTTTTTTTTTTAAGTTTATTTATTTTGAAAGAGCGAAAGAGAAAGAGAGAGAAAGAGAGAGTGCATACACGAGTCAGGGAGGGGCGGAGAGAGAGAATGCCAAGCAGGCTCTGAGCTGACACAGAACAAAGCCTGACTCGGGGCTCAAACTCACTAATTGTGAGATCATGACCTGAGCTGAAATCAGGAGTCAGACACTTAACTGATTGGGCCACCCAGGCAGCCCTGATTGTTATACTTTTCTATAAAAATGAAAATTTTAAGTTTCTTTTTGGCCTGCTGGGTCTATGCTGGTCAAATTACCAATAAACAAACAAAAAAAAACTGTACAGAAAGTACAGAAAAATGTACAAGAAAGTGCTCTCTGATTTTTTCGCTATTCTTAGAGCCAAGAAAATATTACAAAGTACAGAAAATGGGATTATTTTTAATGATCCTACAAATTTAAAAGTTCTCCATATGTTTAAATATATCACTTCAAGTAAGATAGCTACAAAAAGTGAAAATTTTCAATGCAAAACTAAATGCACTTACCCTCTGACTTTAATATCCTTCTTTAGAATGAGATACAGAGGACTAGGAAGCTTTGAGCAGAATAATGCACACACTTAAGCAAAACTACTGAAGACAGATATGTAACACACTACAATATAAATAATCTAAAAAAAAAAAAAGCCACTGTTTTGGCGTTCTGCATTCTGTTCACAGCTAACCTTTGACCTTCTCAATGAGTTTTCCTAATTGTCACTTTTGGGCAGGGTTCTGTTTCCAGAAGAAAACTAGGATTGCCCAGATGCTCACTTTAACTAACATAACAATAAGAAACTGCCAGTATGTTTCATTCAAAGTGCTGTACTCTTATTAATAGGTAGTACTATAGACATAAGGCAAACTGATATTTTTATATGTGTACATTCTTGGTTCTCTCAATTCATGGCATAGTCCATATATACTACACTGTTTTTTGTAGCTAATTTCTTTTCAATCTTCTCCCATAAGGTTGTCCCTGAAAAATCCCTTATTTACTTTTTTATATTTATTTTTTAAGTAATCTCTACCCCCAAAGTGGGACTCAAACTCCCAACCCCAAGATTTAAGAGTTGAATGCTCTACCAAGTGAGTCAGCCAAGTGCCCCCTCGAAAAGCCCTTTAAAATCAGTTCTTCATTCATTTTCTTCACTAGAAACTCAATGTATGAACATGACTTTGTACTAATTCAGAGGAAGTTCAGATCCAAAATTTTTTAAATCCAGTATTATCTTTCTTAGAGTGAAGATAATTGGCACACATAGACAAAAGATACTCAGAGATCATTCAAAAATTAGTCTAATTTAACCAGTTGCTGAAGGTTACCTAGTTAAATGCTAACTTTTGGGATTTCCTTAGTCTAAAAGAAATGGGGCCAAAAAGAAAATCTTAGTGACACACAGGCTGGTTACAACAGGTATTCCTCTCCTTGACTGCAAGAATTGTCAAATATCAAATGACTAGGAACAACCCAAGTCTATCAGCAAGACAGTGGATAAACTGTAGTGTATTAAATGGAATACTATACAGCAAAAAAAAAAAAAAAAAAAAAAAAGAATGAGTCAAGCAAGCTACACCGAAGACTGGAATGAATATCACAAACTTCTAAGCCAGCAACAATCCCTTTAGAAGAATCCCCAAGCTAACGCAACACTTTTCAAAGGCTATCGATATCCCACTAATAATTTGAATAATCAGTAAGATGTCATAATTTTAAATTTTTTAAAAAGGCAATTCTCCAAAAATCACTACATCTAATTTTGTGTACTTAAAAGCACAAAGATTTTAAAAGCTATACATTTTCAATACTGAGAACAAAACAAAATCAGATAACTAACTACAAGACTCAAGAAATCCTTCATGCTATCTGAAAGAGTTGACATCAACATGATCCTGTACCCATTATGTATTTTACACTGAGTTTTAGAGAAGTAAATCTATGTCATAGAAAAATCAAAGAAATGCCTAGGAAATATTCTATATACTTAAAAACTAAAGATATCTTTATCTATCACGTTAGTACAGTTGGCTTATGGATTCCGTATCATATGTCCAAAGAGGCTAAGAAGAAAAAGCACAAACGGAGGAGATTTGCTTAGTATGTATTAGCACCAGGTCTTGTTGCAAACAGTACAAAGCTTAGACTCTGGAGCGTACAGCAAAGAAATACACAGTACAAAAAGATATAATTCAAAAAGATGATCGTGTTATTAAAGGCTTTGAAACACTGGTTTTAAAAGTTTTCTTGATAAAATTTATTGGAATTGAAGCCACTATATTAGAAATGGATTAGAACAAGCACAACATATGGATGCATAAATGTCACTCCAAAATTAATGAGCCACTTTTTAGTAACATATCAGCATATCACTGCAGAAAATTTTGCTTTGCAAACAGAGGACACTGATCTCACCTGATTTCATTTTCATACTGTGGGGACAGTCTACCTGAATTCTGGTAAAAGCTTTTCAGGAAAGAGGGGGCAGTGAAGGAAGGGGCAGAGAAGGAAGTGTGAAGACTTGGAAGACTGGAGGAAGAATTACTCTCCTTGGGCATGCGCCGAACTGATGGAAGAATGCTGAGTACAGAAAACACAGCAAATTTGTCTTAATTTATATTTTGGCAAAATCTTCATTCACTATGAAAAAGCATATAAACAGGTTCTTGCTATTAATTCAATCTTGCCTTTCAAAGCTCAGGGCTGGATCTTCTATGGAAAAAGGGAAACATGCAGTTGTCTGTTGAGATGACCATGACCTTGCTCACTCCTCACAAACTGAATTCCTCACCTGTGCAGCATGTCCAACCATACGTGTTTGTCTCTAAAACATTCTTAACAGTTTTAGGACAAACAGAGTTTATTTTTATGTGCAAAAGATACTTCAAGGGGAAAAAAAGTAGGAAAGCAGAAATAATTACAGGAAACAAGTTCCTGTAAATGATTATCAGTAGTTCAAAGACTTAACTATTTTAAGTCTAAAATAATCTTTTAAATTCTTGATAATTTTTCCCGGAAAAAAGAGACTTCGTGCCTTGTGTAAATATAAATGAAGCAGTCATTTTTTAAAAAAATCTTGATATACACATGAATTGTAAATCTTTTTTAGAAAAGAAAATCTGAGAAAAATTAACTCTATTACTCTACTTTATTTTCATATATCCTAAGTATCTACCTTATTTTTAAGTATCAAATCAGTCAAAAAACAACACTGAAGATAAAATAGTATCCTTAAACTTAATGCTGATAACTCTGATAACAACTAATATAAAAATTCCTTTTACTTAGAGTTCTGGGTTGTTGTTTTGTTTTTCCCCAACTGGGATCACTATCGGACTCTGTTTCCTATATCAGACTCACAGGCAAACTAGAGAAACAAAATTAATTCTAGGATTTAAATTCTGACATGTGCTACACAGGAAGATGTGAAAGCACTCTACAATTCTGAGTTTACCTCCTTTATTATATATTACCAAATGCCAAACAATTTTGTTGAATTATTTTTTAAATACCATATAAGATAATTTCTAATGGACACTCCTATCAATTATTATATATGTATTCTTCTTTACAGATATCACTTTATTCTAGATAAAATTTTTAATAACTTTCATTTTTGGCTTTAATTTAGTATAAAGTGTAGCCAAATTTTATGTCATGTAGGAAGATAGCTTAGGTGATTTTTTTAACCCTTGTATTTTATTATAGGCTAACAGGAAGTTCTACTTCTATGTACATTATTTTCAAATTTGCTGATTATGTTTCAGTAGAGTGGTCCTCAAGAAAACACTGAGTAAAATGTGTTGTCACCAAGTTTTTCAGACAAAATAAGTGTGTAATATCTTGTATTCTCCATTTTTCTGGGAAAAACAAAAAACTGTTTCTGTCCAAAATGCTTTAACTCTTCTCTCGGAGTGTACCTTAAATCCTGCCTTGTTTCTTTTAGTAACTGAAGTTTTTTACAATTCAATTTATTTTTCTGGTCTTTCTAAAAGCGAACTGTTGGCAGCATGAAGTCACAACAAATCTTAACTGCACAGTGACCGTAACAGGTGACAGGAGAATTTCATTTCACTTTCCAGAAAGAGTGTTGGACTCACCTGCACTGTTCGCTGGAGCTCTGCCTCAGAAGAGGGGAGCGAACACCGTGAGCTCTCCCATCCTGTAAATTCAGCTTTCTCTTTGTGCTCGAAGGTGGGTGGCTGAACGTGTGTGCCCGTCTTCGAAACTGTGGGGAGTCAGAATCCTCTTCAGGGAATGTCTGCCAAGCTGAGGACAGTGGGGAGGCTGGTGGTGTCCCTGGTGGAGAGTCTCCCGGTGAATAGTCCTGCAAAGCAAGCAGAAGTGAGGTCTTTCTTTCCTACATGGATCATGGCAGACCTGCTTCAACACACAGCTCAAAAGTGACAGGGAGCCTCTTCTTCCTCCTGAGTCATGACAAAACTTTTTTTTTTTTCACTCAATCCATGCTGAAGGCTAATCAGTATCACCACAACCCATTTCTTCAGATAAGCAGCTGTAACACAGCATCCGTCAAGATAGGCAGAAAGAGAAAGGAATGATAAGAAAAAAGTATTCTTTCTCCTAACACTTTGTGGTAAAATGCTATAGCTGCTGTACTTTTCTCATTGTTGCCAGAAAGATGAAAAGGGATCATGACCAAAAAAGGGTGGAGTCTGGATTTACATATCTACTGATTTCCGTGACATATCGCCTGCATGCTTCCTGTACTGTCAAAACAATATCGTGATGCCTGAGTATCCAAGTTTCATAGCAAAGCCTTCAGGAAAATAAAATAAAGCCTGTTCAGTATCTTCATTCACTGTGGATATTTCTATCCAATGACAAGTTCCCTGAGGTAAAATTTTTTTAAAAAACATGAAAAACAGGAAATGAATGAAAAGTGAGCTATGCCGGAATGCCTCTCCTATTGCATGGGTGGACATCATAAATCTTTCAATTTAGACAGGTATGCTGTTTATACTTTCCAAAACAGGCACCACTGTAGAAATGTTTAGCTTGATAAACATGGGTTAGGGTTAAGACGCTCATAGTGAAACCAAATCCCCACTTCTATCAACACAAAGTTCAGTAAAAATATTTTAATATTTTCCATTTAAAATAGGTTGCATATACCTCGGGTGACATATTGCCTGATACCTACTGAGAACTATCTAGGAGATAACAAGGAACCTAATGTTACAGTTAAAAAAAAAAATGGGGGGAGCAGTAACATGACAGAACAAAAGATAAAAAGATCACCACACAAGTGCAATAATTAGATGACTTATTTTTCTGTGGCTTTGGATCAAAAGTTGCTCAAATACTGTGTTCCCAAGCGTACCATCTCCAAAACAGCAAAGAGCCTGACAGAGCACCATTAGCCTGGAATAGGTGTTCTGCGCTAACATGAGAAAGCTGCAGTGGAAGAGAGCAACGTAATAATATCCATAACCTTCTTACTTTAAATAACAGTATTTTTCACTTATTTTAACATTAATCTAATATTTTAAATTTAATTGTAACAATAACATTTGTTAAAGTCACAAACGACTCATCACAAAACAACTAAGCGATACTGCCATATCAGCGCTGGTTTTTGCCAAGTTGCAATCAGCAGTAAAAACAGGAGCTCAGACGAGATACCTTCTCTGAAGCAAGACTGTTGGACCGTTCAAAGCTATCCATACTTCCAAGCCGGCCTCTCATTCTGTTAGCTCCCTGAGTGAAGAGAATAAAATTCAGTTGTTCATGCAGTTTGAATTTTTACTTTAAAAACCATAAAAGGCAGTTGCTTCTTTATACTAGCATTAAACTGATCCTTTTGTGTTTCGCTCAGATTCATTGGCAGTATTAACAGCCTTGCCTGCACAGTAAACAGAACTTATACACAACCTATTTGCACTGCTTCTAAATCAGTCATTGGATAACTAGATACTCTGATCAAGGTTTTTAAAGTTACTCTGGTTACAAGGTTAAACATTCTTCATCCATAAGATCAGGAAAACCCCATAAGATCAGAGACAGCCCCATTCACTTTATGTCTCATACAGATAAACATAACCGTGGAAGGCAGAACACAACAAACCACAACAGTTATAAAGAAAAAGGTGAAAAAAAAAAAAGGGGGGGGGGGGAGTTGGTGTTGCGCCTAGGTGGCTCAATCGGTTAAACATCTGACTTCTACTCAGGTCATGATCCCATGGTTTGTGAGTTCAAGCCCCACATCAGGCTCTCTGCTGTCAGCATGGAGCCTGCTTCACATCCTCTGTCTCCCTCTCTTTCTGCCCCTCCCCCCTCCCTAGCTCTCTCTTTCAAAAATAAACATTAAAAAAAAAGTTTCAAAACATCCAACCTCCACAACACCTAGATTACAAACAACATAGTTCACATTATAGGATTATAATAAACCAGTTTTTAAAAACTCCATTTGAGGGCTGCCTGGTGGCTCAGTTGGCTAACTGTCCAACTCTTGATTTCAGCTCGGGTCATGATCTCACGGTTCATGGGTTCAAACCCCGCATCGGACTCTGCACTAACGGTGTGGGGCCTGCTTGGGATTCTCTCTCCCTCTTTCTCTTAAAAAAATGAGCTAAGGAATGCAAATTACAAACAACTGCATCATAAAATGTATAGATTCAGCTTCATTCATTCTTCCATATGAAAACTGCGTCAATAAAACATTTCTCTCTAGAAATGCTAGACTATCCGTCAGTCTGCTTCAAGACAGGTGAACTGGTTTTTGTGGGGTTTCTTTGTTTTTTGTTTTTGTTTTGTTTTTCTGTAGTTGTTTGGTCTGGATTTCATAGATGATCTAAGAAAGAGGAACTGAAGAGATCATCTCATCTATTACATATTCTACTGTGATTACAACTACTATCTTGTACAATCTGTTTTTCATGTAGTCAACAAGTGCCTCAGCAGTTACTAGTTTATCATGAAAGTCAACAACAGAACTCAGTATGGCCAAACATCACATAATCCATCAACTGCCATTTTTTTTCTTTCTCTTTGAGCTACCCATTATAGAAACCTCTGCCTTTTTACCTTACTCTGGACAGGTTGCAATTTAGACTTGCCAGTATTTTCCTTTACTATCAACCTAGACATTTCTTTTAATACTACCCGATGTTGAAATGTGTCTGTGATCTTATGTCTTCCTCTTTTTTACTTCCTCATTTTGGTGGAGTGCATACTCCAGGTGCCTTCTGAGAAAGGGAGACTGGGGTATTTTCTCGTTCTGTAACTCCTACCACTCGGCGTTTGGATCTTCAGACTGATCCTTTTTTCACCTTGTCCTCCTATTCTCCATTTCCAAGAAACAGAGTTTCTTGGAAAAGTTTTCCAACTCTAGCTTCCCAGACTTCTGTTGAATTTTTCTTTGGATGTCTACTACCAGAAAGTTTTAACAGTTCTTTCTTGTTCACCCAACTGGCTGCTGATTCAATTGTTCACTCAGGTGACTCTTGTTCTCTCTCAACTGACTCATTTATATGTATGGTATCCTACACCTGGTTTCATAGAAACAATACTTATTCTTATCTACGTATATCAATTATAGTTTTCTATTTCTGTTGGCACCTAAATAACAATCATATCAACAGTAAAACTGATGGCCACATAAAATATCAGTGAGTACCTATCACCTTCTATATACTATGTTGAGCATTTTATAGTGCATTATCTCATTTAATCCTCACAGAGTCTCCAAGGTGGATATAGTTACTTAGCTCAACTTTACAGTTAAGGAGACTGAAGTTCTGATTACGTTGCCAAAGTTTACACTGCTAGTTCAAGGACTGGGCAGCAATTTGAACCCAAGAATTTCAACTTAGCAGTGGAACTCTTGAGCTCATATTCACTGTTATCTCCTGTAAACAGAACTTGGTGAAAAGTGGAATTGCTAATAAAACTAAGCAGCCTACACTGGTAATTTTTCAAATGTCCTGCAAAGAACCTGATCAAGGTTCTTTCAGTTCTTCAGTTCTATGCCTAACAACAGACACTTCCAGTAATAAACTATATTTGTGGCGGATCAATGGTTTGGTTCATGTGCGTGGCCAAGAGGAAACTATTGTGAGGACCAGGTTGTTTTTCCCATTATTTTTTAGCTGCTATTTCCAGGCCAACCTCCCTGCTTATCTTAAACAGGTTATTTGGTCACAATAAGGAGACTGGTCAGACAGAAATCAAGTCATTTCCATTATTAGAAAAGCACTTAAATCACACATTTTAGTCAGAGCAGTGTTTTATCCATGTGTTTTGTGTGTGTGTGTGTGTGTGTGTGTGTGTGTCTGCGGACACAAAGAAAAACAAATTTACTTTAAAATTATACTCTAGGGGCACGTGGGTGGCTCCGCTGGTTAAGTATCAAGCTCGTGATTCCGGCTCAGGTCATGATCTCACGGTTCATGAGTTTGAGCCCTGTGTCAGGCTCTGTGCTGACAGTGCAGATCTTACCTGGGATTCTCTGTCTCTCTCTCCCCCTCTCTGCCCCTCCTCTGTTTGTACGCACACACTTGCCCCCTATCGCTCTCTTTCTCTCTATCTCAAAAATAAATAATTTTAAAATAAATAAATAAATAAATAAATAAATAAATAAATAAAATTATGCTCTATCGTGGTCATTAATTCACACATTTCAACAAGGAAGGACAATGGATAGTACTCTGAGGGAAGCATAAAATGAGAACTCTTTTCCAATGATGCATACTTTATATTGATAAATGTTCCTCTTTTGGAAACATTTATCTATACATAAACACATTAGTGAATATTTCCCTTCTATAAAACTTCAACTAATGAAAAAGCAACAAATACCCAGAATACAGGACTCTGTCTTTTCACCTCTGAGCAGACAGCTTTTCCAGTTTAACTGTCTGATGATTTGGTAATACATGTGGCACGCCTCTTCCCCTGGACCCACTTTTTAATTGTTAATGAGCTGAGCTTCTGAGCATTTTAAAAACATATCCTATTTCATAAACAGCTATAGTTAGTTAAATCAACTGTCTTCACATTTAAAAATGGCAGCAATTATGAGCCAAAATCTGTGGCTGGAGTGCCAATTTTCTACCATATAACTCAGAATGAAAATGATACACTGATCAGTTTTAGAGGTACACAAAACCCCTCTTCTGAGTAACCTTTAACACACCACGGATAGCTGCCAACCTTCCCCTTAAGTCCATTCTGCTGCACATGGTGCAAGCAAGATCTTGTTGGGTCACATAATTTATGGCACTTGGCAGCACTGTGGGGCACAAAAGCTACACCATCCGCCTCGACCAAAATAGATGGGCTGTGTGTGCCCTTGCCGACAGAGTTGTTGCAGCCACTCAAGGCTATGTATGTGGCACTTCAAAGTCAGCCGTGCAAGTGCTGTGCAGACGCCAAAGTACTAAATGGGGATGAGGAGAGTAATACTCTAAGCACCCTCGGGTCATTCCAAAAATGACAAGGGTTTCAGAGCTTCCCACTGTCTGGACCATCTCCTATCTACACTGTGATACTTTCCCAACATAGTGACATTTCATCCTCGTACTGATGTGAGATAGGCACAGTATCAGGATGCCCATTTCACAAATGGGGAAACTGGCTTAGAAGAAAATAATTTGTCCGGGATCATACATATAAAACCTACTAGGGCCAGGTCTTGAATTCAGGTCCCCAGACCACCTACTTAAATGGCCTTTCTACTAAAATTCTCACTAAATACAATGGGAGATAGGAGAAGGAGGGCGGGGAGGAGGGGAGGAGGGGAGGAGGGCAGGAGGGAGTGAGAAAAGGAAGGAGAGAGAAAGAAGGAACACAAGTAACAAGGAACACAAGTAACAAGGAACAAGAAAAAGATAGGACAATTTTATGAAATGGTGCCTTAACACACTTCTGATGAATCTTGTAGAATACCCTTTTCCTACATTGTGTCTTCTGCTGATAATAGGGTTGGTAGCTGATCACTTTAATTAAGAGAAATATTTATAAAGTATTTTGAGTTCAGGCAAAGAAGAAAGAACAAGAACACCCTACATCAGAAGGTACTATGTCCTAATGCTCCCCTGCACCTCACTTTCCTGACCCTAATACTTTTGACGACAACAGGCTAGTGATTTTGTAGACCGTCCCTCAATTTGGGTTTGTTGATTCTACCTCATGATTAGATTCAGGTACTGCTCCTTTGGCAGGAGTACCACAGAAGTTCTGTACTCTCTGTATCAAGTTGCACAAGATTTCAATTTGTCTCATTGCTGACGACGTTCCCTTGGGTCACTTGACTGAGGTGGTGTCTGCCAGTCTTCTCCACTGTGAAGTTACTACTCTCCTCTTTGTTATTAAAAAGTATTAATTAAATCCAGTAAATACCCTGATCATGATCAACGTCCAAGGTACTCATTTATGTTTCCTATCAGAGTGGGCTCGTCGTTTCCTACTTCATGCAACAGGTTACAATCCTTGGCTATCATTTATTTTGACGTTTATATTGCCTCAGATGTCAAGTGTGGGAGCCCTTCAAGGCCTTTTTAAAACTTTTTTAAAAATGTGTTTATTTATTTTTGAGAGAGAGCTGACAGGGGAGGGGCAGAGAAGGGGAGAGAGAGAATCCCAAGCAGGATCCACACTGTCGGCGCAGAGCATGATCTGGGGCTCAAACCCACGTACCATGAGATCATAAACTGAGCTGAAATCAGGTCGGACGCTTAACCGACTGAGCCATTCAGATGCCCCTCAAGGTTTTTATGACATACCACCATCTTTCTTTGAGCATTCCCTTATTATCTAAAATACCAACATGCTCTGTTTATCGTCTACTTCCTTTTGAAGTCCTGGAATCAGCCATTTCTCCCAGGATCCCAGTTCCCTCTTGTAGAATGATATGCAGAAACCAAACCTTGGGTGCTTGGTGTCACCCAAGCAGGCTTAATTTATTCTCTGTTATTTGCAGAAAAGCTGTTCCCAGCTCCTATCAGTGGACAGAGCCAGGGACCACATACAGATTTACACACACACACACACACACACACACACACGTGTTAATACATATACATGCATTACATATTATACATAAAACTCTAGTATTCAAAAATATATAGATAGATAACCAGGATTCCACACTGTTACCTCTGAGTTGAATCCAACAACATGGGATTTATTCTAATTTCTTCCCTTTTCATATTTGTAATTTCCTTTTACTAAATCCTTAATACGTTTACATATTTGACCAGTCCCCTGTGTGTTAAAATCTCCACAACTGACACCTCACAGACACTCTCCTCATCCTACTCAGGTTCCAACACCCCATATCAGGGGTGCCACGCCCACCCACAGAGGCCATCCCCACCCTGCTCAGACTCTAACTCCTCATAGCAGCACCTTGAATGCCTTCTCCCCTCCACTCACTCTCACTCTGACATCCTGCACTGGGCCATCCCTATGCAGGACTGGCCTCCTCATCGGCTAAGGCTCAGACTTCCTGAACCAGGTTACCCTCTTAAGTTGACACACTCCTCACCACACTCTGGTTTTCACAGGTTGCATTGGGCCATCCCACACACAGCACCCCACAGGCTCTATCTCTCTGCTCTGAGCCACTGTAACTCTCCCACCCTCCAGCCCTAACACCTCTACCTTGCCTGATTTCATCTGACAGTTTTGGACTGAACCATTCAGGAAGAGAATAATGGAAGGGAAGAGAAATCACTTTGATTTTAAAATAAAATATACAAATTTATTAAATGGAATATGTAGATTTCTATTAATTTACACTGTTTTCAGCATTTCCTGTCAGCTCCTAATAATAGCAAAATGAAGTATTTTGAGTTCCCATATATATATATGTATATATATAGATTTCCCCATATATATATGTATATATATACATATATTTACATATTTATATATATTTCTACTACTAAATCTCTTGCTCAAACTTAGATATTAGAAGCACCAGAATAAATCATGAGATTACTTTAAATAATTTAACTATGTTAAAGCGATCTTTGTGGTTTGTTTTTTTTGAAAGGAAATATTCTGTGGTGAGACAGTTGAGAATGAAGTAAAGCAGTTAGTAAACACAGACATCAATATCTAATTAAGAGTCTCTGTTTAATCTTACCCTTGAGAAGATATTTTCCAGGGAGCTAGTTAAAGATCTCTTAGCTTTATTTTTCAGAATGTCAAGTTTGAACCTTCCACTGCTTGTTGCATTTTCCGGGATGGTACTATTTGAAATTGTCTATAGAAAGAAAAACAGATAAATTTTAGTTTGGAAACATTCAGGGTTAAATGAGCCTTTAAATACAGGCTTGACTAAGCCATTAAAAACCATAAGAATTCTTCTGGAGTTCTATTAAGGAGTAATAATTTAGGTCCCACACTGTGAGCATACAGATTGTAAGGACAGGGGGTTACTTTTTAATATTGCAAGTAATAAAAAAACACAGAAGATCTCTCCTTTATGCCTTTCCTTTCTGCTAATATATTCCTGCTGCATTTAACAAAAATTTAAACTTGACACGTCAATTTTTACTGCCATTTTGACTAACAACTATAACCATCCCTCTTCAAGCCACATATTTTATACCCAAATTATGAAGGAAAACATAGAAAAAAAGTTTCAAAGAACAAAGCATCTAGTGAAACTGAATTCTGCTGATGCCTCTGTTAAAATCCCATTTTCATTTGTGAGTGGGTCATTTCTTTCAGATCAACAAATACTCATAGATACTACAAACTGTATCAGAATCTACAATATGTCCACTATATTAGATTCTCTATTTTATCCTAGTGCACTAAAAAGCTACTATGGTTCCTAGTGGTAGAAAATTTCCAAGAAAGAAACTTTATTATTTGTTTGAGAAAGAAATGTATTCACATTAAACAGCAACACAAAACAACATGTATCAAATCTGGAAGTGTGAAGACTGGTTGTGGGTCTCAGGAATCAAAAGATTGGTTGTGGGTCTCAGTGGTCAGGAATAAAAAGATAGGCAAGATTCAGACAGGCAGAAAAAAAAGGGAATGAAGATGGTCCTGGCACTGGGGATGACAGCAAAATCATAAAGACCAATGCCCATGGGGCAGTGAGACAGTGCAGGTGTTTGGTTAAAACAAAAGAAAGTAGTGGAAGGTTAACTTGGAAAAGTGAGGCTGGATATGAAACCTTGAATGGGAGGAATCACGGATCAGATTTTATAAGCAGAGGGGCATCACAAAGTAATGTCTGGGGGAAAGATTTATTGGAAAGCAATATTCAAAAATCATGGGAAGGACAGGGAAATCAGAGAATGAAAGACCAGACAGGAAAATTCAGCACAGTCATTAGAATTGGCTCCATGGGGTTAAGAAGTTACTGATTAAAAAAATATATATACGATCCCCCTCAAGAAAGGAAGGAAAGCCATGGATACGGATGTGAGCTGGACTGGGCTGGGGTGTATATAAAGGATTAGGAGGGCATTCTTGTCAGGCTTTCAGGCAAAGAACATGACTAAAATAGAGAAATTGTAATGGTGCTTAGCACGATGCTTGACACCGTAGATGCTCAGTAAATACCAGGTAAATAAATGGAAAGAAGAAAGGAAGGGTGGGGGGAAGAGAGAAAGTGAGGGAGAACTTACTAAAATCCCAAGACTTTATGTTTCTTGACCTTCCTATATCACTGGACATGGCTGATCTTCTAACTTGAACTTTTCTCCTACCTTGGTCACCCACCATGGCAAATCTCATTCATTCTCTTTCTGTCTTTTTCACTGGCACCATTTTAATTCCCTCATTGCCTGACATGCAGGTGTCCCTCGGTACCTCCGCCTTCGATTTCAAGTCTATGCCAGAGCCCAGTGTCTTCCATATTTACACCATGAACTCAAATTCCTCTGTGGGCACCAAATCCATTTTTCTAATTAAATCTCAAACACATTTCTAAAATTGAACTCTTATTTCTTATTTCCATCCCTTTCCCCACTCTTGTTTTCTTTCTACATGTTCTAGTTTCATACAGTTCCCCCAAATCTGCAACTGTGTGGCCTCTACTAGCAATCCCCTTTCCCTTCCTTGACACATGTTCCCAGTCACCACGTCCCAATGATCACGCCTCCTAAATGGTTCTTGCCTCATTCCCTTTCCCATATCTCCAGTAGTGCTCTAGCTCAGCTTCTCTCCAAGACAAAATAAATTATTTTTTTTAAGTTCACTTATTTATTTTGAGAAAGAGAGAGAGAGAGAGAGAGAGAGAGAGAGAGAGAGAGACCATGCGCAAAAGTGGGGGAGGGGCAGAGAGAAGGAGAGACAGACTCCCAAGCAGGCTCCGCATCATCCACCAAGAGCCTGATGCAGGGCTTGAACTCACAAACTATGAGCTCATGACCCAAGCTGAGATCAAGAGTTGGACACTTAATCGACTGTGCCACGCAGGCACCCCCAAAATAAATTCTTAAAGACAGAATCACTCAATCTATTTTTGTATAGGTGTTGTCCCTCTCTGGTACATGCTTATATCATTGTCCCAATCCTGCCGTATATCTCCATATTTTACTTTATTTGATTACATGTCAGTTTCTCCTCCTCAACAGTTAGATGGCAGAAAAGAGCTGTCATTATTCAACCCCATTGCCTAGTACCTAGTACGCAACTTGATAACAGTTTGTGCAATAACTAAATGAGTTACTTCTTGCATATTCTATTATAAAATTCTCCGGATTTGAGAATGTGACTTCAGTCCTAACACTGTCAACCTCCTCACCCATCAACCTGTCCCACAAGTCAACCATCACTATAACAGCAGAATTATCTCTTTAAATTACAAACCTGATCTCACACTCTTACTTGAAACCTTTCAATGACAAAGTCAGGCTGAGCACTTAAGGCTCTTCATCATCTCACTGCTGCCTATCCTTCTAGCCATTATTTCCCCATCAATCCCCAGGTACATCCTAAAAATCCATTAAGTATGTTGAAGGCCTGCATGAAGTATGTCGTGCTCACAGCTACCGCAAAACTTTGTGCTCAATGTCCCTTCCTTTAAAAACACTCCCTCGAATTTTTCAATGAACAAACCATCTCCCCTAAAACTTCAGCCTCCCCCAAATTTCTTCTTCTTGAATTATTTAATTCTTCCCTCTTTCCTTACTCTCCATTCTGGCTCTAAAGCAAAAACATAGCTATTTTTGAGCTCACTGCACTTCTTTTAAAAAGCCACTTTGTTACCTCTATTCTATGTGTCCATTTATCTGTCTGCATTCCCCTTTCCAATATTTGAGCTCTTTCCAAGGAAGATTCATTCATCTCTTTTTTGTTCACCATTATCACACAGCTTAGCTCATAGAAGGTTCTCTCGAAGAGACTATTCAATGCATACAATTCAGGAATCACTAATAAAGTGATATGTGATTTGTTCTGAATAGAGTGAAATACAGACTAATCTGAATTAGTGTTACTAAGTAAATATGTCATCGTCTCCCTACATACGTTATTGGTGTCTTGCTTTATTTACATGCAACTGGAAACACATTCTCCACCACATGCACAAAAATACCATATCTTCCTTTGCAGCTAAAAGGGGTGTTTCCAAAATACTACTGCTTCTTTGGGTATTTGCTATTTACCCTTCAAGCCTGTGTAAACTTTTAACGAAATAAAATGTTCATATGAATTTGAAATAAAATGGGTTAATATAACTAAAACTGCATGTTCATTCTAAATCATGAACACTTACTATTACTGTTTTTATAACATTAATCCTTTTTTTCACATTTTAAAACTCACCATTATTTTATCTCAATGTTAAAACCTCCCATAAATAGCTGAAAAATAAATCTGATAGGACTTTAGCCCTAACGATAAGAACACAAAGAAACTCCTTTCACATCTTCTGTGATATTTTGAGTAAATACATAAACAAAACAAAAGTAGGTCCAGGAAAAGAAAACATCTCACCGATGGGCCTTCTCCAATGTGAATGTGTGTCCTCTGCTTGGCCTCACACAGCTGCCTCAAATGTAAAATCACAAGTTCATTCTCTTCCTGGTCGCTGACTGGCTTCATTTTCTGTCCAACAGACAAACCAAGAGCACATGATGGCAACACAGCTTCTCTCATCTTATTGTATTCCCTCTTGGTTTTATGTGTCTGGCAGACAGACATAAATAACGCTAAGTGTTTCACTGCCCTTAGAAGCAAAAGTAACAGGGGCATTCTCATTACTATCATATACAGTTCAAGAGAATATATATCTTTAACTTCAGAGAGAGAAGCGAAAAAAAAAAAAACACTTATAAAAACAGGATCCAATTCTCATTTCTTAAATCTTATTTGTGAGAACTATAAATTATGTTACCTGGACGCGCTCAAAGATGTCTGCCTGCTCATTATCTGTCAGTGAAGAGAGATGCCTCTGTATTACCAGCTTGGCTCGTGGAGGGTAGAGACCTATGGAAAATGATGGAGACAAGTATTAAACACAGTAGCTGATGTATATATACATCAAAATGTATATATAATGCATTACAGACTGTCCCTTTAGCAGGCTCTGAAGCTAAATGTTCTCAAGGAAATGTGTTCCCACCCATAACAAACCTTGGAAACCTACCATGAAATGATTAAAGCTAGATGGAAACCTTACCTAAATCAACAGACCCCTGTCAGTATCCTGAAGTCAGAATTATTTTTTTAACCTTTTTAATGTTTATTTATTATTTTTGAGAGAGACAGACAGAACACAAGTGAGGGAGGGGCAGAGAGAGAGGGAGACACAGAATCTGAAGCTTCCAGCTGCCAGCACAGAGCCTGATGCGGGGCTCGAATGGACAAATCATGAGATCATGACCTAAGCCAAAGTCAGACGTTTAACCAGCTGAGCCACCCAGGCACCCCCTGGAGTCAGAATTATTAACAACAAGTTTTGAAATGATACCAAATCAACAGCATAACCAGGTACCGTTTAGTATACTAACAAACTTTGACACCACAGAAACTCGTGGGTGAACACTAGCCTTGGCCAAAATCTCTAAGCTTAAACATGACCAAAAAAAAAAATTGTTTTAGAGAGAGAGAGAGAGCAGAGGGTCAGAAGGATGGGGAGAGAGAGAATCTTAAGAAGGCTCCATGCCCAGAGCAGAGCCTGGCACAGGGCTTGATCTCATGAAGGTGAAATCATGACCTGAACCGAAATCAAGAGCAGGACGCTTAACCCACTGAGCCACCCAAGTAACCCAACATAACATAATATTAATTTAATATTAATAATATTAAAAGGCAGAGCTCCAGCACAAACAGAATCTCTCCTCATCATGCAGGTCTTGTTTCACAGAACAAAATTTCAAGAATACCAATAGTATTTAGTGACATTTTTAGTGTTAGTATTTTACCAAGAAATTGTTTACCTCTGTATATCATGTTATTTTTATATCTACCATACTCTTACACATAATTTATATCAAGTCCTTGGACAAAACATTTTTCCACGAAAACGTTTTTGGTTTTATAAATTTTTTTTAAAGAGAAAAGAGTTATTTTCCTCTGAGTGAGATAACACTGTTTGTATTTGCTTTATATTTTATTACCCAAGTAGTATAAATTCCACATTTTTAAAATACTAGAACATTATAGATAGTGATAAATTTGCCTTTGATAGATACTAGAATCAGTGAGCAAAGGCATAAGAGATTTGTACAGATTCAAAGTATCTTCCCTAAAATATTTGTTGGCTCCAGGGTGAAGAATAGTACTTTTATGGTGGAAAATTGCTGAGAGCACCTTGAGCAGGTGATAAGGCCAGCATGACCAGTAATAAACTCCTCAACATCATGAGTCTCATGACAGGATGCACTGAGAAGGAGGCTGCACCATTTCTACAGTGCTCTTGCTAGGGAGGAGTGCCCTCATTACAAAATTGAGAAGATATCAAACAGGCTGAACCAAGGGACAACCAGCAAAGTAATGGAGTGATGCTTTTGGGAATGTCAAGGTCACAGAAGACAAGGAGACTGAGGAGGAGGGTGAAGTCACCACTACATATAAGGTAGAATCCTGACTGGGATCCTGGAATGAAAAGGACATGAATGAAAACACTGGTGAAGGATCAAATTAAATGTTTAGTTTGGATAATAATATTGTACCAATGTTAATTTCCTATGCTAAACATTGCACCGGGCTATAGAAGATGTTAACAATTGGAAAGGATAGGGGTGAACATTTGGAAACTCTCTGCAACTGTCCTATTAATCTAAAAGTACACCAAATTAAAAGTTCTTTAAAAAAGAAATATAGGAAAAATGAACTATTGAGACCTCATCAAAATAAAAAGCTTCTGCGCAGCGAAAGAAACAATCAGCAAAACTAAAAGGCAACCAACCGATGGAATGGGAGAAAGATATTTGCAAATGACATACCAGATAAAGAGTTAATATCCAAAATCTATAGAGAACTTATCAAACTCCAAACCCAAAAAAACAAATAATCCAGTGAAGAAATGGGCAAAAGACATGAATAGACACTTCCTCAAAGAAGACATCCAGATGGCCAACCAACACATGAAAAAATGCTCAGCATCACTCATCAGGGAAATACAAATCAAAACCACAATGAGATACCACCTCACACCTGTCAGAATGGCTAACATTAACAACTCAGGCAACAACAGATGTTGGCGAGGATGCAAAGAGGATCTCTTTTGCACTGCTGGTGGGAATGTAAACTGGTGTAGCCATTCTGGAAAACAGTATGGACGTTCCTCAAAAAATTAAAAATAGAACTACCCTACGATCCAGCAATTGCATTACTAGGTATTTATCCAAGGGATACAGGTATGCTGTTTCGAAGGGGCACATGCATCCCAATGTTTATAGCAGCACTGTCAACAATAGCCAATGTATGGCAAGAGCCCAAATGTCCATCGATGGATGAATGGATGAATGGATAAAGAAGATGTGGTCTGTATACATATATATATATATATATATATATACACACACAAACACAATGGAGTATTATTTGACAATCAAAAAGAATGAAATCTTGCCATTTGCAACTATGTGGATGCAACTAGAGGGTATTATGCTAAGCGAAATTAGTCAGAGAAAGACAAATATCATATGACTTCACTCATATGAGGACTTTAAGAGACAAAACAGATGAACATAAGGGAAGAGAAGCAAAAATAACATAAAAACAGGGAGGGGGACAAAATATAAGAGACTCTTAAACATGGAGAACAAACACAGGGTTACTGGAGGGGTTGTGAGAGGAGGGATGGGCTAAATGGGTAAGGGGCACCAAGGAATCTACTCCTGAAATCATTGTTGCACTATACGCTAACTAACTTGGATATAAATTTAAAAAATAAATTAAAAAAAAGAAATATAGGATATTATGTATTTTTCCAGATAAAGCAAAGTGTATGTGTTATTCAGCAAATTATATTTTCACTCAATTATATAATTTAAAAATGTATCCAAGTTGATATACAGTTGAAATTCATTCCTATTAATTCATTGTATGAACATATTGCAGTTATGCTATTGATACACATTTGGGTTGTTTACAATTTCCCCTTATTTAAAAACAATACAACCTTGAAAATGTCACCTTCTGAACCCATCTAAGAGTTTCTCTTATCAAGACAAGGAACTGGTGGGCAATTTTAGGTTAATACATTTCTATCAACTGTCCCCCAAAATGGCTACACCAATTTATATGACATTCAGCGTCACATAAATGTATCAATATCCCCACAATTTCACCAACAGTTAATCTGATGAGTATCTTACTGTTTTTTCCATTTTCATGTGTCTGACATCTAATAAGGCTGAGAATCTTCTCATTTTTATTATTGGACCTTTTAATTTCCTCTTTACACAAGTGTTTTTTAATATGAATTGTGTCATTGCCTACTGGTAGTTTTATCTTTCTCTTTCACACAGTAAGTGTTCTTATAAATTCTGATTACCAATCTGCTATCTCCTTACCTCTTGTTTATTCTTCTTTTTTTTTTTTAATGTTTATTTATTTTTGGGAGAGGGAGAGACAGAGACAGAATGCGAGTGGATTAGGGGCAGAGAGAGAGGGAGACACACAAACCAAAGCAGGCTCCAGGCTCCGAGCTGTCAGCATACAGCCCGACATGGGGCTTGAACTCACAAGCTGTGAGATCGTGACCTGAGCCGAAGTCAGACTTTCAACGGACTGAGCCACCCAGGAGCCCCCTCTTATTTATTATTTAGCTTTCAAATAAGTAGTTGATATGTAAAAATGTAAATCCTTATGAGGTCAAATCTATCAATGTTTTCTTTTAACAGTTACTGCATTTTTGTATCTTAATACAGGCTTTCTTGTTTAAGGACACAAGAACATTCTTATTTTATTTTAATGATTTTAATATTTTGTTTACATTGAGGAGTTTGATCCATCTATAATGTATTTTGAGTAAGATAAGTGGAAGGAATATTTCTCTCTTTGGATAGCAAAATGATCCAACACTTCTTCCTGAGCAATTCAGCCTTTCCTCCAGAAATTTATAATGTTCTCTTTACTATACACCAAAGAATACTCCATTTTTGTAACGGTACAAATGTGAAAATAATGTGCATTTGGTATACTCTACATTTTAAAATCTGAATATTACATTTAAATAGTCCTTGATCACACAGCTGAATGTATATTCAATCAACACTGATGTTCATCATCAATTTTGCCATGTGCCTATAATCTTGCTGTCTACTGAGCAGAAATCACAATTTGCATTTACAATGACTAGACCATTCTCTGCCGGGCTCTGGAGCTTGCGTTCTCCCCATCTATCATAATACCTCTCATGCCAAACTGCATTCACTGACTCACATGCCTGTCTTCCACTCTAGATTGTAAGCTCCTGAAGGCACAGGCCGCATCTCAGTCATTTCTGTATCCCCGGTGCCTAGCACATTGCCTGGCACATAGCAGATGCTTAACAAGGGTTTACTGACTTGCATTTCTTCTCTTGTGAAGTTGTTTTCAACCGTTTTTTTGTTGTTGTTGTTAGTAAGAGATACTGAGGAGAAAGGGGATGTGAGTCACAGAGTCACCTCTCCCTCATTTCCCCTCCCCCTTCCTGAGTACACTTTTTTTTAAAAAACCTGCTTTATGATATCACATTATCCATGTCATCTTCAAATGTCCCTCAAAAACCATGCAAGGTTCATTCCAGTTCTATACTTTTAGGGAAAAGAACATATCATCAAGTGAGAGGGGAATAAAAAGAGACTTCTATAAACAGTCGACATTCTGGGATGCCTTTGCCTCTCTTCCCTCATTCGACAAATATTTGGGCAGTTCCCACTAAGTCCACAGCAGTCTTAAGAATTGTGAGAAATCCAACTCCCTTCCTCGAGTCTGCCTTCAGAAAAAAAATAAAAAATTAAAAAGAGAACGAAAGAGGGGGTGGGGGGAAATGCCAGGCGCCTAGGAGAGAGACTGCTCACACAAATCTGACTGGACATGAGAAAGGACTCTTTGGGCTCTGATTTCACTTGGAAACAAAGAACGATTCAATGACAGGAGTGACTTTCTCACTTTCCCAAATGCCAGAGCAAATCTGCTTTTGCCCCGGGGCCAAGTTATACTGTACCTTCAACCCTCTCACAGAGCTTATGCAGAGAGTGCATGGGGCAGGCCTCGCACAGCTTGATCTGGGTCTTGGCACTCTGCAGGGCAGCTGCTGTGCTGAAAGCCTGCTTCAGAGTCAGCATTACCTCATCCACCTACAGGAAGAAACAGAACTCAGGTCTCTAAAAGTTTGCTTTCACGGTCACACATTGAAAGTCCAACGGCCACGTGAGACGTTGTGGATGCTTGACTAAATAATAAATGAGGGAATTTGATGACTACAGAGCTAGTAGAGAGAAAATATCAAGTGTAACCTTAGACCTTCAATTATCCTATCATTGAAGCTGGATAAAGTGAGGCCATGTGAAGGTGTAGCACACTAATGACTCGAATGCTATTTTTGAATTCCACTGAGGGCTCCACCGTCACTGACAGTCAATCAGATCTTTCTTTAATTAAGTAGTATAACAGACTCCTTGGGAAGTTTTGTCTGCAATCCATAGGGAGCAACAAAAGAGGTTAAATGTTCACTTCTGGTAATAGGTATCCTATTTACTTCATCCTTCTGGATCATTTTTAGTGTAAAAACAAATAAAACATGGGTTTAAGCAAAGTTCTGGGGGAAAACAAGTTCAATTTAAATCAGGTCAAGGGAAGTCTGTGAAGCTTGCTCTGTGTCTGCTAATTTATTATCATTTCACTTCTGATTTATGACACTAAGAAGTTCTGACATCATGTTAGTGAACAGCTGGGTCTCACCACCAGGTCAGCAGTTTCAAAACCTCGAGCCGGTTTCCCCCCAGCCTTTCCAATGACTCAGTCAAGAAGTGTAAATCTAGCATTCTAGCCTACTGGTTGCTTCTTTGGGGTCATCCTCGACCACTGCTACACTGACCTCAGGCTCCGTCTCCCCTGTTGATGTAATCATCAATGTGAGTTGTGGTTTCCCCATATACTGTACCCTGATCAAAGTCTAAAACCTCCATATGAAGCTGTGAGGTACCAAGGTCCTCACCAGAGGCAGCTTGGCTATTGAAAACCCAAGTCTCTTTTTCCCCTCCCCCTTCAGCCTGGTTTAAGAAGAAGCTATTATAGAAAGGATTTCATCTACTTCTGCATTCGAGTGTATGAAGAACCTGCAACGAAATAACTTTATTCCTCTAATATTACTAAAAGGAGAGATCCAAACACTGAGCAACCAGTCGTTCTTAAGTTGACTATGTGACCAATTTTTTAAAGGCTTGTGAATAATTTCACACTGTTCCATAAATAATGAATTATTCATAACGTCTGCTCTCTTACACCATAACTAAAAAATAAAAATTTCTCACTCTTGAAAACAAAAGCACCACATGTTTAATGCCTTTGCAGTTTTATTTCATTTGCCTTGTTGTGTATTCAAAAGCAACTTCAATGACTTGAGAACATGTTTGTTTTTATTTTCTTGTTTCTCATTTATTAAAGGCACCAAAAGGATGAATCCTCTGCTTAGCTTTCATGTGGAATTATTGTGTGTAATTATTAATACTGCTTTGTAAAGGGCCTCCAATGGAAATACTGAACTTTCACATTTTCTTCTTTATTTCTAGATGAAACAAAAGCCCATTTCAATGGTATCTAATATGTGGCTACCAATTTCTTCCAGCCACAAATACTACTAAAAACTTTATCGGACTTCTAAAATTTTAAATGTTTTGCTTGTTTAGATCCATCATTTTTTTAGATGGCCTATAAATTCTATCATGGAATCAGAGCAACTAAAAGTTCAAACAAGTGCAGTATGAATAACTTAATTGTTTTAGTCTAGACATAACAACAAAAATATCATAGGTCATGTTAAGAGGTTAAAAGTAAAGGACTTAACAAGGATAAATCCATAATGAAGATAATGCCCATAAACATTTATGCACCAAACTTAGGTATTCCATAGCATTTAAGAATCAATGTAAGAATCACAGAACGTGTAAGGACTTCACAGGATTACCTAATTCAATTCTCTGGAAAATGTAAACTATTAAACTCCATACAAATTCTGGGTCTTGGGAGCATGAGCCTTTTTTTTCCCCCATACTTTTCCTGGATACTGTTGTCTGCATCTGTGGGGTTTTACTTTTCCTTGGTCTATAGGTAGGAACTTCCATTTTTTTCCAGGCCTATTAGACTAATTTGGAGACCGCAAAAGTGGTGTTTTCCATCAATCTCATGGTCTTAGTCAAACAAGATGAAGCCACCTGCCTACCGCTAATTTACAAAGGACGAAAGGCATACTGAGCATCTAAACTTGGGGTGAAAAACCCCAGGAGTCATGAGAACCACTACATTGTTTATCAATTCACAGCAACTGCTACAAAAAAAGAAAAGAAAATGTGAGCTGTGTATTCTTTGTACTCAGAGAAGATAACTCAGTATGTGTGGTTTTGCAATACTTTGTCTTACACAACTGCCAAGCCACATCAATCGTAACACTGCTTAGACTATAATATTTAATTAACTGTTTTGTTCTATATACCAGCTGCTTGAACTATCCTCATTTAATACAGGAAATCTCATTTAGTTTTTCTTCTAGCTTGGAGTTCTGATGCCCCACATTTCAGTTAAGATGCCACTGATAAAATTAGACTCAACAAGTTTTAAAAGATTCCGGCAAAGCCCTGTTCTAAGGAATAGCAATGCCCAAATGGAGATTTGGACACAGCTTCGGTGTAAGAGGAAGACATTCTCAGCCAGTCTGGGCTGTGGCCTTAGTCACAGAGCTTCCTCAGGTGGAAAATTCAGCACATTCTCAGACTTTCTACTCTTAACTCCCTGTTTCAAACACATGTATGAGGACAAAACAAAAATACTAAAATCTATAAACAAAACCAAACCTGTACAAGAGATTGAGAATAAGGTTTCATGTAGTTTTCCTTTCAGTGCAGGTAAACTAGTAATCAGATTAACTGGCACCTAGAAAATGTCTGAAATAAGAGTCACACACTCACTCAGAATACACTGAAAGACCACCTGATACTCTAGTCTAGAAACGCGGGGGGATACAACAAGAATGAGGGTGGTCTTGGCCTTGTATGAGTAACAATCTAGTGGACTAGAAAGTTATGTGAACAAGTAAGAGTGGGCATTGATAGGAACTGTTAGGGACCTATAAACAATGTGTCGCAAGAGCACTGGCAATAAAGCAACTAAAAGAAGTCAATTCCTTAAAAAAAAAAAAAAGCCATCCGAAAAAGCTTCACTAGGATGTACACAAATACAAAGCTGAAAAGAAGAAGGGGATGTAAGTGACAGTAAAGCAAGGCCTGGCTGGGGTCACATCCAATGAAGAAGTAAAGAGAATGTGAAAACAGGTAATGAAAGAATGGCACAGTCTCCCTGTTCGGAAGCAGCACAGACCCTGGAGACTCACCAGGTCACCCTCCCTCCTGACAATATAAAAGTGTGAGCCCTGGCTGTGGCTTCTTCTCACACAGCAGACTCCTCACTCTGCGCAGCCAACAGTGACCTCAGAACGTCAGCTGTACTTGTGTGGGCTCCAGCCACTCACTGAACATCTTGATCCCATGTGTCCCAAACCACATGAAAGCAACCTCACACCAATCATCACACCAGCCTCTGCTGTCTGGCCCAGAGACCAGCTCGGGCCATGTGAGAATACGGTCATGAAAGGGAGAGGCAACCCAGTGGGGACCAGGGAAAGAGGAAGGCCCTTTTGCCATGCCAGACAATCTAGAGCCTGTCTTTTAACAAGGAGGCATAATCTGGTTCCTGGAAGTTTTGTGAGAAAAAAAACCTAGAGCATGATGCACAAAGTGGACAGATGACATATTAAGCCAGTGAGCGGCAGGGAGACTAGTTAGGACCCTAGAGTGATGATGGCCTAAGCAAGGAAGAGGAATGCCCAGACTCAGGTAGCAGGCAGAGAGGGAAAGGAGGAGAAATGGATAAGGGACTTTTCTACCTTTACCTTAACAGGATTTGGTGAACAAGGGGATACAGAAGGTGAAGGAGAATGCCTTATGATATCTAAATTCAGAAGCTGGGTAAATGGAGCTGCTAAAATAAAACACGGAACACAGCACAGGTTTTGGAAAGGCAGAAGAGTAAGGGATCCCCGACATGGTGCAAGACTCAGCCTCAGCAAGGAAGAGGAACCATGGAAGGAGGGAGGGAGGGGTGAGCAGGGAGCAGGACGGCATATTCTCCTGGCCTTATTTTCTACCTAATGCTTACCTGGCTGGCACTTTCCAGTTCTGTGTCACTGTTCTCTTTGGCTTTCTCTTTCTCTTTCCCTGTCCTCATCTGCTCCCACGCCTTCAACTATCATTTATATGATGGCAACTCTCAAATTTCTATCTCCAATCCTGAACTGGACCCATTACACAGTGGTCACCTGGATCTCAACATGGGGAGTTTTTCTGGGCATGGTTAATTATCTAGCATGAGAACAAAATGTAAATGGGACTCTCTTGAGGAAGAAATTGTTAGTGATGGGAGTACTCTATTCCCCAGGGAAACAGGTTGAGATCCCAGAGGGCCCCAGGCAGAAAGCGCCTTTGTTGGAGCACCCGGGTGGCTGACGCAGCTGATCCCCAGATTCTTGATACCATATGGACTCAGGTCGTGATCTCATGGTTGCGATCTCACGGTCGTGGGATCGAGCCCCACGTGCAGCCAGCACTGAGCAGAACCTGCTCGGAATTCTCTCTCCCTCTCTCTCTGCTCCTCTTCTGCTCGCGCTCTCTCTCTCTCAAAATAAATAAACAAAACTCAAAAAAAAAAAAAAAAAAAGAAAAAAGAAAGAAAGTGCCTTTGTACCAATTCACTCCCATTTCTTCATTTTTCCTACTCTCAGTGTCTATATGGGGAGTATGGGAGGCCAGAGTTGAGCAGAAATGCTGGCAATGTGCACCAAAGAAATGAGGAGAATGCTGTCTGTCTTGTTGTGTACATCTAAGAGGTGTGTGTTTCCCCAGGAGAAATGCTTGCAGGCAGACTATATACCTACAGACATATTTTTCTTCAAAGTATGGTGACAGAGCTAAAGGTTTGTGTTAAGATGGTTAGGAGAGATCATAAAAGTGGAAGAAAAAGCAAAAAATGTTAGGGGAAAAATATCAAAATATTTTTAGTTGCTCACATGCATTTCTAAGTTTGCCTTAAATATTTCTTCAGCTCCAGCTGCCCCCATGAAGGGGTAGGTAGAGGGAGTGAGGGGAGGGTGTTGGAAAGAAGAATCAACTTTTAAATTCCAAAGAAAGAAAATAAAGGCTAAAATAAGACCATAAGAAATAAAGTTTTTAAAAAATGAGAACAGTCGCTAATTAAGAAAGAAAGCCAAATCCTTCTCTGCTGATGTAAGCATTACCTCCTCTGAGATGTTATAATAATTCAGAGAATAAGAGATCCGTGGTCTTCCTTTTCGTCTTATCTGAGCAATGGGAAAAAGAACAGCTCTTTTCCTGTTATTAGTGTTTTCCTACCTTGTACAAATACTCCTGGTCACATGACTGGATTTGTTCAACTCCAGAAGGCATCTAGGCTTAAAAATTACCGTGACACTATGTTTTTGTCTTTCTACTATTGTGCTGCTTTAAACAGCAGAGACCTGTCTCTAGATGCCCTCTTCTTTTCCACTGGTGGCAGCTGCGTGAGGCTTGGGTGCACCCTGGTAGCCGGAGTGGGCAGGAGCTAGCGGACAACGATCAACCACTTACCAGGGATTCACTGGCACACTGGAACACATAACAGATATACTGGCTCAGCCCAGGCTCCGGTGACTCCCGACAGATAAAGCCAAAGTGATCAACATGCTTTATACCCTACAGTTGGGGAAAAAAGTACAGCATTCATTGGAATATGTCCATTTAATCAACACTATGGAAATTATCATCAATTCTATGCTTTCACGCTTCCATGAATTACTCCTTCTCAACCCTGGGATAGGGGACATAATGACATTTGTGTGGTGGTCTTTTGACACATAAAATAAAGGGAGAGACCAATTCAGATTGCTTTGTTTCAGACAAACACTCCTGCACGCTGTGACTCTGGCCACAGGAAGAAAACTATGATGGCGTGATTCATTGTCTCTTGTAATAAAACTGCTACTCGGTGTTTGCAAGTAATGGAGTTTTCAATTTATTGGTCTTCGTGGAACGAACAGTCTGATAGTTTATCAGAAGCCCTGTTCTTGTCTATATGAAGCTAAGAATCAGAAACACTACAGCTAACAATGCCCTAATTAAATGGCATGCAATTCCCCAAAGTGTGCACTGAAAATACTAGAATACCTGTCTATATGCATAGATATTCAAGGAGCCACAACGGTTAGAAAAATAATATATTAATGAAATTACTGCAGGTATCAATTATCCAAATTAAAAGTCACTGTACTTTCTGAATGCAGGCTAAATAACCTCAGTTATGCTTAATAAAAAAAATCGTGAATCATCTGTCAATTTCAGCCAGGCTGAATCCATACATAACCAATTAGGAGACAGCACCTTGTTATTTTAATAGCAAGCACAGTACTCTAAAAAGCCAGGTAGACAAAAAATTTAAAGTTGTCGTGCAATCACCTAAATCCCAGTGAAAAGAAAATAGGCTTTGGAGTCAGACAGATTTGTGCTTCATTCTTACTTCAACCCATCTACAAGATATGAGACATTGTGCTGGGTTTCTAATAATGATCTCTAAGGCTCCATTTCTCATTATAAAATAGTAGTAGTAATGGTACCTATGCCAGCAATTTTCAAAATTTACAACTAAGAATTATCTATAATAGTCACCAGCACATAACTTTGATAAACGGTAACCTCTATTACGTATCTTGTAATATGCTCAGTCTATCCAATGGATATGAATAAGGGAAATCAATTCTGACCAAAGAAAAAAGTCAATAAGGAGGAATGAGGTTACAATTTATGAGGTAAAAGTAAGCTCCATCTGGCACAACTCCTTAGAGATTAAAAAATATCTTTTACTAGCTTAGTACTAAATGGGAAAAATTCATAGCACCTCATTAACTTAGGGAGACTTTAAGCAGTGGCAATGTCTCCAGAAAAGAAAAGCCACTCCCTTCTTCCCTATGCTTGCCAGGGACACAGTCCTATAGATTTGCACAAAGAAACTGTTTGTAGGTGTGCATGTGTTAAAAAGCAGGTCTGTTGCTGAATGTGGCCACATTGTATCAGTTCAGTTCAGTGTGGAGAGAAGTAATAAGAGCAGGGCACTCAGTGAGGAGCAGAGGTTAACTTGACAATTATTCTCATCAAAGGCCTTTCCACCAATGTTTAATTCTTTTTCTGCACCAGAAGGTTAGAAAACAAAGCTTGCTCTAGAAAAAGAGGGGGAAAAGCAAAAATCATGTTTGGACTGCTAGTTTTATATATTTGGTTTGGTTGGGGTTTTTTTCTTTTGTTTTTACACACCCCCGCCACCCCCCCCCCCCTCCCACTTTGGATGTTCAATGATCATTGCTAGTTTTCTTACTGGGAGGTCTGAGGACTGGTCAGGTGAGAGGCATAGCTTTTTAGAATGACTGTTGGTGTTCTGGGGGGCAGAAAGTATACTGGTTTGTACATCACTTCTTCCTCTATACTCGCCACAAGGTCCCACATGTAGAAATGCTCATTCAACATTTATTGAACACTTAACTATTAAGCTATATCTTAACATTTTATTCTGATGCCTTACAGAATGAGACACCACAAAATAAGACACCTGCCCTCACAAAGTTTATGATCTTGCAGGGACTCTCCAGTAGGCAGGTAATTACAAGACTTAATAACTATTTTTTTCAGGGGTGCCTGGGTGGCTCGGCCAGTTGAGCATCTGACTCTTGATTCTGGCCCAGGTCATGATCTTGTGGATCATGGGTTCAAGCCCTGGATCAGGCCCTGTGCTGACGGTGCAGAGCCCACGTGGGATTCTCTCTCTACCTCTCTTTCTGCCCCTCCCCTGCTCATGCTCTTGCTCTAAATAAATAAATAAACTTTTTTTTTGTTTTTTTCAGTTAAAGTGAATATAATCTTTCTACCACATTTTTGGTCCTTTAAGTAGAATTTAGAAAATTACCATTTATCATTCCTATAAAGATGCTGCCTCTCTCTCTCTCTGTTATTAAAGTAGAAAGTTTTTACCTTCATGACATTATTTTATGTCACCATGTAATATAACAAATATTAGAATATTAGAAGCAAAACTGCATTAGCTGAGGCCAGGGTGAATAATTAACAAGATGTACAAAAGCTTGTCATTTTTGAAAGGAAGAATGTCTAACTATCATACCTATGGCAATGCTAACTCTGAAATTTAAAAATAAATAGGAAGTCCCAGGGTGCCTTCATAGCTCAGTCGGTTTGAGCGTCTGACTCTTGATTTCAGCTCAGATCACGGTCCTAGGGTTGGGTTGTGGGATGGAGCCCCACATAGGGCTCTGCACTGAGTGTCTCAGAGAGTCTCTCTTCCTCTGCCCCTCGCCCCTGCTCACACACTCTCTAAAATAAAAATTAAAATAAAATAAAAATAAATGGGTAGTCTTGTGTGTTTGGGGTTTTTTTGTTTTGTTTTGTTTTGTTTTTTTGGTAGTCTTGATTTTTCAACATTAAAATACAGAAAAGGACCTTGGCAAGATCTAGGTCCCTAAAGGTGCACCTAAGTCACCCCACTAGGAGAGAAGTTAATCCTTTTCTATTCCAGAGGCCTCCACTGAGGCATCCTTGCATTATTAACCTTCCCATGTTTAGGTTTAGATACTCTCTCCACTCCAACATCTTCAAAAACTCTTTCTGTGTTTACAATATATTTAGGAAGCTCTAACTTTCAGACAGACATTGTAAATTATTACTGTGGACACTGGTGTAGGCCTACTATGACCTTGCACACATTTAGCTGTGTCAATAGTTTCAAAACATTCAAATACACAGTTTGTGACCTAAAAATAAACAAAGAACAAAAATATACCAAAACGTTGTTTTTCCAACTTTAGCATTTACATTAAAAGAAGTTGAAAGTACTAGTTCTCCTTTTACTACCTACTAGGATATAAAGAGCAAACATGACTCAGTGATACCCACAAGTCCCACTGCCCGAGACTCTGAGGAACACTAACTGTGAAGGTATGTCCAAAAGAACTCTCCACCACAAAAATTCCACCAGAGGAAGGTATCTGATGAAGTGACATTACAAGGAGAAAGTGGTGACAAAAATGAGGACCAACTATTAATATACTGAGGGACCTGGACAGGATTTTGTTATCAGCAGAGACACAAACACAAGAGCTCTTATTTAAGACAAATCCACTTAAAAAATTAAAATTCCAAAAAAAACCCAGTAAAATTTGAAGGAGTCTAAATCTAGTTATTGGATGGTTAAGTGGGGCGCCTGGGTGGCTCAGTTGGTTAAGTGCCAGACTTTGGCTCAGGTCATGATCTCACGGTTTGTGGGTTCAAGCCCCACGTCAGGCTCTGTGCTGACAGCTCAGAGACTGGAGCCTGCTTCAGATTCTGTGTCTCCCTCTCTCTCTGCCCCTCCCCTGCTTGTGCTCTATCTCTCTCTCTCACAAAATAAACATTAAAAAAAAATTTTTTTTATTTAAAAAATAATAAATTTTTTTTTAAATAAAAACAAGATTAAGTTGGCTTAATCAAACATAAGATGTACTTTAATACATACCTGAGAACAAGAAGAGATATCTTTAAAATTCTTTTCAAGCACAACTGATTTAGTGTCTGGACTGATAAGGTTAATCTCAAACCGCCCAACCTTAAAAATAAAAACATTCCAGTTAATTTCAACTTGCAAGGACCCAACATCTTACTTTACAATTAAATATCCAAATAGTAATACAGATTCAATTGCTCACATATTCACATGTGCTTCAACACCCAATCCAACCAGTATTTCAACTCCAAATATCGGCTGCCTCACCACATTTCCTCCTTTTGTCCAAAGATCATGAAAATTAAACAGGTCTTAAGTTACAAGACACGAGAAACCCTTTTTTTTTCCATATTAAAAGTGATTGTCTTTTTAAAAACATGCAACCTTTCTTCACTTCACGATTTCTAAAGCACCAATTATTTTATTATAATTGATAATCATACTTCCTCCCAAATGGTCAAAAGATAGTGTTTGCAATTGGACAGATTAGTTAAAATTTTTGAAAACCAACAACCAGAGAAATTAACATCAATTCCTGATGCTAGTTAAAAAAAATGAATAAATCTGACAGCCCCAAAAGAGAGGAAGCTCAGTCAGAGTTATCACCCAAGAAAAGACCATGGACACTTTCATTACATGCCTAGAGTTATCAAAAACAAAAGAGGACAAAACAAAAGAACCCATGAACCTCTGATAGGTCAGGATTACACACAGGGATTGTTTACCAAGGTACACTGTGGAATTTCCTTGTCTAGGGTTCGTTACCACAGGATAAAAGGACAGTCACTCGTTTTTTTTTTTTTTTTTTTTTCCAGGAAAAGTCAGATCTTACAAGCTGAGGACTAAAGAACCTTTCCAGGGCTTTGTTTTCACTGAATTTCTTTTAGGTGCAACTTGGCATTTTCTATCTCCTGTACAAATTCGAAAACTACTTTTTAGAATGAAGATGTATCTTTTACGTCTATAATACAGTCTGTACCACATTATTTTAGTAACGGATCCAGTAAGTAGTCAGGCCCATGATGTTTCTTTAACCTTCTTCTTGGGTATAACAGAAGGAACTGGTGTGTTCTCATCTGAAAATACACCTGTGAGTCTCTAGACTTTTCCTTCTCTAAAGAAAACTTTCTCTAACCCCATGCCTATCTCACTTTCCTAGATTCACATCTTTAAATCCGCTGTTAAGACTGGCTTTCTGCAGCTGTATAAGAGACAGCCAACAACTTCTATTTAAGATCAATCTAAGGCAAACGCTGGGGGCACGAAGGAGAATCTACTTCATTGCTTTTTTCTCCGTCTCTCCGTGTCCCGTTCCCTCATTTCTGAAAATCCGCATTCCAGGTCTTCCTCGCAGCCCTGTTCTGCTCGCCTTTGCTCTTTTCTCCACCAGCCTAGTGGCAGGGAAGAACGGGGACTGGAGGAGCGCAGAGCGCGGGAACAGGGCGGGGGCCCGCCCGGTCTGCGCGGCGCGAGGGAGCCCCGCCCGCATCCTCCCCTCCCCCCAACCCCGCCGGGGCGGCACCTGGAACAGCATCGTCCTATTCTTCTCCGAATCCGAGGGCTGTACGTGACTCGGCGCGCTGGCGTGTCTCCTCCGCGGCTGTGGTTTTTGGCTGTTCTCCTGAACCTTCCTTTGTAAGACGCCAGTGACACTGCTGCACCGAGACCGGAACTCCTGCTGTTCGTCAAAGCCACAATCTTCCAAAATCCGCTCCGGGAAGCCAACTCGAGAGCTGGGCAGCCCAGGCGGGCCGGCCGCGGCTGCGAAGGCAGGCTGGATGCTGGGGAGGCCATCCCCTTCCTCCGCCAGGACTTCTGAGGCTGCGGCCTCGAAGACCACCGGGTCATCGCCCGCCTCCGCGCCGCCGCGCTGCTCGCCCTGGCTCTTCAGGCGCTGCTGCTCGTGCAGGCTGAACTTCTCGATGCAGTCGTCGATGAGGCTCGACGGGGCCTTTTTGTGGGTCACGGTCACCTTTCCGCAGTACAAGACCTCGAACTTCTGAGAGTTGTAAAAGGCATCCTCGTTGTCTTTGCTGGCTTTGGCATCCTCTTTCATGGCAGCTTTCGATAACTGCCTTATGCTGCTTATAACATCAGGAACCTGGAAAAGAATTTAAAATCCACATCTCAGTTGAGTATTTATTTAGAGATCATTTGCATTTACCCAGACTTGTTCTTTTCACACAGAATGCATTCTCATTCTAAATGATAACATATAGAAAGGAAGTCAGACCACACACAAGATAAAACTTAAATTACACTGTCAGACATAAATGACTGAAAAGTAGGACAGAAATTTAATATCAGTATTATACTTTCCCATTTTAAATGCATTTGTTTCCCAAAAACAAAACTGAGATTAAATAGGCCACCGCCAGCCTTTAATAAATCATAATATATCCTTTGAGTAGTCTGAAAAGTTACAATGATGGGTCAGTTTTAAAAAATTAAGATTGGGGCGCCTGGGTGGCGCAGTCGGTTAAGCGTCCGACTTCAGCCAGGTCACGATCTCGCGGTCCGTGAGTTCGAGCCCCGCGTCGGGCTCTGGGCTGATGGCTTAGAGGCTGGAGCCTGTTTCCGATTCTGTGTCTCCCTCTCTCCCTGCCCCTCCCCCGTTCATGCTCTGTCTCTCTCTGTCCCAAAAATAAAATAAAACGTTGAAAAAAAAAATTTTTTAATAAAAAAAATTAAGATTTAAACAAAAGTATACACTAACAGATATCAACCAGGACTGAAAAAATAAATGTAATAAATAAATAAATAAATAAATAAATAAATAAATAAATAAATAAACAAAAGTTATAAGTCTCAGCTAAAAGGAACCAATGCTTCAACAATGAGGATAAAATAAACTTTCTGGATAAGGACATTAAGATCCAGACACTTCTCATCTGCATATTAAAAGCATAGTAAGATACCATTACATACCCATTAGAATGGCTAACAACAAAAAGATGAAGGACCTGCTGGGGTGTGGAGCTCTCATACGTTGTATGCAGAAATGTAAAATGACAAAACCACATTAGAAAATCTTTGGGGAGTTTCTCCGGAGTTAAGTGTAGATCTATCTCATGACCCAGTAATTCCACTCCTAGAAATTGAGCTAAGAGTCCTGAAAACATATGTCCACAACAAAAGCTAGTCCACAAATATTCATAGAAGCCTTACTCACAATACCCAAAATAACCAACCCAAATGTTCATCAACAAGTGAACACTCACTAAGCATCAGGGAAATGCAAATCAAAACCACAAGGAGATATATCATCTCACCAAATGGTTATCATTGAAAAACGCAAGAGAGAAGTACCGGCAAGAATGTGGAGAAAAGGGAATCCCCATGTTGTGTCAGTGGGAACGTAAATTGGTGCAGGTAGTATGGAAAACAGTATGGAGTTTCCTCAAGGTACTAACCATGGAACTTTTATATGATCTACCAATTTCACTTCTGGGTATATATCTAAAGGAAACAAAAATCACTATATCAAAAAAGATACCTGCACCCCCATTATTAACAATAGCCAAGACATGGAAACAACCTCAGTGTCTGTCCATAATTAATAGATTTAAAAAATATACAGATATAAATATAAATGCACAGGAATATTATCAAGCCATAAAAAAGGAAATCTGCCATTTGTAGCAACATGAATGGACCTCAAGGGCATTATGCTAATTGAAATAAGTCAGAGAGAGAAAGACAAATACCACATGATCTTAATTACATGTGGAATTTTTAAAAACTGAACTCACAAAGAAAACAGATTGGTGGCTGTCAGAGGCAAAGGAGGTAAGGGGTGGAGGTTTGCTAGGAATGGGTGAAGGTGGTCAAAAGGTACAAACTTATAAAAGTTCTGGGATGTCATATATAGCATAGTGACCATAGTTAATAATACTACATTATATATTTGAAAGTCGCTACAGAAGTAGATCTTAAAAGCTCTCATCACAAGAAAAAAACCTGTAACTATGTGGTGAATGATGTTAAAATGATTTTGGCAATCATTTTCCAATATATACATGTATCAAATCCTTATACACCTTGAGCTAATACAACCTTGTATGTCAATTATATCTCAATAAAACTGAAGAAAAAAAAAAGCAAGCAGCTAAAATGTGGTACATTCATACAACAGAATACAAATCTTCATCTGTCACTTGGTTTACTGCACACATCTTTTAACTGGTGTCCCTTGCCCCCTTCAACCTACTCTCAAAAGCCAAAAGATCCTTTTTAAACTGAAGTAGAATCCTTTTTAAACTTACTTCACATTACTCACCTGCAAATCCTCCAAGCTGCCCATTTCATTAAAAGATAAGATCCTAACAATGCCCTAAGGCCCCCTCGCCATTTGCATGTGATAAATGTATAGATTAAATATGCCCTGTGGCCACATGTCCTCCATATGACCTTTAGTCAACCTAGATTTTCATCTTGTCATCCTAACCCCATTTCCTAGGACCTTACTCCTAAACTCCCTCGCACTCTGCAGCAGCCATACTGGCCTCCTCAGAGCCATTCCTGGGACATGCCCGCCACATTCCTCCCTCAAGGGCTCTGAGCTCCACGCTCCTCCCCTAGTTAACTGCATGGCTCACTCTCTCACCTCATTAAATCCACGCTAATACCACCTTGTGAGGCAGCACCCACCCCCACACCAAAACACACGCACAAGCACACGCACGCGCTTGCACGCACACTGACATAGCCACCATTCCCTGGATTTTTCCCCACTTCATTACTCTCTCTATATAGCACTTATCTCTTTTAACATCCTGTATAATTTATCTGCCAGAAATGTAGACCCTATGAGGGCAGTGATTTCTGTCTTTTGTGTGTGTTTTTTTTCTTTCATTTTTTCCTTGTATCCCAGAACCTAGAATGATTCCTGGTACAAAGTACATACTTATGTTGGCCAACGGAAAAAAAAAAAAAAAAAAAAACCAAGAACTTTCTGGATAATTTTTACCTTTGGGAAAGAAGATAATTTTATATTCAGGGCTGCTTCACATTTAGACATACGTGATAGATCTTTAAATCTTCTAGCACCAATTCTAAAACCGGAACTTCTCTTCACATAATTATTTGAGATATACTGCCAGAACACTCACAGTTTAAAATCATAAGAATTTTGGGGCTCCTGGGTGGCTCAGTCAGGCGACCGACTTTGGCTCAGGTCATGATCTTGTGGTTTGTGAGTTCGAGCCCCACGTTGGGCTCTGTGCTGACAGCTCAGAGCCTGGAGCCTGCTTCAGATTCTGTGTCTCTTACTCTCTCTGCCCCTCCCCCACTTGTTCTCTGTCTCTGTCTCTCAAAAATAAATAAATGTAAAAAAAAATTTTTTTTTAAATCATAAGAATTTCAGCTTGCTGGTCAAGTACTTCCTTTGAAAGAATAAAGTCCAAATGCTATAGTTTTAGTGACTACCCTGAACACCTGACCTATCTTGGGAAAGAAGTCAGGTGTTTTGTACTAACACATGACCAGCAACCTTAGGCCCCTGTCCTTTTCTTTTTGCCTTAGTATCTGACAAGGGCCAAAGCTAAGGAGAGTGAGCTAGACATTCAACCCTACGAAATGCAAAATGTTTCTAGCGGCTATTAGGCCAAACCCTGAGACAGATGGATGCCTTCTTCCTCACTAACCATATTTCACTAAATACTTTTCATCTAATTTTGCAATCCAAGTGTTCCTAAGTTTCCAAAGTGTCTCTGTAGAGTGCAGAAGAAATAATCTGACTTGTTAACTGCACCATGAAATACAGATTCTAGTTACCTTTAATATTCTCTCTCAGGTCATGACTATCAACAGCTTTCCATGACCTGGGATGCAGAGAGGCCCCACCTGCTGAACTGACCTAGCAACACCCGACTCTGTTTTTGCTTATTGTTACATGGAAAACACACATAAAACATTATACAGCCCCTGCCAACACGCTCAGAGCCCACATGGGGAGGGAGACACTGATAAAGCAAGGTCAGTAAAATATCAATAGTGAGGAAATGAGTTATTAGAGAAACATGAAAACCTATAAGACATTTAATTGGAGAGGTCAATCAGAAGCAGCACAAAAGAAAGAAAACGCAGTCTAGTACTTGCATATACACATGATATTTTGGGAAAATGGCATTCTCTTCTAGGACAGTGTTGATATTTTTTATGTACATTTCTACATTTTTAATGAATTTGACTCTTTGTAGGTACTGAATGTTTCAACATCATTTCCCGCCCCCCCCCCCCCCCCACTATTATTATACTGTAAACTCCTAAGTGGAGGACTGAGTGATGGTGATTTTGTTCTTACTAGAATTCTTCCATGTGACCACTGGGAAAGTATTCTGTGCTCAAAAGAAACTGAGTGACTATCGTCAGCAAACAGAGGTAATAAATAGTAGCAAACAACTACCTACAATCCTGATAAAAGTTCTCTAGGACTGCTACAGGCTTAGTAAATTCCTGTTGCTAACTTGAAATCTGGTACCCCAAAAGAGGAAAGCCATAGCTTTTCACTCAACTCAGTGCTCACCCAACTAGGAAGTGAATATACGGGTCAGGAATGTCTCCAGATGCCATAGAGCACCTCAAACTATACAGTCTAGGTGCAAAATCTAGTCATTCATACCCTAGCTGTGAATCGTGCCAATGTGCAGAACCTGACCATGTCGTACGGAGCCTGATGAGGATTTCATGCCAACTAAAGGCAAAGGTTTTATCCTGTAGCAGCACATAATCTTTAACACAAAACAATGATAATGAAAAAGACTAGCCAAACTAGGGATCGAGAGACTTGTAGTCTACCCCCAGCTCTGCCAGGAATTTGTGATATTCTGCATCCGAGAGTTTCCCTACCAGTGAAAGGGGGTGGGGGGGGGAGGGGGAGATGGTCAATAAGACCTCATCCAGACCCAAATTTCTGTGAGTTTATTTTTGCACCAATGTCAATACAGGAACAAGGAGATGGAAAATCAACTCTACTATTAAACCAAAAATAGTATAAGTCATTGAAATGATTCATTTTCATTAACACACAAGAGTCGATTCAGCAAACAATAAATGAGCAGGGCATTTTTTCAAATGCCTCATAATATCAAGAAAAAGCACAGTGCCACCTTTAGCCAGTACGTTGTTGTTACACCTTCAGTGATCTCACTAAATGAATTTAGATTCAAGTATTAAAAGGCAGACAATAGCAATTCCTCACTCTAGAGAGAAAAACAAAAAAATGTCACTAGATCCCTAGATGCCATGCTGTGGTTTCTCATTATCATGATTAGTTATCACACTCCAAGAAATCCAGGGATATTATAAAAATTATACTCCACCTGACTTCAAAAGAAAACAAATTTTACAAGAACCACAACTGATATTTAAAGGCCTAGGCAAACACTGGAGAAAAATCTGGATAGTAAAAAGCACTAGGGAAAGGTACCTTTGGTCACGAAGCCAGTTCAAAGTCATTCTCCAAGAGCTCTAGATATGCCAAAGTGATGTAGTCCTCAGAATTAGCCTTTTGTCACACTTCAAAAGTTCTCTCTCTTTTTAAATAAGCCGGTGGTAATTCCGTTATATTTGTTAAAGTCCACGTTATCACTATGCAGCCAATTATAAAAGTCCCCAGGAATAACTATGATTGCTTCAAAAGTAAAGTATTTCCTGACTCTGCAATCAGGAAACACACTGATTGTTCAGGACTAAAGAGCAGAAGCTTTAGCTTTCTTTAAAAAGAAACATTTTAAATTTGACAACTATTGTCTTTCTTAAGCTGCTTAAATAATCATAAGTGTCTAAGGCTTATTAATTATGAAGACAAGAGAAGATTATAGTACAATGTCTTTTTTACACAAAAAAAATGGTGAACAGATGAACCTCAGTAAGCACTTAAAATGGATGTAAATATGAGTATGAGAATAAACTTAAACCATAGTTAAAGCAAAAAATAACTAGGCAAATTCTTTTACAATCAATATGAGCTTAACTGCTTGACTCATTGTTAATCATTTTATAATACTTATAGTAGGTACAGAAAAATTTAGATAAGTACAAAAAAGACGGGGGAAAGGATTCTTAAAAGTTGAGGAAATACACTAGGAAACATTTCAAGTAAACTGATAAAGCTGCCTAATGATAAGAACTGAAAATTTAAACTAGTCTCAAAGAGAGACAGTATGGAAAAGAAATATATTTGCTTTGGAAGTAATACATGCCTTTAGGGAGAGGGCAGATTTCCCTCCTAAGTATGTTTTACTCAAACTTTTAAGTGGCACCTGGCTGGCTCAGTCAGAAGAACCTGCAGCTCTTGATCTCAGGGTCATGAGTTCGAGCCCCACAATGGGTATAGAGATTACTTAAATAAATAAAAATTAAAAAAAAAAAAAAAGATCAGTTTAGCATTTGGAGAAAAGACTGATTTGATCACTTGATGTTATAATTTCTGTTTGGCTTTCAAAAGCTTATCTTCAACCAATGGAAAGTGATAAGACAGCATATATGTGCCATGAAATAGTTCACCTATGCTAAGGAAACACTACCCATTACCTGAAAGTGCACAAGTTTTTCCAGCCCCAGTGACTTTGGAAGCATAGTCTGTGTTGTCATTTTTTTTTTAATATTTCTTTTTATTTTTTTAATTTTTTTAACGTTTATTTATTTTTGAGACAGAGAGAGACAGAGCATGAACGGGGGAGGGTCAGAGAGAGGGAGACACAGAATCTGAAACAGGCTCCAGGTTCTGAGCTGTCAGCACAGAGCCTGACGTGGGGCTCGAACTCACAAACCGCGAGATCATGACCTGAGCTGAAGTCAGCGCTTAACCGACTGAGCCACCCAGGCGCCCCTGTGTTGTCATTTTTAAGGTGAGGCTGTCTGACAATCTCAATAAGAAATAAAATTGATTTTTTTAAACCACCTTAACTTTTACCTGAAAGTACTTAAGCAATTCTTTGTATTTGGTTAAAAATATAAATTATAGGGGCACCTGGATGGCTCAGACGGTTGAGCATCTGACTTCGGCTCAGGTCATGATCTCGTGGTTCACAAATTCCAGCCCCATGTCAGACTCTGTGCTGACAGCTCAGAGCCTGGAGCCTGCTTTGGATTCTATGTCTCCCTCTCTTTCTGCTCCTCCCCAGCTCGTGCTCTATCTCTCAGAAATAAATAAAAACATTAAAAATACATATTATTATTTAAGGTAAATTTTGCACGGTAAAAAGAGGTCTCACTATCACTAGGTCTAGATTCAAAATTACTAGAGTAATGCAGGGTTTTTAAACTCACATAATTATAAAACTAAAGGTTCCCTTATGGAATCACTGATCCCCACTATCTTGTTTTATAGATGTGGAAGCAAGCTATTTACATCAAAGTTAAACCAATAAAGGGCGGGGGGGGGGGGGGGGGGGGGAAGGATGACATTGCAGAAAAGAGACTCTTTAGAGCCAAAGAAAGCTGAGTATCTCCGTAACTAAAACCACAATCGACCAAGTTGCGAGGGTTTTGATCCACACAGACTTGAGTCAAGACAGTTTTCCTCTCAGACCAGGCTTCACTTCTTAGATATTCTCAGCCACTTTGCTCCAAACTCATTTTTTGCTCAGCTCTTCTCTAACTGATGTTTCTTGCTGGCCTCTGAGTTAGCCCAAGCTTCAGAGAGGGAAATTCTTAAAACCTTTCTGCTAAATTCTCCCCTTCCATTCTGTCTCACTGCTGCTGTCATTGAATCCTGTTGCTGGACTTGTGCTTTTATGACTGTTGCAAATTTACAAAAGTGCCCTCGGTAGCAGCTGAGTTTGGTGCTAGAGAAAAATAGCATAACAAGATGGAAGATGGGGTAAGGAATAAAATGGTGAAGGACTGGCAAAGGCAGTCCTTTTCAAATTCCCTTCAAGAGGAAAATCACGATTGTACAAGTGGATTCATCCCTAGCATGGTATATTAGAAACATACATAACATGAGGTTAGAAGTCTTGAGTTTAAAGCCCCATTCCAATATCTATTATTATCTGTGGTAAAGACACTACATATCCTTCTCAGCCTCTGGTTTTTCATTCATCTGTAACATGGAAATTGCCATGTTTATTTCAGAGATAATAAACTGGGAAAATTAAATTAAATGTGCAAATGTGCCTGACACAGTGCTGGGACAGCGAAAGTATTTAATAATGTTTAATTATGGGGCACCTGGGTAGTTCAGTCGGTTGAGCATCTGACTTCAGCTCAGGTCATGATCTTGCGGTTAGTGGGTTCGAGCCCCACATCAGGCTTGCTGCTATCTGCCTGTCAGCACAGAACCTACTTCAGACCTTCTGTCTTCCTCTTCCTCTCTCTGACCCTCCCCCCACTTGTGCTCTTTCAAAAATAAACATTAAAAAAGTTTTTTTAATAATGTTTAATTAAATCTACAGTGTAAGTAGGATTTATACTGTAAAGAGGAAGTGAGAAGCTGCTGATAAATTTAAAAAAAAATGTATTGCCTTTCTGAAATTTAAATTGCAGTGGGGGGAATATAATACATAAGTAAAATATAAAGGATTCTAGATAGTGAAAATTGCCAAAGAGAAAATAAGTGCAGGGAAGGGGGACAAAAAATGTGGAGGGAATGGCAGAATAGCCACGATTTTAGAGAAAGGACTCTCTATAAAATATTTGAGTAAAAACCAGAAGTCAGCAAGGTGGTGAGCCATATAGATATCTAGGGGAGGAACATTCCAGGCAGATGGAACACCAAGTACAAGGGCCCTGAAGCAGAAATTTGCCTGGTGTGTTCAGGGAACAAAGAGGAGCCAGTGTGGCAGGAGGAGACTATCACTCACAATGGGAGACTAAAGAGATATCAAAGACTATCAAAGAGGCCACTGCGGAAAACAGGAGGCATCTCAGTCACGCAGGGCCTTGAAAGGACTTTGGCTTTTACTCTTGGTGAGAGCGAAAGCTACTGTAGAGTGCTGAGTTAGATGCTTAAGGGTTCCCATTGCCTACTGTATGGAGGAGAGATGGTAAGGGTAAGGAACAGGAGCCATGGCACCCTCCAGGGTGAGCTAACAGTGGTTCACTGAGGAGCCACAGCCAGGGAAATGGCAAGAACCTGAAGGTTTCTGGATATAATTTTAAAGGCACGGACAAGGGGATCTGTTGATGGATGTATTGTGCCATGTAAGAGAAGGAAAGGAGGCACGCATGAATTTTATGGGCTTGGGCCAGAGGAACTAGAAATATAAAGCTGCGGTGAAACAGGTTGGGGGCGGGGAGGCTTAAGGGAGGAGGAGCATAGGGGCACCTGGGTGGCTTAGTCAGTTAAAGCATCCGATTCTTGGTTTTGGCTCAGGTCATGATCTCATGTTGTGGGATTGAGCCCCCTATCTGGCTCTGCACACTGAGCATGAAGCCTGCTTGGGATTCTCTCTCTCCCTCTCTCTCTCTCTGCCCCTCCTCTCTCTCTCTCTCTCTCTCTCTCTCTCCCTCTCTCTCTCTCTCAAGATAAACTTTTATAAATACATAAATAAACACATACATACATACATAAAATGAGCAGGAGATTAGTTTTAGACTCATTCATTTTAAGACGCTTATAGGCATCCAAACGGAGATATATACATGAATACACATGTCTAGAGCTCAGGGGAGAAGACAAAGCTGAGAAAGAAAACTTGGAAGGTATTAGTATATGGATGGTATTTAAAGCCAGGAGATGAGTTCATCAAGAGAGTATAAATAACAGAGAGCCTGACACACAGACAGCTAAGCAGAGAGATTATCAGCAGGGACCAAGCCCTGAGGCACACAGTGCTTATAGTCTGGCAGATGCAGAGATGTGACCAAAGGAAAATACAGCAAGACCCAGGGGCAAAACCAGGCAAGAATGATATCCTGAAGCCAAGTAAGAAAGGTTTCCAAGGAGGGAGTAAGCAACAGGAGAGGAGAGGTGACTTTGACAATAAAAGTTTTGGTGGGGGTTAGGACAAAGTTCTTACTGGAGTATGTTCCAAAGAAAATTCCAGGAACAAAATCCAAACAATAGGTACATGAAACTTATTAGGGCAGCAGCTGTAGGTACAAATGAGTCAAAAGAGGGTTCTCTCCTAAATGAAGGAAATGACAGCTCCAATATCCAATCGTGAAGAGGAAACTGATGATCTGGAGGAAGAAGGTAGAATTGTGGAAAATGTCCTTAAGTAGGCAAGAAGAGGTAGCATCTAGGGCACACTGGGCAAGTTTGAAGTGATCCAGGCACATGCACAGTTCGCCTCAAGGGAAAGGCAAAGTATAAAGGCACAGATGCAGGAAAATGGGGTGGGTCTCCTGTGACTCCTTGAATTTCCTCAGTAAAACAGAAAGCGTGACCATCAGCTGAGGCGATGATGGGGAAGATCAGAGTATGGAAAACTGAACAATGTAATTCAAGGCTGACTAGAGGCAAAACTGTGAGGCAAAGTTATCTTTAGATCACTCAGGCTACACTTTCTATGCTCTAATGATGTTCAATGTGACCCCTACAACCCTTTCATGGGAAAATGTGCATTTTAATCTAAAGTTGAACGTGTGAACTCACATATCAGGTGAAATTCAGGATTCAGCCAGCAATTAAGAGAGATTTTGTACCTCAAAGCGAAACCATGTAGGTAAACTGCTTTTTCTGCCCAGGATGAGGCTGGGAGCTATGCTATATAAGTAATATTTACATAAGGAATACATTTTGGAAAAAGTTTGCATATAGTTAGGCAAAAAAGAAATATAATTCTTTTTTAATTTTTTTAAAATTTATTTATTTTTGATAGAGAGAGACAGAGCATAAGTGGGGGTGGGGGAAAAAAGAGAGAGAAGGAGACACAGAATCCGAAGCAGGCTCCAGGCTCCGAGCTGTCAGCACAGAGCCCGATGCGGGGCTCGAACCCACAAACCGCAAGATCATGACCTGAGCCGAAGTCAGACACTCAAGTGACTGAGCCACCCAGGTGCCCCAAGAAATATAATTCTTGTAAGAATTATATTTCTTGGGGCACCTGGGTGGCTCAGTCGGTTAAGCGTCTGACTTCGGCCCAGGTCATGATCTCATGGTCCATGAGTTCGAGCCCCGCGTCGGGCTCTGGGCTGACAACTCGGAGCCTGGAGCCTGCTTCGGATTCTGTGTCTCCCTCTCTCTCTCTGCTCCTCCCCCATTCATGCTCTGTCTCTCTCTATCTCAAAAATAAATAAACATTAAAAAAAAAAAGAAATATAATTCTTTACCTTACTAAATAAGAGTAACACAGATTATAAAGTATTTGTATCACTTGTAAAAAATAATTCCATATTTCTTTATTACATATGAATATTTATATAAGTATGACCAAAAAGGTAAAATAAGCAAAGTCATAACAGAGAAAGTCAAATTTCTTACACATATTTAATCTAGAAAGTTAATCTTCTATTTTCTAACTGTAATGACATAGAATAGGGGCATCTAGGAAGCACCCCTGAAAAGAGGTTATTTTTTTAAGCTGGTACCATGAGACCACAGTTTCAAATGCAGCATAGCCCTTCACCCAACCACAGATCATTTTCAATGTGAGATCAACCTATTACTTTCTTACTCAACTAGATGATTTCCTGTCATCTTATTTGTGCTATTATTTGTTTCATACTCACATTTTTAAAAGTAAACAGTTCAAAATTGATTACACTCTAGCCAGCCTAAGAAAAAGAGAAGACAAATTACTACTAGAAATAAAAGAAGGGACATCACTATAGATCCCATGGAAATTAAAAGGATAATAAAAGAATACTATGAATCACTTCATTCTCAGAAATTTGATATCTTAAATGTAATAGACCAAATCCCTGAATGATAAAACTCATACAACAAGAAACAGATGATCTAAATAGGTCTATTTCTATGAAAGAAATTGTATTAATGATTAATAATTTTCCAAACCAGAGAACATCAAGCTGAAATAGGTTCGCTGGTGAATTCTATAAAACATTTAAGAAAAAAATTTATACCAATTCTCTACAATCTCTTTCAGAGGAAAGAAACAGAAAATACTTCCTAAGTCATTTTATGAAGCCAGTTTTAACCTAATACCAAAACCAGACAAAGATATTACAAGAAAAGAAAAACTACAGACCAATATCCCTCATGAACGTAGATGTAAAAATTCTTAACAAAATATTAGCAAATCAAATCCAGTAAATCATAAAAAGAATTACACACCAAGACCAAGTGGGATTTATCTAAAGTATGCAAAAGTAGTTCAACATTTGAAAATCAATTAATGTAATCCATCATATCAACAGATTAAAAAAGGAAAAATCAGGGGTGCCTGGGTGGCTCAGTCAGTTAAGCGTCCGACTTCCGCTCAGGTCACAATCTCACTGTTCCAGGCTTCAAGCCCCTCATCAGTCTCTGTGCTGACAGCTCAGAGCCTGAAGCCTGTTTCAGATTCTGTGTCTCCCTCTCCCTCTCTGCCCCTCCCCCACTGGTGCTCTGTCTCTCTCTCTCTCTTTCTCTCTCTCTCAAAAATAAACATTAAAAAAATAAATAATAAAAAAGGAAAAATCACATGATCATATCAATAGATGCAGAAAAAGCATTTGACAAAATCCAACATCTATTCATTATAAAAACCCTCAGAAAACTAGCAACAGAGGGGAACCTTCTCAACTTGAAAAAGCCTTTCCACAAAAAATTAAAGCTAACAACATACTTAATGATGAGCAGCTCAAAACATTCCCACCAAGATCAGGTACAAGGCAAGGATGTCCATTCTCACCACTCCTCTTTAATATCATACTAGAAGTTCTTGCTAATTCAATAAAGCAAGAAAAGGAAACAAAAGGTTTAAATATTGGGTAGGAAGAAATAAAACTCTCTTTATCCTCAGATGACATAATTGTCAATGTAGAAAACTTGAAAGAATTTGAAAAACAAACAAACAAACAAAAAACACCTCCCAGAATAAGTGATTATAGCAAGGTAGCAGGATACAAGGTTAACATACAAAAGTCATTTGCTTTCCTAAAGGTCAGCAACAAACAAGGGGAATTTGAAAATAAAAGCAAAACACTATCTACATTAGTACCCCCCAAAATTAAACACTTAGTCATAAATCAAACAAGATATGTACAAGGTTTATAGGAGAAAGACTACAGAACTCTGATGAACCTAATGAAAGAAAAATTAGATAAATGGAGAAATAATCCATATTCGTGATTAGGAAGACTCAATGTTGTCCAGAGTCAGAGCTTTTCCCAACTTGATCTATAGATTCAATGCAATCCTAATCAAAATCCCCACAATTTCTTTTATGGATATTGATAAACTGATTCTAAAGTTTATATGGAGAAGCAAACAACTCAGAATGGCCAAGACAATACTGAAGGAAAAGAGCAAAGTTGGAGACCGACACTACACAACTTCAAGACTTACTATATAGCTATAGTAATAAAGACAGTGTGGTGTTAGTGAAAGAACAGATCAATGGAACAGAATAGACAGCCTAGAAATACACCCACATAAATATATGTCAGCTCATCTCTGACAAAGTAGTGAAGACAATACAATAGAGCAAAGATAGTCTCTTTAACAAATGGTGCTGGACAACTGGACATCCCCATGCCGAAAGAAAAGAAAATTACTCTAGACATAGAGTACACCCTTCACAAACTCAATTATTAACTCAAAATGGATTATATACCTATATGCAAATTGCAAAAAATATGAAACTCCAAGAGTGCCTGGGTGGCTCAGTCGGTTAAGCATGTGACTTTGGCTCAGGTCATGATCTCATGGTTTGTGGGTTCGAGCCCTCCATCCAGCTCTGCACTGACAGCCTGGAGCCTGCTTCAGATTCTGTCTGTCTGTCTCTCTCTCTCTCTCTCTGCCCCTCCCCTGCTTGTGCACTCTCTCAAAAATAAATATTTTTAAAAATATATGAAACTCCAAGAACATAGCATAGGAAAAAATTTAGATGACCTTGGGTATAGTGATACCTTTTTAGACACATGATCCAAGACATGATCCATGAATGAAATAATTGATAAGCTGGATGTCATTAAAATTAAAAACTTCCGTTCTACAAAAGACATTATCAGGAGACCAATAGACTGGGAGAAAATATTTGCCAAAGACACTTCTGCTAAAGGACTATAATCCAAAATTTACAAAGAACTAGAAACTTAACAATAAGAAACAAACAACCTAATTTAAGAATTGGCCAAAGACTTTAACAGACACACCACCAAAAAAGATAAACAGACAGCTACTAAGCATGCAGAAAGATGTTCCACATATGTCACCAGGAAATGCAAATTAAGACAACAGCAAGATACCACTACATAGCTATTAGTATGGCCCAAATCTGGAAGACTGCCAACACCAAATGCTGATGAGGATGCAGACCAAAAGAAACTCTCATATGTTGATTGTAAGAATGCAAAATGGTTTAGCCACTTTGGAAGACAGTTTGGTGATTTTTTACAAAACTAAAAATACTGATTTCTTACAAAACGAAACATACTCCTATCCTACGATATAGCAATCACTCTCCTTGGTATTTTTTCAAAGGAGTTGAAAACATCTATTCACACAAAAACCTGCACACAGATATTTATAGAAGCTTTATTCATAATTGAACTTGGAAGCAACCAAGATGTGCCTCAGTATGTGAATTGGTAAACTGTGGTCCATCCAGACAATGGGACATTATTCACTGCCAAAAAGAAATGAGCTATCAAGCCATGAAAAGACATGGAGGAACCTTAAATGCATATTAATATGTGAAAGAAACCCAGTGTGAAAAGGTTACATGCTGTGTGACTCCAACTGTATGACATTCTGGAAAAAGCAAAACTTTGGAGACAATAAAAAAGGGTGGAAGAGAAGAGGGGCGGGGGGAATGACAGGACAGAGCACAGAGAATTTTAAGGAAGTGAAAATACTCTGTGTAGTATTCTAATGATGGATATATGTCATTATAAGTTTTTCCAAATGCAAAGAATACCATACCAAAAACAAACCCTAAAGTAAACTGTTTACTTTGAGTGATCATGATGTGTCAATGTAGGTTTATCCTTGGTAACAAATGCACAATTCTTGTGAGTCATATAATGAGGGTAGCTATATATATGAGGGAGCAGGGGTATCTGAAAAATCTCTGTACACTCCTCTCATTTTATTGTGAACCCTCAATTGCTCTAAAAAAATTAAGTCTTCTAAAAAAAGAAAATAGTTCAATGCCATTGGTATTTGCTCCAAGAAACACTAGAGGGAGCCTTCCTACATGAACTAGGGTACCTAAGCAAAAAAAAAAAAAAAAAAAGCCTTTTGTAATGCTGAAAAACTGTCACTGTTTATGAAACATTATTACTACTGCTCCCATTTTGACTTATAAAATTAACCACTAGCAAGTAAATTAACTGACATTTTAATGGACTAGACAGTTTGGCAATAAAATTAATAAGTCTTCAAATAAAGTTAAACTGAAAAAAATTAGAATATACCAAAATCAGCACTTGATAACCTTGACTATGTCAGATAGTTTCAAATAGGACGTAATAAACATAGTAAGAAAGCTAGGCCTTGCTCCTTTATCATGATCCATGAAAGTACAAAGCCGTCTAAACAAAATGCCAAAAGTGGACACTTTAGTAAGTAGTTCTAATTTATGAAATGTCTGAACTGATGAGAGGAGGATTTTTTTAAGCAAGGCTTATTGGGAAATAGACTGGGCCTGGGGCAAAAAGGGAAGGGAGCGAAGGCTAAGCCCAGAGGGTCCTGGACTTGACTGGCTCTGGCTGAGATCAGTAGATAAAGCTGGAATAGTATCAGGAAGCAAAAAACACCATGCCTTTCTCAGAAACCTATTTTTGTCCTGGCCTTCCTTACTACTTCAGATATTCATACCACTACAACGGAATTCTCACCTTGCAAATGAAAATAATATGAAATTCTTGAACGTTGTTTCAGAGACGTGGGTTAATGTGCACACATTAACTGCTAAATGTGCATAGGTCTCCCTTCTTCAAAGAAGAAAAGTCCTAACTGCTGGCTACTCCAGGATAAAAAGGAAAACGTGCATTCACTTATTTCCAGTATTAGGCTGGAAAGAAGGACACTAGTAAGCAAGCAGATGCCTAATCTCTGACCTCGGCTGGCATTTTCCGTGGGTGAAGGAAAAAATACAGTGTCCACACAGTGACTATGCATGCTGGAGCTCTATACTACGCTATCTCCAATCCCACAGTAGAATTAAACTCCTGCAAACAACATAAGTCATAATGGAGTATGCCTGATATGGCTGCTCCTAGTACAATGAAAAATTAGTATGTATAATCAAATCTTACAGCAAGACTTTCATTTCTGGTCCTCATTCTTTCTTCTTGTTTGTGACTATGGTGAACATCACCTAGAAAAGATTCTGATCAGAAAATACTTTTTTTTAGAACCCATACTAGCTTTTCAAAGATATTCCTCTTTGTTCATTAAATATCAAAGATCTCTTCCCCCATTCTCACCTCCCCCCACCCCGTGCCTTGTGTGGTCTGACTAAATACCAAAAGAGAGCATATAATTTCAGTGACTCAACCCCGTTTCTTATTGACTGCAGAAAACAGTAGGAAGTTTGAGCCTTTAAGAGTCCTGAAGAAAACATCCTTTCTAGGCATCTCATAGACATCTGACTGAAACCAGATTAATAAATATAATACTTCCAAAGAAATAAACCTCTATTTTTGAAGTCTCTAAAATGTCACCATGTTGCTTGAAAGCCACCTGGAAAGAGGGCACTGTCATAAGTAGCCTTTGCCCATTATAAACCAGGCCCTATTCACCCAAGAATATGTCCTGTAGATCTATCTCCTATCCCCTTTGACACAACTCAATCACATGACATCATTACCTTTCAATTAATTGATCTTCCATGATTCTGTTAAGATTTCAAGTAAACTTTGGTAACTCAGCATATGAAAGCTCCCCTACCTCCCACAAAAGAAAAGTATTTTTACTTAACAAATTTCACGTATGTCAAACATTGAACTGCCAAATTTTAATTCCTTGAGGATAACTCTCACTTTAGAATTTTAAAGAGAATATGTGACACTGAAATGTTTTTCATTATATAATAGCCTTAATTTTCTAATACTCAAAATGCTTCAGGGGCACCTGGGTGACTCAGTTGGTTAAGCGTCCGACTTCAGCTCAGATCATGATCTCACAGTTGGTGAGTTCAAACCCCGCATCAGGTTCTCTGCTGTCAGTGAAGAGATCACTTTGGATCCGCTGTTTCCCTCTCTCTCTGCCTCTCTCTCTCAAAAAAAATAAAATTAAAATAAACATTGAAAAAACACCTCCTCCTATCTATTAAATGAATTCATGATTACACCAATGGGTCAATTACAATCAACATGACTGAAGATAAATTCAGGAAATCTGTTCAATGGCTACTAATAACTTGCCTGCATAGTATGTTAACGTGGCCAGAATTCATCTTCATAAAAATTCCAAAAACGGGATCTGAGCTGTATCTTGCCAAATTCACAACTTCAGAGTCAGAAAGTAAATTCAAAGTAAACTAGCAGTCCTCATTTTTTTCATATATGGACTATTTTCAAGGAAGAATAATATTCTTATCATAAATCCTTTATGAACGACTTATCAGCTGAATTAGGCACTGCTTTATCTAAATGGCACCAATCTTAATTTACAACAAATAGTTCAAGAAGATGTTGCCAACCCTTGTACACAACCTCACACTGGCCCAATCTCTCTATCTCCCACAAAGTAGGCCACAATGAAGGGCATGTAATCCAAGCTGGACCAGTGACAGACACAGGGGTGGGTATGTGACACAAGACTGGTCAATCTGAGTCACTCAGATTTTTCAACAGAAAATAAGACTAATATTTTTCAAACAGAAAATAAGACTAGCTGTTTTCAATATACATCCTCAAGCTATTGAGGAAGTTAGTCTGGTACCACAGGTGGCCATATCCCTTTGCTGGAGAAAGCTAGTCTAGGGTAACACAGAAATGAAACGTGAAATGAAAAGAAAATTGAAACCAAGAGATGAAGAGAAAGAGCCCTGTGAGGTCATGTCCCTGGCTGTAGACATCCTTGGAAGTGTGGCTAATTAGCCCCGGCTCTCCTCCAATTCTAGGGGCCACACAGAATCCTTTCATATGGGTGGGTGGTGGTTTTCACCTTCGCCTCTAAGAGTCCTACTACTATACAAGTCTATGTGGATTGCTGGGATTGGGTTCATCTGCCATGATGAAATCCAAAATAACAACTGGTTACAGAAAACACAAGTTCAATTGCCTCTCACATTAAAGTCCAGTGTGCAATACAAGCTTGTTTTGGTACTTCATCATGTCATTAAATATCAAAGATGCAGGCACTTTCTACCTTCTTGTTCTGAATTTGGGGACCACTCATGGTCCAAAAGAGTGGTAAGTGAATTCCAGGAAGCAGGACGCAAAGAAGGAAAGAATAATGAGAAAAAGAGAGCAAGGGTATGCCCCTCGCAACACACACACACACACACACACACACACACACACAGGCACACAGGCACGCAGGCACGCAGGCACACACACATGCACATAATGAACACTTTCTTTTAAAAGCTGCCACATAAAAATCCTGTGTGCATCCCACTGGTCAAAACTAGAGGGATTCCTAGCAGGAAGAGAGACTAAGAAATGTAGTCCTGACTCTGAATGGCCATGTACCTAGAATAGAATTCTATCACCAAAGAAGGAAGAACAGACTGAATCAAGAACAACGTGCATTCCTGCCATGATTCCCAATGAACTATCAGAGAAAAGGCATCAGTCAGAGCCCCCCAATGAAGACAAACTAGAGATACATATGTCAGATGTATTTAAATCATATAATCATTCTAAAAAGAAAGGGCTCAAGTCAAAGCTGAAGAAATATGCCCTTAAATATAAGACTGATCTAATTGTTCCAAAACTTTCCCAGTTGAAGAAGTCAAAAACCCTCAAAGACAGTCATGGGACTATAACTTCTCAGTCAAAGATAATAAAGCACTTCTTTTTTTTTTTTAATTTTTTTTAACGTTTATTTATTTTTGAGACACAGAGAGACAGAGCATGAACAGGGGAGGGGCAGAGAGAGAGGGAGACACAGAATCGGAAGCAGGAAGCAGGCTCCAGGCTCTGAGCCATCAGCCCAGAGCCTCACGCGGGGCTCGAACTCATGGGCTGTGAGATCGTGACCTGAGGTGAAGTCGGACGCTTAGCCAACTGAGCCACCCAGGCGCCCCAATAAAGCACTTCTGATAGTACTATCAGTAAGCTGCGTCTACAGTCATCACTGAAATTTGTAAGTATTTTTTCCAAATAGAGCCATGTTAGTCTGGTGGTCTCTATGTAAACTTTTACATGTCTGTAGAGAGAGATACATGTCTGTGGAGCAACCCACAAATAACCACCTAAAAGTTATTTCAAACAGTGGTGGGCTCCTACACATATTATTCTGGTGTAATCACAAAGCACTAAGACCAACTAATAAGTACAGTTAAGATAAATTAAATTGTTAATTATGTTTCATCTTGGGAAATACAGTCAATTCATTCCAGCATGACAAACACAGGGAACAGTCACCTTTTAAACCAGCATTTGTCTCATTACAAGAATTTACTGAGCAGCTTACAGTTAACTATGTTGTCTGTAACTTTTCATTTTAATCTTTTGGAGTCTGTATTATAGAGATGCCTGACTTCATAAGTGGTATATAGGAGGTATAACAGAAACGTTTGTGGCTGGTTTAAAGTATTAACATTATACCTTCCGTGTAACACAGTGGAATCCTCCTGTTCCTAGCCAGCTACCAAATATCAAAAACTACTTGCAGGGTGGAGTGGAGAGCCTTCAACTTCAAACAGAACCTTCAACTTCAAACAGGGTGACGCAGCTAAATGTCAAATATGCCCCACATTGTCTCTGGGAAATACAGCATTTGTGAGGGCTGGGACCCTGCAAGGGTGACTGCTATAGCCACGTGCTTTCGTGCTTTATTCTCCAACACTACAGAAGAAGAGGTCAATGCATGTGCTAGTCTACCTACAAAAGCTTTCTTTTCAATCATTTAGGACTGTCCAGTCCAATAGGTTAGCTCATAGCTACAAGTGGCTACTGGGCACCTGGGATGAGTCTAGTACAACCACAGAAAGAATTTTAAAATTCTAATAATGTTAATCAATTTACATGCAAATTTTAAAACAGATGCCCTATTCAGTTACTAGAAACTTTAAAGTATGATTGGAACAAATTGCTATGTCAATCTTCTTTTCCAACTCTTAAGTTTAATGTACTCTAAATATAGATCCAGCATTTCCAGTGCAAATTTAGATTCTGAATTCAGAGGTGCTGGAAATGTAACATACCTACTGGATTTCAAGGACTTACTACTAAAATGTAATATATTTCATTAGTAATTTTTTTATTACATGTCTAAATCATAACATTTTGGACATGATGGCTTAAATAAGGTACATTAATCTCACCTATTTCTTTTTACTTCTTTTAATATGGTTACTAGAACATTTTAAATTTACATATATAGCTCACATTATATTTCAGCGGAATGGCAATGCTTTAGATTTCTGTTCTCTATGTATCCTTCAAGGGTGAAGTTAAGTGACATGAACTCTATGCAAATGCTATCCTGAATTCTTTAAATAGAAATGTTCTCCCCACACACACAAACAGCATACAGTAAGCACTAAATAAATATTCACTGAATAAACTTCTAAGACATTCTTTTCATCCTCATGGTACTTACTACATTCTCACTTGTATATAATTAATCTTCTTGCCTTGTGTCTCCTAGAAGATTCTAAATTCCTTTCCTAGTAGTCTCTCTCATCTCATTATGTATTTCCTGCAGTCTGTCGGCTGCCTGAACTATTCGTTTTCATCTACTGCTCTCCAGCATTTAAACCATTTCTAAACTTATCACCAGTGAACTAACATACTCCTTCCTGGACAGCCCTGCAGCATTACACCAAATCAACTTGACAGTATCTCAAATACTCAACTTCAACTTGGCAAAATGAAAAGATGAAGGAAAAAGCAGTAAAAACAAAAACCCATTCATTGCAAAAGACACAAAAATGAGCCCAAAGATTTGAATATCCAATTACAATAAAAGACTTCTTCATACAAATACCAGTTAAACAGCTTTCTTATGATTCGTCTACAAGTTTATGGGTTGATTCAGGAAAAAAAAGAACTTAAAGAGTATTCCTTCAACATTTCTGAAGTAGACGAATAAAAATAATCCTTACATCTAAAAACAAACAAATTTCAGTGTGGTTAAAAGAACCTACAGAAAAATCTTTCAGGAACCCTCTTGCCTTTATTAAATATACCTAAAAATTTTGGAGACTATAAATATTGGATAAACACATAAGGTCTCTTTGAGCCTAGTGAATAGAATATGAAGAACATTGGGGCGCCCGGGTGGCTCAGTCGGTTGAGTGGCGAACTTTGGCTCAGGTCATGATCTCACAGTCTGTGGGTTCGAGCCCCGCATAGGGCTCTGTGCTGACCACTTGCTCAGAGCCTGGAGCCTGCTTCGGATTCTGTCTCTGTCTCTCTCTGCCCCTCCCCCGCTCATGCTTTGTCTTACTCTGTTTCTCAAAAATAAATAAATGTAAAAAAAAAGTTTTTAGAATATGATGAACATTAAAAGATCACTAATAAATCTTCCATGCAAACTGCCTCTAGGGCATATCAGCAGATGGTAAGATGTCCTGAGAGAACCAGAAACAAGTGAGAAGAAAAGGGCCATGCCGCTCTTCAGCCTGAAAGCCCTTTTGCCACTGTTTCCCATCAGAGAAACTTCCCTCCCTTGCCCTTTCCAACTGTTGCCTGACCCTAGCGCCCAGCAGCAAACAGCAAGACTTCCCTCCAAATCACCTACCGCACTCAGCGCTTCCCCACCCCACACCACCCCCAAGAGCACTTAGCGTGCTATATTTAGCCCCCCAAAGGTATCTCCCCCCACCACAGATGTGTCTCATGCCTTTTTACTCTATCCCCAGCACCAGGCTTACCACATATGGCTCCTACTCAATATATGTTTGCAAAACGAGTGAACAAATGAATTAGCAAACACATAATCAAGGAGAAAATGGTGGCTCTACTCATCTTCCTAAATCAGAGTACTAACCAGGTTCTTGCCTAAACCCACAGTGTTTTCACTTGGGAAAACTGTACTAATCAAATTATGAAGGCCACCTGAAAAGCAGATGCCCACTTCAAAAGAAAAGCTATGAGAGCCACTGATAGCTGGCTATCACTGATAGCTCTCAGTGATCAGTGTGACCACTGATAATTTAAACACATGAACAATTTGAAAGTGAGTATTCGGCAAAGTTAGACCTTTATAAATAATATTTTCTATGGACTTTGTGCACTTTCTAGTAAAAAATAGCTAATGTTTATCAAGTACTTGTTATGTTCCAGGCACTGTTCTAAATGCTTTGTATATTTTATCTCTTTTAATCCTCAGAACCATCCTTTGAGATAATTCTATTATTATCTTCATTTTACTGATAAGACACTGCCCTAGATTCTGCAGATTTACTTAACCCACTCACTAAATCATCTTAACTGAAGCAAGAAAGTGAAGATGACAATTTTCAAATTGAGAAAAGGATGAGATCAAAGGCTGTGTGATTAATACTAAAAACTAGACATCAAAACTGTCACATCTGTGTCAGTACTGACTTGTGATTAACTGTGTACACCAGAAAGTCACCATGTCCTGCTATGATCTGAAACAATTTAAAGTATTTTTATAAACATCATTATAATTCCATCTTCCAGGGCTTATTCATTAATACTAGACAGAAAACAAAAGGACTAGTAAAGCTGTTCACATATGGCTGCATTGTCAAATACCAGTATCTACTTGGTCAAGCTACCAGTAACACCTTTTTTTTGTTTGTTTAATTTTTCTTAATGTTTATTCATTTTTGGGAGACAGAGAGAGAGCACAGCTGGAGAGGGGAAGAGAGAGACAGACACACACACACAGAATCCGAAGCAGGCTTCAGTCTCTGAGCTGTCAGCACAGAGCCTGACTAGGGTCCTGAACCCACGAACTGTGAGATCATGACTTGAGATCAAGTTGGACGGTTAACCAACCCAGCCACCCAGGAACCACCCCCCGCCCAGTAATACCTTCTTAAACAGGCAGGATTCAACTCTTTTATGATCACGTTATATGTTTACTATAGTTTCATATGTTTTTATAAAAATAACACATACTGTAAAATAATCAAATGTGGTTTTTATATGGCTTTGTTTTCTTTAATGATATAACCTCACTAAAAAAATAAAGTCATAAAGATAAGTACAAATAAGAAAATACTCATGCAGAGACTACCACTACTGAAATTTTAGTCTCATATGTACATATAGTTAGTAGATGTATAATTTTTTTGAACTGTGAACTCTCGGTGGTGAAGAATACAGTGACCACTAGTAGAGTTTGGTGCCACTACATTGATTCACAGAAAAGCACAAGCAGTTTTATCTACCATGGTTTATGTACCAGCCATGCAAATGTCAACACAGTGAGAAGAACACATAACATCTTCACATTAGGACGAGTTTGGTGACCCACCAAAAGTATCTCAGGGAACCCCACAGTTCTCCAATCACATTTGACAACTGTGGTTATACAGCATTCCACCAAGCCCACAGTAAGAAAGTATTTGACACTGACCTAATCTCAGATGCATTCAATTATCTACTAAACTTATGGGCAGAGAAGTCATAATCAAAATATAATACCTTCCAAAATTATTCTAACAGGCTCCAATACCTGCTCTCCAATTTACTGGCTGTGTAGCCTTATGCAAATTTATTATTAACTTCTTAAAACTTTAGGGGCTTTTCATGTATAAAATGGTTTAATGACACCTATTAAAATGATTGTTGTAATATATGCTTGGCACACGATGAGCACTCGCGAAATGGTAGTATTGTTACTCACCATCTAGTCTGGGTTCAAATATTTTTTTTAGTTGACAGACTGCATATGCCAGACCCTTCTTCTTATACTTAAAACTGGGCAGCAATATGCTTATTTAAATCCTATCTTTATGACAACTAGAACCATACTTTGCCAGGAATATTCCGACCACAGCCGGGACCTGCTGCTGTCAGTTATCTACCCTGCAGCCAAAATGAATCATAAACAACCTTGAAAGAGATTCAGAAAAAAAGACAAAAGCATTAATCATAGTATATATGTTTCGTATTTAAGTCACAACCACATCTCTTCCCTATGTACTTTTGTTAATTTCAGAGGCTACTGTTAGGTTTTTTCTTTTTTGTTTGTTCAGAAAAAGCACTGTGTGTAACATACTAGTTTGTAGAAGAGCTTACTTTTATTTTACTGTTGTATTTCCAGAGTTAGGTTTCTTTTTTGTTTTAATATTACAGATTATAAGACACAGTTAAGCAAACTAAATAAATACTATAGAACAAAAAAATAGACTAATCAAATCATTTTATAATTTTAAGAAATCATTTAATCAATTCAGAAATAGCAAGTATTATAATTTATAAATCCAATTTTAATAATCCAGTCAATTTTGTTATAGTCTGGTTGGCTACTGAATATCAATTCTAGGCATCAAGACAATTGTGTTAGTCAGTGGAGACAAGGGACACCAGAAAGTGTGGGCAGATAAAGGCCTGAAAGTTAACAAGTTAAAACAGAAGACTATGGAAAATTATCAGCAAATCAGAAGTCTGGGGTCCCGGAAGTCACAAAAGGAATAAATCCAGAACATGGGTGATTAAGCCAAAAATTTTAAACGGAAAAGGGCAAAACAGATTAAATGGAAAGTCAAGTCTTATCCAGGAGATCAAGTCTATGTCCAGAGAGATCAGGATGTGGAATTAACTGAGACAGGGCTTTCTTTCACTAACCCAGCACCAGAGATCAAGAGTGTTTTTAAGATGCCACTAACTTCTGACACCAGGGGACTCTCTTCCTGCCACCTTCAGCAATCTTCATTCACCTTTGGGATTTGCATCTCATTTACCAATGTCAGAGTTAAAATGCAATCAATGAAGTAAACTAGAATCTAACTTTAACGTTATGACTTACCAACAGTAATCCCTCAAGGCTTGGAATGACGCATGTGAACTTCAGAGAGACTTAGCTAAGGCCACACTCCCTGACCACACACACACCTTGAACTTCAAGATGCCATCACCTCTTACTTAAGGACAGTGCTGTAACAATTCTACCCCCTCTCTCCTGCAGCAATTTTTCCTTCTCTACTTTATCTTCTCCATTGGTTTACAAACATGCTATTTTTTTCTCTCATCCTAAAAGAATTCTTTTTTTTTTTTAACATTTATTTATTTTTGAGACAGAGAGAGAGAGAGCATGAACAGGGGAGGGGCAGACAGAGAGGGAGACACAGAATCTGAAACAGGCTCCAGGCTCTGAGCTGTCAGCACAGAGCCTGACGCGGGGCTCGAACCCACAGACCACGAGATCATGACCTGAGCCGAAGTTGGCCGCTTAACCGACTGAGCCACCCAGGTGCCCCTAAAAAAATTCTCTTAATCCCAGTTTTCTAACTATCAGCACTAATTCTTTCTCCTCCAGTCATAGTTGAACTCCTTGGAAAAGTTACTAGCACTCACTCTCTCTATATTCTCTTCTCCCTTTCTTTCTTTTTAATGTTTATTTATTTTTGAAAGAGACAGACAGACAGAGAGGGCACAAGCAGGGGAGGGGCAGAGAGAGAAGGAGTCAAAGAATCTGAAGCAGGCTCCAGGCTCTGAGCTGTCAGCACAGAGTCCGACACAGGGCTCAAACCTACAAACTGCAAAATTATGACCTGAGCTGAAGTCAGACGTTTAACCAAGTGAGCCACTCAGGCACCCCTCACTTCTCCCTTTCCTTCTTGAACTCACATCAGTTAGACAATTGCTCCCATCATCCCATCAGAACAGACACTGTGGCTGCCACATTACTAAATCCAACACTTAATTCTCAGTCCTCTTTTGAGAGCCCTGGTCATGTCTCCCTTTTTGGAATGCTTTCTTCCCTTGGCTTCCAGACAGCACACTGTCCTAGTTTTCCTCCACGTCCCTGGCTTTCCTTTCCTAGTTTCATTTGCTGGTTCCTTATCATCTCCCAGAACTCAACCTTGGAGCTACTGAGGGCTCATGACCGGCCCTCTTTTCTGCCTACACCCGACCCACTTAGTAATTTCATCTCATCTCGCAGCTTGCAAGAGTGTACACTACTTGATTCCTCTGAGCTCATCTCCTACACTCTCCCCTACTTGGTTGGCTCCAGCCAAATGGCCTCCATATTATGACACCTTCAACAGACCAGTAGGCTTCCTCCTTAGGTTTGTGAAACTCCTGCCCCTCTCCCCCACCTCCTTTAGATCATTCCTCAGCTGTCATCTTCTCAGTGAGAACTTCAATGGCCACCCTCCCTAAAACTAACTCTCTCTCATACTACCTCATCCTTTCTCCATTCCTTCCTCCTTGCCTCCATCCTACATAATTTTTCTCCTTAACAATTATCATTATTTAACATACGATATATTTTGCTCCTAAGTTTTTCAACATCTGTCTTTCCACACTAAAATACAAGTCCAATGAAGCCAAAGATTTTCAAAAAATAGATATTTGTTGAATAATAATCAAAACACCTTATTTTAAAATGCATACATACCTGGGGCACTAGGGTGGCTCAGTCAGTTAAGCATTTGACTCTTGATTTCAGCTCAGGTCATGATCTCACAATTTGTGAGATCAAGCCCCATGTTAGGCTCCAAGCTGACAGCACGGAGCCCGCTTGGGATTCTCTCTCTCCCTCTCTCTCTGCCTCTCTCCTGCTCGCCCTTTCTCTCTCTCTCAAAATACATAAACATAAAAAATAATAAATAAATAAATAAATATATAAATAAATAAACAAATAAAATACACACCTAATGACACAAAAAATTGCCATATTTGAAATTTTAAATAGTATGTTCCAAATAGTACCATAAATATCATCATATCGTCCTTCACACTTCACAATTTATTTCTACTTCATTACCACAAGTCATTCTCTATCACAACCCTCAGATGATCATTTCCTATAGTTTCATTTATTCTCTGGTAACCTTAATCCAAAGGCAGAAGAGAAGGCTCCCTGCAGCAGACAATCCATTTTTAATTTAATGGCACTTATGAGACCACCTGGCATAAATTCTTAAAAGTGCTTCTAAATTCCACTACACCATCTCCCCATCCCTTCATTTATCTTCTCATACTTTCCTCGAGCCACTGAAGACATTTCTCTTCCCTTCTCTAGAGTTAGTCCTTCGTTTTTACTGAGCCCCTAATGCATTTCTACTTTACTACAAACTCCAAATTGTATAATATATCCTCTTCTTTAAGACTTCCAATCATTTCTTCCCTGTGGCCTTCATCTCTTTTATAATCATAAAACATATGAAAATTTAAATTTAAAATACACACACACACACACACACACACACACACACACACACACAACACAGAGCCTTTGTTTGATGTTACTACTCAGTTATTAGTTCCCTTTGCTGCCAAGCTCTGAACATGAGGCAGTCATTTCTTAGACACTGTTCAAACACTTGCCTTCTTGCTTTTGGCCTTCATTCTACTGTGTTGGTCTCTGGAATGTTCCACGTAACCACCTATTTTCTCAACCTTTAATATTTATATAATAAATATTATATAGGGCTTATTGTATGCCCCCCTGTTCCAACTATTTTACAAGTATCAATCAATGGATATCCTTTGCTCTACTGGATCTACCAGACAATTCCCACTACTGGCCACTTGGCTTTCTATACATAGGCCATGTCTACAAACAGCAGACTTCCAGTGCATGGCAGATGGGGGTTACCCAGCCCTGTCCCAGTCCTTACTCCCAAAGTTATCCACATGTATGGTGTGAAAAGGTTGTCAAGTTGTATTGCTGGCAGTGGTTTGAGGAATTTCAGGGGAAGGAGATGTACTAATTTTTAAGTCTGAAAATTGTTCAGAACCATTAGGCCAAATATTAAAATGAACCTTTTGATACAAAGAGACAACAGACCAAGAGAGAAATTTGTAGGTTACACATTCTTGGGTAAAGTCTTTAAATGGTATAAGTAAGAGTCTTTCTTGAATAATTCAGATATTTACTTGCCTAGAAGATGAGTTAGTTTACTGAATTAAAGGAAAACAATAACAGGAATGGGACCACATGTAATTAATTTCATTCAACAGACACTTATTGCACAATTATATGTCTAAAACTCTTGCTAGATTTGGCAGTAGGGGGATAAAAAACCACTGCCTTCAGAAAGATCACGTCCAGTATAGAAGTTTCCAAGTATGCAAACAATTGTTTATGGTCAGAAAGTTGGTGGGTAGAAGTGTGTGAACTAAAAAGTAAGTTCATCAAATTTCAATGTATTTTCTGAAATGAATATTGCTATTTCTTTAAGTATTAAAGCAGCTTTGTGAGGGAATCTTAAGGATAAAAGTATAAGTTCCCTAAAAGTCAAAGAAATTGGAACCCTGCAGGTGCACGTACTTGTCTCTATCTACTTGGCAGTAAGTTAGAGCTGAAAAGGATATATCTCCTGCTACATACTTTTTTTTTCTTTTGTTTTATTATTTATTTTTGAGAGAGAAAGAGTACACAGATGCACATCAGTGTGGGAGGGGCAGAGAGAGAAGGGGACAGAGGATCCAATCTGAAGCGGGAGCAAGCCCTACATCGGGCTTGAACTCACAAACCGTGAGATCATGACCCGAGCTGAAGTTGGACGCTCAACCGACTGAACCATCTAGGCGCTTCACACATACTTAAAAAAATTTTTTTAATGTTTATTTATTTTTGAGACAGAGACAGAGAGAGAGCATGAGCGGGGGAGGGTCAGAGAGAGGGAGACACAGAACACAGCCAGCTCCAGACTCTGAGCTGTCAGCACAGAACCCAATGCAGGGCTCGAACCCACAGACCACAAGATCATGACCTCAGCCAAAGTCGGATGCTTAACTGACTGAGCCATCCAAGCACCCCTCACATACTTTTTTAAAAAATGAGTAGCGAGGTTTACAGGTCACAATAAGCATCCTTCCAACATTAAAGTAAAATATCTGTATACTAGCAAAGGCCATTTATGAAGATTTCTTATATCACTTGATATCACTAGATACAGCAAACCTATAAACAGTTTATGAAGTTCACAACCCACTAGAGGGGGGAAAATGGTATCTTTGTATGTACTGAGGCTCCAGAACTAGTTAATTTTTGCTCCTTCCATTTTAATTGGTCAGTTTAAGTAAACCTCCTCATTTATATACAGGATCAGGTTGTTTTTGCAACCCACTGACTGGACTTCCGACAGAGTGCCTTATTGGTCTCATGACCGGCTATTAATTTAGTTTCTGCTTCGAAGCAATCTTTTCCACAAGGTCATTTCATATGTTTATAATTTATGTAAAAGGTGAATGCTTAATCCAGTTTCCTTCATTAAAAATCACCGATGTCAAATCTCACACCTTCCGAGGCGCAGAAAAAAACTCAGTAAAGCCTCACAGACAATTTCATTCATTATACTAAAATAATAAAGCACATTTTTCTTCCAGGCATGACTGCTGTCAATGGAGTTTATAGCTCGACCTTTTATTATCTCAACAGCGGTTTCAAAGGAGGAGTGACAGAACTGACCTAAGAGCACCACTGCTCTTGTTGACGATGTTTTAAAAGGATAAAGCCCAGGTTCACCTGCAGAGACAAACCTTCCTGAAAAAAGAGTTTTAGCAATCTATGTTTCTCCAGTAACAAAGCAAAGAGAATCTTAAATAAGAACTAAGAGAGGATACTCCAAACATTTTTGTGGATTTTTATTTTCCTCAAAGACTATCTGTTTCACAATAATGATTTCCATTTAGGGAAAATTTTACTAGTCTGTTGTCTAGTGTAGTTAATTATCAATAAATACACCCAATAACTATAATGTCTGATTGCAATTTCTACGACTCAAAATTATGAATACCAAAAATAAAAACTTAAACAACAATGACAGAACAGACAAATGGGAGCTCATAACACAGACTTGGGAGTCTAGGTGGGGGACAAAAAATAAGTATTCACACCCCTTACATTTATTTATAGCATAATTAGGAGACAAAGTTCTGAGTACTTAAGTGTTTCTTTTCCTACAATATTTTTAAAAATTGTGGTCACAGAATAGACACATTTTCAGATAAGAAAAGATTCAGAAGATTTACCCATATAAGGATTTTGGAGAAGTTATTTAAAGATATACTTGAGCAAAACAAGAGTAAAATAAGAAACAGGAAGTCATGAGATGTAGGGAATAGTGAATCCACGCTGGAGAGCTATGCCACAGAGAACAGCACCATGGGTCCCCCCTGAAACAGGTTAACAGAGACTCGAGCTGAAGAGTTTCTAGGAAACAAAGGGTTTCAAGATGAGTTAGTGTGCTGGAGATACAAGAAGAATTTAAGGATAGGATTAAAGCACAGAAGGAAAAAAAAAAGAATTGGTAGAGACTTATAATTTTAAATGTTCAAATTTTAAAATCAATCTACAAGCATGAAACTAATTACAGGTACTTCATGTAATGATCGATTTTAACAAGAATAAAAAAAAAAAAAAAAAGGTAGAGGAGCACCTGGCTGGCTCAGTCAGTGCAGCATGAAACTCTTAATCTCAGGGTCATGAGTTCAAGCCCCATGTAGGTGTGTACCCTCCTTAAAAAAAATTTTTTTTAAAGTAGACGAAGCAGAAATGGAGGAGATAAAAGCTAAAGTGGCAGGGCAGACATAAAAATGTGCGCAGATGCTGTCTATAGCTGATAGAAAACTGTGGCAACAGGTCGAAGACATGAAAATAGTAACAGGACTATGGTGTGTGTAGGGGGCAAAGAATGGGAGAGTAAGTCAGTGTGTTTGGCAGGACCAGTTTCTTCTCCTTTTTCTTTATTTTGTTTTTGTTCGTTTGTTTGCTTGTTTGTTTTGAACATGGTCTCTTTGAAATCTGGACTTGCTTTCTTTGAAACATACCCATAAGTAGACCATGAAACTTTCCCAGAAAACTTAGTCCAAGTAGATAGTATCATAATCTACCAGTTACCTAAACTACAAACTGCCCTAGTGCAGTGGACTTGAGACTGCCTCAAATTCTTTCTAGTTCTCTCACTGGGAGGTGGGGCTATTCGCCTCTGCTTCAATCAGGGCTTGCCCTTTGACACACAGAATGCAACTGGTACAGCACTCTGGGATGTCTGAACCCAGGCACTAAGAAGGCTGGCTGCTTCTGCTTTCGTTCTTTGAAAAGAAAGAAGAAAGAAGAAAGAAGCTGCAGAAGCAGCAGGAGCTATATAAGAAGGTGGACTGCCATGGGACACCATGCTGTGAGGAAGCCCAAGGTAGCCCTGTAAAGATGCCATGTGGAAGGGAGATCATCTATTCTCTCACCAAGGAGAACCCAAACTCCAAGGTACTGAGTAGACACATGTTGTTATGTGAAGCCACTAAGTCTGAGGGTGAGTTTGTGTTGCATTAAGCAATACAAAATCAGTATCTGGAAATGGGGTGATGCCAAAACCAAAACCTAAATTATGTGGCATTGGCTTGAGGAGTGGACATGCTATGGCCACTGAACAAAATGCTCATGGGAGGTAGAAGGACAGTGAGGAAACTGCCGTTGAAGGGTGGAGAAAAGAGGGCAGGAGTCGTGTGTCAACAGAACGGGTGAAACGTGTTGGTGGTAATGCGCACAGTAGAAACAGCAGCTTGTCGGTCAGGTCGAAGAGATTCCAGGAAGAACCTTAACAGTGCAACTGGCTTTTAGCTGCCTGTGATAACATATGGGGGAAACCAGATAAGCAAAGAACAAACTGCTTGATTTTCAAGCAGAAATTAGAGGAAATTTAAGGGGTCCAGGACTTTATGGGTCCAACAGTGAACAGCTTCTCAACTGCAGCCTTCCGCAGCAAAAGACTCCCAAAGTAAAAAATAGGCTCACAGTCTGTGGGCAAAGGCCAAAATAGGGGTCTTCCAGTATAACTGGCTTCAGAATAAAATCAAGAAAGTACGAACTCTTTTTTAAAACCTTAAACATCTGGGGCGGGGAGGTGGCTCAGTCAGTTAAGTGTTTGACTCTTGGTTTCAGCTCAGGTCATGATCTCACAGTTCATGGGATTGATCTCCGTGTGGGTGTCTGCACTGACCACGAAGAGACTATTTGGGATTCTGTCTTTCCTCTCTCTCTATCCCTCCCCCACTAGTTTGTGCTTGCTCTCTGTCTCTGTCTCTCTCCCTCTTTCAAATAAACATTTTTTAAAAAGCTGTTAAGGGGCGCCTGGGTGGCTCAATCAGTTAAGCGTCTGACTTCAGCTCAGGTCATGATCTTGCGGTTTGTGAGTTCGAGCCCCACGTCGGGCTCTGTGCTGATAGCTCAGAGCCTGGAGCCTGCTTCCGGTTCTGTGTCTCCCTCTCTCTCTGTCCCTCCCCCACGTGTGCTCTGTCTCTCTTTCTCTCTCAAAAATAAAAATGTAAAAAAGAAAAAAACTCAAAGATCTGAGGACCTGCCTCCTAGATTCTCTTGGCTAGACAAAGATTTTAACCTGACAGCCAGCCTGAAGTACAGAAGGGCAATCCATCTCAAAGATATTTCTGGTTGTGACTTTTGTCCAACAGAGTAGACTATAATTTTATATACAGGAAACCCTTAAAAACTTTGGAAGCTATACCAGCGTGGTCTAAAATGAAATGAGACATTCCACAATGAAAGGAAGCCTCTGGGCCCCCCAACTTTTCTGGGTGGGAAGCAGGCTGAAAAAGCTATTCGGCTGCAAACACAGTCACATGACATTGGAAAGAAAGAAAGACACAGAAACTGGAACAGAGAACTACAAAAAACCACTCCCAGTGAGAATGGGACCCTACACAGGGTACACTCCCTGCCCCCCAGGACAGGGGGAACTGAATGGATTTCAGAATTGCTGCAGACCAGTACCTGTTATGTAGCTCCATAAACCACCCCCGCACATCCATTTTGAACAGCATCTACTGTAATTACCTTGTCCCTGCCTTCACATTTTATACTGGAGGGGGGAACCGGATAATTTGTCCTTTTAGTTCTCTGGTCTCTACACTGGACGCATCACACCCAACATAACGCATCTGCACTTGTACAGGATTTAATAAATGAAATTCTGGTATCTGAGTATGAGCCTGATGCTGTAATGGCACAAGACTGCCGTCATTGGTATGGGCCGACTGAACTTCACATGTGAAAGAACGTAAATAACCTGCGAGCAGAGGACAGATTGTGCTGGATTAAACATGTCCACACATTCTTCGATGGGGACCATTTTCACCTGGTTTTGAACCTGGTCTGGCCTTGAGACTGCTCTGACCAATCCAATGCAGCAGAAATAATGTTCTGGGATTTCTGCACCCATGCCTTAAGAAGGGTCTTCAGCTTCTATTTTTGCATGCTGAGACGAAACCAGTCACCACTAAAGAAGTCAGAGGACTCAGAGACTGAAGTGCTGTGAGGAAGCTAAAGCTAGCTGAGTAGAGACACGACAAGGGGTGAAATTCCTGGCTGGCCCCTCAGATGACAAGGCAATCTCCCCTGAGGCAGCAGTCAGTGAAGGAGCCATCCTGAGACTCCCAGCTCCATCAGAAACCGCACAGAGCGGAGAGTTCTCACCAAACCCTGCCCAGAGTGCAGAATGGTGAGCAGCTAACAGACAGCCATTGGTTTAAGCCATTCCGTTGGTGAGGTGATTTGTTTTGCACCCTGGAAAAACAAAACACCAAACCGCTCACTCTCCCTTCATCCCCATCCACCATCTATATGCAAATAATCATTCAGTTCTGTCTCTACCTCCTTAATAGTGCTCTCAGAGCCCCACCCCACTCCCCACTCCCTTGTTTGTACTCAGTTTCATCGTTTTTCTTTTGAATGGACTATTTCAGGAGCTTCCTAATACCCATTCACCCTTTCATCCTTCACCCATTCCCCACCCCTCTCCAGGTAGAACCCATTCCCCAAACTACAAAATCTCGTTTCTAAATGCAAATCCAGCATCATGCTCATGCTTAGCCTATCACTAGCTCCCCATCACTCACACAGGATAAGCCCTTTGCATGGCAGACAAAGCCTTCCACCATCTGGCTTCAGATCACCTTTTCAGCTTCATGTCCCGTCATCTTCCATGGGCAGCGGGGACTCCAGAAAAAGAATACGTCTAGCATGAAAAACCCAAGACTGGGTTCTGAAATCTAGGTGCATGTATGCTGCCACAAATTAACCATGTGAGCTTGGGCAAGTCACTTTAAACAGACTTCGGGGGTGCCCGGGTGGCTCAGTCGGTTAAGCGTCCGACTTCAGCTCAGGTCACGATCTCACGGTCTGTGAGTTCGAGCCCCGCGTCGGGCTCTGGGCTGATGATGGCCCAGAGCCCGGAGCCTGCTTCTGATTCTGTGTCTCCCTCTCTGACCCTCCCCCATTCATGCTCTGTCTCTCTCTGTCTCAAAAATAAATAAACGTTAAAAAATTAAAAAAAATAAATAAATAAAAATAAACAGGCTTCGGTTTCCTTTCCATATAACATTTGTGTTAGACAAGAACTAGATAATGTCTCGATCTCTCATTCATCTTTAATAGGCTGTAATTCTCAAAATTCTTGTTAAAAATTAGCCAGGGGGTGCATGGGTGGCTCAGTCAGGCGACCAACTCTTGGTTTCAGCTCAGGTCATGATCTCACGGTTGTGAGATCGAGCACTGCATCAGGCTCTGCGCTATCTGCATGCACCCTACTTGGGATTCTCACTCTCCCTCTTTCTCTGCCCCTCCCCAGCTTGTGTGCACTCTCTCACTCTCTCTCTCTCTCTCTCTCTCTCAAAATAAATAATCTTTAAAAAAAAAACTTAGAAAAGAAGGAAAATATGTTTCAAAGGGGGAGTTATACACACTGCTCTCCTCCTTGGCCCCAGCCCACCCTCATGCCAGCTTGGAAGCTTGTCTTCAGACCACCTCCCCTCTTCCATTCACAATTTCCCCTTTACTTCCTCACAAGAGTCATTACCTTCACAAACCCCACCTTCCTTCTCACGATGGCTCCCATGGTGGGGATGAGCAACATGGGGGAGGACACCCTCGGCAGTCTGTATGCATGAGCTATGACGAGTCAGGTACTTCACGGGCAAGGACTACCCCTCTAAGTATTTTCAGTCAGTATATAATCCTAAATGGCCTCTGCATTAGGCAGCTGTTTTCAGTAGCTGAAAGTACAGTAGGATTAAAAAGAACACAGTACTTCACCTTCAGAGGCACAATCCATTCTTTTCCATCAATAATTACGTAGAAAATTTAAAAATACAATACTGTGGGGTGCCCTGGGTGTCTCAGTCAGTTAAGCAGCTAACTCTTGATTTAGGCTCAGGTCATGATCTCACGGTTTGTGAGTTTGAGCCCCGCGTTGGGCTCTGTGCTCACAGGGCAGAGCCTGCTTTAAATCCTCTGTCTCCCTCTTTCTGCCCCTCCCCTGCTCTCTTTCTCTTTCTCTCTCTAAAATAAATGTTAAAACAACTCTTTAGAAATACAATATTCTGGGGAGCCTGGGTGGCTCAGTTAGTCGGGCATCCGACTTTGACTCAGGTCATGATCTCATTCGTGGTTCGTGAGTTCGAGCCCCAGGTTGGGCTCTATGCTGATGGCTCAGAGCCTGGAGCCTGCTTTGGATTCTGTATCTCCCTCTCTCTCTGTCCCTACCCTGCTTGCACTCGCTCTCTCTCTTTCTCTCTCTCTCAAAAGTAATGATTAAAAAAAATTTTTTTTCACTACAATATTCTGCAATGAGAAATTTTCTTATCAATAATTAACAAAATTTACATATTAATACACATTTTTTCACCCACAGAACACAGCAGGGTTATTTTCTAGATAATTAAGATTTTTCTTTTTTTTTTTTTGTTTGGACTTTTAAGGGTTTTTTTTGTTTTTTGGATTTTTTTAGCTACTGAAAAATAAACAAGTTCAAACTATTTTTAGAATGTATCTATCAAACTAGAAATCATAAGAAAGACGGCATTGTAATCTCCATGAAGACAGATACTTTTTCAGTCTTGGAGACTAGAATATCTGTCAAATTAATAGACGAATTAATAAAAAGTGAACATTAAGCCCTGAGGCATTATTCAAATCATGAAAACCTATGGACTTCTGCTCAAACGAACACTTCAAATAAAAATTCTGATTAGCATGTCCTATAACATGGAGATCTTGAGCTGTTCCTCCTCTGTCTATTGCAAAGCTATTTAAAAGAGACTATGTGTTCTCTGTAGGATGTGTAACAGTTAGCCAAGGGTGTCCCAAAGTCAAGGTTATTTATACACAGCATGCATTCTAGCAGAACCATTCTTACTTACAGATTGGAGAGATGGAGTTCAATAATTTTTACTAATAAACAATTTAAAACATGTTTATATCAAAATAAACAAGATGTGCTACAGGACAAACTAAAATCTGCAATAATTCTTAATATACAGCAAAGCCTTCAAAGCAATTTAGAGTTTGTGACAGACTGCAAAATTTTCACCTCCATTCTCCCCAGATGTGCACCTTCATTTTTCTCTGCCATAAGTTTTGTTGAAAAATTCACAAGAACTGAATAGAATATTTCACACCACTCTCTCCCCATAAGAACCAACCATTTATATAATGACTGTAGTATAATAAATGCTTCCCATTCTCAGGCAAGAGTTTTAAAGAAAAAAAATATATTATTTAAAGTTGAACTTCCAGATTACATTACCCATTTAAAAGGTCATTTGCCTCCCTGACTCCATATATTTTATTTGGTATGTAAAACCTGTACTTTAAAAACTATTTTCCATGTAATCTTCCACCCTTAGTTTAGACAGACACACACACACACACACACACACAAGGTATCATAACCTGCAATAAAAAGGTTTCTAATAAATTATTTGGTATGTGCATTTTAATTCAGGTGAGCACAGAATAAAGGGTAAAATTTACAAAGAATGTAAAAGTGAGAGATACAGGAGACTTTTTTATTGAAATAAGAGTTGACACTCAATGTTCCACCAGTTTCAAGTGTATAACACAGTGATTCATTCGACAATTCTACATATTGCACTATGCTCACCAAGCCTTACGTGTAGTTACCACCTGTCACCATGCCATATTGTGTTATTGATTATATTCTCCATGCTGTATTTCTCATCCCCACCCCCAAGATTTATTTATTTTATAACTGGTATAAAGTTTGTACCCTTTAATCCCCATATACTATGTAAACACACACGAGGAAAACAGAACTCACAGAAAGTAGAGTTACACACACACAAGGCATGTGAACTTCTGTCACTGGCCCAAATAAGAGGAAGCTGTGAAGCATGCCAGCCATCAGGCCCCGGGGGAAGGAGCTCTACAGTCTAGTTTCACAGTATGTGTGGAATTTGTGGTCATGGGGAAAGGACACAGAGCCCCCGTGCTCCAGGGCCCCTCTCTCAAGGGCTGTTCCAAACATGCAGTTCCAAAATAAACCAAACTGACTGGCTGCCTTTCACCCATGGGTGATGACCCACTCCTGGTACATGGCCAGGTATCACAGATCCAAGGTCAATGCACTTTGAATTCCACATCTTCCACCACATACTCAGCTTTAAATCCTTACTCATTTTACTTTTCAGATAAAAGGTTGTGGGTTCTTTTGTCAGGAAGAAAGCATTAAAATAATTATTGGTTCTAATTTCATAGGAATAATAAAAAATCATTTGCCAGCAACTAGTTTTTCATTACCAAAAATGTTACTACAGGCTCTATTATATTGCTCAAACTATATTCTAAATGGTTTTGGGTTTTTTTGCATGTTGTCATTGAGTTATAAAACTTACCCATTTTCACCTGGTAGACAACTTCACAAATACAGGCAAGAAGTGTAAATAATTTTGTTAAACACTCCAACATTTCCACAACTCACATGCTGCTCCAAAATACTTAACAAATACACCAAAAAGATGATTTACTACCTACTACTATTTGTTTCTTTTCCAGTTTTATTGAGGTATAATTGACACATTTTGTTGTATTAGTTTTAGGTTTACAACACGATGATCTGATTACTTACTATTATTTCTATATTTCTTATGATACAAATTTTAGTTACACTAGATCTCATCATAAATTCTTTTTCTTGTTCTTAGTTGCACTACAGCATTGTTATGAAGTCCAATATCTCATCTCTTCTTAAGTTTACTACTAAACTTTAGTGTTTACTATTTGAAGAGCTCAAGCAAATTGACAGCAAAAACAGATTCCAGTAGGACAAAGGATGTGAACAGATAATTCTTAAGAGAAGTCATAAAGACACGGTTGAAATGTAAAGTCAAAAATAATTAAAGAAATACAAATTAAATCAAGAAGATGACAGTTTTGGAAAAGATTATAAAGCAAAGGTTATATACAGTGATAGAGAAGGTTCAGTGAAACCACACACCTATAGACACTGGTGGTGTAATTGTAAATCAGAATAGGCTTTCAGTAAAACAACTGGGCAAAATGTTTAATACCTTCATACAACTCACCCCAACCTATCGCCCTGCCACAACAAAATAAATATATAAATATATTTCTAAAAATTATTAAATTATTCTTAAAAATAAATTTTTATTTTATTTTATTTTATTTTATTTTATTTTATTTTATTTTATTTATTTTACTTTGAAAGAGAGAGCGTGCATGCAGTTGTGAGCACAGGGGAGGGGTAGATTGAGGGAGAGAGAGAATCCCAAGCAGGCTCAGCACTATTGGTGCCAAGCCCAATGTGGGGCTCAAACTCACGTGCCACGAAATCATGACCTGAGCTGAAGTTTGAGCTTAACCGACTGAGGCACCCAGGAGCCCCATAGTTGTAGCCCTATTTTAAAGTGATTAAAAAAAATTTTTTAAGGGGCGCCTGGGTTGCTCAGTCGGTTGGGCATCCAACTTCGGCTCAGGTCACGATCTCACGGTCTGTGAGTTCGAGCCCTGCGTCGGGCTCTGGGCTGATGGCTCAGAGCCTGGAGCCTGCTTCTGATTCTGTGTCTCCCTCTGCCTCTCTGCCCCTCCCCGTTCATGCTCTGTCTCTCTCTGTCCCCCAAAAAAATAAACGTTAAAAAAAATTTAAAAAAATGTTTTTTAAGAATTCCTCGAAATTTATTTAGGGGCACCTGGGTGGCATAGATGAATTATATAGCATATTCATTCTGAGAAGTAATGAACAATCACTTTTTTTTAATGACACAATAAAAAAAGCAGAATACAAAACTGTATACATATTATTATAACACTTCAACACTTTTTGTTTTAATTTAGAATAGTTTTAGATTTATCAAAAAGATGTGAAGACAGTATAAAGAGTTTCTATATAATCCAAACCCAATTTCTCCTACTGTTAACATGTTTCTTTGGCATGCATTTGTCACAATTAGTGAACCCATATTGATACATTATTATTCACTAAAGTGCATGCTTTATTCAGATGTCCTGAGTTTTTCCCAAATGTCCTTTTCTGTTCCAGGACCTCACCCAGGATACTACATTACCTTTAGCCATCTTGTGTCCTTAAGCTCCCCTTGGCTATGACAATTTTCAGACTTACTATTATTGATGACCTTGACAGTTTTGAGGCATGCTCATCAGGCATTTTATAGACTGTTTCTGAATTGGGATTTTTCTAGTGTTTTTTTCATGATGACATGGGATGATGGGTTTGGGGGAGGAAGACCACAGAAGTCAAGTGCTATTTCTAACAATTCATTTAATAGAAAGCATGGAAAAAAGAAACAAAATGCTAACGATAAGTAACTTGGGTAATGACAGCCTATGGATAATTTTTTTCTTCTCTGCAATGATCTAAATGACCTTTTAAAATATTTCACAAAAACCATTTTCATGACTGTAAGAGGGAAACACCTAAAGAGAAACCATGCAGTTAAAAATGGAACAAAAGCAGAAATATGTCCATGTGCTGTCCTGCCTCCCATGCTCAGAAACGGGGTGGCTACACTTGTCTACCAGCTGCTGTTTCTCCCCCTGGTCACAAGCAGCCATGCAATTGGCATGACAGCTGTTGAATGACTTCTAGGTACTGGCACATCTATGTAGGCTAGACCTAGAGAAGGGAGACTTTTTGGGAAGGTATCATTCTTCCTGACATCTTTCTTTTTTTAAATCTTTTTTTTTGTTAATGTTTATCTATTTTTGAGAGAGAGAGAGAGAGAGAGAGAGAGAGCGAGCATGCACACAAGTGGGGGAGGGGCAGAGAGAGAAAGAGGGAGACACAGAATCTGAAGCAGGCTCCAGGTTATGAGCTGTCGGCCAAGAGCCAGATGTGGGGCTAGAACTCTCAAAACATGAGATCATGACTTGAGCCAAAGTCGGAAGCTTAACCGACTGACCCACCCAGGCACCCCTATATCTTTCTTACATATAGGCCAACACCTAGTATCTTTATGGATGCAAAGGGAAAGTTCAGCTCATTAAATTCTCCTCTAGAGGAAGGGAGGATCATAAACTATTAGGTGATGCAATGAAGTTACAGAATAGCATAAATAGTATGATACAATTTTGATGAAAAGATATAATATATACATCTCCAATAAATCATATGTATTTTTTTAAGTCTAGAAAGTATGTATCAGTCTATAATATCCTGAGGGAAAGGAGAATTAAAATGGAAGCTGTTGTTTGCTTTTCATTTTTTTTTACTTTTTATACTTTCATAGTATATAAACTTTACCATAAGCGTCTTTTGTTATTATAAAAAGAATTTTAAAATATAGAAAAGCTTTAAACCAAAAACTTATCTATTTAAAAAGTTAAATTAGCCACTATATACAAAATAAGGCACAGTCCAAAGAGCAAACCACAACAAGGAAGTTTCAATAAATCTCAAGCATAACATTCCAAGACTACAACTCTTCATCTATCTTTTAAGAATGTAAATGCCGCGGAGCCAAGATGGCGGGAACAGCATGGAAATTTTTTGTGTGTCTCCTGTCCATGAAATACAGCCAGACCAACACTAAACCAACCTACACAACTAGAAAACTGACTGGAGGATTAACACAACAATATGCACAACCTGAACCACAGAATTCAGCAGGTACACAGCACAGAAAGGTGAACTTGGGGAGCGGGAAGGTGCAGGAAGGGAGGTGCTTTTGTGAGCGGATAGAGGACGCAGACTGGATGCGGGGAGAATACAGGAAAAGCACCCCTGCCCATAAGCAGCTGGAGAGAAAGTGGAAAATTGGAAACAGCCGCAGGAACTAAAACTAAAAAGGGAGAAAGGAGAAAGAAGACTGTTTAAATTCCATTAAGACTATAAACAAGGGGAGCGCAAAGGCTGCAACTCCCCAGCTTGATACCTGGCAGTGCTCTGGTGGGAAGGGTGAATGCCCACGAACACAGTGGGGTCCGAAAGGTTCTCAGGCCACACGGGGAAAAGCGGTTCCACTGCTGGAAGGACATTTGGTAGAGACTGTTGAAGCCACTTGGTCCCAGCAGACCCCAGAAAACCGCCACATTCGCTGGTGCTGGAACAAGGCCGTTAAGGGCGAAGTCTGGTGCCAGATGTGTGTTGTGATTTTCCCTAATTCCTGAAAACACTGCTGCTACACTGTCTTGCGAACTTTTTCTGGGGCGGGCTGGCACCTTGCTTCAGTCTCGGGGCACTGGCAGCAGCAGGGTCCAGCAAGCGTTCCTTGGTGCAGCTGACATTCGTCCATTGCTCATTCGGCCATTGCTCGGTGAGACCCTCCCGCAGAGGGGCCGTACGGGTCAAAGCCGCAGTCCTTCAGAAATAAGGGGCCGGGGAAAATAGCCGCATATGACACAAAACTCAGGAGAGAGGTACTGCCTGGGGGCTGCCTGGTCAGACAGTGAAAAAGTGGGGAGTGGACGAAAGCTGAAGATAGAGGACTGGTGCACAATTGCTGATTCAGGAGAATAGACTGGGTAGCTGGGTAGCATAGGGTCACTGCTCCCGCGCATGCGCATACGCACCTACAAGCGTCGCAACAATCCACCCCAATAGGCTAGCAGCGCCATCTAGTGGAGAGGGGAGCCGTTACACTAAGCCCCACCCAAGTGGGTCAACCTCCCTCTTCAAGAACGTAAGTCTCACCGCCTGCTTAGTTTATGGAATATAAAGCGCTTCACAGTCTGACTTCTAGAGAAAAATGAAGTAATTTCAGTCCTACTTCAATCTGTTAGCAGGTCCATCTATTCAATTTTCTTTCTTTTTTTTTTTTTTTTTTTTACATTTCTTTTATTTTTCTTGAATACAGAAAGAGAAAACATTTGTTTTTATTTTCAATTTTTATTAAAATATTTTAATTTAATTTTTATTTTTTACATGTGTGTAAATTTTTTCAAATTCTATCTTACTTCCATCAGTTTATTTTAGTCTACTTCAGTGTATTCACTTTTTCAAACAATTTCCTTTTTTTTCTTTTTTTAAATCTTTTTCCTCTTTTTCGTTCCTTTTTTCTTAAATACAGAAAAAGAAAAAATCCTTTATTTTTAATTTTTATTAAAAATATTTTCTTGGGGCGCCTGGGTGGCGCAGTCGGTTAAGCGCCCGACTTCAGCCAGGTCACGATCTCATGGTCCGTGAGTTCGAGCCCCATGTCGGGCTCTGGGCTGATGGCTCGGAGCCTGGAGCCTGTTTCCTATTCTGTGTCTCCCTCTCTCTCTGCCCCTCCCCCATTCATGCTCTGTCTCTCTCTGTCCCAAAAATAAATAAATGTTGAAAAAAAAATTAAAAAATATTTTCTTTTTTTTTCTACTATATTCTTTACTTTTGTATATATATTTTTTTCAAATTCTATTTTACTCCCATCATCTCATTTTAGTCTACTTCAGTGTATTCATTTTTCCAAATTCTCAAACGATTTCCTTTTTTTTCTCCCCCCCCCCCTTTTTTTCTCTAATCTGTCAAACCACTTTCAACACTCAGACCAAAACACACCTAGGCTCCAGCATCATTTATATGATTTGTGTGTGTGTGTTACATTTTTTAATTTTAATATTTTTTTTAATTTTAATATTTTTTACTTTAATTTTTTTCTACCTCATTAATTCCTTTTCTCCCTTCAAACTGACAAAACGAAGGAATTCATCCCAAAAGAAAGAGCACAAAAAAACGACAGCCAGGGATTTAACCAACACAGATACAAGCAAGATGTCTGAACCAGAATTTAGAATCACGATAATAAGAATACTAGCTGGAGTCGAAAATAGATCAGAATCCCTTTCTGCAGAGATAAAAGAAGTAAAAAATATTCAGAATGAAATTAAAACTACTTTAACTGAGCTGCAATCATGGATGGATGCAGCAGTGGCAAGGATGGATGAGGCAGAACAGAGAATCAGCGATATAGAGGTCAAACTTACAGAGAATAATGAAGCAGAAAAAAAGAGGGAGAGTAAGGCAAAAGAGCACGATTTAAGAATTAGAGAAATCAACTGAGAACAAACTGAAGGTTGATGGGGGGTGGGAGGGAGAGGAGGGTAGGTGATGGATATTGAAGAGGGCATCTTTTGGGATGAGAACTGGGTGTTGTATGGAAACCAATTTGACAATAAATTTCATATATTAAAAAATATATAAAAAATTTAAAAAAATTAGAAAAATCAGTGACTCATTAAAAAGGAACAACATCAGAATCATAGAGGTCCCAGAAGAGGAAGAGACAGAAATAGGGGTAGAAGGGTTATGTGAGTGAATCATAGTGGAAAACTTTCCTAACCCGGGGAAAGACACAGACCTCAAAATCCAGGAAGCACAGAGGACCCCCATTAGATTCAACAAAAACCGACCATCAACAAGGCATATCATAGTCAAATTCACAAAATACTCAGGCAAGGAGAGAATCATGAAAGCAGCAAAGGAAAATAAATCCTTAACCTACAAGGGAAGACAGATCAGGTTGGCAGCAGACCCATCCACAGAAACTTGGCAGGCCAGAAAGGAGTGGCAGGATATATTCAGTGTGCTGAATCAGAAAAATATGCAGCCAAGATTCTTTATCCAGCAAGGCTGTCATTCAAAATAGAAGGAGAGATGAAAAGTTTCCCAGACAAACAAAAATTACAGGAGTTTGTGACCACTAAACCAGCCCTGCAAGAAATTTTAAGGGGGACTCTCTTAGGGGAGAAAAGATGAAAACATATATATATATATATATATATATATGTGTGTGTGTGTGTGTGTGTGTATATATGTATATGTGTATATGTATATGTACATATACGTATATGTACATATATGTATATGTACATATATGTATATGCATATATGTAAATACACATATATAATATATATTTATTTTGGTATTTATATATAATATATATCATATATATGCAAATATATATGTATAATATATTTATAGTATATATATATGGAAATAGATAAATACCAAAAGCAACAAAGATTAGAAAGGACCAGAGAATACCACCAGAAACTCCAACTCTACAAGCAACATAATGGCAATAAATTCGTATCTTTCAGTACTCACTCTAAATGTCAATGGACTCAATGCTCCAATCAAAAGACATAGGGTAACAGAAGGATAAGAAAACAAGATCCATCTACATGCTGTTTACAAGAGACCCACTGTAGACCTAAAGACACCTTCAGATTGAAAATAAGGGGATGGAGAACCATCTATCATGCTAATGGTCAACAAAAGAAGCTGGAATAGCTATACTTACATCAGACAATCTAGACTTTAAAATAAAGACTATATCAAGAGACACAGAAGGGCATTATATCATAATCAAGGGGTCTATCCACCAAGAAGATCTAACAATTGTAAACATTTATGCACCAAATGTGAGAGCACCCAAATATATAAATCAATTAATCACAAACATAAAGAAACTCATCGATAGTAATACCATAATAGTAGGAGACTTAAACACCCCACTCACAGCAATGGACAGATCATCTAATCAAAAAAATCAACAAGGAAACAAAGGCTTTGAATGACATACTGGACCAGATGGACTTAACAGATATATTCAGAACATTTCATCCTAAAGCAGCAGAATATACATTCTTCTCCAGTGCACATAGAACATTCTCCAGAATAGACCACATACTGGGACACAAATCAGCCCTCAACAAGCAGAAAAAGATCGAGATCATACCATGCATATTTTCAGACCACAACGCTATGAAACTCGAAATCAACCACAAGAAAAAATTTGGAAAATAACAAATACTTGGAGACTAAAGACCATGCTACTAAATAATGAATGGGCTAACCAAGAAGTTAAAGAGAAAATTAAAAAGTAAATGGAAGACAATGAAAATGATAACACCACAGCCCAAAACCTCTGGGATGCAGGAAAGGTGGTGATAAGAGGAAAGTATATAGCAATCCAGGCCTTCCTAAAGAAGGAAGAAAGGTCACAGATACACAACCTAACCTTACACCTTAAAGAGCTGGAAAAAGAACAGCAAATAAAACCCCAAACCAGCAGAAGACAGGAAATAATAAAGATTAGAACAGAAATTAATGCTATCAAAACCAAAAAAAAAACAGTAGAACAGATCAATGAAACCAGAAGCTGGTTCGTTGAAAGAATTAACAAAATTGATAAACCACTACCCACTTTGAACAAAAAGAAAAAGGAAAGGACCCAAATAAATAAAATCAAGAATGAAAGAGGAGAGATCACAACCAACACAGCAGAAATAAAAACAATAAAAAGAAAATATTACGAGCAATTATATGCCAATAAAATGGGCAATCTGGAGGCAGTGAACAAATTCCTAGAAACATATACACTACCAAAACTGAAACAGGAAGAAATGGAAAATTTGAACAGACCCATACCAGTAAGAAAATCGAATTAGTAATCAAAAATCTGCCAAAAAACAAGAGTCAAGGGTCAGATGGCTATCCAGGGAAATTTTACCAACCATTTAAGGAAGAGTTAACACCTATTCTCTTGAAGCTGTTCCAAGAAATAGAAACGGAAGGGAAACTTCCAAACTCTTTCTATGAAGCCAGCATTACCTTGATTCCAAAATCAGACAGAGACCACACTAAAAAGGAGAACTATAGACCAATTTCCCTGATGAACATGGATGCAAAAATCTTCAACAAGATATTAGCCAACTGGATCCAACAATACATTAAAAAAATTATTCACCCACCACCAAGTGGGATTTATACCTGGGATGCAGGGCTGGCTCAATATCCACAAAACAATTAATGTGATTCATCACATCAATAGAAGAAAAGACAAGAACCATAAGATCCTCTCAATAGATGCAAAGAAAGCATTTGACAAAATACAGCATCCTTTCTTGATAAAAACCCTCAAGAAAGTAGGGATAGAAGGAGCATACCTCGAGATCATAAAAGCCATATATGAACAACCCAATGCTAATATCATCCTCAATGGAGAAAAACTGAGAGCTTTCCCCTTAAGGTCAGGAACAAGACAGGGATGTCCACTCCCACCACTGTCATTCAACATAGTATTGGAAATTTAGCCTCTGCAATCAGACAACACAAAGAAATAAAAGGCATCCAAATCAGCCAGGATGAGGTCAAACTTTCACTCTTCACAGATGACACAATACTCTATATGGAAAACCCAAAAGATTCCACCAAAAAACTGCTAGAATTGATTCATGAATTCAGCAAAGTTGCAGGATATAAAATCAATGCACAGAAATCGGTTGCATTCCTATACACCAACAATGAAGCAACAGAAAGAGAAATCAAGGAATCGATCCCATTTACAGTTGCACAAAAAAACCATAAAATACCTAGGAATAAATCTAACCAAATAGGTTAAAAATCTATACGCTGAAAACTATAGAAAGCTTATGAAAGAAATTGAAGAAGACACCAAAAAATGGAAAAAGATTCCATGCTCCTGGATAAGAAGAGCAAATATTGTTAAAATGTCGATACTATCCAAAGCAATCTACATATTCAATGCAATCCCTATCAAAATAACACCAGCATTCTTCACAGAGCTAGAACAAATAATCCTAAAATTTGTATGGAACCAGAAAAAACCCCGAATAGCCAAAGCAATCTTGAAAAAGAAAACCAAAACAGGAGGCATCACAATCCCAGACCTCAAGCTATACTACAAAGCTGTAATCATCAAGACAGTATGGTACTGGCACAAGAACAGACACTCAGATCAATGGAACAGAATAGAGAATCCAGAAATGGACCTACGAACATATGGCCAACTAATCTTTGACAAAGCAGGAAAGAATATCTAATGGAATAAAGACAGTCTCCTCAGCAAGTGGTGTTTGGAAAACTGGACAGCGACATGCAGAAGAATGAACCTGGACCACTTTCTTACACTATACACAAAAATAAACTTAAAATGGATGAAAGACCTAAATGTTACACAGGAAGCCATCAAAATCCTTGAGGAGAAAGCAGGCAAAAACCTCTTTGATCTTGGCCGCAGCAACTTCTTACTCAACACGTCTCCTGAGGCAAGGGAAACAAAAGCAAAAATGAACTACTGGGACCTCATCAAAATAAAAAGCCTCTGCACAGCAAAGGAAACAATCAGCAAAACTAAAAGGCAACCGACAGAATGGGAGAAGATATTTGCAAATGGCATATCAGAAAAAGGGTTACTATCCAAAATCTATAAAGAACTTATCAAACTCAACACCCAAAAAACAAATAATCCAGTGAAGAAATGGGCAAAAGACATGAATAGACATTTCTTCAAAGAAGACTTCCAGATGGCCAACCAATACATTAAAAAATGCTCCACATCACTCATCATCAGGGAAACACAAATCAAAATCACAATGAGATACCACCTGACATCTGTCAGAATGGCTAACATTAACAACTCAGGCAACAACAGATGTTGGCAAGGATGCAGAGAAAGAGGATCTCTTTTGCACTGCTGGTGGGAATGCAAACTGGGGCAACCACTTGGGAAAACAGTATGGAAGTCCCTCAAAAAATTAAAACTAGAACTACCCTATGACCCAGCAATTGCACTAAATACCTAACAAGGTATTTATCAAAGGGATACAGGTGTGCCATTTTGAAGGAACACATGCATCCCCATGTTTATAGCAGCACTATCATCAATAGCCAAAGTATGGAAAGAGCCCAAATCCATCCATCAATGGATGAATGGATAAAGAAGATGTGGTATATATATACAATGGAGTATTACTCGGCAATCAAAAAGAAAGAAATCTTGCCATTTGCAACTACGTGGATGGAACTGGAGGCTATTATGCTAAGTGAAATTAGGCAGAGAAAGACAAGAATCATATGACTTCACTCATATGAGGACTTTAAGAGACAAAACACATGAACATAAGGGAAGGGAAGCAAAATAATATAAAAACAGGGAGGGGGACAAAACAGAAGAGACTCATAAATATGGAGAACAAACTGAGGGTTACAGGAGGGGCTGTGGGAGGGGGGATGGGCTAAATGGGTAAGGGGCACTAAGGAATCTACTCCTGAAGTCATTGTTGCACTATATGCTAACTAATTTGGATGTAAATTTTAAAAAATAAAAAAACAACATTAAAAAAAAAAGAATGTAAATGCCACATTTGTGTTTTTCCTTTCGTAAAACTGAAATTAAATGTAGCTGTCTATGTTTCTTGCACATCTCTCTCTGCCTATCATTTTAAGAAGGGTGTTCATGACAAGCGCTAACATCAGGGAGATAGGTTTCTCAGGCATAACTGAATTAGTTCACTCAGGCCTTTCAAACAGCTGCAGTGTCTAAAAGCATCCAACCGTGAGGGCAATGTGCCCACATGTTCCTTTCCTTTTTAACAAGCTGTTTGATATACGAATCTTCAAGAGAATCTGTTAAGAAACCCATCTAAGGGTCCAACCCAGGAAGGTAATACGAATCACTTCCACAGAGACTCAGAGGATGAACACAGCCTTCCTTATCATTTTATTCTTTACAAACCTTACTTATTTCCAAGATGATTGGGCATCACCTGGTTTGAAAAATGGCACAGATACTCAAATTTCTATCCAACTTCTTTGACTTAAAGCACTGCAGGCCTTTGTTCAGACACAAATATGCTGTCTTGTGACTTTGTCCTTCATTTCTGCCTCAGCACAGTTTCATTTCTGCCTCAGCACAGTTTTATGAAACTAAATGTGGCAAAAGAGAGTAGCAAGGAAATGAAACACTGGAGGTTAAGTGTTGATGAGGATAAGAGGATCAGGAAGGATTTAGCACATCCCAGTGGCTTAGCCCACGGCAACTGAGAAGCGATTTCAGAATACAGGGACTTGAGGGAATTCCTTTTTTTGTAAGATATATAGTTCTATTTACTAACATGTTTATGGTTCCTAGAAGAGTAGAATAAACAAAAGTGATTTAGTGGAGAAACAAGAAAGCTCAGGGAAGATTAGGCAGTTTTCTCCATATCAAATTGGAAGGTCCTGCATGACAAGATACTATCTCATCTATATGATATGCTTGCCTATAAGGAAGGTTTAGGGCAGGTGAGTTGGAAAAAAGAATCTAAAGCCATGGACATATGCCCAGCACCCACAGGTCAGTAAAGGTTCTAACACATACTCAGGTACATGCAGAATTCAAGTAACCCAGATCGTCAATGTCCTAAGGAAACTGAACATAATAGTTATGAATCATGTGCAAGTTTTTGATAAACTGAGTCAGGTAAAACGATTGAGTAGCTGACCAAAGCTTCAGAAGTATTTCTGATCTACACATGCACGGAGGGGAAACCATCCAGGCCCCGGGATGTCAATATTGGTAGGTAGGGACTAGCTCTAAACTCCAGCTGCCTCTCCTTCATCTCTCTGCACTTCTGTTTCTTCACCCAATGATCATCTGGGTGTTATCTGATGCCGGGGCCTGTGCTGGGTGCTAGATTTAGTACGATTAATAGGCCACGGGCTCTTCCTTCAAAGATATCAACATCTCCAGGAGGAGATCCTCTGTTTTTGCCAGACTAATACCTTCCAAATCTCTGTCTGAAAGACTACACTTCTGGATTCTACAAAAATGGCAGCAGCAATGGAAGCATAGTTTTTGAATCTTCCCAAATCAACAACTAATTACAAAACCAAAACTCGTAGACAGCATCCATAACAAAAGAAGGTGAGAAAGTATCCTTGTGAATCCCAAACACAACTGGTGTGGTACAAATCACACAGAGCTGCAAGATTTGCATGGTCTCTGTATCTCTGGGGAAAGAAAAGGGAAGCAGTGGGGTGACTAAGGAGCCTGAGAACAAGAGTAGCCAACAGTTACTCACTGTAAAGCCTGGCTGGCCAATCTGAGAATAGCAGTGGACCCTGGGAGGTTTCTGTCTACTCCAAAAACAGGTGTGACAGGCGTCCACATTCAAGAGAGGAACCCACACTGATAAGGAACTGCTGTACATGGAATCAAACTTGAGCAGGACAGGAAAAGAAAGAGAAGGTCCAGATAAAAGAGAAATAGGGAATCCTGCAGAAAATCTCAGTAAACAAGCTATTGCATATTTTAACAGCTTTATGACTATATAACCTACTAGATTCACCTTTTTAAAGGTGTACATTGACTAGTTTTTAGTATATTTCAAAAATTGTGCAACCATCACCACTACCCAATTTTAGAACATTTCCAAAACCCCACAATGAAACCTTGCACCTGTTACCAGTCATACCCCCACACCGGCAACCTTCCCTCCAGCTCCTCCAGTTCTAGGAACCACTTAATCTATTGTCTCTCCATACTTTTGACTATTTGGAACACGTTTATACAAATGGTGTTCTTTCGTGATCTTTTGTGACCGGCTTCTTTCACTTTGCACTTTTTGAGATTCATCTATGTCATAGCACTCATTAGTAATTCATAAATTTCATTCCTTTTTATTGCCAAATAGATTCCACTGCATGGATAGACCACTTTTTTAACTGTTCATCACTTAATGGATGTTGTTGTCTACTTCTTTGGCTATTATGAATAATGCTGCTATGCCATTCATGTGCAAGTTTTGTATATAGCATGTTTTCATTTCTCTTCAGTAGATACCTAAGGGTGGAAATGTTGAGCCACATAGCAACTCTGTTTAATCTTTTGAGGAATTCCCACTGTTTTCGATCGTGGCTGCACCATTCTACATTCCTACTGACAGTGTATGAGGGTTCCAATCAGTTCTCTTATTATTTATCAATGCTTGCTATTGTCTATCTTTTTTATTATAGTTGTTTCTCTGGTAGGTCTCAGACAGTATCTCGTGGTTTTGATTGGCAGTTCTCTAATGGCAAATGATGTTGAACATTTTTAATGTGCTTTTTGGCTATTTGCACATCATTTGGGGGAAAATGTCACTCAAATACTTTGTGCATTTTTAATTAGATGATCTGTCTTTATCATCCAATTAAGTTATAAGAATTATAACTTATAAGAGTTATAAGAATTCTTTATATACTCCAATTACAAGTCCCTTTAAATATATGACTTACAAATATTTTATTTCCATATGACTTACAAATATTTTCTCTCCATCTTTGGGTTATCCTTTCACTTTCCTGATGGTAAAAGTATACAAGGCTTTTAATTCTGATGAAGTCCAACTTACTCAACCTTCCCCTTTGACTTTTATATTTTGGGGGTCATATCTAAAACCCATTGACTAAGCCATTAAGATTTGCTCCTACGTTTTCTTCTAAGAATTTTATAGTTTTAACTCTTACATTTAGGTACATGATTCACTTTAATTCTGGGAGATAGTGTGAAACAGTGCAAATGCATTCTTCTGCATACAGAAGTTTTCCAAACTTCATTTCTGAACACCACTTATTAGAAAGATAATTACTTCCCCACTGAATTGTCCTGGCATCCTTGTCAAAAAGTCAACTCATCATAAATGTAAGGGTTTGTTTCTTTACTCAGAATTCTGTTCCATGAATCTATTTGTCTATCTTTATGTGAGTACCACACTGTCTTGATTACTGCAGCTTTGTAGTAAATCTTAACTGGTAACTGTGAGTCTTCCAACTTTGTATTTTTCAAGATTTTTTTGAGTATTCTGTCTCTTGCCTTTCCACATGAACTTTAGGATCAGCCCGTCAATGTCTGCAAAAAGGAAGCTAGGATTCTGACAGGTATTTCACTGAATCTATAGACCAACTTGATCTGTAGATCAACAACATTAATTCTTCTAGCCCATGAACATGAATGGCTTGCCATTTGTTACAACTTTTTTATTGTTTTTCAGTGGCATTTTGTAGTTTTCAATGCACATATCTCACACTTCTTACATTAAATTTATGCCTAAGTATTTTATTCTTCTTGATGCTAATTGTTTCTTTAACATCTTTTTGGCTTATTTATTGCCAGATGGAAATTTTAGGTCTTAATCATTTCACCCAGAGCAAAATCTACACACACACACACACACACACACACACACACACACACACACAAATACATTAAAATGTCACTTTTTCAGAAAGATCTATAGATCAGTTGTCAGTCTTACCCTCAAGAAAACTTTCTTCGGGGGGGCGCCTGGGTGGCTCCATCAGTTAAGCATCTGACTTTGGCTCAGGTCATGATCTCATGGTTCATGGGTTCAATCCCCACGTCAGAATCTGTGCTAACACCTCAGAGCCTGGAGCCTGCTTTGGATTATGTCTCCTTCTCTCTCTGCCCCTCCTCCACTCATGTCTGTCTATGACTCTCATAAATAAATAAATGTTAAAATTTTTTTTAAAAAGAAAATTTTTTGAGAAGTTATACTTTGAATACATAAGTGTGTGTGCATAGAATTATACACATATGTGTTGTTGTTTTTTTTTTTTTTAAGGCTAGGAATGTACATGCAGAATCTTACCATTGTTCATATTGCAGCGATGACTGGATTGGGGCATTTTTTTCCTCTTTGCTCAATTTGTTTTGTTTTCTTTTAAGTTTATTTATTTTGAGAGTGCACACACAAGCAGGGGAGGGGCAGAGAGAAGGGGAGACAGAATCCCAATCAGGTGTCATGCAATCAGTGCAGAGCCGGATGCGGGGCTGGAACTCATGAACTGTGAGATCATGATCTGAGCTGAGATCAAGAGTTGGACCCTTAACCAACTGAGCCACCCAGGCATCCCACTCAATTTGTTTTTTTAATGTTTTCTGTAATAAACATGTACGGTTTTTATCTAACTCTAAATTTGTTATTCATGTTTAAAGAGTGTGTTTTCATTTCTGTCCAGGAAGTTCATCAACTGCCTCATTTTAAGACTAAGGACATGATGTCTGGGTTCACAGTTATGGTGTTATTCCAAGTTAGTAGTCTTAGCAAATTTTGATTCTTTTCTAGTGTGTATTTATTCAAAAATACTCAGTAAGTGTTCTTTTTCCTTCAAATATTGTGGTTGATAGATCATTTAAAGTATTTGGGCCCCTCTTGAATTTTCACTAGTTTAGTTCACTCCAGTTTGAAGTGTGCGGTTCGATTCAGAGTCATCTGTGGAGAAGTTTCACAGTAAAACAAACAGAATCCTACATATAATTTCAAGGAGCAAAACCACAAATCTCTTTAATAAATTTCTGTGACCTACAAAGACCTTCAAAGAGATCATGAATGTTCTCTGACTCCCCAGCTTCCCTTTAGACATTTATGTAATCTCAGTTAATAAATTTTGCAAACACTTTTCTAGAGAGCTATAAAAGTTCCTTCTAATCTTAGGATGTTAAATACTAGTGTTGATTTATACTTGTCCTGCTGTATCACCTTTGGAGGAAATGAATCTAATGGAAAACTTAAATGTTCTGACCCACCTCACAGAAGTTATAAAGAATTTACTCAGCTTCGGGATTTTTCAATTTCTTCACCAAATCCAAGCTTATCCATGTTTATCCATGCTTATCCTTGTTGTTCTGTCGTGACTTGCCACAGACCTCAAACCCAGTTGCCTACTTTGTACAAAGGAAGCAACAACCCACTCCGAGTACGGCTGTGAGGTTTAAGTACACTAATATACATAAAGTTCCTAACACAGTGCATGTTCATGACAATCACCCAGTAAATGGCAGCTTCAATTAGTGATATTTAACATACGGTAAAGCTTTCTATATTATGCCTATCTTTCCGTTTCATACCTAAACCACATACACCATGATGCAATAGTAATCCAGGTGTGGACACGCTTCAGTATTATACAGAAGACAAGACCACGTGTCTTGTGTCTCCTTCTCCTCAGCTGATCCTTAAATATTGCAACCCATAACCCTCGTGAATTATGCCCCAAATAAAGTAAGAGCCAATGAAGACTAGAGGGTAAAACTATAAATAAACTCCACACACGCTGTATTTGCTTAAGAAGATGGGTAATGGCACACTGCACAAAGAAAGAAACGCCACTACATGATGCACAGATCTATATTTAGTTACCAAAAATTAAACACACGCTTGTTTGTTTTTCAGAAAGGCCACACAGAAATTCAAAGTGAAGATAACTGCCTTAGAAATACTGAAAGGAGAAAATTCACAGTCCTACATTCTAAGCATAGATAGAAAATATTTTAACCAGTTTCAAATGCCAGACACTTCACACCAGACCATGAATCCAAGCAAAAGCTGTATCAAGCCATAGAGATAAAGAAGCCCAAAGCACCCTAACACTGTGCCACATATTTTACAACAAATGATTTAACTTCTCTACTCCACAACTGTTCTTTGCTTTACTGAGCCTAAAAGGCAAGCAGATGGCAAATACGACAATTCAAATTCTAATGTAGATAGTTAGAATGAAATGAATTACACAACACCATTCTTTCCACCTGTACAATGTAACTAATTACTACTTAGTATGAAATAGGAAGTCTTATGTAAAACCCAATTATCAATATTATAGTTGATTCAATTATATATCCATATAAAATGCTATACCATAAAAGGCCTCTGCCCCATGGAGAGGCCTCAAACCCACAAACATTTGGGGGACAGGATGTTTTCCAAAATGCTTCAGAGGCAGGGACCACTTGGCCAGCATTTCAAAAAAACAATAGTGAAATTGTATAAAGCCGCAATAACCGCCCCTACTTATTGAGCGAAGTGACCACAGGATGCTTATAGCTTCTTCTAAGACCCTTGGGGCTGAAAAAGCATCGCTTCTAGTGGCAATAATAAGTTTACTTAATCCTATAAATTTTCAGAAGTCCCAAGATGAATCAATCAGCTTGCCTGGGGATATTCTGTTTTTTATATGAGAGACAGAGGATTCTAGGCCTAGGCTAATAGGACAATCCCAACTGAGTTCTGGATAATGCCACAAAAACATGTGACTTTATTAAACAAAGACTAGCAGAAAGAACAAATAAAAGGCACATAAATCTTCTGTATACAGAAATCCAGGGGCATGGCAGAAGAAGAGTTCTCAACAAAGTGAACTAAAAGGCAAATTGCCTACAAACAGAGAGGTCCAGACCACAATCTAGAAGCACAAGGAGCTATCCACTGAAAGTTTTTTAGTATGTTGAAATGATGGAAGTAGCTTAGGAACATTAATGTGGCCACAAGCTGGATCAACTAAACTGTATATGTGTATATTTGTGTGTGTGTGTGTGTGTGTGTGTGTGTGCACATGTGCAGGAGGATATAGGGGGGCACTGGTGTATGAGTGTGGTCTGTTGGGTGTGGAAGTGTGCTGTGTGTGTGTTTGTGTGTGTGCTGGGGAAGAGAAAATAGAAATGAGACCAGTTAGGATGCTATGTCCCTAATCCATATATGAAGGGATCCAGCTTTGAACTAAGAACTCACAAGTGGAAGGGAATAAATGCATACAAAGGCCATGCAAGGTCAACAACATGAAGACTGTAGGAACACCTGAGTGGAAAGAAAAAACATCAAAGGCAAAGTATCAGACTTGAGGGAGGTCACTGAATTATTACCATAAATTGAAAGGGGGATGTCCAGAGAAATCATCATGACTTTAAAAGATGAACTGGTTTTAGACATACTGAGTTTGGAGTCACAAAAGACATCCAATCACCAGCACTGGAGGCAGGTGTGATGAAAAGAGTCCCAATAACTACAGTGCTGCTGAGAATGGACGACACTTAAAAAAGTATCCAATAGATGACATTTCCATTACAGGTGACTAAGTTATCTGCAAAAACAGCCATCAAGCCATCTGTGCACGGGCGTACCATTTGAGAGCAGATGACCCTTGAACAACATGGGTTTGAACTGTGTGGATTTACCTTTACACAGATTCTTTACAGTGCAGTTCTCTGCAAACATATTTTCTCTTCCTTATGGTTTCATTTCTTTTTTATTTTTTTAATGTTCTTTTATTTTTGAGAGAGACAGACCATGAGCGGGGGAGGAGCGGAAAGAGAGGGAGACACAGAATCCAAAGCAGGCTCCAGGCTCTGAGCTGTCAGCACAGAGCCCAATACGGGGCTCAAACCCACTAACTGCGAGATCATAACCTGAGCTGAAGTCAGATCCTTAACCGACTGAGCCACCCAGGCACCCCTATGGTTTTCTTAATACCATTTTCTTCTCTCTAGCGTACTTTATTGAAGGAATACTGTATATAGTACATATAATATACAAAATATGTGTTAATTGACTGTGTTATTGGCGAGGATTCGTAGTTACGTTTGAGGGGAGTCAAAAATCATATGTGGATTTTTAACTGCGTGGGGGTCAGTGCTCTTAACTCCCACATTGTGCAATGACCAACTGTACTTCAAACCTCATCATTATTTACTTGAATGCTTTAAACTGCTTGTAAATACATAAACATGAAATAAGAGATTACCAAATGTGGTTCTGGCAAATCGTGATAAAGTGTGTATCACATTATTAACACAAAATCTATTCTGTTGCTTGAATTTATTTAGAGCTTCTGGCTTTTCAAGTATTTTTGTTATGTTAACTGATTTTTTCCTCTGCAATTATTCTGTGAGGAAGACCGCATACTTTGTTTGGATCAAGGATGTAAAAGGTGGGCTATCCAGGAAAGAAAATTTCTTAGATTAAAGAATTTTACTTGGTCAACTCGTAACACTGTATGGTTTTATACAAAACGACCTGAACCAAAACTAATCTTAACTTTTAATCCCTTATTTCTGGCAACAACATGGAGTACTCCATCATGGAACAGAAAAGATGACAGCTCACATAAATATCAAGTTCCTCCTAAACCATGTTAAAGAAAAGCATCAGTACTTTATGACATTCAAAAGTCAAAGGGCTTAGTGCTATGGCTCACTAGGAATTCTGCCATATGCTTTGATTTATAACTGAAATTGAGAAGCAAAACACTTGTAGAATGCAAATTCTTGAAGAAGCTTCACAAATACTACAAAACCTTGATCCAGAAATCAAAACGGCTATTCTTTGAAATAAATACTGTGGCATGGTTTTCTTCATTACCTCATACTGCAGGAAGTAGACTTTCTACAGATTAAAAAGTAATCACTGGTACATTGGCAGTGACAAATACACCACCAGCTAAAGTAAAATGTTAACAATAGGGGTAGCTGTGCATGAAGCCATGTAGGAACTCTGTGCTTTCTCTGTCACTTTTCTGTAAATCTAAAACTAAAATTAAAAGTTTCTTTAAAAAAAAAGTAATCACTGTATTTTTTTCTTACTTTTTAATTAAAGATCACATTTTGCTTAATCTCATCACAAAATATTTATTCAATACATATGTATTAAATGAATGGGTGCCCAGCTCTGGTTGATTTCCGGAGATGACTAAGACATGACTTCTCCCAACTTGCCAAGCTCCCACATACAGGAGTTCAAAGTCTAGGAAAGAAGAAATAAGAGCCAGGACACTGAAAGAGCAATACACAAAGACCATAAAGCAACTTTCTCCCCTTCTCCAGCACCCCTATAAACCTATTTCACCAGGCTAAATCTTCCTTGGGCCCTGGATTAAATCTGATGGGCCCCACAGCTGTGTGCCAGGTGGGGCTAAAATAACTGAGACCCTAAAATAGTCTCAGTTCAGGAAGTAAATACTCAGTTGATGCAAAAACAAACTCTGGACTTCATTTAAAAGTAGAGCATCACCCTCCCCTGCCTCATGTCTCATGCTTCTCACTTGGCCAGCAGATCTTCCCAGCTCCCTTTGGCTGAGGAGCAGTTGATTGCGACCCCCATGGGAAGGTAAATTTATAGTTGGCATGCAATATCTGTATTGGTTTGCTATGCAGATGCTCAAAGCTGCCTGCTCCACCCATGCGCAGACCCCCTGCCCCATCCTTGACAAGCATGAATGCACCTTCTTCCAATGGTCACCTATAAACTCCCCTGCCCACCAATGGTGGGGAAAGAGTTACTTCCCACCCACTGTCCTCCACGCTCTGCCACTGGCTGCATCTTCCAGCTGCTTCCCCTTTAGATTTCTCTGGCATGACTGACACACAGTCCCCTCTGCTTCCCAAGGTCCAGGCCACACATATCAGGCTCTCCTTGCCACCCTCACCCTGTTGCTGAGGTGGAGCTCAGAACACACTAGCCACATCACCCCTCTAATTTCCAAATCTTCTACCAGCCAACTTCCAAATCTTCATTTATAGGCTGAAGGTGGGTGTTGAGCTAGGATCCCCATACCTGTGTTGCACAGCAAGCCCTGCTTCAAAGGTGCAGTTTTGAACCATGAGAGTAATGGGCACATAGGACCTCAGCTCAAACTGAGTCCCCTTTTATCATCCTGATGAAACTAGGATACTAGGAGAGAAAACAAGAGCCATAAAAACAAAAACACGGTATGGTTTCAGAATAGGACGCTGCTTCTAGCTTAGGGAATTAAGAAAGGCTTGATCAAAGGCCTAGCCTTGATCAAAGGCCTAGACCTTAAACTCATGCAGAACAGGAGTAGGTGTAGATGAGTCAGAGGAGAGGGTACATCCAATGAAAGATATGGCCTCCTTCAGTGCTCATGTGTGTGTGTGTGTGTGTGTGTGTGTGTGTGTGTGTGTGTGTTTCATAAGGTAAGAATTATTATATGGAAACATATTTTAATTGGTGCTATTTATTCTTATTCCAGTGATTCATGTGTTACTAGTCCTTACAAATAAATACCCCAGAAGGCTGCTTGGTTTGTTTAAGGCTGCTTGTTAGTTCCAACTCTGATTGACAGATAAGCTCAGAAATCAGATCTAGGTTCAAATCTTGCCAATTGCTAGTTATGTGACCTTGAATAAGTTACATAACCTCTCAGCAAAGGAAACAACCAACAAAACTAAAAGGCAACCAACGGAATGGGAAAAGATATTTGCAAATGACATATCGGACAAAGGGCTAGTATCCAAAATCTATAAAGAGCTCACCAAACTCCACACCCGAAAAACAAATAACCCAGTGAAGAAATGGGCAGAAAACATGAATAGACACTTCTCTAAAGAAGACATCCGGATGGCCAACAGGCACATGAAAAGATGTTCAGCGTCACTCCTTATCAGGGAAATACAAATCAAAACCACACTCAGGTATCACCTCACACCAGTCAGAGTGGCCAAAATGAACAAATCAGGAGACTATAGATGCTGGAGAGGATGTGGAGAAACGGGAACCCTCTTGCACTGTTGGTGGGAATGCAAATTGGTGCAGCCGCTCTGGAAAGCAGTGTGGAGGTTCCTCAGAAAATTAAAAATAGACCTACCCTATGACCCAGCAATAGCACTGCTAGGAATTTATCCAAGGGATACAGGAGTACTGATGCATAGGGCCACTTGTACCCCAATGTTCATAGCAGCACTCTCAACAATAGCCAAATTATGGAAAGAGCCTAAATGTCCATCAACTGAGGAATGGATAAAGAAATTGTGGTTTATATACACAATGGAATATTACGTGGCAATGAGAAAAAATGAAATATGGCCTTTTGTAGCAACGTGGATGGAACTGGAGAGTGTGATGCTAAGTGAAATAAGCCATACAGAGAAAGACAGATACCATATGGTTTCACTCTTATGTGGATCCTGAGAAACTTAACAGGAACCCATGGGGGAGGGGAAGGAAAAAAAAAAAAAGAGGTTAGAGTGGGAGAGAGCCAAAGCATAAGAGACTGTTAAAAACTGAGAACAAACTGAGGGTTGATGGGGGGTGGGAGGGAGGAGAGGGTGGGTGATGGGTATTGAAGAGGGCACCTTTTGGGATGAGCACTGGGTGTTGTATGGAAACCAATTTGACAATAAATTTCATAAAAAAAAAAAGTTACATAACCTCTTCCACATCTGTCAATGTAATAATAATACTAACGACACCATAGGGCAGTGGCCAAAATTAAATGGGCGTATGTATAAATCACAGTATATGGGATATGAAAAACTGCCTTGATATATTGACTACTGTATTTTTGTTATTGTTATTATCACCGTCATTACCGTTAAAGATACTAAAATTACATATTCCTTCCAGAATGACAAATTGTTAGACCTGGTGAGGACTAACTTGAAAATCATCTAGTAGCATTCATTTGAATTTAATTAATTAATCTAATTTCCAAATTTAAAGTTCAATCAATGTTTTAGTGCTCGCTTTCTGTCACTGTCAATACTGAGCCCAGGATATAATGTTGAAGATGCCATAATATTTATCCTTATAGTCTATTGGGAAATCAAAATCTGAGAAAAATTGCAATAAAATTGTGAAAAGACCAGTCTCAATGAGAATCTGGTTGGAGGGGCCATTCCTTCTCAGGACAGAAAGGTGACCGATCTGGGGAACAAGTGGCATCTGAACTGTGTCCTAAAGGCTAAGTAGGAATCTACCAGATGAACAAGGGGAGAACTGAATCTCTAGCAAAAGAAAACTCAGAAGCAATCAAAGACATACATTTAGGATTTAGGCCGAAATTCTTGTTAATGAATCCAAGAAGTGACCTCTTAAATGTTTCAAAGAGATCTGTATTTTTTAAACAGAATGCATGCATGGTTGCCAGGGGCGGGGGTTGGGAGGTGGGCAAAATGGATGAAGGCGGGCAAAAAGTACAAACTTCCAGTTATAAAATAAATAAGCCATGAGATGCAATGTACAACTTGGCAACCATACTTAACATTACCATATTGCATATTTGAAAGCTGACAAGAGAGCAAATCTTAAAAGCTCCAATCACAAGAAAAAAATATCCCATAACTACATATGGTGCCAGATGTTAACTAGACTTATTGTGGTGATCATTTCGCAATACGCACAAATATCTAACCATTGTGTTGTACACCTGAAACTAATATAATGTTATCTGTCAATTATACCTCAAAGAAATAAGCAGAATAGAATACTTGTATCTAAATAGATATTTACTTGACTATTTCAAGCAATGTTGATGTGAAAGACATAAGTAACACAAATACACAGTCCTACATACAAATTGCTAAAAATTTCTCTCAGAAAGGTCAGCTTCGGGTAACCCTTCTTTTCAAAAGCTCGTCCTTCCTCCATTTTTGAACTCACAGATGTTCTAAAAACTCCAAGTGCCATATTCAGGTTATTTTCTTTATGTATGCTTACATTCTTTATGCTCCTTACACACACACACACACACACACACACACACACACACACACACACACATACATACACGAAAACACACATTTACCCTGTTTCTATTAGAGCAACAGTTCTGGTGGAGCCATGGGTGGATAGAAGACGGGGGCAGTGTGAGAGCAGCCACTTCACGTGGGCAGACCTCCAAAAGGGCTGGGGATCCCTGACTTAAAGGTCTGTTTTTTATAGCTTCTCATTCTCTCTCAGTGTGTCTCTCTCTGCCTCTCTCCCTCTCATGCATGAAGGGATATTACAACTGTAAATAACTCAAGGCACTTTGTTTGAACATAATCTTTGACTTCAGGAGCCCCTTTCCTATGCAATGAATTTTACAATTCCCTCAGCTAATATTGCTCAAGACAGTTTCAGTGGAGCTTATTTTGCCAGTCAAGTTCTGTTGCAATCTAAGAAGTGTTTTTAAGCAATCATCTGACCTCTTTACAGCTCTTCCCATTACAGTGCTGATAGGACTAGGAAAAAAAAAAAAAGCTGTTGGAAGTTTTACACAACATTCTTACACCCTATTCCTTGGATACTTCCCAAAAATGTATTCATCTAGTTAAGATCACAGGTTTTACCACCTTTTTAGCATTAGTAGTCTATTGCCAGCTACAGATCAAAAGAAGGCAAATATCTTGGTTCAGAGTAAGCATACCTCCAATTTACATGGGAAAAGCTACTAAAAACACTACTGAGGAAAAATATGCTTCCAAATACTCTAATAAGTGTATTTCTCATATTACAACAGGAAATGAATGAGAACCACATAGTAGTAAAAGGTTTATAACACTTGACAGTCTTCCAAAGGATGAGGCGGAAGCAGGTATCATACATGAACTTGGTCTCCCAGCCAAGTCCACCTTATGTGTGTCAATACATTTGGGTTTCACAAATTTCATCAAATCCAAAAATCTTTACTGGGTGCTTACCATTGACATGATACTAGGCTACATGCTATAGAATATAAAAGTAAATAAGATGATATACTGGTTCTTCAGGGGTGATAAGGTACATACAAATAACCACAGAATACTAAATACAATAAGCACTAAAAGAACATTATGCCACTAGTAGAGATTTCTGGAAGGATGGGAAGGCCTCGTGGAGGCAGAGGCATTCAAACTAGATTTTAAAGAAAGAGCAGGATCTCATGCAGAAATGGGAAGAAAACTGCATTAACAAACAGAAGGAAAGAGTAGAGGAAAGAATGTATGTGAAGGATGGCAAGTAACACATTTGGGCAGAGAAAAGGCCAGGCAAGGTCAAAGGGCTTGGATCCAGAAAAGTCCTCAGGAAAGGGAGGGCAGAGCAGTGGAAAGCAGAATGGAAAGGAAACTTCTCTTATGTGAGAGACACTTGAGACCAGAGAAGTTCCAATGAATGAGGGTGCCACTCCTTACCAGGTGTAGCTAGCTTTCTAATGACATGGCCTTTGCAAGTTCAGAGAGAAGTGGTCGCATACACGGGTTGATTCATAGTATGTAAAACATAAATATGGAGTCAGCATAAGTTTTAGATTTTAAAAGATCTGAATTTCTTTTAGAGTATCACTTTCATAAGAACTCATCAAGGTCTCATGTGCATCCTTCCTTCTGTAGTTTGAAACTATCTAGGTCTCAAGTAGGGACTTGGTGAGGCACCTAAGCAAGAAATTTACAAGGGCTGAAAGCAATCTTAAAAATGCAGATACCTCTATTTTCAAGAAGTTAAGCTGGAATCATAATCAGATTCCTACTAAAGCTTCCTGGAATTTCATCATAAATAATAAAGATTTTTGAAATAATCCCATACAACTATACCTTGTGAAATCGATGTGAATTCTACCCAACGATAATTTAACAAATCACATCACGTATAGTGGAGTATGCAGATGTCATGGGGACAGGAAGCCATAGAAAGAAGAAAACATAAAAGCAGGAAATCTTTCAGAAGAAGGACAGAACAAATTCCAGGGAAGAAGTGCAGCATATGTAAGGGTTGAACAAAGCCTTTAGAAAATGGACCTTGAGTAAATACAACATGCAAAGTTGTTATTAAAATCAGAAATGATTTAAGCAGACTTACACCTGGTTATGAAAAGCCCACCCTTATGCATTCCCACAGTCAACAAATAAAAACCTCTCTCTTCATTCAAAATCTAGGTGTTTACTTAACAGAAACCATACTCACATATGCAAAACAAAGCACCAGTACAATCCTGACAATCTTTGCCGTTTGCTTTCCCAAGTTTTCTTGAGAAAAATGACAGAGTGGGAGAACCACTGGATTATACCCCCACACCACAGGTATTTGAGCTGCTTCTGTAAATCTCACGGTGGCACAAATGAGGTCTCACAACAGAGACAATAAAATGAACCACTTTTCTCACAAAGCCTTTTCTGACCCTTTTGGCCAGCCACATCCCTTTCCACCCCCAGGAGCATTGCTGTAGTTGGTTTTGGTCTCTCCTACCCTATTTGCAATCTCTCTAACTGTGTAATCTCATTCCCCAACTGGGTTCACAAAAGTCTTTGAGGACAGAAGTTGAGTCACACTCATCTCTGCAACATGCAAGGGCCTGGAATCCAGTTCTCAGGGATTTCTTGTTGAATTGGAAACTCTGTTGCTAATTTTTTCTTTGGAGTATATTTATACATGCTTTCCTGTTACAAAATGTCCTGTAACAAGAAACTCCAGAATAATTATTTTTGCTAAAAACAATTACACTTCAAAGGAACCCTAGTGGTAACTCTATTGGTTCTGTGTAGAGTCCTACAAGAAAAACATGATATAAATCAGCATATCATAGACAAGTCAAAGAGAACTTCTCTAATAAATCTTGTTTTCAATAAAACAATTTGGGGCTTTAAAAAAACAGCACTTCATTTCCTTTAATATTAAAAACAAGTAGGGAAATACTTTGAAAATGACAACTTTCTCAGCAAAAGACAACCATATTCTAAATTCTATAAAAGGTATTTGTTAGGGGCTCCTGGCTGGCTCAGTTGGAGGAGCATAGACTCTTGATCTCGGGGTTATGAGTTTGAGACTCATGTTGGGAGTGCAGATTACCACAAAAATCAAATAACTAATTAACTCTATAAAAGATATTTGTGTTTTCTAAAGTGAATGATTGAGAGTTGCCTGGATGGCTCAGTCGGTTAAGTGTTCAACTTCAGCTCAGGTCATGATCTCACAGTTTGTGAGTTCCAGCCCCACATCGGGTTCTGTGCTGGCAGCTCAGAGCCTGGAGCCTGCCTCAGACTCTGTGTCTCCCTCTCTCTCTGCCCCATCCCCACTCATGCCGTCTCTCTCTCAAAAATAAATAGACATTAAAGTTAATGATTGTGACTTAGCTTCATCAGTGACATTGGGATGAATCGATGGTTTATGTTCTTTGTTCTTCCATCTCATCCCATGTTCTATCTACCAAAGGTATTCTCTGCCCTCCATAGGTACATGGGGTACAAAGATTGTGCACTAAAATGCACACATAGTGAACTAAGTACTGTTTGTAATGTCACCCGCTGTTATATACACGGACCCGATACCCAGACATTAATGTTGCTGATCCACACTGTGAAATACCGAGCAAAGATGAGTACACGTGTCACCTGACCTCATGGAGTTCCCTGGGATGCAGTCTGAAAAATAGTGTTTAAAAAAATCAAAACAATTTTGGCTTGAACTTCTTAGAAGGCCAGGGCTTCTGTGATAGCCACGGGATGACATCAGAGTATCCAGTATATCCTTTCCTTCTCATAAGCAGGGTGAGACACTGTAACAAAACCACCCTAGATATGATTTCACTTACTTCCACTTTACAATACCCTTCGATAAGTGCATTACCATTTTGTCAAGCAAAGATTCATTTATCACTTCAAATGGAAAATTAATTAATTTTGCTATCAGAAAAAAATTGGAAAATCATTTTAAATATTGAGAATTTCTACTATAAATCTTTCACCATCAGAGAATATTCTTTAAAAAAATAAATCTTGGGGCGCCTGGGTGGCGCAGTCGGTTAAGCGTCCGACTTCAGCCAGGTCACGATCTCGCGGTCCGTGAGTTCGAGCCCCGCGTCGGGCTCTGGGCTGATGGCTCAGAGCCTGGAGCCTGTTTCCGATTCTGTGTCTCCCTCTCTCTCTGCCCCTCCCCCGTTCATGCTCTGTTTCTCTCTGTCCCAAAAATAAATAAACGTTGAAAAAAAAAATTAAAAAAAAAATAAATCTTTTACCATACTTAAATCCATCTTTTTGAGAGAGACAGAGAGAGAGAGAGAGAGAGCAAAGGGGTTGAGGCAGAGAGAGAATCCCAAGCAGACTCCACACTGTCAGTAATTACACAGTTACTATTTCTGTTTAGTCTCCATTCGAAGGCCATTCTAGTTTAATTCCTTTCAAGGGCAGGGGCGGGGGGTGTCTTCTCTGCTCTATTCTTATACCACAAGTGTTATAGATGAAGACATGTTGCAAGAAAACAATCATTTAACAAATTTTAGGGGCACCTGGGTGGCTCAGTCAGTTAAAGTCTGACACTTGATTTCAGCTCAGGTCACGATCTCACGGTTCATGGGTTTAAGCCCTGCATCAGGTTCTGTGCTGACAGCATAAACAAAATAAATTTTAAAACTTTTAATTATATTGGATCTTTAACTGCTTTTTAAAATGCATTTTAGATACTACTTATGTCAAGTCATGCTTTCAAAATTGATATTATGACTGATTCCTATTACTAAGTAATTTCACAGGAAGCATGCATACAGCTAATAATTTGGAGGTGATTAAACTTTTTTTTAGGACTGGCCACTGTAACCCCGTGAATCTAGACATATTAGGATAAATGCTTATAAATCAAATAATTCTTTTCATGCTCACCTCCAATTTAAATTCATTTCTTGGCAACATTGGCATGAGATTCTAGGAACTACTCAGACACTGGCTCAACTTCTTACCCGGTGGGGTAAATACCTACAGTCTTGGAAACAAGTCTTGGAACTCAGCGTCTGGTGATAACCACAAAAGGCTTTTGATGTCCAACAGCTACATGAAAGGAAAACATCCCTCAATCAAAAATCCTTAAACAAAAGTAGAAAGAGTGGATATCTACAAAACGCTGAATTTTAGGTACCATGTATACGAACATTATTAAAGTAGAACTTCAGAGAAGCTCATTAATCACACGACCATGGCCCCACCTTGGAGCTGGAGGCTGGCTACACCTGTATCAGGACCTCAGTCCTCCATTTACTCTCCAGTTATTCATAAACACCGCTCTCCCTCCTCATATGTACAAGATCCTATAAGGGCTGGGACCACTGGTCTCCCTGGTCTTTGCACCTGCCACTGCACCTGCCACAGCATTTACAACAATGCTTTACTCACTCTTTCAGTGAATTTTTTAGAAAATACACACTTCCGTTCTCCTTTGTTCTGTGTTGCACAGAGAACAAAAATAAAATGTTGAACTATTTTTCTCACAATAATTAATTTTGTGAACAATTATTAATCAATTTCTGATGCGCTGTGGGAAACACTCCTCTAACATTTTATCAACAGGAAGAAGGGCTGAAATAAAGAATAAACTGTAAGAGTATGAGCCATAAAAACAAAGTCCGGAAGCAAGTATTTAATGCTTGGTATTAAATAACAATATAAAACTTAGTTTTTATACCTGGTATTCCATCCAGGGAATCCCCTTACAGGGGACTTAAAAATGCAGCCTTTCCTAATGGAGTGCTTCAGTACTGTGGGGTTGGTTGGTTTATTATGGTTGTGGGAGAGGGGTTCTGGGGAAGAAGGTAAGTGATGAAGTAAGCAAAGCTGGCAGAGTTCAGTAAACATGCTTCATCGCAAGGGACAGGTCTCAAACATATTCTGCTTTGTACCATTCTACACTAAGGCCTGATGTTAACTTCCAAATCAGACTTTAAAGGGAAAAAAAAAAATAGAAAATTCACCTAGGAAACTGTCATTTTTGCATATCCCTCCAGCACGTCCCTGTTCCACCCTCACTTTTTTTCCATCATATATATATAATCCCAAGTATTGGAAAATTGGCATAGTGTTTGTTGATGTGAATCTGTACTAGACCTTCCTAGAAAACAAGGAATTAAGGTGGAATGGTTTCATTTCACTCTTATGAATAAAAACAATACTCCTATAAGCTACATCACTCCATGTGTGAAATCAGGGGACTAGACACAACGGAAATGAAAATATAATGGACGAATGCAGAAAAGCTTTCCTCCAAAGTGGATTTTGGTGATATAATTCCCTGGACTAGCTGATTTATCCATTAGGAAACAGGATCACACTGCGTCTGAGGTAGCATCGCAAAAGTCTTTGCCTCCTTGGATAAAGTTTGCCACAAACATCTTCAGGGAGCTGGGGGATAGGTAAATAGATGAATGCAAGCTGTCACTGAGACCCCCTTCATCACACATTTCCTAAGGCCCCCAACCTTCCACAACCTTCCAAGTATTACAGCTTTCGTCTTTAGTGACTAAGCCCCGACGCCTAAAAGCCCACGTATCCTGGAGATAAGAATAAATTAACTGTGGAAACTGCCAAACGACCCAACTATCACATCACCACATGTCCAGATGACCATGACACAGAGTCAGTCACAAGTGGCGACGATCGTAGCTTTGGGTGACAAGTTTTTGTTTTTTGTTTTTAAGCAACAGTGAGAAATTAAAACCATCACATTATGTTTTTTAGATCATAAAGTTACTTGCTAGAAAAAAGAATGAAGCCTATAACAGACACCAGGCCCCTATTCATAGTTGATGAGTATCAAGAAATAGCACAATAGCAATTGCTCAAACTTGACATTTTATGCCTCTGCATGTGTGGTGTGTACTTAGCTATAGGCATGTTTGTGTAAATGCACTCATAAACATAGAAGGAAACAATGCAACCAGGCATATGACATTTACTCATAGTAGAAGTCATGTCCATTACCAATGATGGCCGATTTTAAAAAAGCAGATATGCATGCATCTTTACATTCTTTATCACATACCATCACACAGAATGAAAGACAAATACGGGGGTGCGTGGCTGGCTCAATTCATGGAGTGCATAATTCCTGATCTTGGGGTTGTAAGTTCAAGGCCCACATTGGGTGTAGACATTACTTAAAAATAAAAATTAAAAAATCTTCATAAAAAGAGAAAAAAAGAAAGACAAATGCCTTTGACTATCCAAATCTATTCAGTTTCTGGGTATGGATAAGTACATTTAGATAACTAGGGGTACCTGCATTCCAGACTGCTGAAAAAAGACTCATCATCTTCAAATGCCAGGTTCTCCAATGGAAGGCTCCCTCCTCCTACTGGCTATAAATTTTCTGTTTTGCTTTTTTCAGCTTATGACCAATAAAGAATCAATTCCACTTCACTGTGCCCGAGCACTTAAGCTGGTTTCTACAAAAACTGTACATAAAACATAAAATCTAATATTTATTATCTTGTTTAATGGCCAGTGCTCACTTTTCAACCCCATTTTTACTTTTAGTGAAAAGCATAGCATGTAGAATAGATCAGAAGCTATCAAAATGCAAAACCAAAGCAAACTGCCCAGCAAACTGCGACAATTAAATTTTGATACAGTATCACTTTTGTTTAAATCATTTATTTGGTCATAAAAATGCAACTCTCAAAACTGAGGAATTATCTGACTCTTCCAGGAAGTCCCACTAACCATAAGTATGATTTGCACAGTTGCAAATATTAATTAACTGTAATCATTATCTAAGAGTGTTTTGAACAACCTGAAATATTAGTTTTTTTCATCTCTTAAAGGGCAACTATTTGATAACTGGGAAGGATGATCTCAAGAGATTATCACATCAAAATAAAAAACTAAGCTAAAAAGAAAATATTAAATAGATTGGAGGTATTATCAGAAAAAAGTGAAGTGCTTTTTAAGGGGGTCAAAAAATGAATGAACAATTTCAGGGAGAGCTCTTTTAAAGTGGGACAATGCAATCCTAAAGTTACAGGGCAGTGCCAGATGCCTCACCAGAACTCTGCATCCTGCATCAACAGCTTGTGACCATTCTCTCCTGGCCCCTGCTTTCGTTAAGCAACAATCTTAAAAGCCATATCAAGTTTGCAGGCACTACATAGCAAAGGGGAACACATTTTCACTATGAACCCCAAAACTGACGATGCCATCAATGCAGCCTTCCAAAACTCCAATGTAAAATTGATGATACAACCCTTTTAAAAATCAAACGTCAATAAATCAAGTTGTCAATGTTTATAGAAATCGGTTGGCTATTTAAAGAAGTCATCTGTTGTAATTTATTGTGAAGTCTAATATCCATCTATAAAATTAATATCTCCATCAACAGAGGGAACATCACTGACTAACAGAAAAACAATCCAACCAAGAATCCTGTTTTCTAATCCCAATTCCATCACTACAGCTACTGTGTGATCCTCAACACAGTATTTAACTCTCCGGCAAGAGCTTATTTTCATATCTGTTAAACGGAGATAAAGACATTTGTCATGACTACTTACCAGGCACAGTTGTGAGATTCCAATGACATGATCTATGTGAAAGTGCTTTAAAAATCATAGCCAGGGGCACCTGTGTGGCTCAGTTGGTTAAGCGTCCAACTCTTCATCTCAGCTCAGGTCATGATTTCATGATTTGTGAGATCAGGCCCCGTGTTGGGCTCCATGCTGACAGGGCGGAGCCTACTTGGGATTCTCTCTCTCCCTCTCTCTCTCTGCCCCTGGCCTGCCCATGCTGGCTCTGCTCTCACTCCCTCTCTCAAAATAAATAAATAATCATTAAAAAAAAATCATATCCAACTGTATCAGCCACTACTTTCTTGTCCTTCTGGAGTCAAAGCAGATTAAGACAGATTGTCAAACAGAAATACTCCAATTTTAATAATGACTGGGTAAATACTAAATTATCATCCCACGCCCATCCTTAAAGAAAATCATGTAATAGGAGCATCTGGGTGGCTCAGTAGCGTAAGTGTCCAACTCTTGATTTCAGCTCAGGTCACGATCTCACAGTTGGTGAGTTTGATCCCCCATCAGGCTCTGCGCGGACAGCACAGAGCCTGCTTGGGATTTTCTCTCTCCTCTCTCTCTCTCTCTCTCTCTCTCTCCCTCTCTCTCTCCCTCTCTTTCCCTGCCCCTCCCCTGCTCGTGCTCTCTCTTTCTCAAAAATAAATATATAAACATTAAAAATGTTTTAAAAAGAAGAAAATCATGTAAGAGTAGAGAAAATAGATTCAGGAGCACCACATTCCTGAAGGATCCATAAAGGTAGTAAAGTATCATCGTGAAAAATAGTATTTTTTAACATTTTACACTGGATGTTTTAAGTTCTTTATCATCAATATTTCGTATCCATGATATCCTTATGTTTAATGATCTTTTATTTCAGGTAACATCTCAAACAATGTGAAATATTTAAAATGTCTTATCCAACCCTCCAAAGTTAAGTCCATGTGGAAATCGACGTGGAGAAGATGAAGCAAACCTCCACCACTGAAAGTAAATCTTATTTTCATCAAATCACAAGGAAGAGTCCAGTTCCATGGTCCATCAATAAACTGAAGTCCTCGTATGAACGAGAACCTCTGGGACATGATTATAAAACAGGGGGATCCAGGCCTGACACAGCGCTTTCAGGATCTTCTAGTTTGACCACGTGCATCTAAGGCTTAGGGTCTTGACAAATGTGGTATTCTTTTCCAGGACCTCCATGCCCAGGCATCTATAACTCTCTCAGGTAAGAGAGTCTGCACAATTTTTCTTCCAAAAAATCCTCGGTAAAATAAAACAAAAGGTATTCATTTAGATGATCTCAAAATGCTTTTTAGATTTATTCATGTAGAAAGTGATACTCAAAAGAAAATGGGCGGGTGCCTGGGTTGTTCAGTCAGTTAAGCGTCCGACTCCTGATTTCAGCTCAGATCGTGATCTCATGGTTCATGAATTTGATGGAGTCCCTCATTGCACTCCACAATGAGCCTGCTTGGGATTCCCTTTCTCCCTGTCCCTTCCCCCCGATTCTCTCGCTCAAAAATAAATAAACTTAAAAAAAAGAGAGAGGGAAAGAGAGATGGGCACCTGGGTGGCTCAGTCGGTTGAGCATCTGACTTCAGCTCAGGTCATGATCTCACAGTTCGTAAGTTCAAGCCCCACAACGGGCTCACCGCTGTCAGCCTGTTAGCACAAAGCAGGTTTCAGATCCTCTGCTCCCCTCTCTCTGCCCATCCCCCACCTACACTATCCCAAAAAATAAATAAATATTTTTTTAAAAAAAAGAGATAGAGGGTGGGGGAGACGAGAAAATGAGTGGTGGGCATTGAGTAGGACACTTATTGTGATGAGCACTGGGTATTGCATGTAAGCAATGAAACATAGGAATCTACCCCAAAAATCAAGAGTATGCTTTACACACTGTATGTTAGCCAATTTGACAACAAATTATATTAAAAGAGAAAGAGAGAGGGAGAGGGAGAGGGAGAGGGAGAGAGAAAGACGGAGAGGGAGAGGGAGAGGGAGAGAGGGAGAGGGAGAGGGAGAGGGAGAGGGAGAGGGAGAGGGAGAGAGAGAGAGAGAGAGAGAGAGAGAGAAAGGAAATTAAGAAAAAAGAAAACACCTGGAGCAAATAAGAAAATTAAAAAAAAAAAAGATACTTGCTATAGACCAAGTATTTGTGCCCCCCACCCCAAAAATTGATATATTGAAAGCTTATTCCCTCAATATGCTGGCATCAGAAGTTGGGGCCTTTGGGAGGTAATTAGGTCCTAAGGGTGTAACCCTCATGAATGGGATTAGGGCCTTAGAAACTTTTGAGATCCCTTGCCATCCACACCAAGTGAGGCTATCTATGAACCAGAAAGCTGATTCTCTTCAGACAATGAATCTACCACTGCCTTGATCTTGGACTTCCCAGCCTCCAGAGTGTGAGGAAACATTTTCTATTGTTTATACAACCACTCTATCCTGTTTTTGTTATAACAACTGGAACAGCTCAAGACAACACTGGCATGCAAAGAGCAATTCAGAAAATCCTTAATTCGAGAACCCACAGGACTTCAGAGCATAGCACAGTCCTAAAGAACTTGAATTGAATGAACAGACTTTTAGATTAATTTTGTAATCTACATAACAAAGTGCTCCAACATACAGCCATGTGGAAAAGGAGGAAAACTAGAGTTAGTCCACACAGAATGAGCAAGACTGGATAAAAGTATTTCTCTCCTAATCTCCAAACGAAGATTGGACAGAACAATTTATTCATTTACTACAGCAAGCACCCTGGTGAACATAATGGAAAATTATGACAAACACATATGACAGTGGAGAATCCAAGTTTTTACATGAAATATAGTATCAGTAGCTCTATGTCACCATTGAATTAGTCTGTAATTGGAAATCACAAAGTTTACTCTGTAATCTGGATAAAGAGGTGGCAAAAATCACACTTTAAATTCAAAGATGTTCCCTTCTCACTGTCACACATGGTTTTATTTTTATTTAAAAATTTTTTTAGGGGCGCCTGGGTGGCGCAGTCGGTTAAGCGTCCGACTTCAGCCAGGTCACGATCTCGCGGTCCGTGAGTTCGAGCCCCGCGTCGGGCTCTGGGCTGATGGCTCGGAGCCTGGAGCCTGTTTCCGATTCTGTGTCTCCCTCTCTCTCTGCCCCTCCCCCGTTCATGCTCTGTCTCTCTCTGTCCCAAAAATAAATAAACGTTGAAAAAAAAATTTTTAAAAAAAATTTTTTTTAACGTTTATTTGTTTTTTGACAGAGAGAGAAAGAGAGACAGAGCACGCGCGCACAAGCAGGGGAGGGGCAGAGAGAGAGAGGGAGACACAGAATCCAAAGCAGGCTCCAGGCTCTGAGATGTCAGCACAGAGCCCGATGTGGGGCTTGAACTCACAAACCACAAGATCATGACCTGAGCCGAAGTTGGATGCTTAACCGACTAAGCCACCCAGGTGTCCCATAAAACACACATGATTTTAAAGAATGATAACTTTCTACTCTGAAAACTGGGAGTGTAGTTTAGCATTATTTCATTGCTTCAAAACGGAGTAAGTAGAATTTTAAGAATTCGAAATCACATAGGCCACTTTTCAAAAGTCTACACTGCTCCCTCACTCCACCCCAAGCACACACTCCAAAATCTCTTTTCTTTCCTATAGCCCCATCTTCTTCCCACACATAATCAAAGGGTCACCACTGGAATTTAGAAAGCCAACTGAGAAACTGGCATATATGGGAAAGAGGTCGTTGCAAGGGCTTCTCTTGTGAAGAGTTGTTGCTTTGCACCAGCTTAGTACTCCCACTCATCAGGAGACAGATGGAGAAACCACAACTTACCAAATGTTTATTATATGTGCAGATGGCTGTTTCTGTTTGGATTCTTCCATTCTTTTAATTCCCATTTGGTCTGTGTGGATGTGAACACTTGCTCCCCTAAGGCTTTTCTCCCGCGCAATGAGGGCTCCTCTGGCATTGCACCTCACTCCCTCTTCACCCCCCCCCCCTTTAATACGGCCACTGCAGCCCCATCCTGGCTGTGTTTGCTCAGGCTTCCCTTCCCGCAAGACTCCCCACTGTCCTGCCACCGTAACTGAGAAAATCCTTGCTGATTCTCATTCAAAGACAAACTGAACTAAAGCTTTGTGGCTTAAAATGGGCTGGACTGAAAACTCAGCTCCTGAGGGAACCCCAGCAAATGAACACCCACAGCAAGCACAGATGAAACTATTTCTGGAGGTGTCCCACAGGGAACAAAGTGGAAACAAGGTTATAATGGGTTTTACAACAGCTTTTCTAAATATCCTAAACAATCAATTATAGAAGATGATCTACAAGTTATAAGTGATGGAATTTGTTAGTTGATTTGTAGAAGCTAGTAATAATATATACCAATTATTATGAGCAACTAAGTGCTGGCTTTGTTTCTATGCAATTTTCAGCTTCGAGAACTCTGAGGAAACAGATGTCATGAGTCTGTCAAACATATGGGTGGTAGGATTATAGCAAAGTTTTTTGTACATTTTCTCAATTTTCAAATTATCTTCATTACGCTGAAGACCAGGGTTAGGCAACAAGTATAATGATAAAAATAAATAAAAGGAATTTTACCGAAAATCTTTAAGGAACTATTTGCATATAGTTGGAAGTAGACAAATCCTTGCCTTGTCATTCACAAATTAAACAAGCAATTATTGAGTGTCTACAATGTGCCTGAATCTGTATTGGTCCTAAGGGTGCTATTTCTATTCCAGGAACAAAATATAGTAGCAGACATAGACTTCTGCACATGAAAGTTTCAAAATAATGTGTTAAGTATCAAGTAAGCTGTATTGAGAGAAACCAGGAAAAACAAAAAGGCAACTCAGTGGAGTCTAAGGGTTAAGAATATACTTTTTAGGGGTGCCTGGGTGGTTCAGTCAATTAAGCAACCAACTCTTGATTTCGGCTCAGGTCAGGATCTCATGGTTGGTGAGAACAATCCCTGTATCAGGCTCCACGCTGTCAGTGCAGGATCCTCTCTCTCCTCTCTCTCTGTCCCTCCTCTGCTCTCTCTCTCTCTCAATAAACTTTTAAAAAAAGAATATCCTTTTTAGAAAAAAAACAGAATTTGATTGAACTGGGCCCACAGGATAAATCAAATTTAGTCAACTGGAGTGGGAGAGAGGATTCCAGGAAAACCCCATATTCTCTGGTGAAAAGTGGCAGAAACACAACTCAAACTAGCTTAAGTAAATAAAGACAACTCCTTTTTTGTGTGTAACCAGAAAGAGCCAGTGCAAAACTGGCTTTACAAACAGTTGAAACCAGGGACTCTCCCTCTCTTAGCTTCCCTGTGAGGTGGCTTCATTCCCTCTTCCAGGAACACTCTTCCAGCTCTGTCACAGAAGACGGTGGACTCAAGTATGAAATACCCAGAGACGAGCTCTACCTGGTCTAGCCCATCCCTGGAGCAAGCACTGTGGCCAAGGTGTAAATGTACCAACTGTCTGGAGAGGTCTCCAGCCCCAGGGGCCGGGGGCGGGGGGGGGGGGGGGGCTAGGCTCACAAGTTTCACTAAAACTGCACCATCTGACTCACTGGCTTCCTACAGCTGACTGCAGCCCAAAGAGACAAAGCAGTAATGCCCTGACACTGTATGAATGTCAACAATCACCCTCAGAAATGAAACTTCATGAGAGAGGCAGAGAAGAGTATGAGGAATGATAACCAAGGCTCTGCTAGCACTACATGGGAGGCTAAAGTTTGGCTGTGAGATGCGGACATTTACGGTCCCTTTTTGATGGGAATTAAAATGGTATGGAGTAAGCAATTTAGAATGTGTACTTACCACTTAAACAGAATTAACTCTTTACAGGTCAAAAAGCAAAAAAGGTAACTAATATTTAAGTCTGATACACTTTCTATAGCCTTATAACCATACCCTAGGGTTGGTACTGTCCTCTTGTTTTTACAGATGAGTAAACAGATTGAAGACTTAAACAGCCTGTAGAGACCACACAGCAAGAAGTAGGGTTAGTAGTAAAAACCATGCCTGTCTATCATAGTGCATATATTCTTTGCATGCCGCTTCTCATAAAGATTAGTACAAATAATTGCACTTAATTGCCTCAAATCTCACTTGTCACTCCGTGCCATTCAATAAATACTGAACACCTTCTATGCGTGAATTGCTTTCCCCGTCATACACAGTGACCCACATTTTGCCACCCATTCACTGCATCTGCCTCAGGTGCCAGTGGCATTCCTCAGCCTATCCCCTCATATGCTGTAGAGAACACAGGAAGTTACCCCATCCACTTATCCAAAACAGTCTCTGAATCATACTGCCCACTGGGTAGTACTTTTAGGTATGTGTGGAAGTGGGATTTTCAAAAAAATCTTATAGATTCTTTGCACAATCTGTTCCCACTCTGTCCTAATATTTCATCCAAAGCAAGAAGATACAGACAGTATAAGTCATAAAATAAGAACAATCTAGTTTCCCTTGTTAGAAAATGAAAATGCAAAATTTCTTTTCCGTTTTACAAACATTGAGGTATATAAGACAAAGGCAACAAATCTTTAAGCTACTCAATAAATTGACTGCAGTAGAGTTAGATTTTTTCTAATATAGTTGATTCATATATTATGGCTTATATAATACTCATATACTATATATTACATTAACTCATACAAGAAGGTAAAAGAGACTCAATTGGAAATTGGAAAGCTTCAAACAGATAGCTAAAAATATTTCATATATATGCTTTCAAATATGTCAATAATGCGAATTCAACCTAAGAAAGAATATGAGAAGTTGTATATGTTTTAAACTCTAGAATGAAAAAGTTCAGATAAGTTAACAAAGCTAAAAATGATTACTTTCATTACTTCTATATATTTAACACACAAAGAGGAAGGGAGAAAAAATTTCAACTAAAGCATACATGGTTACAAAAACTAAAAGAAAAAAAAACTCCAATATCAGTGATATAATCAAAACATCTTCAAAGAGAGACATAATGTGATTCCTTCATGATAAATCCCCAAGAAGACTTTACCAATAGTAACTCTGTAATAGGAGTTTTTAATTTAATATTTACAAACTTTAAATATGAGATGTAAAATGCCAAGGCAAGCAATAATCTCTCTTGTAAGATCATTGTGTTGTTTCTACTGCTCATTTTGAAGGTTTAAAATGTGAGATTAGGGGTGCCTGGGTGGCTCAGTCGGTTATGCGTCTGACTTCAGCTCAGGTCATGATCTCACAGTTCATGAGTTTGAGCCCAGCATTGGCCTCTGTGCTGACAGCTCAGAGCCTGAAGCCTGCTTCAGATTCTCTCTCTCTCTCTCTCTCTCTCTCTCTCTCTCTCTCTCTCTCTCTCTCTCTCTGTCTCTCTCTGCCCTTCCCCTGCTCACAATCGGTCTCTCTCTCTCTCTCTCTCTCAAAAATAAATTAACATTTTAAAAAATGTTTAAAGGTGAGATTAAATAAAGTATTCCAATGCAAGCCTCCAGAACTATGAGAAACATAGTCTATGATATTGTATTATAGCAAGCCAAATTAACTAAGACAACACATACATACATATATTTCATAAGTCTGTCCACCGAGAGATCCTAGAAGCTGTGACACTCAGAAGCAATGAGCGCACCAAGTGTCCACATCTTGGTCTCTAAATACCATTCTCTACTACAAGAATCCTAGGTCTCCTTAAAGAAATGACAGATTCCCAAGCTGGAGCAAGGTAAGTAAAAAATGAGTCTGAAATGTTTTTATGTCAGAAGAAAGTGCTCAGAGAATGATGGGGGTATGTAAAAAGACACAGAAGTCAGTGTAAAGGAGTTTTTAATGGTCAAATCTGAACAATCTAACCTTCAAAACAATAATGAAAGTAACAGATTATAGCCCATTGACCAAAATAGGAGTCCATGAATCCACACTTACAAAAAGATAGAACGATAGAACGATAGAACGATAGATAGATAGATAGATAGATAGATAGATAGATAGATAAAGGGACAGCCCTGCTTTATACAGAATGCCAGGTAATCCATGAAGGTAGAAAGGTGGAATAAAAAAAAAAATCACCATTTCATAACCATCAGTAATAACAGATTCAAGTAAGAAATCATCAATGAATGCTAAAGGATTAAAGTCTGAAAAGTATCTCCTCACAAAATATTTACTAACTGACAAGTACAAAATTCTTATTAAGTTTACACTGGAGAAAGCTGGCAGACACAATCTTAACCAAGTGATGAAAGTTAGCATCACCAGTAATGAGTGCCTCCTAAAATGAGGAACAGAGAAGGACACATGTCTGTGTTATTCCTTCCCCCACCACCCGCCCAGAAAAAAACATAACCAGAACCTAATCATGAGGAAATATCAGTCAAACAATTGTGAGACCTCCTACAGAGTAATTGGCCTCTTCAAAAAGGAACTGGTGCTCTTCAAAAATGTCAAGGAAATAGAAGAGAAATAAAGACGAAGTAACTATTCCCAATTGAAGGAGACTAGAGACACTAGGCATGGATCCTGTATCTATGAAGGGTATTATGGAGATCACTGATGACATCTGAATGTGGTCTGTGGATTCAATGGTAGTAACAGATCAATGTCAATTTCCTGTTTTGATGGTAGCCCTGTCATTATATATAACATTGTCTGTGTTTTTAGGAAAAACACAATTAAGTATTAATGAGGTAGTGGGGCATCACACATGCAGCTTACTCTCCAGTAATTAAAAAAATTCAAAAGTATGTTAAAAGTGTATGAAAAGAGAATTATAAGGCAAATTTGGCGAAATTGCTAACAAATGGGAAATCCGTGCAACAGGAATATGACAGTTCTTTATAATATTTTTTCCGTTGCTAGAAGTCTGAAATGATTTCAAAATAAGCAAAGTAAAAACAAATGTGTAAAAGTCTGCTTCAGTTGACTATAATATACACATTCCTTGAGTCCAATAGGAAAATTATTCCCTTGGAGTAAATTCCTTAAAGTGATATTCTCATTACAGATGATTAAAAATGTGGAGTCCTTGCTATAGCTCTTCCACAAAACACCACCAAACAACTTTTCAGACTGGATACACTAAAAAGTAGCTGATGTCTTAAAAAGTTTGGCAGCTGTCTGGTGGATAACAGACTGAGAATAGCTAACTCCCAGCAGCAGCTAATTCCTCTATATAACCGAGCAGGCTGTTAAGTGCACTGACCTTCTCAGTGAGAAATTGCTGCTATTCACTGTGAAGTATTTGAAGATGCCTTAACTCTTTCTGGTTTTGGTAGGGGGCTGCCTAAAGAGTAGGACTGTGCTCAAAATTATTAATAAACCTGTTCTTAAAAGTTCTCAAATATTTTAGAGAAAATGTACCTGCAATTATTGCAATTTGGGGAGAATATTGTCAGCCTAGAAGATACTCAAAAAGCTAAATTAACTAATATGGTAAATAGAAAATTTGCAGATTCTCCCACCACACCCTAATTTTCCGAGGTCATAAACTTTTTTTTTTGTCCCTCTGTTTTCTCCAAAAATTAAAAAGATGGCAAATGGCTCTTTCAAAAGACAAACTTTATCCTTTGAATTTTCAAAGAAGCTTTCTTCCTGAAGTTGTTTGATTAATTAGATTTTCCTAGGACCTACTAGGAACTTTTTAACTGACAAAGAATAAAGCAAATAAGCACCTCTTTTAATTTGACCATGCCAAAAAAATCCAAATAATTCATTTGAGTAATGCTTATGTTCAGTTTTCTCTAGAAACATTTCATTAACTATGCCTTTGAACATTGGCTTTCCTAAAATGCCCACCGTAAAAAAACCCCAGTCAACTGTAAATGCCTACAGAAGGAAAAAAGAAAGCCCTCTATCCTAGGTGTACAAAAGGAGCAAATCCAATGTCCTCCAAAGCACCTGTCATTTTAGGAAGCATAGCCAACAAACTTGCAGCTGAATTCTGTAACAATGGTAGATGTAAAGGCAAGAACAGTCAAGGCCATAAAAAACTAAAAATTTAAGTTACAACCAGTAAAACATTATAGAAAACTTTCATGATATTCAGGCTTTCATCCGGAAACATGGCATGTCTCTTCACTTATTCTCTGTAGCAATTTAATGTCAACCTCATCCACGACATAAACAATGGCTGATCCAATTGCCTTAGACTCATATTTTTTTTTAATGTAGAAAGTTTCCTACAGCTATGCACCTGTATAGTTAAAAAGTCGTATGATAGGAAATAAAAGTATTTATGGTTTAAGGGAATTTAAGTGGAGAGTTACAGTTTTTTATTGCAAAATGTTTAATACTCTATAGTATTATGTGCACCACATATTTTGAGAGCAAAGAGCTTAGGTGCTGCAGCTGAAGATAAGCTCAAGCAACATGACGAATAATGCTTTTCTCTAAGAGCTCTATAAATATGTTTGCCATAGAGAAAATCTCCAGAAAAATTGCCTTGTTCCTCATCCAAGAAGTAATTTCAGTTTTTTGATGGAGATTTTAAGTGAAATTTGCCACATCTAAACATCTTTATGCTAAACTTTATAAATTTTAGCTCTTACAGTACTTACGATGATTTTTATTCACTTAAGGCCAGGTAGTATGATAAAATTTATAATTTTTACTTTCAACAGTTCATATGTAATACTTTGCCATCAGCCTGAATATGTTACTTATAATTCTGGAAGCCTAATATGCTTGATCTTTCAACCTTGTGTTCTTTCTCCAATTTAAATCCTACTGCTTGCTCATAGGTATTTTATTAACTATTCAAAATAATAAGGTTGTCTGGTATGGAGAGTATTTAACAAAAAGTACAAACCACTGACTATGTCGAAATCTTGGTACAAATATATAAATACTTCACTTGTGGTTACTTAGAACACATCTGTTAATCTATTCCTTTTCCTGTCAATTACTATATTTGCTTTGCTCACAGTTTAGGAAAACAAGTAAGTTTTTAAGAGAGTTAATCAGTGTGGTAGGCAGAGTAATGCCCCCTCTCAAAGATGTTCATGTCCTAATCTCTAACACCTTACAAGGCGAAAGTGATTTTGCTTTGCGAAGTGTGATTCAATTAAGGATTTTAAGGATCTCGAGAAGCAGAGATTATCCTAGATTATCCCAGTGGGATCCCAATGTAATCACAAGGGTCCTTAGAAGGAAAAGAGAAAGGCAGAGGAGTCAGAGAAGGAGATCTAAGGCCAAAACAGATGACAGAGTGATGTAATTGCTGGAAAGGAGCCACAAGCCAAGGATGCATGCGGCCTCCAGAAGCTGAAAAAGGCAAGGAACGCCTGGCCAGGATCTCCCAGGGCCTCTGGGAGGAAAGCAGCCTGCCGATACACTAACTTTATTCCCATAAGACCTATTTCAGACTTCTGACTTCCAGAACTGTAAGGTAGTAAATCTGACTTGTTTAAAGCCACTAAGTTTGTGGTAATTTGTTACAGCAGCAGTAGGAAACTAATACAGTGGCATTTATGTTAATTATTAGTACAAGTTGTGCCATTATGAAAATAAACTGGTATATACACAACATTCAAAACTCCTTCAAAAATGGTATACTAAGTATTAAAATTCACATGACTTTAAACTGTGTCTTTTACTAAAGGATTCTTATATAAGGAGCATGATAATTATGCAGGATGGTGCACAATCATGAGAAAAGCATTTTTTTTTTATTTAGTATGTGTCAGACACTGGTATTTAAAAGATGAATATAAATACATCAAGGCAGAAATACTCATTTTCTAGTAGTTCCAAAGGGTCATATAAATGAATAACATTTACAATAAGGTGGCAGCTCTTTGAGAACAAAGAGACGGTCATTTCAACTGGGGGTGGAAGATAGACAAATGAAATGGCTAAATCTTCAAGGTGGAATAGGTCCCTTAAGAAGTCTGAGGCTAAGCTGAGCCAGGTCACATCATGAAGTGGGCAGTCAGCCATGCAAAAACTTGGACTTCATCTTTCAAGTAATGAGAAACCAGATGGAGGTTTTAAGTAGTGGAGTGACTGACACAGTTAAATCTTAGAAGGAAAAAAACACCGTGGTGATGTGAAGGACATGAAGACTGGACTGAAAGCAAGAAATACATATTGAAGACTAAACCAATGTTTATATGCCACCATATTTCAGTATTTCTTCACAAACATTCAGTGATCATGTACCTTCTATCAGACAGGTGCTGTGCTAAATGCTAGGTGATAAAAAAAGAGAATAAGACACGATGAGTGCCTTTGAGATATAGAAAACTAGAGCTTTGTATATATAAACACTACACAAAATGTATACAATGAAAGTAGCTATCTCTACTTTGAGGTACCCATCTAGAAACCACATTTAAAAAGTTTTTTTGTATTTAAATTTTTTTTTAAATATTGTTATTTATTTTTGAGAGAGAGGGGCAAAGCATGAGCAGGCAACAGGCAGAGAGAGAGAGGGAGACACAGAATCCGAAGCAGGCTCCAGGCTCCAAGCCTTCAGCACAGAGCCCGAAGTGGGGCTCAAACTCATAAACCGTGAGATCATGACCTGAGCCGAAGTCGAACGCTTCAATGACTGGGCCACCCAGGTGCCCCCAATTTTTACTTTAATTTTAGAGGGAGAGACAGAGTGAGCAGAGGAGAGGCTCCATGCTCAGAGCAGAGCCCGACATGGGGCTCAATCCCACAACCTTGGGATCATGACCTGGGCCAAAATCAAGAGTCAGACACTCAACTGTGAGACACCCAGGTGCCCAAGAAACCACATTTTCAAGAGTAGGCATCAAATTCATACCACAAAACAACACAAATTAACATGAAGAAATAATTGTTAACGTGTGTAATTTTCAAAAATGCAATCCAATCGATCTCAAAAAAAAATTGAGGAAATTACGTTCTTACAAAAAAAACTGAACAGCCTCCCCTCCCACAAGTACCTTAAAAACATTATATTTTTAATATCTGTAAGAAGATTAAAAATATAATTAATTTGCCATAGCCTAGGAAGGCATACAACACCTACTTTTTTAGAAAAGTATGTAGTCATGATAATTTGAACTAATTTAAAATTGCAAGTTTCAACATGATCAGTTAAATCCAGAAACAGAATGACAACTCTGTAGCCTTCCCCAAACCCTCTAGTAAAAACCAATCATGAATTCCTTCTGCTCCCAGTGCTCTTTCCCCACCGAATTATGGCAGACATCACTACCTGATATAGCAGGATTTAACTGTGCGTATGTCTGTTTCACCCATAAGAAAACTAGCCTCTCCTACATATCTTTGTATTTAATGGTATGGTGTAGTTATTATACTCAATATTTAAGCTCGATCAATGTGTTGAAGAGAACTGAGCTAAATGTACTTAGTTAATAATGACTGACCATAAATTCTGTTTTAGTCTATTCAAAAAATGATTTCAGAAAATACCTGGATAACTTATAAACATCACAATGTATCATATTTATGTACTTTTTCCTAATTCCTCAATTATGTAACGGGTAACCTCAAAACAAAAATATCAGGTCTCAGAAAGGAGGAAGTGGTATTTAGTTTTTAGCAAATGCCATTTTACATTTAACCTCTTAAACATCTCAGTTTCTTCATCTGTGAAACAGGGCTGATAATAGAACTCATCCACAGAATCATCTTAGAGCTCCATAAAATGAAACGTTCAGTAGAGAATCTAGCACATAATCGGTGTTCAATAAATGTTAGTCATTGTAGTTGTTGCAACAGTTATTATTAAGATCCTAATGATCAAAGGTGATAAATACAGCAATGCTAGAACATTCCAAAATAAAACACAAGTGTAAAATCACTTACATTTGATTCTAGAATATAATCTAAAACTAACATTTAAATTTGAATGTGACTGATTTGGAGGAAACATGATGAAAAGATACTGAAAAGTAAGAAAACAAGAAAACCAAAACCAGAAACCAGTATAGGTTCCCTACTCTGCACAGGCTGAGAGCCCTTCTCTGGGTCCTGGTCTATGCTAAAAATAGCATCGCCACTCAACCTGATAAAAAGCATCATTGCCAATAAACTGCTCCATGTATCATTGCTCTGTTTATTTTACGAAGTTTATCATAGCTCCTCCGGGCTTATGTAGGTAATTAGTAACTGGAGTTTAGAGGCCCCTAGTTGATTGTGGGCAGATGGAAAAGTGAATGCAAAGAAGCCAAGGTCTGTCACTAACAAATAACCGTGTAACTGCTTTTTTCCCTATTGAATTAATTTAACCACAAAGAAATTAAAAGGCAAGATTTGTCATAGAGTTTCTAAAGTTTACTAAAAGAACACAAAAATTAAAATTATCCACACAAAGGCAGCTAGATCTGCCAGATATCTGGTTTCTAACCAGACAATGTTTAAGCGTTCCATATGAATCTATGAAGTGTTTCCATATCTTGATTATAATTTTGGGACAGTTTTAAATATAGCATTACATAAAACAAAAACAAATTATGTATGAATCAAAGCAGCAGGAGGATTCATTCCACCTTCCCTTTTTCTACATTAGTGATTCTCCATAAAGGGAAAGAAAGAATGTCCATCAGAATCCCCAAGGAGACTTTTTCCTCCACCCTGCAAAAACCAGATATTCCCTCCTCTATTCTACACCTAACAGCACCATTTGCATTTGTCAGGGGGCCCTGTCCCTACCTGGAATCACAGCCATCAGCAATTACAGAGACCAGGAAAAATAAGAATGGAGGTATGACATGTCTTCACCTGCCTCGCCAAGCACTTCAGACTACCAACAACTCTGAAATCCAGGTAATGGAAATTAGAACACAGGGACATGACAACCGAGGTAACTTTCATAGTTTGCTTCAAACATTTTATAAGCAGATGAACTGGGAAAAACACAAAGACCTGAGAAAGGCAGTGTCTGCTGGAGTATCTGAGAACAAAAGCAGAGTAACCATTGATAGCAGACATTCCCAAGTGCTCAAGAAAACGTATTTAGTTGTTGGGAATAAGGTGGAAGAATGTATTTGTTTAAATCAAATGATTCTCTTCAGTAAAAAGCAAACAAACAAAAACAAAAACGTGATCATCACTTTAGAAAAGAGAATAATAATGTGGAAGCGAAAAGAAAAAAAATGGGTCAACACTTGAATAATTTCACATTGTAAGTAAGAAATCAATTTTTTTCATGTTTTATGTGATTTCTTTATTGAACACCTTGATGAAACTTGTAATGTGGGTTTAAATCAAGTATGGTGCATTCCTAAACTTTTGTATAAGCCACCTTAAGACTTATAAAACAACTCAAAAGAGAAAGAATAAATAAAATAAAATACCTCTGGCTCTAGGGTTGATCATTTATCCCTGCAATCTGGATATTTGTTTATAAATCTAATTTCAACTTTTGTCTTGGGGGTTGTATCAATACATTAATTTGTAATGTGAATTAATTATGATTTACAGGTTTTCACTTCTCTAGATGTTCAATATTGGAAGGATATTATATCACTGACTACAATTTAGTGATTACTTACTATGAGCCAGGCAATTTTCTAGGCTTGATCTCATTGTACCCTCATAAAATCTCTCTGAATAGATACAATCATCTCTATCTCCAAACAACCCAAGGTCACAGACACTCAACCAGCACAAGAGCTGAGTGTTGGCAGCAGGACTGTGTGAACCTCAAAATCCATGCTTTTTCCTGATGCTATACTGAAACTAGTATTTTCTAACAATGTTATGCAGACACCAAGGAATATAATCACAAAGATAATTGTCATTTCTCAATTTTACATCTTTTCAGGATTTGAAAGAATCTACAGGTGGATATTGTACATCTATTTCATACAGCATATAGAACAAGGCATGGCACTGTTCTTGAAAATGCTCAACTTGTTCTTGAATAATTAATATCTGCAAATGTGTAGAACAGAACACTTCTTTGTCTATATGACCCATGGGACTTCTTGTCAAGATGTGAATATGAACTGGCCACGGACCCTGAGCACATTATTTCCTCTTTTGTACCAAAAGGCATAATAATGCCTATTGTTCCATTTTCCTCAGAAACCGCTATGAGGATCCAATGAGAACAAATATGCAAAATGCTTTCTCAACTAAAATATTAGAAACTGTTTTCCCTGTGACTCTTGATCTCAGGGTTGTAAGCTCAAGCCCCACATTGGGTGTAGGGACTACTTAAATATAAAAAAAATTAAAATCTTTAAAAAAAATTAAAAAGAGGGGTGCCTGGGTGGCTCAGTTGGTTAAGTGTCTGGCTTCAGCCCAGCCATGATCTCACAGTTAGTGGGTACAGCCCGCGTAGGGTTCCCTGCTGACAGTGCCTAGCCTGCTTGGAATTCTATCTTCCTCTTTCTCTATCCCTCCCCCACTCGCACTCTCAAAAATAAATAAATAAACATTACAAAAAAATTTTTAAGGGACTGCTTTCTAATTTTCATAAAATCCTCTGTAAACATAAATACTAAAGGGGTGCCTGGGTGGCTCAGTCAGTGAAACAACCAACTCTTGGTTTAGACTTCGGTCATGATCTCACAGTTGGCGAGTTCACACTCTGCGTCGGGTTCTACACTGACATTGCGGAGCCTGCTTGGGATTCTGCCTCACTCCCTCTGCCCCTCCCCCCCCCCCCCCGCTCTTTATCTCTCTCTCAAAATAAATAAATAAAAATTTGAAACATGAATACTGAAATCAGCTGCTCACATAGTCAGCACCTAGAGTAACATTTCATAGTGGTAATATACATTTCATCTCATTTGTGACCGATGACTGGTACAAAAGAAAGAAAAAATGTGAATTAATACACTTACAGTTTATGAACACACACCACACAATAGCACATTGACTCATGATTCAAAAAACTTTAAGCCTAAATGGAATTTACCACTACTTCCCAGAAAGTGTGAACACATAAAAAGTTGTAAAAGACTGCAGCCGTTTTACTACCATATTTATAATCTAGTTGGATAGGCCTCATTCAAAGCCTAAAAACTTCTGTTTTTAAAATATTATTTCAACTAATTGACTCAGTTGGTTTGAGAACCACTTCTGTAGTCTCTCCTTCATACCATTATTGTCATCATCAAATCTAAGATGTCGTAGATTGTGAGACACATCCAGATTGCAGAGATATTACAAAGGGAAAAATACGTAATTTAGAATTAATGAAATATAAATTGAAAACCTGTGCCTTTATTTTAGGATAACTCAAACACTAGACGGCACCAAATTTAGCAGCATTATGGCTATTCCTGTGCAACTATATACCTCTGAACAGTCCACAGTTTAAAAAATCAGAAGTAAATCTTGTTTTTATTTTTATAGTCAGATGAAGCTGCTGTAACCATTTTTGCAAAAATACACTACATTACATTGATTGCACTGATAGTAATTGTAACCAAAATAAATAATCCTTTGTAATATCAGAACCAGTTGGTCGGGCTTTGGAAGATTTTTTCTACACTCCAATTGTTCTTGGCCCAGGCCTCATTATATAACCTGGAGAGAAGTCATCACACTTAAGTGATTGTTGTTCCATTTGCGAAGAGAAAGGATTGGGGTGGATTATTTCAAAAATTCCTTCTAGATTTAAAATTCTGTTTCTATGTCATTGTTCTACATTGTTTGTCACATGGAATCTTTATGCCTCCAAACACACACACACACACACACACACACACACACACACTCCTACTATAATCCTGGGCTGCATCCCTGACTGGGAGGCACTCACCTTTTTTTAATTTATTTTTTTAATGTTTATTTATTTTTGAGACAGAGAGAGACAGAGCATGAACAGGGGAGGGCCGGAGAGAGAGGAAGACACAGAATCTGAAGCAGGCTCCAGGCTCTGAGCTGTCAGCACAGAGCCCAACGAGGGGCTGGAACTCACAGAGCGGGAGATCATGACCTGAGCTGAAGTCAGACACCCAACTGACTGAGCCACCCAGGCGCCCCAACACTCACCTTTTCTTCTCATACTACAAGCTCTGCTACCAGGGATCTTGACCTCTTGGGACAAAGAAGTGCGTATGCCCCTTCCTTGCCCACCCAGAGTTTTCCAGAACTCTTAGAAATATTTTTTTAAGCTTATTTGTTTATTGCGAGACAGATAGAGAGACAGAGAGAGAGAGAATGATCAGGGAGAGAGGAAGGGGCAAGAGAGAGGGAAAGAATCCCAAGCAGACTCTGCACTGTTAGCACAGAACCCGACATGGGGCTTGATCTCACAAACTGCAAGATCATGACCTGAGCTGAAATCAACATCCAACACAAACATTGGATGTGTAACCGACTGAGCCACCAGGCACCCCTCCAGAACCCTTGATCAGTCACAGCGGTGAGATAACAAATACAAACATCCTGTGCTGGCCCGATTTCTACTCTTCTAGGTCTTTTGACAGTTCTGTAATTTTTTATAGTACATTTCCTTTATTTATTATTCTGATTGAAAAAAAAAACACCCAAAGTGGTATCTGCTCCTTGCACTGACATCTAATGAATGCAATCTTCAATTTACATTGTTTAAGTATGCAAACAAAACAATGCATAATATATCAGAGTTGGTTTACTTGGAACCATCAAAATGACAGGACGCCACTATATGACTGCCCATTTAGTCTTCAATTACTTATGATATAAATATGTGTGTTAATATTGTATTGTGTTAATATTATAAATATCAATGTCACTGACATATAATAATCAGATATTATTTTTAAGTATATATGTAGTTCAAGTGTGTGAATGCATATACATAATTCCTAATCAAAGATAGGAATTTCACAAACTCTTATGTGAGTGTCATTTTCACATTTCAGAAGTCATGGGGTGCATGGGTGGCTCAATCAGTTAAGCATCTAACTCCTGATCTTGGCTCAGGTCACAATCTCAGTTTATGACTTTGAGCCCTACATCAAGCTGACAGTACAGAGCCTGCTTGGGACTCTGTCTCTCCCTCTCTCAAAATAAATAAATAAGCTTTAAAAAAAATCATAACTGAAGAACCTCATACAAAAAAGTTCACATAATCAGTTACATTCAAAGACTGTCTTAGTTTGCTTTTAAAGGGATAGTTTGCTAAGGTTTATTATTTACTAAACATGACCTGGAGAAGAGTTTTAGAGTCACTAGAGAAAAATGCCTGTGTATATTACCTTATTTTGTCATTACCAAAATGTTTTGTTTCTTCTTCAGAAATCCTACTTATTTCAAATGCCTTATGGCTTACATTTTAGCACTTTGTCTATTCAGCCAAAGCCATAAATAAAATACTTATTTTAATTATGTTCAATATAGAGCTTAAAGTATTTTTTAAGATGAGAAAGAGGACTAATAAATGAATTCAGTAAAGTCACAGGAAACAAAATCAGTTACATTTCTATACACTGGCAATGAACTATCTGAAAAAGAAACTACAAAAGAAATCCTACTTACAGTAACATAAAAAATATAAAATAAAATACTTCAAAATAAATTTAACCAAGGAGGAAAAAAACTTGTACAATGAAAACTATAAGACACTGATGACATAAATTGAAGACATAAATAAATGGGAAAATATAGCAACAACATAGATTGGAAGAATTAATATTATTATAATGTACATGCCACCCAAAGCAATCCACAGATTTTTTTAATTCTCGTACTTTATTTTTTTTTTTTAATTTTTTTTTCTTCGTTTTTCTTTATTTATTTTTGGGACAGAGAGAGACCGAGCATGAATGGGAGAGGGGCAGAGAGAGAGGGAGACACACAATCGGAAACAGGCTCCAGGCTCCGAGCCATCAGCCCAGAGCCCGACGCGGGGCTCGAACTCACGGACCGCGAGATCGTGACCTGGCTGAAGTCCGACGCTTAACCGACTGCGCCACCCAGGTGCCCCAGCAATCCACACATTTAATGCAAACCCTATCAAACTTACAGTGGCATTTTTCATAGAAATAGAAAAAAAAAAATCTGAAAATTTGTATGAAATGACAGAAGGCCCCAAATAGCCTAAGCAATCCTGAGAAAGAGGAAACAAAGCTGGAGGCATCACACTTTCCAACTTAAAACTATTTTACAAAGCTATAGTAAATAGCACAGTACTGGTATAAAAACAGACACACAGACCAATGGAACAGAAGAGTAAGCCCAGAAGTAAATTCACACATATAAGGTCAAGTAATCTTTGACAAGAGGGTAAAAAATACACAATGGGAAAAGGACAGTTTCTTCAATAAATGATGTTGGGAAAAGGTACCTGGCTGGCTCAGTCAATAGTCTATATGACTCTTAACAAACAGAGGGTTACTGGAGGGGTTGTGGGAGGGAGGATGGGCTAAATGGGTAAGAGGCATTAAGGAATCTACTCTTGAAGTCATTGTTGCACTGTATGCTAACTAACTTGGATATAAATTTAAAAAATAAAATTTAAATTTAAAAAAAATTATGAAAAATTTAAAAAAAATAAAATAAAAAAATAGACTACATGACTCTTGATCTTGGGGTCATGGTGCCTACTTAAAAAAAAAGAAAAGAAAAGAAGAAAAAAAATGAAATAAACAAAATATAAATATTAAAAAAAATGGTGTTGGGAAAACTGAATATCCACCTGCAAAAGAATGAAACTGGACTCCTATCTTACCCCACTCACAAAAATTAATTCAAAATGGATTAAAGACTTAAATGTAAGACCTGAAGCTATAAAATTCCTAGAATAAAACATAGGGGTAAAGTTCCTTGACATTGGTCGTGACGATTTTTTGGATATAGCACCAAAAGCATAGGCAACAGAAGCAAACATAAACAAGTGAGACTATGTCAAACAAAAAAGCTTCTGCACAGCAATGGAAACCATCAGCAAAATAAAAAGGAAACCTATACGATGGGAGAAAATTTATATATTTGACATGGGGTTAATATCTAAAGTACATAAGGAACGCAGACAACCTAACAGAAAAAAAAAGAAATACATCTTATTTAAAAATGGGCAGAGAACATGAACAGACATTTTTCCAAAGAAGACATAAAAATGGTCAACAGGTAAGGTATTCAATATTACTAATCATCAGGGAATGCAAATCAAAACCACAGTGAGAGATCACCTCATATGTGTTAGAATGGCTATTATCAAAAAGACAAGAGATAACAAATATTGACAAAAATATGGAGAAAACGGAAAGCTTTTCCACTGTTAGGTGTAGGGATATAACTTGGTACAGCTATTATGGAAAACAGTATGGAGGTTCCTCAAAAATTAAAAATTGAGCTACCATATGATCCAGCAATCCCATTTCTTGGTATATGTCCAAAGGAAATGAATTCAGGGTCTCAAAGAAATAGCTGCACTGCCGTGTTCACTGCGGCATTATTCACAGCAGCCAAGATATGGAAGAACTTAAGTGTTCATCAACAGATACATAGATAAAGAAAATGTGGCATATACATACACAATGAAATGCTATCCAGTCACAAAACAGAAAGAAATCCTGTCCTTTGCCACAACATGGGTGAATCTTTTATGCAAAGTGAAATAAGCTAGGCAGAGAAAGACAAATACTTTATGGCATCACTTATATGTAGATCTAAAAAAAAAAAGGTTGAATTCATAGAAAAAGAGCACAGAATGGTGGTTGCCAGGGGGTGGGGGAAATGGGAAAATGTTGATTAATAAGTTCTGAGGATCTAATGTATAGAATGGTAACTATAGTTAATAATGTTGTACTAAGTACTTGAACTTGACAAGAGTAGATCCTAAGCATTCTCATCACACACACACAAGTTAATTGTATAAGGTGATTAGTGTATTAATTAACTTGATTGAGGTATTCATTCCACAATGCATGCATACATTTATTAAATCATCATATTGTGTACTTCAAATATATACAATTTTATTTATCAATTTTACTTCAATAAAGCTGGAAAAAAATAAAATATAGGAAATAAATTTTCACATAAATTAAATCTAACATTGTATCTGACTTGAAAGAATGAAACCTGTGTCCCAGATCACTCATTCACTTATTCAATCAACTTTTCTTATGCAGTTACTGCATGCCAGGCCCTGTACCAGTAATGGGAATAAACAACGATTAAAATAGTCCCTGAAGAGGATATTCACATACTCTCAAAGTATCTTCCCAAAGCTCTTTATTAATTACAAAGGTGAAAAGTTATCTACAGATGGAAAGATCTGGCAATACCACCTTAACCTACAACGTCACCAAAAACAGAACAAATGACAAACAGGCCTCTTGGTACATTACAATGAAATGGGAGAACACAATCTCACCTACAGAACATTCTTGCCATGATGTTTAACTTGAATCTAACTGGAAATATGATTAAACAAAACGAGACTGTGGGGGTACTGTATAAGAAAATGGTCTGTATTCTTTAGAACTATCAGTATTATGAAAGATAAAAGGCATGCCAACCAAATGTTCCTTGACTGATAAAAGGCATGTTCCTTGACTGAATTCTAGAGTGGGAAAAAAAGAAAAACAGTTACAAAGGACATCTCTGGGACAACAGAAAAAACCTGAATGTAGATTTTATCTGATAACTTCACTATATCAGTGTTAAATATCTCGCCTGTAATAATGACTGGGTGGTTGTGGAATGAATGAAAATGTCCTTATTTGGAAAAGACACAGTTCTGAAATACCATATCTACAACTCACTTTCAAATATTTCAGCTTTAACAAAAGAGATAATACAAATTCCCCAAATGTTAACAACCAGTGAATCTACATGAAGGGAATACCACGTCCATAGTATTATTTTCCACTTTTTACAGTCTTAAAATTATTTGAAAAAAATCTCTGAAATAAAGTTTGAGGTAAAAAATATATGGACCACGCCCATTAGCTTATAGTCTGATGTCACCATGTCATCATGACCTTTGGTTCCCTCTTCTATAAAAATAAAGTAACAATAAGAATCCCTTTGTTTTGTATTGTATTAGGAAAACAAGCATAAACAATTATATCTAGAGCTTACAAATATGCGAGGAAACTGGAACTCTCTTAAACTGCTAGTTTCACTATAAATTAGCAAAAACTTTAGGAAAATCAACTTGAGAGTAAGTAATAGAACCAATAAAAAGTCTACTTTAATCCTTCCATACCTTCATCATTGATGATAAATTTACCAAATCTAAGTAACAAAAGGTTTGCCTACGAATATCCTCCAATTTCTAAGTTTGCCACCCACCAAATCCATTGACTAAACCAAGCAATTTCTGGAATCGTGTACAATAGTTGTGTATCTTTGTGCATAGTGAAGCTTATCCTTTGTATCACCTATAACTCATTTCATAAGCACATAAAAAAGATTTTAGCCTTGAAACTATATTTCACTATTAACTGCAAAATATACTCCTGGCCTAACCAACTGGCTCCCATCCCCTTGGGACCAGCTGACAAAGGTCTTCTTAAGGACTTCCTGCCAACCTCACACTCTTCCTCTTTCTAGTTAAAAAAAAAAAAAAAAAAAAATATCTGGACTAATTTGAGATCAAGCAAGTAGGAGTCAAATATTTGTGGTTTTGCTATATCTAAAATTCTTATCATTGCCTCACAGAATAATAATGTGCCTTGAGCTTTTATTCAAGGTTACTACAGAAACAGCCATATTAAAAATGTTCCAACACCCTGCAGTGTAAAACTGTGGTCACTCAATGTTATGTCAAGTCCCAAATGAGAAGTTTCATTTAGAACTGAGTCTTAAGAAAAACCGTTTCCTCTGAGGAGCTGGTATTCTTCTTTGCTTTTAGATTACTTATCAGATGAACTTTTTCATGCTCTGGTTGCTGGGAAGCCAGAGTCAATCCTGAGCTTAACTAAAAATGACATTAACACTTGTATAGTACATATTCGTTTCCTTCTCCTTTCCCTGGTTCTGATCTTCCCTTTCTATTTTATTAATAGCCTTTATTAGAAGACATTTTCAAGCTCTTTTTAGAAAGAAGTCAGTATAAATACATTTAGAAACTACAATTTTAAAGTACAACACGTGATGAAATTTTTGAACTGGACAGAGGTGATGGTTGCACAACATTATGAATACACTAAATGCTACTGAACTGTACATTTTATTTAAAATAGTTAATTTCATGTTCTACAATTTTTCCTCAACAACAATAAAAAAAGTACAGTATAATCCCAGCAAGTAGCATATGTTTAGCAGTCAAATAATCCTATTACATTTTCCCCATTTTCACTGTGGTGTGTGGACAGAGAACTAATCTGTTCTCTACCATCTGTATTGTTTCTCCCTTGCTTCTCTATGTTCTAGTAAAATTTTCAACCATTTGCTTCATGTTAAAAATCCTAAATATTCTCTTAGGCCAGCAGTTTCTAAACCAGCCTGATTTTTGGACTCAAAAGAATTATTTTTTTCAAAAGACATCTTTCATAGAATCCCAGTATATAAATCAGATAAAACCAGCTGCTCTGCTTGCAGACCTTGAGTGAGAAATCTAAGACCTGCAGACACTATTGCCCTGGGGTTCCCATTCCCCTCAGATCTCCCCAGCACACCAACGGGCCACCTAGAAAGCTGGAAACAGACCCTTTACAAAGAGAGAAAAGACTTTTTTATATGCCATTACTAGACAACCACAATTAAAATGTTATCTTATCTCCTGTGATCCAGATAATTACTTCCCTCCTCCATTACACTCACATATGAGGATTTAAAGTGTTTTAAGATATAATTTAACTTCCACCAGTTTCTCTGGTGAAAATTACTTGTGGCTGTTTGTAACAACTTTTATGGAATAGCTATGCAATAAAATACAGGTTAATATTTCATCATAAAAAATTGACATGTTATTAGAAAACTATGAAATAAAAATGATTTTTCTATAAACCACATGCTAATTTGTATAGTTTTTACTACAACAGTTAGTACATACTTCAAATTCTGTTTCTCCTGTTTTTTAGTTGATGTTTTAATTCAGTTTTACCAACCAATATTACAAATTTATCATCCTTCCCATTTGTAATTTCTTGGGGGTAGGGTGGGTGGAGAGACCTTGTAACATATGTGTCTGCTAAAAAATGTTAAGTATCAAAGATGCTATCAAAAGGCTTAACCCTTAGAGGGCTTGGCGCTCCTTTCTGAAATTAGAAAGTAAATAAATAGGCAATACTAAAACTTGATGCACATATATTTCCAGGAATTTTGCTATTACATTAAATGAAGTATACCTCTAGAGGAAAGATGAAAATTCTGACAGTACGTAATAATGAAGAAAAACAAAGAAAACAATGCAAAAGAAATGAATGGCGTCTCTGACCACAATGATGTAAAGTAGGGGCTCAATAAATACAGGTGTAATAAGCCCATAAAATGACAATTATGAAAGTACTAGCATGGTAAATTTCACTCTTCTCTACCAAAAAATAAGCAAAATTTCAAGAACATTATTTCCAAATGTATTAAAACTTTTACCAACTTGCACAAGTTTTATTCTTATGTCCGATGTAGCTGGCACAAATCAGTCATAGTAAACGACATCTGAATGAAAATCTAGTATTATACTGCTTTATAAATAGTGTAAATAAGATGTTTAGGTAGAACGTTTTTGCTTACAAGTATCTTCAAGCATTCAGAAGCATATGTAAAAGTTAAGCTGATTGTAAGGTCTTCTTAACTATTCAAATACAAATTCTCTAAGGATCTCTAACAAGCACTACATTTCATATATAATAGCCTTTATTTTTAGTGCAAGAATTAAATTATACAATTCAAAATTAAATTTGGATTTTTCACCAATTCATATTTTCCTCCCCAAGTATTGCCAAATAATTGGGTTCCATTCAGACATATTTAAAGCAAGTTATTCAATTATTTTAAAACAAAATTATAAGTACAGTAATGCATACGCTCCCACCAGGGAGAAAAAATATTTTCTATTTTAAAATATTCTTATTTAATAATGTTGAACAAGAAAAATCACACATGGATCCTGGTACCTAAAACTGTCAGCAACAAATAAAGCAAATATAAAAATAAAGAACTATTGGGGTGTCTGGGTGGCTCAGTCAGTTCAACTTCCAACTTCAGCTCAGGTCATGCTCTCGCGGTTCAGGAGTTCAAGCCCCGCATCAGGCTCTGTGCTGACAGCTCAGAGCCTGGAGCCTGCTTCAGGTTCTGTGTCTCCCTCTCTCTGCCCCTCCCTCCTTTCACTTGGTATGTGTTTCTCTCTCTCAAAAATAAACAGTAAAAAAAATTAATAAAGTACTATTTTATGAAATACCATAATTTCTAACAATGTATCATATAATAAATCTCAATTGTGATTTTTTAAGAAGTATAGTCTACCATTCCACAATGTACCTGAAACTATCTACTTGTACCTACTTTTAATTATTTAATAGGCTCTTTCCAGGCTTAAAAAAAAAAAGATTGATACAAATGTAAGCATAGATATTTTATTTTCTCACTTCTCCTAAAGTATATAAAACTATTGTTCATGTGGCATTAAAAGCTGCATGCAAAAATTGCTTCCAATTTAACTCAAAGACTTTAAGTAAAAGATAGTATCATTTCCAAAATTAAACACAGAATCTATGTTCAGCTTCTACAGAAAACATATAGGAGCTGCTATATTTTATTAAGCACTAGGTAACTTCAAACTGGCAGACTGCTTTAGAAAAGAATTTCTGGGGTGGAATTTGGCATGTTAGGACAAGGCATGTTAGGACCCGATACAGACAAGCAAGACCTGACAAGAGCCTGTAAGCCCCAGTCTCTGTTCTCAGGGTTTATAATGATCTGATCAAAGGTATATACCCATTGGAAAAATTCTCGAATACAACCTTTTATAGCTGTCAGCTTCCTCTCTCTAATCCTGAACTATTATTTTAAATTTGAAAGTCAAGTACTCTAGGAAAAATGCAAACATGAACATATAAATGTTCTCCTTAATTGAATATATGCCTATTCTTTTTATATTATTATTATTTTAACATTTATTCATTTTGGAGAGACAGAGCACAAGTAGGGGCAGGGCAGAGAGGGAGGGAGACACAGAATCTGAAGCAGGCTTCAGGCTCAGAGCTGTCAGCAAGAGCCTGACGTGGGCTCGAACTCATGAGCCGTGAGATCACGACCTGAGCTGAAGTTCGATCCTTAACCAACTGAGCCACCCAGGTGCCCCAACATATGGCTAGTCTTTTATCTACTTCTGATTATTTCCAGAATATATGAATTGGTGAAAAATCCAAATTTAAGTTTTAATTGTGTGATTTAGAGAAATTGAAGAAAAAAGAGACCATTTCTATGTAACTAAGTAAAAAGATCAAAATAACCTAGTTTTCCCTCCTTCCCATCCCGTCTTTCAAACTACATGGCTCAGTAAGAACTAGAGAAGCTTTCTTAATCAACCTTCCTCTAATTGAGTTAATGAATGAACCCTTGCTCTCCATTGCTTCTGTAAAACATGCATGTCCCACATGCCACAGCCCATTGGCTGCTAGTAGTTAGGGGCCCACCCTCCATACAGGAAGGCTTATCTGTCTCCCTATTTGAATCTTATGCTTATTAGTCTATTGTGTTTTGTCCCCAGTCCTCTTTACAGCTATTGTAATTATATTCATGTAACTGAATATAATGTAAACCAATAAAATATGAGTTCCAAATGAAAAACAAAATGTGTCTTACAAGACTAAGGTGAGGCACTAAAACAAAAAGCTTGTCAAATCAAGTACATTCGAAAACAGCCATACTGGAAAATTAGAAAAAAAAAAAAAAAAAAAAAAAAAAACTGTGAAAATGCCTTGGTACTCAGACCAATTTGCAAGTATCTTTTCATACGACTCCACATTAAAGAAACCTTTAAAGTGTATGACTTTAGGGGCACCTGGGTGGCTCAATCTGTTAAGCATCCAACTTCAGTTCAGGTCACGATCTCGTAGTTCGTGAGTTCGAACCCCGCATCAGGCCCTGCGCTGACAGCTCAGAGCCTGGAGCCTGCTTTGGATTCTGTCTCCCTCTCTCTGGCCCTCCCTTGCTGGTGCTCTGTCTCCCTCTCTCTCAAAAATAAATAAACAGTAAAAAAAACCTTTCTTAATAAAGTTTTTAAAAAGTTTAAAGTGTGATTTTAGTGGAGAGACTCCACTCTCTCTAACATACCATCTGACATGAACCTACCTCAAAAGACTGGTAAATGGTTGGCTTAAAATGTTTACAAAATGGGTCCTCTTTGATAGTCTGCTTTAAGCAAAATTTTAGCCCCCTAACTACCCATCCCAACTAGTCAAGTAAAATATATATATATATATATATACATATATATATGTGTGTGTGTGTGTGTGTGTGTGTGTGTGTGTGTGTTAATATGACATAATATTGTATTAATCAATATTATATTGTTAATATTATTATACTTATTGATATTAATGTAATATATATTATTAGTCTGCTACTCATATAGGCTTTTCACAGAGTATCCAATTTAAACCAACTGGATTATATATCATGCACTTAGAAACAGAATATCCAAATAGCCAGTTGAGTTACACAAAAAGGTGCACATCATTAGTCATCTTAGAAATGCAAATTCAAGGGCACTCAGGTGGCTCAGTCAGTTAAGTATCCAACTTCGGCTCAGGTCATGGTCTCATGGTTCATGAGTTCCAGCCCCGTGTTGGGCTCTGTGCTGACAGCTCAGAGCCTGGACGCTGCTTCAGATTCTGTGTCTCCCTCTCTCTCTGCCCCTCCCTTGCTCAAGCTCTGTCTCTCTCTGTCTCTCAAAATTGAGTAAACATTAAAATTTTTTTAAATAAAAAGGAAATGCAAACTCAAACCTCCATGAGATAATACTACACTCCCACAAAAATGGCTAAAATGTAAAAACTGACAATCTCAGACACTAGGGAGGAAGCAGAAATACTAGAAAGGACACCCACTCCTGGTGGAATCTGACTCTCTGGAAACCTGTTTGGCAGCACCTACTAAGGCCAAACAAACCCTATGGAAGATCCAACAATTCATTCCTAGAAATATACACGAGAGAAATGATTGCCTATATCCACCAAAAGACATATACAAGCATATCCACAGAAGCTTTAATCACAATAGCCCCAAACTGGAAGCAACACGTGGCTGTCAGCAGTAAAATGGATAACTAAATTGTGGCATACATACTGCAGCATAAAAAAGGACAAACTTCTGCTTTATGCAACAAGAACCTATCTCCCAGGAATAATGTTGAACAAAAGAAGCCAGACACAGGAATACATACTGTATGATTCTATTTATATAAAGTTTAGGCACAAACAAAACTCTTCAATGGAGACAGAAATCAGAATGATTTCTAAAGGGGAAATGGGTATCTATTGGAAGAGGGTACAAAATACCATTCTGTATAGTGTTAGAAATGTTCTACATCTTGGGGTGCCTGGCTGGCTTAGTCAGAAGAGAATGTGATTCTTGATTTTGGGGTTGTGAGTTCAAGCCCCACATCGGATGTAGAGATTACTACAAAAAATAAACTTAAAAAAATGTTCTACATCTTAATATGGATGGTGGTCACATGGGATAGATATTATATCTCAATTTAAGACTTAATAAGCTATTTATCAATTAATACAGACAGACATACCTTAAGGGCTAATCAGAGTTTCTAAACCTTGACACTATTGATAATTGGGGCCAGAATAATTCTGTTTGTGGGAAGTTGTCCTATGCACTATAGAATATTAAGCATTCTGGCATCTCTATCCCCTAGATGCTTGTAATACCCACAGTGCCAGTATGGCAGCCAAAAAGCTCTCCAAATAATGCCAAATGTCCCCTGGAGATAAAAATCCATGGCCCCCACCATTTGAGAACCAAGGGTTAAACTCTTGGTTTAACTAGGAGAATACTGTAAACATTGCTGATGACATCTCAAAGTCTGAATCAAAATACAATCAGACCATAACTTACAAATTAAATACTAGAATCCTTGATCTACAAGGATAGAAAGATTTAGAAGTCTTTCATTTGACAAAAGCAATATTTAACCAAGTTGCCTGATCATAAGAAGTACCTAGGATGTTTATAAACATGAATTGCCAGGTACCTTCCATAGAAATTCAGTAAGTGTGGGTGAGGTCTAGAAATCTATTGTCTAATAAGCACCTGAGGGAATTTTTATAAACATGTTAGTCTGAGAACAGCACTCTAAGACAACTATATTTAACGTCTACAACACAGGTAACAAATCTTTTGACTAGGGGTGCCTGGGTGGCTCAGTTGGTTGGGTCTGACTTCGTCTCAGATCATGATCTCACGTCTCCCGAGTTTGAGCCCCACATTGGGCTCTGTGGTGACGGTGTGGAGCCTGCTTGGGATTCTCTTTCCCTCTCTCCCTCTGTCTCTCCCCCACTCCTGTGCTCCCTCGAGCTCTCTCTCTCTCTCTCTCTCTCTCTCTCTCAGAATAAAGAAACTTAAAAAAAAAAATCTGTTGGGACACCTGGGTGGCTCAGTCAGTTAAGACTCTGACTTCGGATCAGGTCATGATCTCACGGCTTGTGGGCTTGAACCCCATGTCGGGCTCTGTGCTAACAGCTCAGAGCCTGGAGCCTGCTTCAGATTCTGTCTGTCTGTCTGTCTGTCTCTCTCTCTGCCCCTACCCCACTCATGCTCTGTTTCTCTCTCTCTCAAAAAATTTTTAATAAAAGAATCTTTTGGCTATATTAATGACAAAAATCCTCAGTGTTTTCATAAGCATAACAAATAAGGCTTTCTTTTTTTATCTCATGCTTACAAAATAATACAGTAAGATAAAAATCTACTGAAGTGGAGACACTGGACATAGGAACTGTCTAATATTTCGAGAAAGACGGGCCAAGCCAGTGGCTGTGGACTCCTCTAAGGGCCTCTGAGTTTGACACCATCTCTGGATGGCATGACCTTGCCTTTCAAACCTACAAGTACAAAGAGAAAGCACTATGTCAATTTAAACTGTGATCCTGTTTCCCATGAACTTTCTGCCATTCTTTTACCTCAACAATCTCCCTACTGACCTTCACGCTACCCTATCTCCTGTCACAATCTGCCCCTGTTGCAATTCCTCACTTTCCACACCTCCCCCTAATTACCAGCTTACCCATTCAGCACACCTGCTGTCACCAGCAGGCCCTGGGTTTGTCACACTCAGTGATTCCCCCCAGGCCCAGCAGGAAGCAGGGAAGGAGGGATAGAACTGCAGCCGTGTTACAAAGTTTGGGGTAGAGCCAAATTCACGCCTTCAGTTTTTCGCTGGCCTAGGGTAAGCATTGCCTTAGCTTCAAGGCCATCTTCATTGCGCTAGTTCTCTGTGTCCAGTTCTCAACTGTAAATGTTTCTGCCTTTCTTTCCCATCCCCCAACACTGATCTGATCCCAGTTCATTCCCAGTTTCCTTTTGGCTAATCTGATGTCTGATTCCTTACCTTTATCTTCTCCAAATGCATTTCTGATTGTTTGGTTTCACTCTCTACCAGTTCCCTCATAAAGGTGTGTGTTTATGCCTGCCCATCACAATGGAGTAATAACAACTTAATAATAATAATAGTAAGAGCAACAAATTATTATCTTGTGCTTCCTTTGTTGCATGCATTCAGCTTTTTTTGAATTATCTCACTTCTTTTTTCATAATCCTGTGAGATAGGTACTAACATTATTCCTACTTTACAGAAGAGGGGGAGAAACTTAGAGTAAGTTATTTGCAAATGCTTCCAATTCTATCCAGTCTTTACAGTCTGGCCCTGCTTCTTTTTTTTCTTGCTTTACCTCCTCTGAAACACATGCATACACTCTATCTCACTTCCCTATATCTCTTCTCTTCTGTATAAATCTAGCATATTTCATCCAATTCTCTATTGACGACCTATATCCTTTCTCTGTGTTCTTTTTCTTAAAACAGTGGTAGAACCATTCCCTGTTTTTAATTATTTAACATTTTCCCTGCGTGTCTTTTCTCTTACAACTGCAATATAAACCTCTCAAGGTCCAGGTCAAATGTCACACTTCTTATATGCCTGGCCACATAGCACAGACCCACTCAGGAAGAAAATACTCAAAAGTAACAACAGCAACAGCAAATATATAAATATATATTTGGTTGAAAATATTTCAACAAAGCCCATAATGAATGCCCCATACATATTAGTCATTGTGATAGATGCTAAAGATATAAAAATGACAACGTCTCTACTTTCCATGAGCTTACAAACTAGGAGTGGAGAGAGGCTTGCAAATAAACAATAAGCATACTAGAGAACCACTGTAATAAAGTTATAAATAAGGAACATGGGAGAGCAGAAGCAACTTTCAAATAGGGGATGGGGATTGACAGAGAAGATTTTATAGGAAAGGAAGTGACTTTTAAGGGGTGTTTGTAAAGATTAGGAGACCACACTGGCAGGATACTGGATAAAAGGATATTCCCAACAAAAAGACCAGTGTGAACACAAAGATGTGAAAGGCCAACTGGGCATGAGAAATGCTGAGAAGTTCAGAGAAGGCTGGAAGACAGAGCTGGCGTGGAGGAAGGAGGGATAGAACTGCATGTTACAAAGTTTGGGGTAGAGCCAAATTCACGCCTTCAGTGACTATCGTCTTATAGACTGGACACCAGCATTATGCAATATTAACTTGCAATGATTCATGTTCCCATGAATAGTCAATATGATTTTTCATCATCATCTTCAATACCACCATGATTACTTAAGCCACCAGCTTACAAGCGTGCATCTAATACTGTACTATATATTTGGGGGCAAGTGTGTGTCTGTACCACAGGAAGTAATCAGTAAAGTGATCAGGAGCTCATATCCAGTTTACCACTTTTTTTTTTAATATTTATTTTTTTCAACGTTTATTTATTTTTGGGACAGAGAGAGACAGAGCATGAACGGGGGAGGGGCAGAGAGAGAGGGAGACACAGAATCCGAAACAGGCTCCAGGCACTGAGCCATCAGCCCAGAGCCTGACGCGGGGCTCAAACTCACGGACTGCGAGATCGTGACCTGGCTGAAGTTGGACGCTTAACCGACTGCGCCACCCAGGCGCCCTACCACTTTTTTTTTTTAAGTAGGTTCCATGCCCAGAGTGGAGCCCAATGCGGGGCTTGAACTCACAATCCCAAGATCAAGACCTGAGCTGAGATCAAGAGTCAGACTCTCTACTGACTGAGCCACCCAGGCACCCCTCATTTTACCACTTTTTAAAACTATTTTTCCCCACACCTGTTAGAATCTATGACACATAATGGCATAAAGGAATGCAAATAATGGCTAAAAAGAATAAAAGGTTTAAAGACCATATTTATTTGTTCTTCACCATATCCCAGAAAGGACTCCAACTGAAGGAATATCTGTGGATTTCAATTACTATATGTTCTCAAACTCCCATTTCCACATATAATGGAGCTGTAAATGTCTCTAATACTACACCTTCCAAAATTACTAGGTGCTGTAAACCTGCCAGCTCTACGAAGATGTTTCTTCAAAGTGGCATTATATTTCTGAGCAACTCGGAAATCACCATGGAACCATTTTTTTTTTTTTTAATTAACTTGGCTAAATCCATAAATGCCATATTCTTTACAGGAATTTAAGAGTGACAGAAAAACCATTAAAATCTCCTAATCACTAAGTTCTTTATCTCCTACATACAAGTAGGTGTATTGATTTTAAAAAGTCAACAGATTGAGCAACACTTCATTAAAAAACAAAAACCTACAAAAACCATTAACTCTCTATTATTTTCCTCTAAACTCTAGAACCAGGCCCTGAAGCTTCCACATTCCTGGAGACTAAGTCCAGATCTCACGTCAGGTAATATGAAGTGCCCCAGAAATGTATATTCTCTCAACATCTTCCCCTCATAATTAACGCAAACTTCTGCTACTTCCACTGTTCAACTCTTTTTGTAGAAATCACTTAAACCTCTTTTTCCCCAGCTGCTAACTTGAGAATTTTACACTTGGTTGGCCTCAGCCAATATTTGTTAATGGCCGTGGTGGAGCTGATAACAAAGGTGGTGAGAAGGAAATTCAAACACTCTGACAACTGCAAGATAGTCATGGCTTCCACTGCCTAACACGCAACCAAAAATCGTCTTCTAAAAATCCTCTCTGACACCATTTTATTTTTTTTCTCAGATGAACACATTTTTCAATAGAAAAGCCACCTCAATTATGGACAGCAAATTGAATCAAAGGAACAAATGCAAATGTGTCCAGTGTTCTAAAGTTTAATATGATACCTCCAAAATAAATACGCAAAGAATGCTATATTTACACCTTCCTTTCTTTCTGGGGAAGTCAACTCAGAAACCTATCTCTCCCCAGGTAAAAGAGTTAATTTGTTGCCTCCTTCCAGGACTTAATGTTTTCCTTCCCTCATTCATAAACCTATGAAGGTCCAGGGCTGGGGAAGGGAGGGAACATGAGGCAAAGCAGAACTCAGTTTCCCTCAAAATGCCTAAAGCATCATTTTCCAAAGCTGAGAGCATCATTACCACCTAGGGCAAATTGCCTGGCTGCCAATGCAACCCCAAATGACCATAAATAAAGCCTTAATTATATTAATTGGAGCAATTGCTTCCTGCTGAGCATCTCATTATTTGGGGGCCCTGTCTCAGCCTTGGAGTCAGTCCCCTCCCTCCTTGGCTCGCCCCAACACAGACATCTCACTTCCACACTGCTTATAACACTGCTCCTAATTATGCTTCGGTATGTCCTTGGCCCATTTCTTCTCACTATCTGACAACAGATGTCATCTGCGGCTATTACCTAGCTTTGACAAAGCATGGGTAGTAATGTCCATGCAGTAACTCGAGAACATGACCTATGATTCCAGGCTGATCTACCACTTGATTGCTCATGGAATTTATCCAGCTCCTGACATGTAAAGTGATATTTTAACAGCTGTTTAAGTAACAGATGTTCTAATAACCACCAAACACCTAAACATTGTGTAACTGTTAAGACAACTCTCAATATTGCCAATATGCCTCCAGTCACAGGCAGCGTTTGGCTCTCACTGTAGAAAGAAAACGTGTAACGACGTGACCAGAGGTAGTATAAGAAGCCGTGGTATCCCCATGGCAGCTGGGGCATTTTAACAACACCATGCTGTGGCTACTCCTATGGTTCGAGCGGTGTCCTGAGCTTAAGTTAACGGACACTGGTTCCTGGAGTTGCTAATTAAAAGTCAGGTACAGGAAGGGGCGTTGCATCCCTGATTGCAGTGATTTCCCAAATTAGCTGCATGTAAGTGCCAGGCTGGTTCCCAGTTCTTCAACAGATCCCCCCATCTCACCCTTGAGACTCTGAGTCAACATATCTGATAAACATGTACACTTCTCTTAAACTCTGCACGACGCTCTGATGTGCAATTGGGTTGGAAAACACCCACAGAGCACCGTCTGCACCCCTGCTGAAGCTGTGGTTTCAATGGCCCTGTTGCCTGTAAAACTGGTTGGCAATGGTTTAGAAATCGTAATTACTGATGGAAGGAAGTCATTTCTGAGTATATTCAGTCAGAAAAAGTGTGTAAATCACTGCTAACATCCGGCATTCTCAAATGAGAACTCCTGATTTTTACCCCTGAAACCTACTTCTCCCCCAGTCTTCCAACCAGCCTTCCTCATATCTACAAATGTTATCAAACCCACCCATCTGTAAAAGGAAGGAAGGAAGGAAGGAAGGAAGGAAGGAAGGAAGGAAGGAAGGAAGGAAGGAAGGAAATCAGCAAACTTAGGAATCATCCTTAATAGTCACGTCCACAAGAAGCCTTCTCTGACTCATCTCTTACTTTTGGCTGTAAGAAGCAAAAAGCTCAACTCAACTCACATAAACTGAAAAAGTGTGCAGGCAGGTGCTAATCAGGTTGTTCATACCAGAGTTCAGATGCAGTTTTCCAGGCGTCTCCAGACTGCCCTCCTCAGTTTCTTTATCAATCTGGTAGTGAAATAACTGTAACAGTTTCAGGCTTTAAATCTACACACAACAACCAAGGAGAAAGCTTTCTTAGGCGTCCCAGGCAACTTTCTCTCCTCTTGCACTGTCACAAACTGACACGTTCCCTGGGACCACTAGATCTCCAGGTTCAAACTTATCAACTGGCTTGAGACTGGATTCTTGGACAAATCAGAAGCATTTCCCACCTTGGGGCTGGGACCAGCTTTCCTGTGGCATACGGGCTGACTGGCAGAGGGAGAGATAACTAAAGAAAATACAAGATTTTATTAAGTAAAGAGAGCTGGAGAATCTATTACACAACCCAATCTAGAGTTAAGTTTTCTCCTCTTATTCTCTCATATGACCACATTCTTTTTCATCATAGCCCTTATTACAATTCCAGGCAATATTTACAGAGTACTTATTTTATGGCACTGTTCTAAATGCTTTATTTGAATGGATTCACTTAATCCTCACAACAATGCTATCAGGCCCATATTACACATGAGGAGTTCAAGGTACAGAGGGGTACAAGAACTTGCCCTGGACCGTGGAGCCCACCCGTGGTACAGCTTTGGGTCCCAGAAGTGAGATTCTAGAACCCAGGCACTCAGAAATGGCGCCGTGCAGTTCTTTTTACTTAGTTTTGTCTCACTCCTCCACAAAACTGTGAGATACATGAAGCAGGGAATGAATCTGTTTTACACACTACTCCGTATCGGTGTCCAGTGCAATACCAGGTGCACAGGGAACATTCGATTCATCTAATAACTGAACAAATGAATAAATAGGCAGTTGAAGGAATGAGTGAAGTGAATGAATGAATGACTGAGGTAATGAACAAAGGAACAACTAGAAAAACCATGACCCAGACTAACAGCTTGTTCATATTGTACGATTAATTACAGAAGAGTGGGGTCCAGACCTTCAATTTCCTGTGTCAAGTGTGGCTTCTCTAGCTGAACGCCTCTTATCTCTCTTCCACCTGGTCACACCTGCACAGCCAATAATAAATGGTCTTTTCTCCTTGGCAATGAAAACTCAAGCAGGAACCACTCACTTCTTTTGAGACAGATTACACATGAACATGTTCAAAACAGAGAATCATATAACAGTGGGATTTTCCTGCATTTACCTTATCTGCAGTAGACAAACATTTTGTTCACTGAGGATAAGAATCACAACCTGAAAACATGCACAAAGCCCTTTACAGTACATCATCAGGTACTGAGGAAATGTAACAAATATTTTTCAAATCAACAATTTTTAGTAAACTCATCAGTTTGATAACTTATCACTTGATAAATGGAGATCTAAAGATATGTAAAGCGTTGCTGTGATTCTCTTTCATGATGGCAGCATGACATTTGAAAACAAGTCATCTGGAAAATATAAGCAGCTAAGAAAAAAATTACAGGGCATATGTATGTCAGTTCCCACTGTCCGGAATTAATTCTGCTCTCAGAAAAGAAATCATAGCAAAATCATAGTAAACAAGGTTTCCAGAGAAACTATTAATTGGTACAATCAGATGCATACAAAAGCTGTTACACTGACTGGTTCCTAGGTAAATGGGGTAATGTATTGTGACTCAAATCCAGCACTAACAAATATCAGTTCCCATACTCAACATGTACAGTTCAGCTTCCCCCTCTACAGAAGTGACTTGCCAGTTCATCCTCCATTCCAGAAAAAAAGAAAACCACCTTCCTAAGTGGGCAAAAATGTTTACCTTTTGCCTAATAAGCAGCTATGACTACTGTTTCAGATAATGTGCACTTAGCAACATCCACATCTTCAATGGACATACTGATGGAAAGCAGGTTTTCAAAGATAATTTTTCATAAAAGACAACGATAAAACAGAGATGCTCATTTAAAAAACACAGGCTGGCTCATCACTGGAGCAAAATGGAATCTCTTACCCCATGCAAGGGACCAAAAGTTTAAGAAAAATCTGGAGATAAATAAAGTTCAAAGAAAGGCAGATTATGCCTAAAGGTAATGAAAGAGTGAGAAGAAAATACCCGCTTTGAGGAAGAGGCAGAGGGCCGATACTTATAAAGGCAAATAACTGGCACTTTTAATTCTTCCTGGAAAAATAAAGCCATCTTTCCTTTTGTTGTTTTCTTTAATTTTTTTAATGTTAATTTATTTTTGAGAAAGAGAGAGAGAGAGAGAGAGAGAGAGAGAGAGAGAACAAGCGGGGGGAGGGGCAGAGAGAAAGAAGGAGGCACAGAATCTGAAGCAGGCTCCAGGCTCCAAGCTTTCAGCACAGAGCCTGATGCGGGGCTCGACCTCACAGACTGCGAAATCATGACCTGAGCCAAAGTTGGAGGCTTAACCGACTGAGCCACCCAGGCACCCCTCCTTGTGTTGTTTAAACTAGAAGGCCAACCCATGGGAACACTGCAGAACATGAATCCTATCTTACTGGTGGCTTGTTTCATGCCCCAGTGGCCACTGAAAACTATAATCAACCTATCAGTTGCTCTTATTATAAACATTACATAAAATGAATACAAGGTAAGTAATTACTCTGTCACAAGGGCATGCTGTTTAAGCAAAGAAATCCAGAATACAATCCTACATCTTATTACCGGTCAATAATTCACTATGGACATTGGCCGTGGTTTTTTTCATTCTCATCCCTGGCTTCACCCTGGTGGATCCCCTCTCCAGTTCCTCATTTCCCTTTCTGACTTAAAAAAAAAAAAAATTTTTTTTTTGAACACCTTTTAGGCCTTCCCGGTCCTTTCTAGGAGAAGGCTTAAAAATCAGGGCCTTCAGAATTGGTTAATTTTAGATTTGGAAGTAAAAACTTACAGAAGCCATCCAAAGTATTGTATAACCAAATAGCTTTCCAAATGAGATCATACTTCCACTGAGAAGCCTAAATAACTGAACTGAACCAAAACTGAAGAATAATCCGATTATTGCAAGGATGTATTCACAATACCACTCATGCTAATCATCTTCCAGCTTCCCAAAAGTTTGACTCATGTCATTCAAAGAAAAGGTCATGGAGACACCTGTTCTCATGATGGAAGCTTGAGTAAACTTCCCCTGTTTTGATACGGGGGAAAAAAAGTCCATCTGAAATTAGTCTCCAATTTTTTTTCAAAAACTACACAACTTACTTATTTTTTTTAAATGCCTTCTTTATAGTTCCATTTAATATTATAAGCAGTATGAAGTCTCTAAAATTATAAACAATCATAACAAAAAATAAAACTGTGCAAACAATACAATCAATACTTGTTAAAGTTAACAACTAAAGGCAACATATATGGGAACACACGCACATCCTTGCAAACAGACTTCAGACTCTCCGTGGCAGATCTGAATTCCTTGAGGGCAGGTACTGATTTCCTAATTTCAATCTGTTGAAATGAGTCTCTATTATAGAACTAGGTCCCGGGCACGCAACCATGAGCAGACAAGAGCTATCTCCCTATGAAGCTTACATTCTAGAGATGGAGACATACCTCCAGAAAGTGTTTTTTAGAATTAACTTAGGGGCGCCTGGCCAGCTCAGTCGGTAGAGCATGTGACTCTTGATCTCAGGGTCGTGAGTTCAAGCCCCACATTGGGTGTGGAGCCTATTTTAAAAAACCTGTGATGTGTTAGTGCCAAAAGGAAAACAAATAAAGGGCTGAGACAGAAGTGATAAACTGGGATGCGTATCTACTTCAGATAGAGAGAGGGTCATTAGAGGCCAATCTGACTTAGTGACATTCGTGATTTAGGCAAAGAACTGAGACCCGAGAAAAAGCTAATCTAGCAAGAATAGGGACCCCACATGCAAAGGCTTTTAAAGTGAGCCAGGAGTGAAGCTTGCTTAAGGACAGCTAAAGTGTGGAACAGGAGCTGGAGAGCAGCAGTCTGAGCTGGAAAGACTAACTGAACCTAAGGAGGAATTTGCATATTATTCTGAGTGCGAAGGGAACCTGATCAGGTTTGCATTTTACATGCACCATTCCTGCGGCTCCATGGAAGAAGCCTCTAACCAGAGAAAAAGAGCAGAGCAGGGAGGACAGCTGAGAGGAGAAAAGTCCCAGCAAGAGATCACGGGGGTCACACCTGTGTGGTGGCAGTAGTGATGGAGAGAGGTGACATACTAAAACTAAGTTTTAGAGGCAGAATCAACATGACGTCCTTCCAGTACTGTAACTGGGGAGTGAAAAAAAAGGACTCAAATATGATTCCCTGGTTTACCAGCATCAGTATCTACATATTCAAGTGTGGATGTCAAGTAAGCATTTAGATACTGAAAAAAGCTGGAGCTCAGAGCAAGAGCTGGGCTATATCGATAAATGTGGGGGCCATCCATAAAAATTTATGAAGTAGGTTTTAGAAAATGCATGAAGTTTGGAATCCTAGACCTGCTACTTGCTAGCTTGTGTCCTTAGAAAGATTACAGACTTAGTTTTCTCACCTATAAAGTGGGGATTTAAAAAAAAAAAAAGAAAACTAGTTTAGAAGGATTGCCTAGAGCAGATGTCAGCAAACTTCATTGGCAAAGGGCTAAGTAATAAAGATTTTAAGTTTGGTGGCCATAGAGTCTCTGTCCAAAATACCAAATACTGCCACGGCAGCAAAAAAGCAGCCACACACCATATGTAAACAGATGAGTGGAGATGTGTTAAAATAAAACTGTATTTAGAAAACTAAGGCCAAAGTTTACCAACCCTTGGTCTAGAACAGTAGTTGTCAAAGGTAATCCTGTACCAGCAGTATCAACATCACCTGGGAACTTGTCAGAAACACAAATTCTGGACCTCACCCAAGGCTCACAACTCAGAACTCTGGGGGTGGGGATCCAGCAACCTGTCATTTTCACAAACCTTCCAGGTGATACATGCTAAGGTTTGAGACCCCATGGTCAAGAAATAGATAAATATATATTGGTTAGCACTATTATTATTATTGATAATATATATCAATTATTATTATTAACCTGGCTCCTAGAAGCTTAGAGTATAATTCCTGACACAGAACCAAATGCTGGATAATTGTGGTAGATCAAGCAAAAGAGAGACAACAAACTGTTAAGGTATAAGGTAGGCTTGGGACACCTGGGTGGCTCAGTTGGTTAAGCATCCACATTCAGCTCACATCACGATCTCGTGGTTCATGGGTTCAAGCCCCACATTGGGCTCTGTGCTGACAGCCCAGAGCATGGAGCCTACTTCAGATTCTGTGTCTTTTTCTTTCTCTGCCCCTCTCCTGTTCTCTCTCTCTCTCTCTCTCTCTCTCTCTCTCTCTCTCTCTCTGTCTCTCAAAAATAAATAAACATTTAAAAAAATTTTTTTAAAAAGATATAAGTTTGGGGCGCCTGGGTGGCGCAGTCGGTTAAGCGTCCGACTTCAGCCAGGTCACAATCTCGCGGTCTGTGAGTTCGAGCCCCGCGTCAGGCTCTGGGCTGATGGCTCAGAGCCTGGAGCCTGTTTCCGATTCTGTGTCTCCCTCTCTCTCTGCCCCTCCCCCGTTCATGCTCTGTCTCTCTCTGTCCCAAAAATAAATAAACGTTGGAAAAAAAAAAAATTAAAAAAAAAAAAAGATATAAGTTTGGCTTAGGTAAGAATACTTGGGAAATCAAAGACTTTTTATATATTCTTTATTCCAAAGAACTCCTATATTTTCTCATATATTAATTAGGGCACATATAATTTAGTCTTGCTCACAATCCACTTATCAAAATAAGTAATACAATTGCAAATATATATCTCCAACCTAACTTCCAATAGGAAAAAAAGGGTTTAATGCTAATTAACTCCAAGATCCTTAGTGGCATATTACTAGCTATTAGTTTTTATTGCTATAACTAACACACTGTACTTACATGAACATAGAATAAAAAATTTATCAAATGCCATTTATTGTTTTAACAGAATAATCTGACCTTTGAAAAAGGTTTAGGATCAATGGGGAAGTTAAATATAAAGGGCTGTGTCAAAAAATAGAATATGGGGCGCCTGGGTGGCTCAGTCGGTTGAGCATCTGACTCTTGATTTCAGCTCAGGTCATGATTTAGCCTCAGGTCATGATCCCAGAGTTGTGGGATCCAGCCCAGTGTCAGGCTCCATGCTGAGTGTGGAGCTCGCTTAAGACTCTCACTCTCCCTGCCCCTCTCTACGGTTCAAGCACTCTCCCTCTCTCTGAAAGAAAGAAAGAAAGAAAGAAAGAAAGAAAGAAAGAAAGAAAGAAAGAAAGAAATTAAGAAAGAAATTAAGAAAGAAAGAAAGAAAGAAAGAAAGAAAGAAAGAAAGAAAGAAAGAAAAGAAAAGAAAAGAAATAGAGTATGACACCATCCATTTTCATATCGCTTTTAATATTTCCATTATAACTAGAGATATGCTTATATTGAGGCATACTGAACATGCGTCAAATTAGATAAAAGAATTATGGATGAGGGGTGCCCATCTGGCTCAGTCAGTAGAGCATGCAACTTTTGATCTTAGGGTCATGAGTTTGAGCTTCATGTCGGGTAAAGATTACTTAAAAAAATAATAAATAAACTTAAAAAATATATAAGTTTGGTGAACATAGAAGGGTCATGCCCACTACCACCACTAGGCTATGTTCATGTCACCAGGCTTTTCAAACTCCCAAGTGAAAACTAAAATAAAATTAGTACATAATGGTTAACAGCCTTGGAAGAAGCCAACAGGGAAGGGCAAGGGCCAGACACCAGATCGTCTCTCAGAAGAGGGAAAACTAAATTCCACAATTGAAAAACAATTCAATCAAGCAGCCAGTGCACAATATTTAAAGAGTTGGGCAACAGGCACTGGCTGGTGTTCAGAGCGAGCAGCAGGAATGGGGAGGGCCAGCACAGAGTAACAAGGTACCCCAACAGGCACAGAGCATGCTACTATAGACCTGAGAGGAAGAAATATTTAGAAACCAAGCAAGAAGGCCATCAGTTTAATTTTAGGTATACTCAGGAAAATCTCTCGGGGTGCCCAGCTACTGAGAATTAAATGGCTGAAACCAGGGCAAGAGGTTAATTGAAAAAGCTGGAAGCCGTTTAGGGCCTGAAAACAAATTAGCTTATTGGTTTATAAAAGGTCTCGGTCATAAATGTAGTTTTCCAAATTATATAACCTATTACTGAAAATGTTTATGAAGATACAACTGTGAGGGGCAAAAGAATGCCCCATTTGCTCAACCAGAAGTACAGTTTGACTTAGAAGCTAAAATTGATAATAAACTACTCAAAAGTTACATAAAATTGATAGTACAAAGTTCCATGGTTCTAACTTTGAGAACTTTAGAAATGCATGTAAAAATTCACAACAGTTTCAAAGTGGAAACTATTGAACTAGTTAACTAAAATAAAAGAACCGAAGCAGCAAATTTAGGCTGCTATATTTAGCCGGGAAAATCCCATTACTTGGAGATCCTCTTTCCAACCCAACCTCTTACAAGAGATTAAACTTGGAAGAGATCAGTCACTTAAAAAATAGTAACCCCCATATCCTTTTGGCAGGGCTGCCAAAACCTGTGTTAGATTATCTGAAATTAAACCTACCAAAATTTTAATCCCATACTTTTTCCCTTTCTATCTTGTGATTATGGATTATCAGGAATACATTAAATAACATCCAAAAGCTTAAACCTAGAGTTTTCTCTGAACTTAAGGGTTGTTCAGTATCCTTTCAAAGGTAAACGAAGAGGCTAACATCATTATTTTACTGTTACTTGATTTAAATATGTTCACAAAATCTAAATATAAACTTCATGTGCTTATAGCTCTAGTTCTTAAACAGCTCTAGAATCAAACTCAATTTTCAAAATCCCCATAAACACACGTATAAAGCCAGTAACATTTATATTAACATGTGAGGTGAAAGATATACTAATCAGCTTGATTATGGTAACCCATTTCATTTGATATAAAAACATCACATTGTCCCTTTAAATATACACAATTTTTATTTGTTAATTATACCTCAATAAAGCTGAAGAGCAAAATAAAATAAAACTACTGTATTTTTAAAAAGTGACAGTGTAAAAGTTTATAATACTAACAACTAAAAACTCATTTTTCTTTTTTTTTTTAATTTTTTTTTTAACGTTTATTTATTTTTGAGACAGAGAGAGACAAAGCATGAATGGGGGAGGGGCAGAGAGAGAGAGGGAGACACAGAATCGGAAACAGGCTCCAGGCTCTGAGCCATCAGCCCAGAGCCCGACACGGGGCTCGAACTCACGGACCGCGAGATCGTGACCTGGCTGAAGTCGGACGCTTAACCGACTGAGCCACCCAGGCGCCCCAAAAAACTCATTTTTCAACAACTGAATTCTACAGTAAAAGGAAACAGGCTTTAGAATCTGCCTGGACTATTACAAACCTTGTGTCCTTGGGGTAACAATGTAACCTTTCTGTACCTCAGTTTTCTCATCTGTAAAACAGGAGGAATACTGGTACCTACTTGGCACAGTTACTGTAAAGATAAAATGTGAGGGGTGCCTGGGTGGCTCAGTCCATTAAGCACCTGACTCTTCATTTCAGCTCAGGTCATCATGATCTCACAGTTCGTGGGTTCCAGACCTGCATTAGGCTCCACGCTGACCGTGTAGAGGCTGCTTGGGATTCTCTCTCCCTCTTTCTCTGCCCCTCCCCTGCTGAAGCTCTTCCACACGTGTTCTCTCTCTCTCTCTCTCTCTCTCTCTCTCTCTCTCTCTCTCGCTCTCTCTCTCTGTTGAAACAAATTAACTTAAAAAAATAAAAAATATAAAATATGATAACCTGGGAAAAGCACTAAGGTAGCTACCATCACCGAGCAAGAGCTCAATAAACATTAGCTTTTAAGGAAATGCATTGAAAAGCTACTCAGATAGACATGGAATGATACATGTAGTATCACGTTATAACCTTAAAGTAGCAAGCCAATGACATCCTTAGTTGATGCCCCCTAATGAGTTAATGTTATATAGACCATATTTCCAGCAAAATCTTTTTCTTGTTTAATAATTCTTAATATACTATTAAATTAAATTATAATTGATCTGTCCCTCATCTTACAAGGGGCTACGTCTAAGTAAGTAAGTGCATGTTGACTTGGTTCAGACATGTCAACATGGCCCAAATGAGATGGGACTCTAAAACAATCACCCTGATGATTTTAACAAAGTCCCTGGGATTGAAAACCAAAACCGAGTAAACATTGTTTGCAATAATTATTCAGCGTAGCCATCATCTTATTCACCAAAACGTCAACTCTATTTCTTTTTGCCTGGTTTTCTTAACAGCCAATATATCAAACATGCTGAATGCTGTTACTTCTCTGGATGCAAACAAATAAAACTTTAGTGTTTGCAAAATCTTATCATAATTTAACATTGGGATGTACTCCTAAAAAACTGTCTATTCCAGGAGCACCTGGGTGGCTCAGTTGGTTAAGTGTCTGACTTCAGCTCAGGTCTTGATCTCGTGATTCATGGATTGGAGCCCCGTGTCAGGCTCTGTGCTGACAGCTCAGAGTCGCGAGCCTGCTTCGGATTCTGTGTCTCATTCTCTCTCTGCCCCTCCCCCACTTGTGCTCTGCCTCTCTCTCTCAAAAAATAAATAAATATAAAAAAAACTTTTTTAATTGTTTATTCCATCTGCAGAACTTAAAACTTTGGCTTGAAAGGTAAAGTTTTCATTCAACATATGGATAGTCTGAGGATACCTGGCAGAATAATGTTTATCTTGGGCAGATATGCAAAGCTTTAAGCTAGACATTGAAGAGTTCCTTAAAAATCTTCTATAGTCAGATTTTATCCCTCCTCACACTCATCTTGAACTTTCAAGTCTGAGTACAACTGCAAAAATAACCAAGGAAACAGAAGTGGTCATATAACCCAACAAATGGGTAAAATCTTTGAGGGCAGTGGATCCTCGAACTGTGGTCCCCAGGCCAGTAGACTGAGCATCATGTGGGAACTCGTTAGCATCAGAAAGTGAGTGCAGGGGTGCCTAGGTGGCTCAGTTGGTTAAGCATGTGACCGCTTCACGTCATGATCTCACAGTCCATGAGTTCGAGCCCCGCTCTGTGAGTTCGAGTTCGGGCTCCGTGCTGACAGCTCAGAGAGCCTGGAGCCTGCTTCAGATTCTGTGTCTCCCTCTCTGACCCTCCCCGTTCATGCTCTGCTCTCTCTGCCTCAAAAATAAATAAACATTAAAAAAAATTTAAATTGGAAAAAAAAAGAAAGAAAGTGAATGTAGTGCTTTAACAAGGCTTCCAGGTAATTCTGATGCATACTCACATTTGGGAACCAGAGCTCCGGCTTATGATAAACAAGTTCTGATACTGAACGGTCTCAATATTCATTATAACTAACACTCCCTCACAACTGGGAGGTTCTGGGCACACATTTTTACCTTTCCCCCAGATATCAAAGTCAAGACTCTACCATGGAGCCAGGGCAAATTAACCTCCAACTCAGATCAGGAGGAGGAGAAGGCACACACACACACACAAAAAACTATAGCCAACACGAAAGGAGAGAGAGCTACCTGTCTAGAATGGCACAGTCTACTCAGCAGGCAAGGAGAAAAATATGAAAACTTCCAGATTTCTATTCCTCCAGTTTCCTGACTAGTATATTCCCATCCCTCAACTATGAGTAAGAATTTCTGAGAAATGACCTTTTGAAAAATACCAACAAAAGTAAATTGAAAATCGGTTACCTGAATAAAGCTCAGAAAATGCTAAGTGTTTAAGAACAACAACAACAAAAGTATAAATTTAAAGGACTTAGAGCTGGAAAAAAAACTGGTGGCAAGGTCTTTCTTTTTTTTAATGTTTATTCTTGAGAGAGACAGAGACAGAGACAGAGACAGAGCACAAGCGGGGAAGAGGCAGAGGGAAAGGGAGACACAGAATCTGAAGCAGGTTCCAGGCTCTGAGCTGTCAGCACAGAGCCTGACGTGGGGCTCAAACTCACGGACTGTGAGATCATGACCTGAGCTCAAGTCAGAGGCTTAACCGACTGAGCCACCCAGACATCTTGCTGGCAAGTTCATTTTTAAGAATTTTAAGAACACAATTTATAAAATCTCTTTGAAATTACATTCTTTCAAGCTTCGATAAATATGTACATTAAAAAATCAACAAAAATTAAAGTAATAAGGTTTTTGTTTTTAAATGGTTGCTCAGTCTATACTTAGGGAATATAATTTTCATGCAGAGTCTCATGCTAATGATAATTCACCTCTTTAATCTCTGACAATATTTATATAAACACTAACAACTGTTGATTTTTTATACGGTAAAATAGATATAACATGACACAATTTCTGCTTTTTAATTGGAAAGTTAAGATAATGCTATATAGTCTCTTTCTGAAAGTAGATAAAGATAAAAATTTGAAGAATATTAGGGACCTACCCTAGGTCTTAGAGAATCACATATTCTCAGTTCTTCAACCAGTTTTAAGTCTATAGCTCAATTTATTCCAATGGGAGTTTTAAACTAACATATAGTTAAGTACTTTTACTAGTTGAAATATCGAAATTTGGCCGAAATACGGCTGACATTCCTCCTGTGCAAGACCACACAGGCTTGAATAAATGGGAACCAATCTGCACAGGCATATATTTGATCTAGAACTGGTTCATTTGCTCCTGACCTCCTCCTCTCTCTGCACCTGGGAGAAACAGTTCACTAGGCCATTCTGGCTGAGTGCTCCTTCAGACCCCACGTCCTTAAATTGACTCTGACCCACCAAGAAGGTGTGGAGACAGAGGGCACATCACTATGGCAACTCCCCACAACAGACCCAAGCTGCTAGCATAGGACTCCCATCTCAGAAGTCACATGTTGATCCATCCCCCAAAAGATATGTGAGCAGATACTCGGCAAAACCTTATCATTTTATATACGGAAACCACAATCTTCCATCTCAGTGGCTGGGCTTGAACACAAACCGCCATTTAGCTGTGGTCACCGTATATCCTGGTCTTCCCTACACGGTCCAGGTTTATACTTGTTATGTCTGTGTAATTATTAGTGGTACCTCCTTTCTCAATAAAAAAACACTCCAGATTAAACAATGAATTTTATGGCCTCCTCCAGACAGGCCTATGTCAGGAAAGGGACAGGCATGAGAGACAAATGAGAGGCAAGTTTACTCATGGATGTTTGCAGGCCTACCGCTCTAGGCTACTTTCCATACTTTGTTCAGTGACTAGACACCTTTTAACAATGATCTTAAAGCCCAACTAAATAATTCTCCACTACAAATGTAGAACTAGAGGGGGTGCATGGGTGGCTCAGTCGGTTAAGCATCCGACTTCAGCTCAGGTCATGATCTCCCGATCTGTGAGTTCGAGCCCCACATTAGGCTCTGTGCTAACAGCTCAGAGCCTGGAGCCTGCTTCAGATTCTGTGTCTCCCTTGCTCTCTTCCCCTCCCCCACTCATTCTCTGTCTCTCTGTATCTCTCAAAAATGAATGAACATAAAAAAATTATTACAAATGTAGAACTCGGATGCAAAACAAACAGTAGGTCTCTTTCCTTCTGATCTCAAAGGTGTCCAGAACCATCCAAAGCCTACTCTATGTGAGGCATACCACTAGATGATAATAATGTGAGGAATCCATCCCTTTAACCAGTTCAGCTGTAGAATCATCACTTCCGAGAATTTTACCTCTAAATTCTTCCCCCCAAATGGCCCTAACTCTCCCTACTATGAGAGCCATACCAAATGGATTCAGATGCTCACACGGAAATGTGGCAAAAAGCGCACAGTGTCTGATGACTGCACTTGTCCATTCGACAAATGTTTATGAAAAAGATAGAAAGTGGCAGCCCTTAAACCTCTGAGGCCAAACCTCAGATGTGTTTTGTTTGGTCCAGATAGAAATCTTAAATGTTTAAAATAGTCGCTAATCCTTGAAAACGTAAAGTCATATATAAAAATCCAGACTTCCACTCTTAGGAAATCAGAAGCTCTGACAACACCAGGCCTGTATCTTTTTAACAGAGTTTGCAACTGGTGCTGTGTAAGTAAGTCCTTAAGAAATGATGGCCACTGTCTAGGCCTCCACAGTCCTCACTCAATCATTCCCAGGCATTTGAGTTCGCAACCACTTACATACTGCTGGAGATAATCCTTAAGGGAGCAACATCTGGCCTTTCAAATTAAGGATCCTCTGCCAGGATTCTCTATGTTCAGAGTAAACTGGAATCCATATCTTTAGATCAAAGACTTAACTGGGAAATGGCAATAAATAGGAAAAGTTGTGTTTTTTTTCTTTTATCAAAAGGACATATGGTTTCCACTGCTCCTACAGGATCAAAAGGGAGAAATGAGCCTAAGCATGTTATTATTTGTAAAATAATAGCACATTCAGCCTCAAACACCTAAATACATAATTAAGGTAAATAAAAGGGCATGTTTTTAATTGATCCCCTAACAATGAATCTGGGAGGGACTCAAAAGCCACAGTGAAGAATTCAAATTGCCATGACCCAACCCCCCCAACATAAATAAATTTCTACTATCAGTGAAATTAGCAATGATGTATCATGTATCACATCTGAACAAAATGACTTCAACATAAAGTACCAAAAATCATAAAACATTCCTCAAAGTCCTGGAAAATGCAACTTCTTCCTCCTTACCGACAGAACCAAAAAAATCTTAATAAAAATGGTGAGAACTTTCAGACACAAAGAACTGCTGCACTCCCATTTTGACAGGGGTGAAAGCTAAAAATAATCTTGGAACACATAAGCACAAAGTGATGTTCACTTTAATCATGGTTGGGATGTTTAGATTATCTGTAAAAAGGTATCTCAACATACATCTAACAGTGTCATATATGTTAAAACTGCTCACTTCATAATGGGAGCTCTGGATGTGGATATTAATCTAGTTTATAAAATAACTGATTAAATCTAAGACAATAAACTTTCATTTTCTTCAATTCAGCTACAGGCCTTTGGTGAAAAATTACTGGTCTTTCAATTACAGTCACTAAAATAATGAACTAAGGGGAGTCCAACTCTGGATTTCGATTCAGGTCATGACCTCCGCGGTTTGTGAGATCCAGCCCTGCATGGAGCCCTGCATCAGGCTCCACAATGACAGTGTAGAGTTGGTTTGGGATTCTCTCTCCTCTCTCTGCCTCTCCCCTACCATGCTCCCGCCCACTTTCTCTCTCTCAAATAAATAAACGTGGAAAAAAATAACGAATTAAGGGCGCAAAAGCCTTATTTATAGGATGTTTTTCTCCTTTGTTGTTAATTTCCCAGCTACCAAAGGAACTGCCACGTGTTGCAACTGAGACTATATTTAGATCTAGATAACATGACTTTTCTAAAGAATCTAAAGTACTTTGCAAACATCAAATAACTATTTTTAGAATAGCACTTTGGGGTTTATCATATAGTAAAAACGCTTTACACTTACTTTAAAACCAGTTTTCAAAGACATAATCACTGTCATAAGGTTTAGTTTAGATTCGTGTCGCCATTCAATAGAAAAGCGCGCCTGTTTTTAAGGAAGTAAAAAATGCACTGTTTGGTAACAGGCACCTCGATTTAGTAGACTTTGGGGAAATCTTAGAAAACAGATTTTGACCTCTTTTACGACACTGCTGTTTAAATCACCCAAGTTGATACTGATTCTGTCTCCAATAAGTGCATAAAAAAATTGCAAAAGGAAAAAGTTTTCTTTCCACTCAACGAATCTAAACGCAGATTCCTATTCTGCTCGCTGATAATCTGACAAGAGTCCGCTAACTTCTCCCTAAATCCCGCTCCGAAATAGCCTCCCAACTCCCAGACCAGCAGGTGCTGTGGTAACTAGGACTCCATGGTCCAAGTGGGTTAAGGTGCAGAACTCGACCAAGACCGAGAGCGAGTGCAGGGCCTTTGGGAACCCGACACTCTTCCTTGTTTTACACACACACACACACACACACACACACACACACACACACGGCCGGGTTTGCCATCTCCAGTCACACCCCAGACACCACTCTCCTCCCCAGACGCGCGCAGCTCGCTGCGTCCTCCTGTGGCGCGCACTCTCCACCATCCCAGGGACCACTCTCCGCCTCCTCCCCTCTCCCCTGCTCCTGCAAGGGTTTCATTCCCGCCGTCCAGCCGGCCCGCTAGCCCCGCACCCAAGCTCCCGACTCCTGGTCCTTGGGGCAGGAGGAGTGGACGCTGGAGCGTGCCACGTGGAAGGCGCGCGCCAGGAGCCCTGACCACAGGTCCTTCCCGAGGGGTCCCAAAGCCTCCAGCCCTGCTCCTCCACCCCGGGTGTGCCAGACCCGCCCCCGCGCCTCCAGACGCAGTCTTGCCTGGTTGGGGTCTGTAGCGCGGAAAACGTGGCAGGCCATCTGCGACTCGGGGTCGTCTGGCTGCGCCTTGATCAGGTAGGCAAAGTAGGTGAGATCGTGGCTGTTGTGAATGAAGCGCGAGACATGCTGTGCCTTGTGCTCGAAGATGAACACGGCCGGGTTGGGCTGCGCGGCCGCGGGGCCGACGCCCCCCGCGGCCCCGGCGCCGGGTGCGGGGACACAGCGCAGGAAGGGCGCGCTGAGCACCAGAAGCACCTCGCGGGCGGCCGGCGCCCCGCAGCCGCCCGCGTCGGGCTTCTGGCTGCGCCGCCGGATCTCGGCCATGAGCCAGGGCAGCATGGGCAGCGTGGTCCTGTGGTCCAGGCACGACCCCCCCACGTACCACAGACGGAACCGCTTGTCGCCCGGCTTCCCGGGGCCCGGCTGCGCAGGGGCGCCCGGCTCAGGCTCCAGGGGGTGCGGGAACGGCTCATCCTGAACGCAGCTGGGGGGCTCCATAACTCGCGCCTCTGGAAGGCACCGAGGCGGCCGGGTAGGCGCGCCGCGCCCCCAACTCTCGCGCCGAAGGCGCCGCCGAAACTGTGCCAACTGCCGCACCGGCGCCCGCGCCCGCGCCCGCTTTTGGCACGGCGAGACACCGAACTCCGCGCTTCAGCGGCCCTGCCCCATGCGGCACTTCCCCGGGCGAGGCTCGGAGACTCGGGCGGCGGGCACGGCGGGAGCGCCCCGCGGCCGGACTGGCAGGAGAGGGCGGGTTAAATCGTCATCCTCCTTCCTCGGGCTAGCGCCGAGGGGCCGAACTTCCCCCTTCCTCCGCCGAGGGCCCCGCTCTGCCGCCGGCCGCCGCCTGCTCCAGCGCTGCAGAGCCGCTGCGGCCGCCGCGCTCGCCTCGGGCAGGCGGAGGGAGGCTGGCTGGGCGGGGAATGGGCTCTGGGCGGGCGGGGTGACTTGGGGCGGAGCTGACTCCTACCAGGGTGACCGGCTGTCACCTGGAAGGTCGGGGCCGCCGGGCTTCGGAGCGATCAGCCGTGCCTCAGGAAGGGCGTGCGAGAACTGTTCACTGGAAAATAACCAGACCCAAACGTGGCCACGCTGGGCCGCTCCCCCAGCCGTCGCCGCGGCCCAGCTCGCTGCTCCTCCTCCCGGCTGCTCCCGTCCCTCCCTCGCTCCTTCCTTCCTTCCAGGCTGCTACTTTAACCGAGCTGCTACCCCGCCTCCCGTCCAGCGGGCGGAGAGAGCCTGGCCCCTAAAAGCTTTTCGGTGAAGTCACCTCTCCGCCTCTTCCTCCGGCCCCTGTGCCAGCCCGCCCTTCCAATCCGCCCCTGGGGCAGCGACCCCGCTGCAGGCCCGGCCACTGCCGGGATCGACTCGCCCTCTCCTTGGTCCCCGACGTCTCGGTCCTCCCGCGCGTCTCTGCTGCCCCCTGGAGAGGGGGCCCCCTCTCAAGAGGGCGTTGGGATTTCTGGTTTTTTGAACAGCATTTATTTGCGTGGCTTCAATTCCTTCTGAAGCCTGCGTAATAAGTTCTGAATCTTATTCCAAACAACATCCAAAAGAATCCTATTTTATTCATTCTACATACCCAGCTCAGAGGTGTAGAGATTTCTCACTCTTTTATGTGCAGTAATCTGTAGTTCCACGGAACTCGAAAGACATTTAAGGGATAATTTGATCATTCTAACTTTAAACCAGAAAGAAAAATATTTTTTTCATTTGAGCAAATTAGATTCTCGTTCTTTTTACTCTTACTGAATTGTAATGAATTCGATAAGAGGTAAACAAAATAAAAGGGAAAGACTCTGAAAGTTCCCACCTCTCTCCAAAGTACTTACAGGAAGAATGAAAATCCAAACCCAAAGGTTTCTCAGTGTTTTCAGTTTAATGATATTCTCACTTTCTGTAAAGCCTTGAAACTATTTTTTATCCATTTTATGTAAAATGGCTATGGTCAATTGTCACTTTTCCTGTGTTCAATTTCTGGGTACATCCTGGTGATTTTATTGGAAATAAACATCCGAGCTCCAAGATGGAGACCTTATTAATTGTTTAGGTTTAGTCATTTGATTTAACCACTCTACCACTTTGTGCAAAATAGACCCATGTCCTCAAGAAGCAGTGAAAAGTTCTTGGAATGTAGATTGAAACCTTCTAGAACCTTACCAGTAACTCTCTTATTCAGATCCCATTTTCCTAGGCTACATATGTGGGATCCATAAAAGAGAGGGAAAAAAAAACAAAGATCTGGGGAGAGCATCGTTCCACCAAGTCAAACAGCTTGGGAGCTGGGATTGAGTTCGAAGTCCCAGCAGACCATTTCCTACTGGTCAAAGAAAGTGAAGCAATAAACTTGCACTCATTGATAGAAAAACAGAAGAATTGTCTTTTATCATTGCCTCCTGCTCTGAAAGCCTTTAGCCTTTTCTTTGTAACTTTTTTGTCATGCTTGTCTTAGTATGCATTGAGTATTATTACTGCTTACCAATATCTGATCCTCTCTGCATACCGATACAAGAGAAGGCAGCTCTTCTCTGCCCCTTAAAGTTGGGCACGGTCTTAAGACTTGTTTTGGCAGTGATGACTTGGGCTGCATCTTAAGCAGAAGGATTTAATTGCCAGTAGTCTCCACTCCAGCCCCCTTTCAGCTCCAGGGATCATGGAAACATGTGCATATGGAGGCTGCTTGTAATCAATGCAGCCCAGAATGCTGAGCCAGCACAAAGAGGAGAGCTGTCCTGCAAGAAAAATATCTCCTGAATAGTCTTATAGGCATCACCACCTATGACATCCACCTTCCATCCAACCCAACATCTACTTTTTCCCCTACTCACACATCCAGACACCAGACATCACCTCCATCCCCAACCGCATACCGGGCTCACTCTCCATGGGGCTTCACAGGTGCCTTCCTCTCCCTATTGCTCTTCCTGTCGCTCCACAGCTTGAACTTCCCTCATCCTTCGCTACTTGAGTGTCCATTCATTAAGGCGCAACTCAAAAGTCACTCTTCTGTGAAGATGTTTCTCACCCATCCAGAGTTAGCAGGCCTCTCTTTGCTCTTTTTTAATGCATTCCTCTATTATAGCTCTTAACGCATTCTTCGTAATTCTCAAGTGATTTGTCTGTGTCCCCCACCACAAAGAGGGCATCTTGAGAGGGATTATTTTTTTGGCCCATATTTTCCTCCAGCAAGGTAGCCGACATGTAATAGGTTCTTAATAAATGTTGAATGAATGAACGAATGAATAGCAAATTAGAATTTAAGAACCCGAAGATTCAAATGAGAGTTTTAATATCATAGAGGTGATGTACCAAGTGATTTAGTTAGCTAATTTCATAAACATACTAAATGTATCTACCAGCTAATTATCAAGTACTAGAAAATAATAGGATGCCTCCCAACAGTTGTAATGGAGCTCCGAATGGAGTGGCAAATAGAGCGCAAGCATTCGTGACTGAATAAAATTTTGAGATAATAACAGGGTTTTCCCTCTATTGTTCCTTTGTTCCCTGTGACCTTCCCTCAGCCCAGGCAGCCAGGGCACTGCATCTCCTCTGCTCCAGTGGAAGGATGACACAGCAGAATACAGATAACAAAAGAGTCCGTTCTTAGCCTTCAGGTTTCAAAAACTAAAGACTTGGCAAAGGCAAAAGATTTAGAGTATGGGCTCAGAGTCAGTTTCCCTTGCTCTAGATACTTAGAAAAGTTTCCCCAAACTTGGAAGATGGAGATGAAGAAGGAATAAATAAGAGGTAACTACTAGGAAACCAAAATACAATGTATGACTTTCAAACCAGTAGAATATTTATCCATTTGGTGGAAAAAGGAAGAGAATGAAAAGAAAAAAACAACAACAATGAAACAAAAATAAAGTGTGATAAGTAGAAAACTGAAAACAGTATGGCTGCAGTAACTCCAAATAGCAACTATAATGTAAATTAGTTCACCTAACCCACAAAAAGGTAACAACGTAAAGTTATCCAGGAATCTGTTGTTTACAGAATCAGTTTTACTTATTTTTGTTTATTTATTTATTTTGAGAGAGAGAGCGAGGGGAGAGGCGAGAAAGGGAGAGAGAATCCCAAGCAGGCTCCACACTGTCAGCCTAGAGCCCTACCTGGGCTCAAATTCAGGAACCATGAGATCATGACCTGAGCTGAAATCAAGAGTTAGAGGCTTAACTGACCGAGCCACCCAGGCACCCCTACAAAATCACTTTTATCTGTTTTAAAGGATATTTTTTATTTTATTTGTTTATTTATTTATAAACGTTCTTTGAATTTTTTTTTTTTTAATTTACATCCAAATTAGGTAGCATATAGTGCAACAGTGATTTCAGGAGTAGATTCCTTAGTCCCCTTACCCATTTAGTCCATCCCCCCTCCCACCACCTCCATAACCCTCAGTTTGTTCTCCATATTTATGAGTCTCTTCTGTTTTGTCCCCCTCCCTGTTTTTATACTATTTTTGTTTCCCTTCCCTTATGTTCATCTGTTTTGTCTCTTAAAGTCCTCATATGAGTGAAGTCATATGATTTTTGTCTTTCTCTGACTAATTTCACTTAGCATAATACCCTCCAGTTCCATCCATGTAGTTGCAAATGGCAAGATTTCATTCTTTTTGATTGCCGAGTAATACTCAATTGTATATATATACCACATCTTCTTTATCCATTCATCCATCGATGGACATTTGGGCTCTTTCCATACTTTGGCTGGTGTTGATAGTGCTGCCATAAACATGGGGGTGCATGTGTCCCTTCGAAACACCACACCTGTATCCCTTGGATAAATGCCTAGTAGTGCAATTGCTGGGTCACAGGGTAGTTTTATTTTTAGTTTTTTGAGGAACCTCCATACTGTTTTCCAGAGTGGCCGCACCAGCTTGCATTCCCACAAAATCACTCTTAAAACGCAATCATACAGAGGGGCACCTGGGGGACTCAGTTGATTAAGCATGGGATTCTTGATTATGGCTCAGGTTGTGATCTGAAGGATCAAGCCCCTCTACGGGACTCTGTGCTGACTGCTGGGAGTCTGCTTGCTTTTCTCTCCCCTTTTCTTTCTCTCTCTCAAAATAAATAATAAATAAACATTAAAAATAATTAACAATCATATAGAAACAGCGCAATAAACAAATAGAAGAAAGTATATCAGGCATAGATAAGTGAAAATAAAGCCAGGGTAGTGGTTTCAATATCAAATTAAATAGAAAGTAAACTAATGAAGGGGGTCACAAAGAAAATTTTGCCAGTGAAAGTACTAAGAAGATACTATTTTTTAACACATAGACACTAAGGAAATTGATTCCAAATACATAAAACAAATAAAAGACTGACAGGAAACATAAATACATCAACACTTTTAGTTGATGACTTTAACAAATCATTCTCAGATACAGTAAAATTAAATAAACTAATAATAATCAAATTTATAAGTTTGATGAGTAGAGAATGCAAAATTTTTATAGAGTACCTGTGAAAGAAACAAAAATTGGCAGTGCATCGTGTCACACAAGAAACCCATAAATTCCAAAGAATTGCAATCATATAGATCATGTTTTCTGACTATTATTCAAGGCAAATCAAAAACAAAAACATAGGTTTTAAAAATCATTATGTCTGAAGAGTAAAAACATAATGTTGGATAATCCTGATCAAAAAGAAAATTATGAAAGAAAATTCTATTATATGGAATTAAGTGATAAAATGATTTTATGCCAAAACTTGTCAAATACAGGTAAATGTATTGATTAACACAATAAATAATAATAATAAATAAATAATAAATATTAATAAATAAATAAGTAAAAATAAAACTAAAATAATAAATAATAATAAATAAAATAAATAATAATAAAACTAAAATTTAAAAAAAAGAATGAATGAAAGTAAATTAACTAAAAATTCAACTTAAAAAAGTAGAAAAACTGTCATGGGGAAGCCCAAAGAAATAATTAGAGATAATAGAGATCAATTTAGATATTAGGAAAATAAAAAATGGGAAAATAATAGAAATTGATAGCAAATAACAATCTCTTCATGTCTATGAATCATCTGTATTTCTCCTTGAAGTATTTGGTGCTCATATCTTTGCATTTTTTTTCTTAATGTTTTATTTATTTATTTATTTATTTATTTATTTATTTATTTATTGAGAGGGAGAGAGACAGAGAATCCAAAGCAGACTCCACACTGTGAGCACAGAGCCCAATGTGGGGCTCGAACTCACAAAAGAACCCGCAAACCATGAGATCATGTCCTGAAGTTGAACACTTAACCAACTGAGCCACCCTGGCACCCCGCCCACCACTTTTGGTTAAGTCTGGGTCAAATTACAAAATTATCCTGTATGTGGGCATTAAGGATAATAACATTTTGTCCAAAATATATTTCGTATGTTTTTCCCAGTTTATCATTTATCTCTTTTGAACATAACAAAAAGAAAGAATACAGATTTTTTTTGTTTCAAACATTCATGGAATATTCAAAGACATTAACCACACCTTACCTTTTGACATTAAGATGTCTTGACAAAAATGTAGGTAATTATTCATTTACGTCAGCCCACACCTCAAATACAGGCATTACTTATTAGCACTCTTGACAGATAAATGAGTGGTAAGAATAGAAAAGTGCCATTTTTTTTAAGTTAGGAAACTGAAGCACAAGCTAAGTAGGTAATGAGAGTAATGTGGTAGAATACGAATGGAACGCATGGCGACTGATGGCCAATCAAATGCACAGTCCTTTTGCACACAGAAGGTGATCAATAAATGTCTAGTGGATGAATGGATTTACAGCTCTCTCAAATACTAAAGAACAGAATCAGTTAGTTCCAGAAGTTAAATTTTTACAACGGAAACAGATTTTTCTTCTACCATAAGGCTGGGATAATTTTACAATAGCTATTTTTGTCTTACTGTGTAATTCAGAAGTGCCTCAAGTGGTCTGAAAAATTCTGTTGTCATAAAACCTGCTTGAGGGGTAAAAGGAAACAGTTAAAAAGAACATTTATTGGGGCACCTGGGTGGCTCAGTCAGTTGAGCGTCCAACTTTGGTTCAGGTCATGATCTTGCAGTTTGTGAGTTGAAGCCCCTTGTCGGGCTCTGTGCTGACAACTCAGAACCTAGAGCCTGCTTCACATTCTGTGTCTCCCTCTCTCTCTACCCCTCCCCTACTCATAGTCTCTCTCTCTCTCTCTCTCTCTCTCTCTCTCTCTCTCTCTCTCAAAAATAAATAAACATTTAAAAAAATTTTTAAAAAGAACATTTATTTAGTGCATGCTTTCAGGTCAGCTTCACCTCAACCAAGGGTATGAAATCAACCACAGGTTTTGAAGTACTATATATTTGAGTGACGATATTAGTATAGTGAGATTAAACATTTTCCCCACTAGACACTCCTTTATCACTGAATGAAATTTCACATTTATGCTCTTCAGAATTATGTAGGTGTACATTGATTTAATTGACTATTTCCTCTTGGACTTTGTGAATTTTTTTTGCAACCAAAAGCATATTAATACTGAAAAAAACTGTCCACCTGTAAAAATCTTCTTGTTTAATTACTATTTCTAATGGTCTCTAACAAGATTAAAAAGAAATCTATTTTAAGTCTGTCATAAATGAACTAGTTCGTATTTTCCTTGCAGATTTTACTTTTTAATGTTTATTTATTTTGAGAGAGATAGAGACAGCATAAGTAGAGGAGGGGCAGAGAGAGAGGGAAAGAGAGAATCCCAAGCACAGAGCCTGATGTGGGGCTCGAACCCACAAACTGTGAGATCATGACCTGAGCCAAAACCAAGACTCAGACGCTTAACTGACTGAGCCACCCAGGTGTCCCCATTTCCTTGCTGATTTTAAAATGGATCATTCAAGCTTCTAATACAATAGAGATTAACATGAACAAAGATATAAGTAGTATTTTTAAAACCTATAATTCTTTGGAATAGGCAATATATGTAGATGGTAGAAAATTCAAAAGTTACAAGAAATATAAATACAGCTAAATACAAGCTTACCTTCCACTCCTTTGCCCAGCAACCCATTTTCTTTCTGGAAGCAGCCATTTTTACAGGTTACTATGCATGGATCTGAAAATGAGATAATAATAATGGCCCCCATTTGTTGAATACTTACCTACTCTGCATGAAGGATTTTCACAACAATCATCTAGGATAAGCAGTACTATTTTTTTTTTCCTTTTTTACTAAGGAGATGTATGCCATTTTTGATGTAGCCTCTTCTCTATGATTGGCTGTGGAGAGTCTATTCTGCCAGTCTTTGGGTCATTTTCTGGGCTATTTACACTGATACGGATGTTGTCTAAGTGTATCTGTGGAATGAGGTGATCTTAAAACCCTCCTCTTCTGCCATGTTATCTAGAAGCCCCAGATAAGTAGTACTACTATTCTCATTTTATAGGTGAGAAAATAGTCATACAGGCATTAAGAATCATTTTAAGGGTCACACTTTGTATGTAGGATTTGGTTCAAACAAGGGCCACTGCACATATTTGTACAGATTGTATCAAATAGGTAGTATAATAAAGACAACAGTTAAGAAGAAACTAGCTGACAGGTCGTGATCTCATGGGTTGTGAGTTCGAGCCCTGCATCAGGCTCTGCACTGACAGCACGGAGCCTGCTTGGATTCTCTCTCTCTCCCTCTCTCTCTGCCCCTCCTTCTCTCTCTGTCTCTCTCTCTTTCTCTCAAAAATAAATACATAAATAAACATTAAAAAAAGAAAAGAAGAAAGTAGCTGAACTAGAGTAACAGTTTCTATGCTAATAGAGATTTGATAAAACTTACAATGATGCCCTAAAAGCCTCTTTAGCTATTAAGAGTTACTTTTTTACTTATAGGTGATATTTATTGGATACCTACTGTGGTCCAGGCATTGGAAACATACTTGCCAGCTCCATGGTGTTTGTCCAGTGAAGGTTGCAGATGAGCGAAATGGGGCCATGGGAGGATGCCATAACAAAACTCTAAAATATGTGACTTTGATTCCAGGACCAGGTGGCACATAGGAAGGAAACTGTTAGTGGAGGTTGGAAAAATACCAAAATAATTATTTCTGGAGACTGGAGAAATGGTGAGAAAACTGTTATAGAAGCTTAAAAAATAGTGACTCATGTTATGTAGCAGGCATTCCCTGCTGTAACTTGAAAGATAGTGTCTTGATGGACTTTGGGGTCTGAGCAGAGATTTCTAAGCAGAAAACTGAGAGTATCAGCCAGTTTATACTAGCTGAAGTATAAGGAGCTTCAAGAAAAAAATGGACTTAGAAAAGAACTGGCCAATTTGTAAGCAGAATCTAGAGATTCAGAGAGGCTAGAACCTGCCAGTCTGGAATATAAATTATCTCTTATTTACAGCTTCTCAAGCAAGTAAGATTCTCAAATTAAGACACAGCCCAAGGATAAAGGTCAAATCAAAAGTATGGATGTAAGACACTTTTTAAAGGCTTCTAAGGAATTAAAAAAAAATTTTTTTTGAATGTTTACTCATTTTTTGAGAGAGTGAGCCTGAGTCGGGGAGGGGCAGAGAGAGAGGGAGACACCAAATCTGAAGCAGGCTCCAGGCTCTGAGCTGTCAGCACAGAGCCTCATGTGGGGCTTGAACTCACAAACCGTGAGATCATGAGCTGGCTGAAGTGGGGCGCTTAACCAGCTGAGCCACTCAGGTGCCCCAAGGCTTCTAGGGAATTTAAATTGGTACTTTATCAGCTAAACAAAACGGTTTCTTGAAAGCTTAAAGATGTAGTCCCACAGAAGCCTGATCCCAAAGTAGCAGTAAATCAGTCTAAAAGGAGAAAACTGTCTTGAAAACAACTGTGGCTTTGGCTTCTAAAGCATGGAGTGGGATTTGATCTGATATATAGAAAGCCCCCAAAGTTCTTTAGGGAATTGTATTAGCAAAAGTATTGCCAGCCTAGACTCATAGAGACCATGACTATTCAGATTGTAAAGAGGTTTCTGGGCCCCTAACTTTACACAGACAGGAACAGCAGGAAAGTTGTTCAAAGGGCATTTGGGGGGATGCAATGGAATTGGGCATTTGGATTTTAAGTAACTGTGGGATTTCAGAGCAGAGAAATCAGAGGATATTCGAGCAGAGAAATCATACAGTTCTGAACCCTGAGAGACAGATCTGGGCTACATATATAAATTTGAGAGTCATTAGCACATAGCAAAAATACAAAAGTACAAATCCAAGCTTTCAGCCTTGGTTGAAGTATAGGTGAAATCTTGGGACCCCATATCACATTATTCAATGAGAATCCTAATAGAAGCAGAAAATGGCTGACACAAGTGAGAATGCATGGCACTGGTTTAGTTATACAACACTATCCTATCAGGCAGGTGTTTGGAAAGAAAAAAAAATCACCCAAAGTGAGTTCAAATTAAGACGTGAATGAAAGGAGTAACAAAGGTGTGGGCAGATATGATGGAAAAAACAGAATATCAAGGCATGGAGAGACTTGCAACAATGGGAAACCATTATTACACCTAGAACCAAAAAGTCAATAGTAAAAAATGTCAATGGAACCTCACAGGAGGCACAGCCCAGAGGAGCCTTTAGTTGGGGAGCCACACAGCTACTGCTAGAGATATGACACTGAGCAGGGAAGGGGCAGAGGAGAAATACTCTGACCTTGCTGGCCTCCTGGTTTGCATCTCCTGCTGGTATACCTCCCATGGGACAAGCCCAAGGAGCACAGGTGATATAAAGGACAACATTCCAGGGCATAAGGCAAAGAAGAGAAGGGCAATGTATCCAATACACAAATGCAGAATAATAAGCACAGGATTTAGGGTAAAGGTGAAGATTTAATAATACTTATAAATCACATATCACCAACCCGCTAAGGATATGTAGCAGTAGCCAGGAGGGAAGGCAGCTATGTTCAATGTACATATACAGGTTCTGTCCCTTATAAATATGAATTACTGAAGGCACCTGGGTGGCTCAGCCGGTTAGGTGTCAGACTTTGGCTTAGGTCATGATCTCATGGTCCATGAGTTCAAGCCTCATGTCAGGTGTGGACAGGTTGGAGCCTGGAGCCTACTTCAGATTCTATGTCTCCCTTTCTCTCTGCCCCTTCCCCGCTTGTGCGCTCTCTCTCTCTCTCTCTCTCTCTCTCTCTCTCTCTCTCTAAAAAATGGATGAACATTAAAAAAATTTAAATATGAATCACTGGACAGTTTGCTGAGAACAACAAAAAGAACCTTTTTTGTGTGATAGTCTACTTTTTCATTACAAAAGGATCATCATCATCTTCTTTGGAATGCAGCATTAACTCAAGACAATAAATACTGCAAAGTTTGTTTTTCATTTTGTTGTGATAATGTGTTAATGCACCACATCAATGTTGCCTGAAACTTCATTGTTGTAACAGTTGACTCCACACAGCTACGTTGTAAAATATCCCCAGCATTGTGATGACTAAGATACTACTATAAACCTAGTAACTTTCTTCTGTCACTCCACTGGTATTTAATTGGCATGAAATAGATTGTTCATCAGGGTTCGTTAACAGATTTATTTTTTCCTTCCCCTTATAGAATTATTTAAACAAAACAGTCTTTGAGATTCCAGCAGCTTCATGTCAAGACAATGTCAAGTATCTTTCTTACTTGACTTGGATGATAATTACAGTCTCAGGAGCTGATGACATCAACCATAGTGTGCTGACAAAGAGAAGGCAAGACTGCCGAGGAAACCCTGAGGAACATCAACACTTAAAGGAAATACAGACCAAAAAGCCTGGGAAGGATGCACCAGAGACATAGGGGGAATGTGGTATCAGGGACGCCCTGTTTAAGAAGTGGTCCACATATTTATTTTTTTTTTAATTTTTTTTTCAACGTTTATTTATTTTTGGGACAGAGAGAGACAGAGCATGAACGAGGGAGGGGCAGAGAGAGAGGGAGACACAGAATCGGAAACAGGCTCCAGGCTCCGAGCCATCAGCCCAGAGCCCGACGCGGGGCTCGAACTCACAGACCACGAGATGGTGACCTGGCTGAAGTCAGACGCTTAACCGACTGCACCACCCAGGCACCCCCAGAAGTGGTCCACATATTTAAATGTGGCATCCAGATCAGACCAAGTGAGAACTGAAGTGGTTCCATTCAGTGTAGCCACAGGCTGGTTTTTGATGACCACAGCAAAAGCCCTCTTACTAGAGCCATAACAGCAGAAGCTAAAATGCTGTAGATCGCAGAATGAATGTGACATGCAGACATGAAAACACTGAGTATGGATGGTGTTTTAGGGATGTTTGGCTTTGAAGAGAAGATAGGGTAGTCGCTGAAGAAGGGGGCATGGTGAAAGGAGGGATTTTTTTCTTTTTCGGTTGGTTTGGTTTAGTTGGTTTTTCGATGGGAGAGAACGTTGAGCATGGTTAAATGCTATTGAGAGAAGTTGAATCCACAACAGAGAGAGGAGCTGATCAATGGATGGAGCATCATGTCTGTTACAGACTGGGTGCTCAGTGTTTATTAAATAAATGACAAATCCCTTGAGAAGCAGGGAGGCATTCAATCCAGAAACCAGGTGAAAGGCTTATCTGTAGACAAGAGGTAAGATATCTCTTCCATCAGAAAAGCAAACAAGAGGAAATAAGTGGAGATGCAGATCCTTTGGTAGATGTGGTATGAAGAACTAGAGAAATTTCCAACAGTTTCTTGAGTGTCTCTTGATTTCGGCTCAGATCATGATCCCAGGGTCATGGCATCAAGCCCTGTGTTGGGCTCCACACTGAATGTGGAACCTGCTTAAGATTTTCTCTCTCCCTCGGCCCCTCTCCCCTACTCGTGCATTCTCTCTCTGGAAAATAAACTAAAAACATTTCCATCAGATGACTTCTATTTTCTCTATTAAATGAAAGATGGGATCATCCGAGGGAAATAAAAGTATATTGGAACCACTGAGAATAATGAAAAAGGCCTGTGAAATACTTTCATGCTCTGGAGAGATGCTTCAGAGGAATGCCCCTTTAAGCAACTGCCAGCCTCTGCAGTATATAGTGGATCATGAAAAGGGTTGCCCTGCATATACTCCCGGTACTGGGCCTCGGTATTGAATCCGGTCATCTGGCACCTTTACCTTTTCCTCTCTCACTTGAAACTCTAGACCACAAACTTCAATAATTGCTCTCTCCTTTATTTTCCTGATAGTGCTCCACCAGATTTGAAACATGATGGCTCCTGGGAGCCCATGGCCTTCCACAGTTCTGCCTCCCCTCCCCCAGAAAGTGTTACATCGTTCCACCTTGAGGGCATTTCTTACAGTTCATTATGGTACTGAGACCTGCCTACCCAGATACCCACCCAGCCATCAGGGCACCCACCAGCCTTCAAAGGAGCAAACTGAGCATAACGTATAAGAAGTAGGGTAGGCCCACTTCATTGTCCACATAGTCCCTTCCCACAGAACTTGAGTCGTCTTTGGGCAGAGTTACAAGGGCCATAGAAACTTCCCCATAACCCCCTGCTCTAGCCTCCCAAGGGCTTAAACCCTCTACTGTTTCCTGTGGCTGATGGTGGAAAGGACTTCTCTAAGAAGAGACCCTGCTCAAAAGCTACAGCACTATGATCTTAGCCCATGGCGTCAAAGGAAACCCGATCAGGATATTCACAGAAAACCTAACAGCCCCCTGAAAGAGAACATAGTCATAAGATGAGTGGTTTTGTTACACAATCAGAGGAACTGCCAAATCTATATAAGGATAAATATTATAACCCAGCATGAAAATGGAACAGAAGATTCAGTAAACTATATGTTAATTTGCAGTCCTTACCTAACCAATAAACAACATGTGTATAATGCATTTGCTTACAAATTTTAGGGAATCTTAAATCAGTTCTCAAAATTTAGCTTCATAGAAAACTTGGCCAAAATAGCTGATTAACTAGCAGTGAGATTACTGAAGAGAAAATACTGAAAAAGGTGGCCTAGAAAATTCATTTTTAAGCATATGGATTGAAGGACAGGATGAAAGAAATAAAAACTGATGGCTGAGGAGTTAAAAACAAAACACTCCAGGGAAGCAGTGGGATTTCTTCTGGATTAGTTACTAACTTTCCTCGTCAATTTGCTCTAATATGTGTGGAATAGGTTATTTAGATGAGGCAATATTTTTTATGGTTATGGCTACAGCTCTAGAGTAGAATTATTAATCTGTTTTGGATCACTAAACTCTGTACGTACCTTTTATTAAAATTCCACTCCCTTCTCAGCTACCCATTATGATATTCCATTTTAAAGTAATTCTCCTTGGGACATCTGGAGATGTCCAGTCAGTTAAGCTTCTGACTTGGGCTCAGGTCACCATCTCCCAGTTCATGAGCTCGAGCCCCACGTTGGGCTCTGTGCTTATAGCTCAGAGCCTGGAGCCTGCTTCAGATTCTGTGTCTCCCTCTCTCTCTCTCTCTCTCTCTCTCTCTCTCTCTCTGCCCCTCCCCTGCTCACGCTCTGTTTCTCTCTGTTTCTCAAAAATAAAGATTAAAATAAAATAAAGTAATTCTCCTTTGTTAAGTGATCCATTGCTTTCCTCAAAAAAAAAAAAAAAAAAGGCAGTGAGAGGCAGATCTCTAAAAGAGATCTTCCTTTTTCCTCTTCTCCTTTTCCTTCTTCTTCTTACTTTGCAATAACAGAAGGATTCCTGGAATAGGGATGCTAGAAAATCTATCTTTTTGGAGTTCCCCCATTATAAAAGTGTGGGAAAACTGATTTCATTTTCCAAACAAGCAGTAGAAAAGAATTGTGGCCAAATTTCATGCAAAAAAATATTATGAGAAAAGAAGAAATAAGGAGACTAAAACCCACACACACAATGATGAAAACTCTTCAGAAAGATATGCAAACACATTGTGAAACTGTAAAATCTAATATTTCCAAATAAGCTAAAAAATTTTAAGAAAATATAGCAGCCATTAAAAAAAGACCCACATAAATTAGCATTAGGAAAACTCAAAAACTGCAAAACAAGAACCTGGGGTTCTAAAGCGGGAAACCAAGATTTCTGCTAATCTTCTTTCATCTGTCCCTTCAAAGACCAACTGGAACCCATTCATCTCTGGGCTAGCTTGGCCTTTGCCATGGCCCTCAGCAATATAGATATGTCATAGCAGATTAAGCACATGATAGCCTTCATTGAACAGGAAGACAATGAGAAAGGAAAAGAGGCAAAGGCAATGCAAAACATTAGAAAGGTGCAATCTCGTGCAAACAAAAAGACTGAACGTTACAGAATATTATGAAAGGGAAAATGCAGGTTGTGTAGCAGAAGGAAATTTAAATGTCCAACTTGAATCAAGAAAATTTAAAAGTCCTCTGAGCCAGAAGTGACCTTCTTACTGACCCAAGAAAAGCAAAATAGATGCTCAGTAAGGTGGTAAAAGATACAACCAGACACTGAGTGTTGGAAACACTGGTCGTCAAGGGTTTATACCAGTTGCTATAGCTTCTAATGACTGTTTGCTGCAGGAATCAGGATCTCCTTCCATTAAAGGCGGCTGAAGTGCAAAAACTTAGCCCTGTAGACAAAATCCCACGAAAAAGATGCTGAGGTCTAAATTGATCAGAGGCCTACTTGTCTGACTAAATAGCTGGCAGTGTTGAAATCCATGATGAGGTCACAAAATAAAGGTTTCCAATACCCTAAAAAGCCAGCTGGATCTCTTAGGTTCAGGAATGATGCCAGAAATACGGTGAGCCTTGTTTGGCATGAATAGCAACAGAAAGGTTTTGGATTAAGCCTTTGGGAGGTGGAGCTTTCTCCACTGCATGTAACTATAATAATAAAGCATCTGATATTTGAAAAAAACAGGATTTTCTAGGTCACTTCCTTTTTGATGTTCTGATATAGTTCTCTATTCATTAGTGGAATACCTCTTCCATAGCTATTGCCTTTGTTCTAATCATTAACATGGGGAGAAAGATGCCCTTGAAATACAGGAACATGCCTCCAATTCTAGAAGTAATGCAACTTTCAGGGGTTCTGAGCATGAGGTAGAGGAGATCAGACAATGGTTGTATGACTTTCATCCAGTTTTCTGCCCTTTTTCTACTTCCAGAGATCTAATTCAGAGAATTTTACGTGAGACAGACCAGGGACTAGACTTGAGTCCCCTCAGTCCTGACCACAAAATCCAGTGTTCCTGGACAGCTGAAACCCTATGCCTGTTGAGTAGCATGTTTGCAGATACGCAGAAGCAGGCTGCTTCCCAAAGAAGGGATTCTACTAGGAAGACTGGCAAAGACCCAAGCAAACCAGTCTGCACGAAGGTGGACTCCAGTGCTGCCCTTTCACCTATTTGTTCCCTCATTACAATACAAAAAATCACTCCCAGAGGTGGGGATTTAACACGCTAATGAGACATGTGGTACATGATGAAGCATGTTTTGTCCGCTGTACCTACATGCTTAGATGTCACTCCTTTCCCACATCAGTTTCTTTAAAACCTTGCCTCAGCCTTTGTTTGGAGAGGCAGCATGAAGGACCCTTTTGTTTGTGCTATGTCCCTTGCAGGGGAGCCCAAGCCCTAATAAAAGCCTTGCCTGGACTCTGGGCTGATGGCTCGGAGCCTGGAGCCTGTTTCCGATTCTGTGTCTCCCTCTCTCTCTGCCCCTCCCCCGTTCATGCTCTGTCTCTCTCTGTCCCCCAAAAAATAAATAAAAAAAAATAAAAAAATAAAAAAAGCCTTGCCTGGAAACTCCAGCTTGGCCTCTAGTAAATTTCTATTGCTTGGAGAGCCCAAGGTCCTGAGTGGGTGACATAAGTACCTTTAAGTCTCTGCTCTTTTGATTTAAAATGCATGTGGCAAGCATTCATTATTGCAGTAGTAGCTTCGCTGTTATTTGGGCCTAGTAGTTTTCCTCATAAGTAAATGTGAAACAGGTTTATGTGAGGAGAAAAATGAAAAAACTCAGGACATAACTAAATATTTCTTAACAAAGCATAAACAAGAAGGAACATAGAGCATATAAAAGCAACAAATAGTATCTTAACAGAAATAGAACTATAAGAGAAGAAAAATGCTAAAAATCAAACAGAAATGAAGGAAAGGGTGAAAAGGATTTGAAAGTAACAGATAAAGAAGACAAAGAAAGTTCCTACATATGTATATCCAGAAATACCCAAAGAAGAGAACCACAGCAATAGAACAGAACAAATGTGAAAATAATCTAAGAAACTTTTCCTGACCAAAAAAAAAAAAAAAAAAAAACAAAACCCAAAAAGAAACCTGGAAAATCTATTGAAAAGCAAATCATGTGCCTGAAAAAACTGACCCCAAAATGGCCGACATCAAGAATTATTCTAGTAAGATGAATGAATTTTAAATGCTTATTTATTTATTTTGAGAGAGAGAGAGAGAGAGAGAGAGAGAGAGCCAGCAGGGGAGGAGCAGAGACAGAGAGGTAGAGAGAGAGAATCCCAAGCAGGCTCTGTACTGTCAGCAAAGAGCCTGACACGGGGCTCAATCCCATGAACCATGAGATCATTACCTGAGCCAAAATCAAGTCAGATGCTTAACTGACTGAACGACTTATACACCCCACTAATGAATTTTAAAGAATAACTTTAAATATTTTTTTATATCAAGGAAAAAAACCCAAAAACAAAAATGCAATCACTTATAAGAGAAATGATATCAATTGCCAGATCTTTCTACCTCAACCCTTTATGGGTTAAAGATAGTGACATATTTAACACACTCAAGGCAAGAAAATGTGACCTAAGGGTTCTGTACCATGCAAACTTATATTCAAGTATAAAGACCATAGACAAATTGTTATGAACATTCGTGAACTAAAGAAATATTGTTTCCATGCCCCTTCCTAAGATATCTACCGGAGAATAAGCTTCCAACAACCAAAATGACTAGACAGACATCAACATCAGGACTGGTGGGAACCATTACATATATATTGACTTATGGAACTAAGACAAAATAATGGATACAAAGGACAGGGTATAATATGTTATTGGTCATATGCTCTAATGAGGTGGAGAGTACAATTATCAAACATAGGAGGAGGGGGTGTGAAATGGGGAGAACATATGAAAAGTAGAACAGGCAAGCTGACTGCCTTATAGTTATTACCTGAAAATAAGAAGATATTACTTCACATCAGATGCTGGGATAGAGTAAGAGGAGGAAGGAAGAAAAGGTGGTCAACCAATTTTGATTATTTCTCATAGTAGATAATAGAAAATTACTAAGGGTACAACATAATGGTATTAGTATACAAGCAGCCATCCAAGCAAAACCAAAAATTTTACCAGTAAAAGAAAAGCTGGGGGGGGGGGGGATGGAAGGGGAGAGGAAACAAAGATTATTTGTACAGAGCGCTTAATATGTATCTATTAATATAATATAAAGATAATATGGCAGTATGAGAGCCCTTGCCAGAGCAATTAGGCAAGAAATCGAAATGAAAGCCATCAAAAATTGGAAGGAAAGAAGTAAAACTGTTATTTGCAGATTAAATGATATTATACATAGAAAATCCTAAAGACTCCATCAAAAAACTATTTGAACTAATAAAAGAATTCAGTAACATTGCAGGATACAAAAGTAATATACAAAACTCTGTTGCATTTTTATGCACTAATAATGAACTATCAGAAAAAGAAATTAAGAAAACAATCTCATTTGCAGTTTCTTCAAAAAAGAATCAAATACCTAGGGATAAATTTAACCAAGGAGGTGATAAACTTATACATTGAAAACTGTAAGACATTAATGAAAGAAGTTGAAGAAAGCATAAATAAATGGGAAGATATTCCATGCTCAAGGATTAGAATAATTAATATTGTTAAAATGTAATACTGACCAAAGCAATCTACAGATTCAGTGCAATTTTTATCGAAATTCCAACAGCATTTTTCACAGAAATACACAAACAATCCTAAAATTTGATATGGAACCACAAAAGATCCTGAACAGTCAAAACAATCTTGAGAAAGAACACATCATGCCCCTTGATTTCAAACTACTACAAAGCTATAGTAATCAAAACAGCATGGTATTGGCATAAAAACAGATATGAAGATCAATGGAACAGAATAGGGACACCAGAAATAAACCCACATCCATATGGTCAATTAACAAAGGAGGCAAGAATATAAAATGGGAAAGGGACAATCTCTTCAATACATGGTACTGGGAAAACTGGACAGCCACATGAACAAAGAATAAAGCTGGACCAGAATCTTACACCATACACAAAAATGAACTCATAATGGATTAAAGATTTGAACCTAAGACCCATAACCATAAACCTAACACCCCTAGAAGAAAACATAGATGGTAAGCTTCTGCAGTTCTTTTCTTGATAGTAACAGTTTTTTAAAAAGGCACATCTTAAATATTCCTTTGCCCTTTCCCCTGGCATAGGAATGTGAAATACAATAAGACATGTAAGTGCTTTTCTTTCATCAGTGTTCCTCATGTGCTGAAATAGTAACTAGCCAAAGACGAATAGCTACTTTCTTCTAGGGGCACTTGTAATTCAAAAGAACATAAATCAAAGTCAAGTTAATCAAGCTATGCAATCCATTATATTTAGTATTTCTTTGTGCTATGAAATAGTGGTTAAATCCACAGCTGGAATACCCCCTTATCAAATAAAGACCCTAGTAAAATCAGCGTACTTGTTTGAGAATGACACATGAAATTATAAAATTCCATTTAACCTATTTCACACGTAAGAAGTTTCTTATTCAAATTCGAAAACGTAATATTTAAGTTCCGAAGTTCTTGATCAGTGAATTCTTAATCAGTATAGTAGAGTATATAGGCTAAATTTACACTAGCATCATTCATTACTTGAGAACTAATAAAATTAATGAACTAGCACTAAAGCAGGTAGATTATTTCTTTAGGCAAATATATAAGGAGCTTTATAATAAGTTATTTCCAGAGTGTTTAGATAAGTTTAATTATCTGGGTGTGGAAAAAAAGTTAACATAGCAGTCCTAACTGCTTATACTTTAAAAATCCTTCTTGGGGACACCTGGGTCACATAGTCAGTTAAGCTTCCGACTTTGGCTCAGGTCATGATCTCACTATCTTTGAGTTTGAGCCCTGCATCAGGCTCTCTGCTGAGAGCTCAGAGCCTGGAGCCTGCTTCAGATTCTGTGTCTCCCTCTCTCTTTGCCCCTTCCCCACTCACGCTCTGTTTCTCTCTCCAAAAAATAAAGAATAAAAACATTTAAAAAATTAAAAATCCTCCTTATAGTGTTGGCCCTTAGTTGGCATCTGGGCACATGGATTTCAAGAAGCTTCCTACCACTAACTGGTATGAGTGGTTCAGTGTCTAAACTGTTTGTACAAACAAGATCATCTTCTGCTTTTCTTCTAAGAGATTGAAATTTAGGTATGTGCAAGACAGGGAGTAATATGATCAGACCCCAATAGAAACCCTGGGTGTTCAATCTCTAATGAGTTTCCCTGATTGGCAACATTTCCCACAATTTGTCCCACCTTGTTGTTTGAAGAATTAAGCTCATCCTGTGTGACTCCACTGGAAAAGGAATCTTGAAAGTTTACATCTGGTTTACTTAGCCCCATGTCCCTTTTCTCTTTGCTGGTTATGCTCTGTATCCTTTCACTATAATAAATCATAACCATGAGTATAACTACACGCTGAGTCCTGGGAGTTCTCCTAAGGAATTACCAAAACTCAGAATGATCTTGAGGACTCCCAACACAATCCCCTAATCTACTTTTACAAGAATCATTCAATTTGATGATTAGTTGTGTATACCTCAATATAGGAAATGACTTCTACAGGCATTACTAATGAAAATGTAGGGATTCCCTAAGCACTACAAATCAAGAAATCTACACAATTGATTTTAATTGTAACTTAAGAGTTTGGTTACAGTGGTGTAACCAATGTTATGAACCATTGGTAAGAAATTCTCTTTCAGCTGTTGTCAGGATGTTATCTAAGATGACATCCTGACATTCTAGAGTGCCCTCTATTAGGTGGGAGCCCAGGGCAAAATTCAGATCTCTTTTGACTAAATTATGCTTACCTTGAACTGTATGTTTTGCTTTTATTATATAGCGACTCTAATGAGTGGTTGAGGGTTTTTTGTTGTTTTTTTTTTAAACTAGAAAACTAATAGTCAAATTACAATCCAGTCTAAACCACTGTACAAGATAGTATCTTATACATATTTCTCTGCACTAAACTCAGCTATACTATTTTCTGACTCGTATTTTTTTTAAGTTTATTTATTTTGAGAAAGAGAGAGAGAGAGAGACAGTGCAAGTGGGGGAAGGGCAGAGAGAGAGAGAGGTAGAGAGAATCCCAAGCAGACTCTACACTGCCTGCACAGAGCCTGACGTGGGACTCGAACCCATAAATCATGACATCATGACCTGAGCCGAAACCAAGAGTCAGATGCTTAACCGACTGAGCCACCCAGGCGCCCCTGTTTTCTGACTCGTATTTTTAACATGACCTAAATTCCTCAGTATTTTTCTAACTCCTTTACTGTTTATATTACTGCCAGACATTTCAAAACTTTTCAGATGAGGCATGCAGGAAGGAACTTTTCAGATAAGCTGTACAGGAAGGGAGAAAAGAAGTACTGAATCTGTAAAACATCCAAAGAAAGATTAGTGGGAAAAAAACGGCAAGCAGTTAACACTGGAAAATGGGAACCAAAGACTGAAAATTCTAAGTGATTAAACACTTTTAAAATCAAGGCAGCATGTTGGAAGTTTCATTTCCTTTAAATAAATATGACTATTTTACCTTTTTTCCTCATAAATCTGATACTTATGTTAACTTGTCAACAGCAGAATATATGAAGACACTTGGGTTTATGCTTGAACTCAAGGCAATTCCCTTTTGGAAACTAAAAGTTCATTAATACATATTCCAACTTAAGAATACATTTTCTTTTTCTCAAAAGTTTACATACATTTAAGAGCAAGTGTTTGAAACTTGGAACACATTTTTCCACAGAAATGTTATTACAAACAGTGGTTAATTCCCAGGCATCCCAGTAAACTCAATAAACTCATAAAGAACAAAAGTAGACATTTGTAATGAAAATGGTATAAACATGAAAAGATGCTCAACGTCACTCCTCATCAGGGAAATACAAATCAAAACCACACTGAGATACCACCTCACCCCAGTCAGAGTGGCTAAAATGAACAAATCAGGAGACTATAGATGCTGGAGAGGATGTGGAGAAACGGGAACCCTCTTGCACTGTTGGTGGGAATGCAAATTGGTGCAGCCACTCTGGAAAACGGTGTGAAGGTTCCTCACAAAATTAAAAATAGACCTACCCTATGACCCAGCAATAGCACTGCTAGGAATTTACCCAAGGGTTACAGCAGTGCTGATGCATAGGGGCACTTGTACCCCAATGTTGATAGCAGCACTTTCAACAAGAGCCAAATTATGGAAAGAGCCTAAATGTCCATCAACTGATGAACGGATAAAGATGTGGTTTATATATACAATGGAATACTACTTGGCAATGAGAAAGAATGAAATCTGACCATTTGTAGCAACGTGGATGGAACTGGAGAGTATTAATGCTAAGTGAAATATGTCAGGCAGAGAAAGATAACATATTTTTTCACTCATATGTGGATCCTGAGAAACTTAACAGAAGACCAGGGGGGAGTGAAAGGGGGGGAAAAAAGTTACAGAGAGGGAAGGAGGCACACCATAAGGGACTCTTAAATACTGAGAACAAACTGAGGGTTGATGGGGGATGGGGGAGAGGGGAAAGTGGGTGATGGGCATTGAGGGCACCTGTTGGGATGAGCACTGGGTGTTGTATGGAAACCAATTTGACAATAAATTATATATAAAAAAATAAATGAACACTTAAAAAATAAACGTTAAAAAATAGTGTAAAACCCTACTATGAAAGAAACCTTGCCTTTTAAATTCAAAAGTTAAAATTAAACATGCAATTTAAATTGAAAATAGCATAACCAATGTTACACAGTGAGCAGGGCCTCACTTTGGGCTTCTGCATATCCTTAAACATTGCAAATGGGGAGGGAGAAGTGGAAGATTTTGAACTCAGGTGGGTGGGCCTTGGAGAGACCCTATGCACAGTCTGGAAAGGAAAGTACGTTGTATTTACCCAGACTGGGGTGGGGGTGGTTTCTACTCTGATTTCTGGGAGTACAATGATGTTGGTACACCATAGGAGAGTAAAAGGGATGGAAAGGGGATTTTGGCTTCTCAAAATCCTAGAATCATTAACATGCTACTATCTAGAGCCGGGGTAACAGGGTGTATCTCTGGGCTGCTGGTAAGCATGAATGACCAGTTGGCTAACTCTTCAAGCAGGGGGGACCTAAGTACCCAGGTGGGTAGCCGCAGGCTGTGGATCTGGGCATCTCTAGCAGAGAAGCAACGTGGATTCACACAGGAGACCTGTGAAAATGCTGACGGTGTGAAGAAGACATAAATAACCAACATGGAAGATCAGAAGAGGAGACAAAAGTGTAAGAGGTGTTTCCTGCGTGGCGCCAGCCGACGTTAGCCCCAACTGGGCTCAACGTCTCTAAAACATGGCTAGGCCTGTGTTTGATGTATTTCAGGTTTGTCTATCCTGGTTTGGGGAGGCACTTCACAAGTAATCCTCATTCTAAACACTACACATTTGTTAAATTAAAATAAGAAAATATTATACCATAAAAAGAATTATAAGAATTTTTCAAAAGCATATTTAAAACAAATATTTTTAAAACTCCTGTATTTTTGGGGCACCTGGGTGGCACAGTCGGCTAAGCGTCTGACTCTTGATTTTGGCTCAGGTCATAGTCTCATAGTTCATGAGTTCAAGCCCTGCGTCAGGCTCTGTGCAGACAGCATGGAGGCTGCTTGGGATTCTTTGTCTCTCTGCCCTGCCCCGCCACCTCTCTCAAAAATAAACATTTTTTTTAAAAATCTTATGTTTTCAAGTATTTAAAAAAATTTTTTTAATGTTTATTTTTGAGAGAGACAGCATGAGTGGGGAAGGGGCAGAGAGAGGGAGACACAGAATCCAAAGCAGGCTCCAGGCTCTGAGCTGTCAGCACAGAGCCCCACGTGGGGCTCAAACTCACGAACCGCGATAGCATGACCTGAGCCCAAGTCGGACACTTAACTGACTGAACCACCCAGGTGCCCCTCCAGTATTTTTTTTTAAACCATACTTATTTATCATGAACCATAAACTTAAACAAAATAAATTTTTTAACTTGCTCTTTCTCCCCCTCTCCAGACACCCTCTCCACTAATGCATACAAGCTGGTAGACATCCTTCTGTACGTTTGTAATTTTCCACTAAGTATTCAAATACATATGAATTTGAATAATTCATTTTTTATGACACAAAAATATGTACTAATAATATCTCAAAAGCAAATCTTAGTAGATGTATGATATGCCATATAGCATAGGGAGGCCAAATTTATTTAACCATTCATTTATTGACAGGTATTCACTTTTTTCCTTTGTTTTGCATTTTTGCCACTGGAAATACTACAAGAAAATTCTTTATACATGTATTTTCTGTTATTCAAGTTTATGCTCACTCACCCCAAATATCTCACCAGCTTATGACAATAAAAGTTGGCTTCTGGTTCCCACCACTGCCTAACTCAAGGTGGGCTATTATTACGAGGCATTTGCCTCCAGTAGTGATTCAGGGATCCATCTTACGGTTTTGCTATCTTAGAGTCCTTCATTTCCAGCAGGAAGGATGTGAGAGAACTTGGAAGATGAGAAGGATTTTTTTAACTAAAATTCTTTATTTCAGTGTACTGACACAATGTTACATTAGTTTCAGGCGTCGAACATAGTGACTTGACAAGTCTGTATGCTACGCCATTTTCACAAGTGTAGCTACCATCTGTCACCATACGATCTCATTGACTATTCCTTATGTTGTGCCTTTTATTCCTGTGACTTAATCATTCTGTAACGAGAAGCCTGTATCTTCCACTCCCCTTCCCCCATTTTGCCCATCACCACCTTCCCTCTCCTCTAGCAGCCATCAGATAGTTCCTTGTATTTACAGGTCTGATTCTGCTGTTTATTCATCTGTTATGCTTTTTAGGTTCCACATCTGAATGAAATCATATATTTGTCTTTTTCAGTCTTATTTCACTTAGCAGAATACCCTCTAGGACCATCCATTGTTGTCACAAATGGCACAATCTCCTATTTTATGGCTGCATAATATTCACACACACACACACACACACACACACACACACACACACACACACACACTTTATCCATTTGTCTACTGACAGACACTTGGGTTGCTTCCATATTTTGACTATTGTAAATCATGCTGAAATAAACATAGGGGTGCGTATATCTTTTCAAATTAATGTTTTCATTTTCTGTGGGTAAATACCCAGAATTATTGCATTATATGGTGTTCCTATCTTAAATTTTTTGAGGAATTTCCATACCGTTTTCCACAGTGGTCATCCCAGTTTATATTCCTACCAGTGGTGAGTGGGAGTTCCTTCTTCACATCTTCATCACTTGTTATTGTCTTTTTGATGTTAGTCTTTCTGACAGGTGTGATATCTCGTTGTGATTTTGATTTGCATTTCCCTGATGATTACCAATTTTGAGCATTTTTCATATATCTGTTGGCCAGAAGATGAGGATTTATGAGGAAAACTGGATGTGGCTTAGTATGCTTCTGCCCAGATTCCATTGGCTACAACCCAGTCATGAGATCCTTACCTAATTGCAAAGGGAGGCTGGAAAATGCAGTCTGCCTGTGAGGGCAAACAGCGGAAATGAATGAGCATTCAACCACTTTTGCCAAATACCCCTTTACATACTCGTAACTTTATTTCAAACGGTTTATTTCTGGACTGACATTTCTGGACTATGAAATTGCTACATCGTGTGCATGATCACTTTGCAAAAGACCATAATAACTCCTATTTCTGTCAGCGGAGTAAAAATGCTCAGCACCATTCTTCCTGTTCTAAATCTCCCCTCTTAAAGTGCTAAAAGACTAGAAACTGAATTGACTAGATTCTTATGTCAACAGGGTCCTGGTTTACCTTCCACCAATGAGAGGCATTCTTGCTGTAACATTAGGAAGGGCAAAGAAAGCAAGCAGCTTTTATTTCATTGCACACGTGGACAGCAGAAATGGCACATGCACCGGCTTCCAAGTAATGTTCTGCATTGTGCAGTTTATTGGCAACGGTTTGGCCTGAAATTCCTGCACCACTGGATTTCTAGAAGCCAGGAGGAACTTCTACTGACTTGTTTCCTTAGTCTGATGGTTTAGGGAGCATATCATTTCTTATATAAAATCTCTTCCTACTTGAAATATTTAAAGTAATTTGTTTTCCAGACCAAGAAGTAACTTCTACATCAACCCAGCATGTCTTTTGTCTTTAATGACTTTTTTTTCCACATATAATTTTTTACTTCTTGTATTTTAGATGTATCTATGTTGTACATTATAGTTGTGGAGTTGTTTACCTTAGTTAACATAAATATTTTGTAAAACTTCTAAATTTTATAATTTAAAGTCATTTAATCTATCTGGAATTTACTTTTATCCACATTGTGACAGCTAGTATAATTTATTAAATAAATCACATTTTCCCATCCAACTGAAATACCATCCATGTCCCAAATGCCTTGATCGATTTCTAGGCCACCTAGTATATTCTAGTGGTGTAGTTGTTTATTCCTAAGCAATGCCATATAGTGCTGATTGCTTTGGCTTTATGAAATATTTTCACAACTGCTTTATAAATTTAAATTCAACAGAAATCATCTAACACAGTAATCTGTGCTACCAGGTTAACTCAGTTATATAAAGAGCTCAAAATAAAACTTATTTTTCTATCTCTGAGCATGTACTTGAACTTCCTATAAATGTTAATAACAAACGACTGTTTTAAGGCAGCAATGGTCATTCCTAACCTGATCTAAATGCCTGAGAGGGAGCAGGCTCACTATTCTCACCGATTGCTGTTATTATAAGTGAATACTGAAAAACTGAATTTGAAATGTTATAATAATCAAATACTACCTTTTAAAAAATTTATACATATTTTATATATAGGACTCCATAAAAGATTTTGTTTATAAAATGGGTAGCATTATTAATAAAATTTAAAACTCTTGGTCTAGGGGCACCTGGGTGGCTCAGTCAGTTAAGTGTCCGACTTCAGCTTAGGTCATGATCTCACAGTCCATGAGTTCGAGCCCTGCATCAGGCTCTGTGCTGACAGCTCGGAGCCTGGTGTCTGCTTCAGATTCTGTGTCTCCCTCTCTCTGACCCTCCTCCATTCATGTTCTGTCTCTCTCTGTCTCAAAAATAAAAAAATATCAAAAAAAAATTTAATAAATAAAAAATAAATAAATAAATAATAAAACTATTGGTCTAATACATAAACTTGTGTTGCCTTCAAAATCAATCATTTAACTCTGATTTTTTATTGAGATATAGTTTACAAAACAGAGTTTACCCTTTAAAGTGTTCAATTGAGTAGCTTTTAGTATATTCACAAAGTTTTGCATTGACCACCACTATCTAATTCCTGTTTGTGTGATTTTTTATTATTAAAAAATAGAAAAACAAAAGTACAATTTTCAGTCAATAAATATCATTGGATCCATATACAGTTTGTTACAGAAAGTGAAGTCCACGATTTTAGAATGATGGCCATAACTTATCAACCAAGTAATCAGTTTTCACACAGTTTCAATAACTGCAGCAATTTCCTTGAACTGTCTGTAGAAATTCTGCAGAGAAAAAAGGAAAATATTAACTTTGCTTTTAGAGGATAGGTTAAGTAGTTATTTTACTTATATCTGACCACTAGAGGCTATAGGACATATTAAGTTTGTATGTTAATGTCTATATCACAATTATTATTAGAAAGTTATACAAAACAAACAAATGCAATTTGCAAATTGCAAGCAAAATTACTATTGTAGGGTTGGATAATTAGCTCATGATTAAACTTTTCAGAGGAGCACCTGGAAGGCTCAGTCAGTTAAGCGTCAGACTCTTGATTTTCAGCTCAGTTCATGATCTTAGGGTCATGAGATTGAGCCCCCCATTGGGCTCCATGCTGGGTATGGAGCCTGTTTACAATTCTCTCTCTCTCCCTCCACTGCTCATGCTCTCTCTCTAAAAAATAATAATAAATAATAAAAATAAAATAAAGCACAAAACAAAATTCTTTTGAGATTATACCAGAAAGCGTTATTAAATACCCAACATTGTACTAGGCAATGAAGACAAAAACAAAAATGAGTTTGGGGGGCACCTAGCTGCCTCAGTCAGTACAATATACAACTCCTGATCTCGGGGTTATGAGTCTGAGCCCCATATTGGGTGTAGAAATTATTTAAAAATAGAATCTTTGAAAAAAATGACAGTTTGGTTTCCAGGCTTCAAACCACTTTAAATTTAGTGAAAGACTGTATTTCAGAATGATAGGAGCTGCCTTGTTTAAGATATGGGTTTAGTTACAATAAGAGAAACCCAACAATGACAATGGTTTAAATGGTAGAAGTGTATTTCCCTTTCATTTAAAAATTAAGATGGTGGGGCGCCTGGGTGGCTCAGTTGGTTGAGCGTCCAACTTCGGCTCAGGTCACGATCTCACCACTCGTGAGTTCGAGCCCCGTGTCAGGCTCTGTACTGACAGCTCGGAGCCTGAAGCCTGCTTCGGATTCTGTGTCTCCCTCTCTCTCTCTGCCCCTAACCCACTCACATTCTGTCTCTGTCTCTCTCAAAAATAAATTAACATTAAAAAAAATTAAAAATTAAGCTGGCATGGTTGTTCTCCCATAAAAGTCATCTTTTTTTTCCATCTCCCAAATCTCCAATAAGAGAGGGAGCAAGCAAATTCTTTTCCTTTCTTCTCCTCTACCCACCAGGAAGCTAAGAGGCAAATTTGAAACTTAACCTCATCAATTAGGATACTCTCTAATGACTTACATATTTTCATTTTCCTTCTTATTTGGTCTTAATTCTCTATTTTACTACTTAAGAGTATATATATTTCGTTTTAATTTATATGTAAACTCATTATGGAAAGAAGTTGGATGTCACTATTTCCTTTTTTTTTTTTAAGTTTATTTATTTATTTTGAGAGAGGAAGAGAGAGAGAGTGCAAGTGGGGAAGGGGCAGAGAGAGAGAGGGAGAAAGAGAATCCCAAGTAGGCATGAAGCCTATTTCAAAGTTAAGATTCATTTAGCTTATCATTCTTGAAATTAAGCCTAAAAAGAATAAGAATAAAACAGTTAAATGCAAAGTAAGTATCCTACCAGAGAAGACGAAAACGTCCTAAATATATTCACAGAGGAGCACTGTGAAAGTGATCAAATGTGACGGTACACAAATTCAGCATTATATTGAAAGTACTGAAATTTATCAAGTTCCCAAAGAAAAAAAATTTAGATCTTTTGTGTGTACTAATAAATACACATCAAAACAACTGCAAATACAAACAATTAAAATTTTCCCTCAAGAAAGATTGCATGTTTAAGTAGCAATTACAGAATCAGGAACTACAATTGAATGAGTGAAATCACAAACCTGAAACTGTGGAATGGTCATTTCAAAGGACTTGTTCTTCACTTGGCCTGAATGATCCATCACCTTCAGCAACACTGCAACGTAAGGATACTTGAGAGATCTGCAACTGTCTGAGCTCACTGCCATCCCCAGTTTCCACTGAAAATCTACAAGCTGTAATGAAACATTACAGAACAATACATTGGTAATAAATAACAATGCCATGAATGCAGATATTTATTCAGTTTTACTGCTCTCACATTGAACTTTTAGTTTCAATGCTGGTCAGAGAAAAAGAAAATACCTTCATTTAATACTGTTATGGGAACAATAATCAAATGAAAATGGAGAGAGGCAATAAGGGATATAAAGAGCTGGAAAACAATACTGTCATAATTACAACAGTAAACACACACACGCACACACACACACAAATCTTCACCAGGTATAAAATGGAGGTAGAAGGAAGATGTGGTATTCCTAGGTTTCCTTTCATTTTGCTCTGGCGTTTAAGGGGACTCCCAATGCCTTGTGGCCTCTCTTACCTTACTTTCCTGTTCCACATATGCTTTCTCCCATCCCACAACCCAAAAGTCCTGAAGTGGAAGGTGAATTAAATACCATCTCCTTATGTGACTGAGACTCACATGGGAATCATTCCAGTTTCCTTCTTCATGAGGATCCTCAGCCTAAAGCCTTACACTGACATAAACACTGGGTGATAAGGTGGTTTTAGATTTCATCACTGAGGATGATGAACACTTGCCAGGTGAGGTCCTATGTAGTTTACATGTATTCAATGCCTCACTGAATCATCATAACATCATAGGCTATTATTTCTATTTTGCAGATGACAAAACTGAATTTCAGAGAGCTTAGATAACGTGTGCAAGGTCACACATTTCTGTGATCAGAACTGAAACCAAAGTCTGTTTGACTCCAAAGATTACTGCTTATTGACTACTAGCTGTCTTTGCTTTTAATCTATTTTCTATCAATGACTGCTCAGTGTTGCTGTGGCATAAAACAAGATTGGATAAATGCAGCTCTTAAAACTGACTCTAAAACAGCAGACTGTGAGTAGAGGAATTCTGTTTCTTGTTTTCAAAGCTTAGACAAGTAAATGATACACAGCAGGCACTCACAAAAAATACTTGTTGACTACTTTTTTTGAGAGAGAGAGAAGGCAAGTATGCATGTGCACATGAACAAGCACTCGTGTCGGCGGGGGGAGGGGCAAAGGAAGAGGCAAACAGAGACTCTTCAGCAGGCTCCGCGCACAGCACAGAGCCTGATGCGGGGCTCAGTCTCATGACTGTGAGATCATGACCTGTGCCGAAATCAAGAGTTGGATGCTTAACCAACTAAGCCACCCAGGTAACCCTTGAATGATACTTTTTGCTACCAAATTAATGCTGATAGGACAAAAAGCTTTCCTTGTTAATAAATCTCTTTTTATAAAATTTGGGATCTTTTATAAACAAGATTTATCTGTATACCGCCTAGACGAGACATGCTCCAGAGGTAAGAAGGCAAACAGAGTGAAAATGAAGGATGGAAAAAGAATTTCCATGCAGATAGAAACCAAAGAAAGCTGAGGTAGCTATGCTTAATACCAGACAAATAGACTTTAAAACAAAGACTGTAATAAGAAACAAAAAGGAAGTTACATAATGATAAAGCAGTCAATCCAACAAGAAGATATAACGTGTAAATATTTATGCATCCAACATAGGAATACTAGATATACAGTGCAAATATTAACAGACCTAGAAGGAGAAACAGACAGCAATATGATAGTAGGAGACTTTAATACCCTTCTTATATCAATGGATAGAACATCCAAATGGAAAATCAATAAAGAAACATCAGCTTTAAATAACACGTTAGCCCAAATGGACTTAACAGTTATTTACAGAACATTCCATCCAAAGGCAACAGAATACATATTCTTCTCAAGTGCACATGGAACATTTGCTAGGATCGATATCCTCTGAGGCATTTCTTCCAACCACAATGGTATGAAACTAGACATCAATTACAAGAAAAAATCTAGAATATCCACAAATATGTGGAGACATAACAACATGCTACTAAATAATCAACGGGTCAAAGAAGAAATGAAAAGAGAAATCTAAAAAAATACCTTGAGACAAAGCAAAATGCAAATGTAGCATGCCAAATTGTGTGGGATGCAGCAAAAGCAGTTCTAAAATAGAAGTTCATGGTGATAAATGCCTACATCAAGAAACAAGAAAAATCTCAAATAAATAAGCTAACTTTACACTTCAAGAAAACAGAAAAGGAACAGAGATGCCCACAGTCAGCAGAAGAAAGGATATAACAAAGATTAGAGTAGAAATAAATGAAATAGAGACTAAAAAGACAATAGAAAATATGAAGAAAACTAAAAACTGGTTCTGCAAAAGACAAAATTGAGCATTTTAACTTAAAGATTAAACAAAAATTAAGGCTTTAGCTAGACTTACCAAGAAAAAAGAGGAAAATAAAATCCAAAATGAAAGAGGAGATGTTATAAGTGATTCCACAGAAATACATAGGATCATAAGATACCACTGTAAACACTTACATACCAACAAATTGAACAACCTAGAAGAAATGGAAAAATTCCTAGCAACATACAAACCACCAAGCATGAATCATGATGAATTAGGAAATATGAACAGACCAACTACTAGCAAGGAGAGTGAATCAGTAATCAAAGACTTCGCAACGAACAGAAGTCAGAGACCAGATGGCTTCACTGATGAATTCTACCAAACATTAAAACAAGAATTAATATGAATCCTTCTCAAACTTGCCACAAAACAAGCAAAACAAAACAAAAAACCAGGGAGAACTTTTCCAAATAAACTTATGAAGCCAACATTACCCTGATACTAAAAGGAGACAGGTAAGCCACAAGAACAGAAAATTACAGGCCAATATTCGTGATGCACATAAATGCAAAATTCTCAAAAAAAATTAGCAAACTGAATTCAACAGTATATTAATAGGACCATATACCATGATCAAATCAGTTATTCCAGGGATGCAAGGTTGGTTCAACATCTATAAATCAGTCAATGTGATACACATTTTAAAAAAATAATAAAAAATAAATAAATAAAATAAAAAGATAAAAGATAAAAATCATATATAATCATCTCAATAGAAGCAGAAAAAAGCATCTGACAAACTTCAATATCCATACATAAAAAACAACAACCTCTCAACAAAGCAGCTATAGAGGGAATATACCTTAACATAATAAAGGCTATATATATGTATATGTGTGTGTGTGTATATATATATATATACGTATATATATGTATATATATATGACAAATATATGACAAGCTTACAACTAACATGATACTCAATAATGAAAAGCTAAAAGCTTTTCCTTTCAGATCAGGAACATGAAGATGATGTCCACCCTCACCAATTTTATTCAACATAGAATCAGAAGTCCTAGTCAGAGCAATTAGGCAAGAAAAACAAGTAAAAGGCATCCAAACTGGAGGGAAAGAAGTAAAACTGTCACTATTTGCAGATGACATACAAAGGAAACCTTAAGGATTTCATTAAGAAAGAATAAATAAAAAATAAAAATTAAAAAAAAACTGGTAGAACTAATAAATTCAATAAAGTTGTAGGGTATAAAAGGAATACATAAAAATCTGTTGCATTTTTATGCACTAATAATGAACTATCTGAAAGAGAAATGTTTTCTCAATTTCTCTTTCAGATAGCTCATTACAAAATAATACCATTTATGATTGCATCAAAAAGAATAAAATACCTAGGAATAAATTTAACCAAGGAGGTGAAAGACCTATACACTGAAAACTACAAGACATTAATGAAAGAAATTGAAGACACAAATAAATGGAAAGATATCCTGTGCTCATGGATTGGAAGAATTAATGTTGTCCTTACTACCCAAAGCAATCTACAGATTCAATGCAATCCCTATCAAAATCCCAATGATAATTTTCACAGAAATAGAAAAAACTCCTAAAATAAGTATGAAAGCACAGAAGACCCCAAAGAGCCAAAGCAATTTTAGAAAGAACAAAGCTGGAGGCATCACACTTTCTGGTTTCAAACTGTATTACAAAGGTATAGTAGTTTTAAAAGTACGGTATTGGCATGAAAAAAGACACACAGGTCAAATGCAACATAATCGAGAGCTCACAGAAATAAACCCATGCATATAAGGTTATTTAGCTTATGACAAAAGAGGTAAGAATATACAGCAGTGAAAGGACAGTATCTTCAATAAATAATACTGGGAAAACTGAACAGCCACATGCAAAAGAAGGAAACTTGACCACTATCTTATACCATACATAAAAATCTACTCAAAATGGTTAACGACTTGAAAGTAAGACCTGAAACCATAAAATTCCTAGAAGAAAATGTAGGCAGTAAGCTCCCTGACACAGAAGTCTTGGCGATGATTTTTTGAGTTTGACACCGAAAGCAAAAGCAGCAAAAGCAAAAGTATACAAGTGGGACTACATTAAATTAAAAAGCTTCCGCACAGCAAAGGAAACCACCGGCAAAATGAAAAGGTGGGGTGCCTGGCTGGCTCAGTCACTTGAGTGCTGGACATCAGGTCAGGTTATGATCTCATGGTTCCTCGGTTCAAGCCCTGCATTGGGCTCCCACTGACAGTGCCGAACCTGCTTGGGATTTCTCTATCTGCCCCTCTCCCACTCTCTCTCTCTCAATAAATAAATAAACTAGCAAACAAACCTTACCAAAAAGGCAACCTACTGAATGGGAGAATATAACTGCAAATCATAAATGACAAGGGGTTAATATCCAAAAAATGTAAAGAACTCATACAACTCCATACAAACAAACAAAAATCGGACTTAAAAATGAGCAGAAGCGGGGGTGCCTGGGTGGCTCAGTCAATTGAATGACCGACTCTTGGTTTTGGCTCAAGTCATGATCTCACAGTTTATAGATTTGAGCCCCACGTCGGGCTCTGCTGTCAGTGTACAGCCTGCTCAGAATTCTCTCTCTCCATCTCTCTCTGCCCCTTGCCTGCTCATTCCTCTCTCTCTCTCTCTCTCTCTCTCTCTCTCTCTCTCTCTCTCTCTCTCATTAAATAAACTTAAAAAAAAAAATGAGAACACTAAATAGACATTGTCCCAAAAAAAGACACCTAAATCTCCAACAGGTACATGAAAAGATGCTCAACATCATTAATCATCAGGGAAATATGTGTCAAAATCATAATATCACCCCACACCTGTCAGAAATGCTATTATAAAAAAAAACAAGAAATAAGCATTTATGAGAATGTAGAGAAAAGGGAACCCTCATGCACTGTTGGTAGGAATAAAGATTGGTGCAGCCACCATGAAAAACAGTATGAAGCTTCCTCAAAAAATTAAAAATATAACTGCCAAATGATCTAGCATTCCCACTTCTGGGTAGTTATCTGAAGAAAATGAAAACACTAATTCAAAAAGATATCTGCATTCCCATGTTCATTGTAGCATTGTTACACTAACCAAGATATGGAAACAACCTAAGTGTCCATCAGTGGATGAATGGATAAGGAAAATGTAGTATATACGAACAACGGAATATTATTCAGCCATAAAAAAGAATATGCAACAACATAGCTAGACCTTGAGAACATTATGCTAAGTGAAAAAGAACAGAAAAAGACAAATACCGTATGATCTCTTACATGTGGAATCTACAAAAGAAAACTAAGCACATAAAACAGAGCAGGCTGGTGGTTGCAAGAGGGGGTTGGGGGAGTGGGAGAAATGGGTGAACTTTTTTATTAGTTTAAATAAACTGAACTTTTAAAAATTTAAATTTAAAATTAAAGGAGGGATTGGTGGAGACCAAAATTTTCTCCCATCTCAGAGGCACTTTGGGCTACTCTGTTAATATAATAAAGCCAGGCTAGTGCTATAGAAGGTTAACATCTTTAATAGGTACAAAGATTGTGTAATTCCATTTTAAATAAAAGTTTTCTATGTAAAAATAAAGAAGATAACAGAAGAACTACAAATGGTTAAAAAACTTATGGAAAGGTACTCACCTTCATTAGGAAACAGAGAAATGCAAATTTGAACCACAATAAGATACCACCACACACCTACCAAAATGGCAAAATCTTTAATCTGCCAATTCCAAGTACTGGCAATGAAGTATGTGTCACATGCTATCGATGGAAGTCTAAATTGGGCTAATGTTTTGGAGTATTGGTTTTATCTAGTAAAACCAAAGTTACGTATACCTCTGATCCAGCAACTCAATTACTAGAGATATATCCTAGAAAAACTTGTGCATATGTACACACAATACATGTATGTTCTGAGCAACTATATCCCTAATAGCCCTAAACTGAAACCACCCAAATATTCATCAGTAGTAAGATGGATAAATGAAGTATGTGCAGCAATGAACTTCAGCTACACTTAACACCAAAAATGTTGAAAGAAACGAAGTCAAAAGTTATGTGATTCCATTCACTTAAACTTGAGAAATAGGAAGTATAATAGTAAGGTTGCATACACAGGTGGGAAAACTATACATAAAGGTCAGAACATGATTATCACAAAAGGATCATCATTACCTCTAGGGAGGAGGGAAGGGAGGGGTTTGATTGGGGAAGGGCATGTGGTGGGTTTTTGGGATACTGGTAATGCTCCATTTCTTGAATTTGATTGTGGTTACAAAGGTGTTCACTTTAAAATTATTCATTAAGCTGTCCACGATAATGCACTTTTTTTGCCTATGCTATCTTGTAGGTATCAGGTGTGGGAAGTGAATATAAATCAGTGAGTTTCACATTTCTGGTTGAAAGGAAAATTTTATTGTACAATACAGTGACCAAGGGAATGCTTTACAGAGGGCATAAGCTTTCAGCTCAGTTTTGAAGATTAAATACAACTGAATATGAGAGGAAAATGTGTTTTCTTTATATATTCCATAAATATACATGTAACAAAAAAAATAAATGTTTAATAATATTTAGCTGAACCAACTAGAGATGGAGATAGTCAGTATCTGGTATAAGAGAGAGCACTGGGCGCCTGGGTGGCTCAGTCGGTTAAGCGTCTTAACTTCGGCTCAGGTCATGATCTCACAGTTCGTGAGTTCAAGCCCCACATCAGGCTCTGTGCTGACAGCTCGGAGCCCAGAGCCTGCTTCAAGTTCTATTTCTCCCTCTCTGCCCCTTCCTCTCTCATGCTCTGCCTCTTTCTCTCAAAAATAAATAAAAATTAAAAAGAGAGAGAGAGAGAGAGAGAGAGAGAGAGAGAGAGAGAAAGCATTTACGTGCCTTACAGGGGAAGGCTCCTATAAGTATGGAATATAAAGCTGACAAAAGAAGTCAAGAAGCCAATAAATCTTTTCGAATTCTGAGTTTTCAAAGGTTTTCAAAGTATTCTCGAATACTTGATCTCATAGGAAATATATCATATTAAGTCATTTAAATGTTTCCTGTATGCAGAGGGGACTCACTGAAACTTTTCAGTAAAAGGAATGATATGAAAGTATTGATTAAAAAACATTCATCTGGTGGCAGCAGAATACAATAATCCAGGTGCCTGATTATTTTAAGTGCCTGAACTGAGGTGGTAAAGGTAGGGTTAAGCTGATCCTTAAAGAATGAATCAGTAGGCCTTGATTATTTTCCTCATAATTATGGGAGAGATCCAAGACAACTATGAAAATCCGAGTGCGGATGATGAGAATTCTGATATCATGTATCAATTAGGACTCTATATATCCAGTCCAAAGGTATTATCAAGTGGTGATAGAGGATATTTAAATAGCAATGTTCAGTAAGTGGCTAAAAATCCAGGAACAGAATTTGAGTTCATGATTAGACATACAGTTTTTATATTAGATCAATGGTGATACTCATTCTTAAACTTATTCAGCCTGTACAATTCCTTGTTGCTTTCCTGTATACAGGAAAATGGTACAGAAAATCATTACCTATTTGACTTTGTCTGAAATAAAACTCTGGATTATTTAGACCATTTCAAACCAAAAAGCAATTAAGAAATACAATGTTGGAATCCACTGATCATTGCAACGGTGGAATGGGCAGGTGAGGAAATATGAAGAACTTACTGTGCAAAATGAGTATTCCTAAATAAAAAAAAGCTGGGGTTAGGTTTATGAGATGAGAATTTTTCAAATCGTAACCTGAACATTTAAGTGCAAATTAAAAGCAAATTATAGGGGCGCCTGGATGGCTCAGTTGGTTAAGCATCCAACTTCGGCTCAGGTCATGATCTCACAATTCATGAGTTTGGGCCCTGTGTCGGGCTCTGTGCTGACAGCAGCCTGGAGCCTGCTTTAGATTCTGTGTTTCCCTCTCTCCCTGCCCCTCCCCTGCTCATGCTCTGTCTCTCTCTCTCTCTCTCTCTCAAAAATGAATAAATGTAAACAAAAAAAAAATTTTAAAGCAAACCTTCTAATAAATGTGGTTTAGCCTTAAATAGGAATTAACTGTATCAAGGATTTTAATAAGAAAAGAACAAAAGAGAAAAATCAGAACAGAACATGCTTCCATTAGGGAGAATATTAAGAATGAAGTAATATAGCCCAAAAACTCTTGTAGAATTACGAACGTGAATTAAAAATGAAAATGTACAAACTAGTACATGAGTAGTGAAAAAAATATGAGAACATCCCAAAGTAAAATGAATACAAAGAAAAAAAAATCACAAAACAAATATAGATATTGAAAGATAAACGAAGACATTAGCTGTAGTCAGTCACACTTAAAATTGATATGGTAGCTGCAATTACTTACACAAAACATCATAGAAAAATTGTCCATAAAGAAAAAATATCGATAAAGACCACTTCGGTTTAAATTTAATTTTTATTTTGTCAAAATACGACATAAAATACTAGAAAAACAATCATGTATAACTCCATCCTAGAAACTATTTTCTTATTCCTGTATCCCCATTTCTAGTCCTCATATGTAATTTTTACAGAGTCATAAAATACACACTTCTATGGCCTCTCCTTTTTTAAGTGAAAGTTTGCCAAAGGAAGGAATGCTAACTATTCTGCACACATTAATCTCTCTCAAAAGTATTGAAAGCAAAAGACTGGTCAAACAACTCATCCAATGATCTCAAACTAATATAGCTGTTATTCCAACCCTAATTTGTCTGATGCCATATTCTATCCAGTTTTCATTATGCCTAGCTGCAACATGATTACTATCTGGAATTAAATTAAGTTGTAGTAGGTCAAGAAAGTAAATTGGTCTAGGGTGGCATGAAAACATTTGTCACCTTCTAAATGCTAAACCTGAGCTGTCCAATACAGCAGGCATTAGCCAAATGTGACTATTTAAATTAATAAAATAAAAATCGTTTTCAGTTCCTCAGTTGTGCTAGCCACATAGCAAGTGCTCCACGGCCACATATGGCTACTGCTCCCATACTGGACAGTGCCAACCAACACAGAACATTTCTGCCATCATAGAAGTTCTATTGGACAGCGCTATGCCACACCCTGTGTTTACATGTGTAAAGTGATTAAGGCAGGAGTTATTAGCAAATTTCTACTTAAGAATTCATATTACTCTAGTCCAAGTATACATTTTCCAAGTCATTAGTCTTCCTCATTTTCTTAAAGGATTTTTTTTAAGTTTATTTGTTTATTTAGAGAGAGAGAGAGAGAGAGAGAGAGAGAGAGAGAGGACATACACACAAGCGGAGGGAGGGACAGAGAGAGGAGAGCGAGAATCCCAAGTGGGGATTTGGTTGCAGTGACAGCGCATAGCCTGAACCTGAACTGGGGCTGGATCTCACAAACTGGGAGGTCATGACATGAGCTGAAATCAAGAGTCTGACGCTTAACCGACTAAGCCACCCAGGCTCCCCCTTCCTCATCTTGTTTACAGGCACCTTCACCCATACTCCTTTTAATGTTCTCAGTAGCACTCATCATTATCTGAAATTATCACATTTCCTTATTTATCACCTGTCTCCCCAAAAAATGCAAACTTCCTAAGAGAAAGAACATTATCCATCTAGTTTACTACTGAATCTACTAGAACAGTATGTGGTACAAAGTGAATGTTCAAATAAGTATTTGTTGAACTAATATGTTTGGAAATGCTCAGGCATGTGGTAACTGGTCTCTAAAGATGGCTTCCAACAATTAGTGTCACCCCTCCCTGTACGTACATGTCATTCCTCATATTAAGTGGAGCTTATTCTCCCCCTGCAGCCATCTGAGTTGTCCCTGTGATTGCTTTAAGCAACAGAATATGACAGAAGAGGCTTTCTGGAATCTTTGAGCCTAGACCTTAGGAGAACTGAAAGTGTCTGCCTCCTTCTTCATGGAAGGCTGGCTCTTGGGCCTCTCCCTCTTGGAACCCAGCTACCCTAATTTGAGCAGCCATGTAGGAAGAATCAAGTCACTCCAATTATTAGCTCTGGCTGAGCTCTTAGCCGAAGTTATCACTAGCCATGTGAGCCCCCTTCGTTTCTGGCTCAATCACACTCCTAAATGACGGGGAGTAGAAGCTAGCTAAGTCCAGGTAACCCCCAGAGTCTTGGAAGATCATTAAACTGTTGTTTCAAGTCACTGAGTTTTCGGTAGTTTGTTACACAGCAATGATAACTAAAGCAGTGTAAACATAATCAGCTGAGAATAACTTTGTCAATAAACTTAACATTTATTCGTTAATGACATCGAAAATTCATTCTCATGGGCAGAAGACATGAACAGGCATTTTTCCAAAGACATCCAGATGGCTAACAGACACATGAAAAGATGCTCACTCACCATCAGGGAAATAACAAATCAAAACCACGAGGAGATTCCACCTCACACCTGTCAGAATGGCTAAAATTAACAACACAATAAACAACAGCTGTTGGTAAGGAAGTGTAGAAAAGGGAACCCTTTTGCACTGTTGATGGGAATGCAAACTGGTGCAGCCACTCTGGAAAACAGTATGGAGGGTCCCCAAAAAGTTAAAAATAGAACTACCCTACAATCCAGCAGCTGCACTACTGGATATTTACCCAAAGGATACAAAAATAAAGATTCAAAGGGGTACATGCGCCCTGATGTTTACAGCAGCACTACCAACAATAGCCAAACTATGCAGAGTCCAAGTGTCCAATGACTAATAAATGAATAAAGAAGTTGTGGTATATATGTATAATGGAATATTACTCAGCCATCAAAAAGGAGGAAATCTTGTCATTTGCCACAAAGTGGATGCAGACAGAGTGTATTATGCTAAGTGAAATAAGTCAGAGAAAGACAAATAGCATGTGATTTCACTCATATGTGGAATTAAAGAAACAAAACAGATGAACAAATAGGAGGGGGGAGAAAAGAGAGTGTGAAACAAACCATCAGAGACTCTTAAAGATAGACAACAAACTGAGAGTTGATGGAGGCAGGTGGAGGTGGGATGGACTAGACAGGTGACGGGTATTAGGAGGGCACCTGTTGTGATGAGCACTGGGTATTGTATGCTAGTGATAAATCACTGACTTCTACTCCTGAAACCAATATTGCACTTCATGTTAACTAACTAGAATTTAAATAAAAATTTGAAAAAAAAATTCTCATAATCATATAAATCTGAAATATATTAGTTTCTAGAAATTTTGACAAAAACAGCTAAAAGATATTTCATATTTGGTTAGTGAAACCTGTTATTTACCTCTGAGAGACGCTAATACCTCCAATAAAAATAATACAGAAGAACAAAGCCTTTGCCATTAAGCACGTTCACTACTAATAAATTCATAGTACATATGCCCTCCAACACCAGGTACACATCATCTTCCCTCAAAAGTGTTTTTCATCCTCATTTCATGTCTACTGATGAATGCCATTCCCATAGTGTCACGGGTTTGAAATGGCGGTAAACTGATTTTTCTCTCTCTTACTCAAAATATGTAAGAATTGATAGGTATTCAAATTTTATTTCAGAGAATGCCAACATTTATTCCCTTCTTCCGAGTCTCACTGCTATAGACCTACACAAAGTTGTTTTTGTTTTTTTTAATCTTGCCTTAAATTTTACCATAGCCTCCTAATTAGTTTCTCGCCTACAGTCTTTGTTGGCTCTAATCCAGATTAGAGTCTCCAAATACTGTTTATAGATGAACCAAATCTAATAACACAGGTCAAAACCTGTAAAGTCTACTGTCTCACGAGTTAGTTACCAACCGGGCACTTGAGTCATTGCCCGAAACAATCCCAGTTTTCCCACCCATATCCAAAAGGGACGGCCTCCCTTCTTCAGATTCTCATTCAGTCTTTACACTTATGCTCATACTGCTCATCCTTCTTGCAACAGAATTCTCAAACATCTACTTCAAACTCCTCTCAAAGTCTACCTGCTCCATGAAGTCTTCCCTGGGTTTACTCAACCTTTTTTTTTTTTTTTTTAATTTTTTTTTTCAACGTTTATTTATTTTTGGGACAGAGAGAGACAGAGCATGAACGGGGGAGGGGCAGAGAGAGAGGGAGACACAGAATCGGAAACAGGCTCCAGGCTCTGAGCCATCAGCCCAGACTCTGACGCGGGGCTCGAACTCACGGACCGCGAGATCGTGACCTGGCTGAAGTCGGACGCTTAAACGACCGCGCCACCCAGGCGCCCCTTTACTCAACCTTTCTATGAATATTCCTGTCATTTCTTACACTCGACCATTTAGAACATTCTACCTCGTACAGGAGTCATTTGTGGATTTGTCTCCCACCTCTACATCCACTAGACTGTAAACTTCTTAAGGGCAGTTCATACATCCAACACAATACACAAAAGAACAAAAACAGTCATACATTTATGAACCACTTTATAAAATGCACAATAGTTTAAGTCACTATGTCTCATATATGGGAAGAGGGAAAGTAACACAACATATTATGTGTCAATAAAACATCTTACATTGATTTATACCATACAACTGGTAAGAAAGAAAGCGATAACATGTGGCAGCAGTAGGACTAATCATTCATCTGTGAGGAAGAGTTCTAATTAGACATCTAAAGGAAAATCATGAACTACTTCGAAACACTATCAAAATGTGTAAAAATGGATAATCTGAGACCTCTGGTGCTGGGTCATATGTAGCACTATGACTTGTTAGATTTAACAAACAGATTCTGAAGCCAGACAGACCTGAATTTGAATCTCAGCTCTGCTACCTTCTAACAATGTAGCTTTGGATAAGTTACTATGTCTTTATGCTCTAACATTCAATAAGAATTTACTGAAGAATACGATTTTCTAAGCACTGGGGATATAAAAAAAGAATAAAACAAAGTTCCTGACCTCAGGACCTTAACTTCCAGTGGGGAAGGCAGACAATAAACAAATAAATATTAACAACAAGAAATAAATATAAAAAGTGTAAAAAAAAATGCAGAGTAAGGGGATAGAATGACTGGGAAGGTTAATTAGGTAGAGCGTGGGGGAGACTTCTCTGAGGAGTGGCTTTTGAGTAGAAAGGGAACAGAATAAAGGAAAGGAAAAAGCACATGGACCTCTGGAAGAGAGAGCATTCTGGACAGAGGGAGAAGCATGCCTGACACAACTAGGGAACAACAATGGGGCCCAGGTAGCTCGAGCGGCATGAGCTACAAGAGATGAGAGATCAGTTTTTGAATGGCCCCGCAGAACATGGTCAATATATAAGACTTTTTTTCTGGTGTGACAGGTATCACTTAAAAGACTGAGCAGGGTAAAGACCTGGTCTAACTTAAATTGCAAAAGGCTCACCCAAATTGCTGGATAGGGCATTATGTTTAAGAAGGAAAGCTAGGAGACTCAATTAGGAGCCTATTGTAGTAGTCTAGACAAGAGGATGAAGGCTTGGCACAGGTGGTGGCAGGGGAAGATGCCTTTAGAGTATATTTTAAAGATGGAGAGAACAGTATGCTGATGGCTGATAGACAGTATGGGGGGGGTACGTGAACTCTCACTGGAGGTGTGATCCCAATTAACCTGACTAATTCATACATTGGTGAGAAATATTTAAAGAACAAGAAAAGGTATTATAGCTCAAGCCTAAATATTAGCTATATCTGGTGCATTTTAAAAAGCATATACTACAAACATAAATGACTGAGAGCTGGGTAATGGATTCTTCTTCCTTCAATGATATTCTTGAATAATCTACCCCCCTGGCCGAGCATTATGTTTAGAACCACATCATAAACTAGGAATTAAAAAGTTCAATTTAGGAGTTCCTGGAGGTGAAACTCACAGAAGTGTGAGGGTGCCCCCCACCCATGACTGGATCCCTGAGATTCTAATTCTCAGACTTGTCCACACTGAGCCTCTAGCAACTTATCAATTATAGTTTGGATGTTCCCACCCTGGCACTGGTTTCCACAGAGATTTCCATTCCGGTAAATTGTAATTCTCTGTATTCACCTCACTGTCTCTCCAGTTTGGGGGCAGCAGTTTGTCCTGTGACCTCACTTCTCTGACGGATCTAAGACTTGTTCATTCTTTGGTTTGTTTCGCTTCTTACTCATGGTTAGGATGAAGTGACGACTTCCATATTCTGAGCTCCATACATGCCAGACTAGAAACTGACAGTCTAGCACTCATCATAATTTTCTTCATAAAGGTTTTAAACATCTTTTGTTAGATATATCGCAAAGTACTTTATAATTTATGTTGTAAATGATGTCTCTTATAAAAATATTTTTCGGCTCTGTGTCTGAATTAAACAATTGAATCATCTTGCTAAAGTCTCATACTAATTCTAATGTTTGTGCATTATCTTGGCTTTTTCTATGTAAACGATCATATAACCTGTGAATGATTGCACAAAAGGAATGAGGAGTAGGCTGAAAACAGCCCCCTCCCCTGACCAAATGTCTGCATTCTAATCCCCAAAACCTGTGAATACGTCATCCTATATGACAAAACAGACTTTACAGACAGGACGAAATTAAAGATCTTGAGATTGGGAGAGTTTCCTGAATTATCCAGGTGGGCCCAACATAGTCATAAGGAGGCAAAAGGCTCAGAGTCACAGGAAAGAGTTGTGGTGATGGCAGCAGAGGTAGGAATGCTGTGCCTTCAAGACAGAAGTAAAAGCCACAAGCCAAGGAGTGTAGACAGCCTCTAGAAACCGGAAAAGAAAAGGAAATAAAATCTTCCCTAGAGCTCCCACAAGGAACACAGCCCAGCCAACACCTTGACTTGAGCCCCACAAAACTAATTTCAGACTTCCACCTTCCAGAACCATTATAAATCTGTGTTGTTTTAAACACTACCCCCCCAAAGAGGTTCAATTTATTAAAGCCCTATAATCAATATAATTCAGCTTCAGCACATCTTACTCAACTAAACATATGATTTGGTGTAAGTGAATGGATACAATAATTTATAAAAGACTGAATCAAAGTACACTAACCCAATAACTCAGAGCAAAGCCAGATAAGGGGGTTGATTAATCTTTCTGAGTGCCCCCTACTTCCCAGGAATCCTCGGAAGCAATAGCATTTGGAGACAGATGACAGAGAGCAGTCAATGGACATCCCTCTGCCCTTTTATTTCTTATCTCATCCCTTTCTTACATTTTGTTTGGGCCTGGGAAACTCCTGACCTAAAATGCTCTAGTTTTAGTACTGTTCCTCTGGGAAATGTGTTATTAGGCTATCTGCCTAAAAATAATTTATTACCTGGAACAGGACAGGAACACTTAGAACAAAGAGGCATAAAAATATTTTAAAATTCAAATTCTTATTTCTGGCATAAAAAAGGTAGACATTGAAAGGTTAAAGGCGGTATACTTTCCAGCTACAAAGTAACTTTTTTAAAGACTTCGAACATGTTTGCAGCTTTACCTTTGTATACTTTAACAATTTCTTCTCTTTATATAGCACACGCCACAATACTGTGTACCTGGCTTTGAATACACTCTCAGCACGAACAGTAATTGCTCTGTCCGCTTTGGGCTGGAGTGGGTGGTGCAGGTTCAATTACAATGGCAGCAGCTACTGCGTCCGGGGCAAAGTGGAAAGAGCAATTCTAGGTGTCGGGACGAAAGTCACAGACTCGCAGACACAGGCCTTGGACTAGGGGGACAGCTGAGGAAGGCTCACGGGGGCTTGGTCCCAGGCTGACGGAGGCAGGAGGAAGGCCAGGTGCTACCGCCAGCCCCTTGCCCAGCTGACGCCGGCAGAGGGCGGGGCCGCCCATTCACTCACCTGGTTGGTGACCTGAAATGGAAGCAGAGAACACAATTTAGGGAAAGATCCCTCTAGCTCCAGAGCCCCGCTGCCCCGGCTCGTCTGAGGACAGGACTTACCTTGGACTTGGCATCCAGTTGCGGCTCGCCGCAGTCCTCCATACCAAACCGCTAGGGCTCACACCACCAACCGATCAGGTGGTCTGTCCCCGGGCGCCAGCACTTCCGCTTCCTCCTCCCGCCCCTCGCGGACCGGCGCACGCAGCGGAAGTAGGGGGACTTGAAACAAACATATTTGTGTAACTCACCCTGAGTGTTAATTAAATATTAGTTTCAAGGAGACACTCAGCAGCAAGGAAATTTCTATGGGGGAAAGGTCCTAAGATTTTGGAGATACCTTATGAAGTGATGGATAGATTAACTTCAGTATGCCTCCTTCCCCTTCTGACCTGGAGACGTGGACTCTTCCGGTCTGGGCCCACAGCGCTTTTTGCGCGCGTGAGCTGGCGGGCGCGCGACTAATGTATCTCCACAAAGTTCAAGAACAGCTGGATCACCACACCCTTTCCTCCCACAGAAGTCTTTGGGCTGGGAGATCCCAGTGGTAACTATAGTTATATGATTAGCTTTTGTCACTCGGATTTACTGCACTGGCCCAGCTGCGGTGGGATGGGGATGCTATTCTTTATCACGCTGCCACTGACCTACTCCAGCCCTCTACGTGACCGTGGGAATAGCCTTCTCATCTGGTCTTCTTTCCTCTACGCAGCTCACATCCATTCTACCCAGTAGCTAAAGCGACTTCTCTTTCTCGCCAAATTTTTATTTTAAAAAACGCAAATTTTTGGAGAAAAGTTGCAAAAGCAGTTCAATGAACATCTCTATACCCTTCATCTAGATTCACCAACTTAACATTTTAACCATTTGCTTTACCTTTAGCTCCATACACGGTAATGATGGCACCTCATCTCTAAATACTTGAGCCTGTGGCGCATTTCCTAAGTCATCACAATACTACCACAATACTACTACACAGATTTAACACTGACAAAATACTGGGATCTAACACGTCGGGCAAGTTCAAATTTCTCCAGTGGTCTCAACGACATTCTTTAAAACTTTCCAACCCTACCCACCCCCAGAATCTAATCAAGAACTACTTGTTGAATTTAGTTATTGTGTCTGCTCCGTCTCTTCAAATCTAGAACTGCACTATTGAAGGGTCCATCGGACTGCAGTGGTTTTTCACTGGACCCTCTGAGGGAGAATCTGTTCCTGGTTGTTGCCAGAACTCAGTTCAATGAAGGTCCCACTTCCTTGCTAGCTTTTGGATGGGGGTTCTCAGTGTCTAAAGGACATCAGCATTCTTTGGCTTGTGGCCCTTTTCCTCTGTCTTCAAAGCCATTAATGGCAGGTCAAGTCCTCCTCACACTTTGAATCATTCTGACCTCCCCTTCTGCATCATCTCTCCTTTCTTGTCTTCTTTCACCAATCTCTGACTCCAGCTTGAGCAGCTTCTGTCTTTAAGGTCTCAAATGATTAGACTGAGCATACTCAGATAATCCAAGATAATCTCTACATCTCAAGGTCCACAACCTTAAATAACCTACACAATCCTTTCAGAGCAGTACCCAGATTAGTGCCTGATTCAATAACCAGGGGAGGGGACCCTTACGGGGAGGGGCATCTTTAAAATTCTGCCTACTGCAAACAGTCATAGGATTGTTGGAGAATTACATTAGTTAACACATGTAAAACCCCTAGAATTGTGCCTGGCATGTAACACTGAGAATCTGTGCCAAACAGCCACTGACTCAAGGTTATTGGACATGATTAAAAGTCCTAACTGGCTTGGGAACATAGCGCTGAATTAATCCAGTGGTTTCTTTCCTATAAAGGAAACTCTGGATAGGACACTGGTGATGCATCCCACTGGTATGTGCATCAATTCTGTTTGTAAGGGAATATTTCTCTGAAGTTCTTGGTTGCCATCATATTATGATCCATGTCAAGATTATGCTCCTTGGAGGGCTGCATGCCTGCACACACGCATACACACACATACACACATACACACACTCAAACACTTCTTAATTACATAAAAATGCTTCCAAAAGGTGAAAAGATGATATAAAGAAGTTAATTTTTGTGTTTTTCACACAAAAAGGTTTTTTTGTATGTTTTTTTGTTTTGTTTTGTTTTTTTAGACATAAGTGTCCCTTTTCAAAAATCTATTGATAAAATTTGGGGAGAGTAAGATGTCAGTAGAGTTCAGGCCAATCTTGGCCCATCGTTAATCTTGTTCTTGCGCTCTTGACACTTCATCAGCACATAGGATCAAGTGCTTTTTTTTAAGACCTCCATCTTATAAAAGATCAGAATGTATGCAAGCTTCAGACTTGAAAAACACAGATTTTGTGAATAGAGTCAAGAAAAATGCTAAAATTAAAGATGTATAGGCATAACTTCTGCTTCATTTATATTTATTTTTTGTGATTATGTGTAAATAAGACATAAATAAGAAAACGTTTTTTTGGAACTGTTTTTTAAAAATTATTTTACTTATTTTTTTTAAATTTTTTTCAATGTTTTTTTATTTATTTTTGGGACAGAGAGAGACAGAGCATGAACAGGGGAGGGGCAGAGAGAGAGGGAGACACAGAATCGGAAACAGGCTCCAGGCTCCGAGCCATCAGCCCAGAGCCTGACGCGGGGCTCAAACTCATGGACCGCGAGATCGTGACCTGGCTGAAGTCGGACGCTTAACCGACTGCGCCACCCAGGCGCCCCATTTTACTTATTTTTGAGAGAGAGAGAGAGAGAAAGAGAGAGAGAGAGAGAGAGAGTGTGTGTGTGTGTGTGTGTAAGCAGGGGAGGGGCAGAGAGAGAGGGAGACACAAAATCCAAAGCAGTCTCCATACTCTGACCTGTTAGCACAGAGCCGGACACAGGCCTCAAACTCATGTACCATGAAATCACGACCTGAGCCGGAAGCAGAAGCTTAACCAACTGAGCCACCCAAGCCCCCCTTTTTTTGAGCTCTTAAACAAACAAACAAACAAACAAACAAAATGAGCACTGACCGATGTATAGGAGGATGTCCATAAAACTATGGCATGAACTCTGACCTCACAAGGGTTACAGTGTAATGGAGAAAATATAATTGACACACATGAAGAAGTAATACTTCAATCTAAGCTTTATTTTAGGGCTTTTTTTTGTGTGTGTGCCAAGTGGTATTAGCCCAGCTCAAACTAGCCTGAGAAAAATAGCAAAATCATCGTCTCATAGGCATGGCCTCTGAAATGTAAGGGTAGAGCCAACTGCAGGAATCTCATAGAATTATGAGACTTGAATAGCAAAGGGACCAAACTCTGTTTCTCAACTGTAATCTGACCTTCAATTTGTCTGTTGGCTTCATTCTCTTAGGCTTCTCCATATCTGCCTATGGACACATGACTTCTAGCATCTCTGAGGTCATAACCTGTGGTTTATAATCCAAAGGGAAAGAGAAAGCTGCTCTCCCATCTCAATTCTTAGAAAGGAGACCAATTTGCTTGTTTGGGTCGTCTGTTTACCCCTTGGACCAATACTGGATTTAGGGTGATGCAATACTATTCTTTCCCTATGTCCCGTGTTGTGGCCACAAGAGGTAGAATTGTATAATTGGCAGAGTCACTAGTAGCAAAAGGGATAAGAAGATGCACCCTAGGAGGTGCAGGTGAGGACAATGCCACAAAACTTGGATGAAAAGATACTGAAGGAACAAAAACAACAGATAACCACTAAATACATTTACTAATACTGTATTATACTATTCTACACAGTCAGTGGATGTGGTAGGCAGAATAATGGGCCCCCAAAGATGTGTTAAAAGATAAACTGAGGCCAATCAAAAATTTTAAGAGTTTATTTGAGCAAAAATCGATTCCAATTGGGCAGTGCCATACCAGAAGTCGGTTAGGAACACTCCACTGATGGGAGCTCAGACAGAGATTTCAGAGAGAAATGGTAGAAGCAAAGTAAGGAAAATATTGATTGGCGGTGGCTTAAGCCTAGTTGTCTAGTTATGATTTGGTTGCCCTTAGTATTTTGGTCCCATAACCTTGAGGCATTTGTAGGCACAGATTTTGGTTTGCTTACGTAGGCCACCACAGAGCCATCCCAGTCTGATGGCCTCCATGTTTAATTAATTTAACAAATATTCACTTCTAAATCCCCAGAATCTATGAAAATACTGTGTTACATAGCAAGGGAGCATTAAATTTACAGATGGAATTAAGTTTGCTAATCAGAGAATCTTTAAAAAGAATTTTTTTAAGTTTATTTATTTTGAGAGAGAGAAAGCACAAGTGGGGGAGGGGCAGAAAGAGAGGTGAGAGGGAGAATTCCAAGCAGGCTCCGTGCTGCCAGCACAGACAGAGCCCAATGTTGGGCTTGAACCCCTGAACTATGAGACTGTGACCTGAACCAAAGTTGGATGCTTAACCAACTGAGCCACCTAGGCTCTCCTCAGAGAATCTTTTTTTTTTTTTTAATTTTTTTTTCCAACATTTTTATTTATTTTTGGGACAGAGAGAGACAGAGCATGAACGGGGGAGGGGCAGAGAGAGAGGGAGACACAGAATTGGAAACAGGCCCCAGGCTCCGAGCCATCAGCCCAGAGCCTGACGCGGGGCTCAAACTCACGGACCGCGAGATCGTGACCTGGCTGAAGTCGGACGCTTAACCGACTGCGCCACCCAGGCGCCCCAAGAGAATCTTAAAATAAGGACATGTTCCCGGATTACTGAGGTGCCCAGTGTAATCACAATGGCCCTTATATGTAGAAGATGGTGACAGAGGAGTTAGAGTCAGAGAGAAAGTGTCAGTGGTGGAGGCCAAGAGCCAAGGAAGGCAGGCAGATTCTTGAAGCTGGAAAAGGAATGAAAATGAGTTCTCCCATCCAGGAGTCGAGCCTGCTAACACCTTGACTTTAGCCCAGTGAGACCAGTTTTAGACTTCTGACCTTCAGACTGTAAGATAACAAATTTCTGTTTTTCAAGTCACAGAGTTTGTGGAAATTTGTTCCAGCAGTAATAGGAAACCATGACAGTGCTGGAGGCTGTAGAGTCACTTAGGCCTGAATCTGAATCTAAATCATTTGACTTACACGGTTTTTATTAAACGTTAAATGGGATCACATATGTAAAGCACATAATTGGTTCCTATTATCACCATCATGCTATTCAGTCCTCAAAAGAAACCTATAAGCTATCTATATCATGCATCATCTCCATTTTAAAGATGAAAAAACTGAGGTTCAAGAATGTTAAGCAACATCACCTGGCTAATAGGGAAAACTTCCAATTCCGCTTTTAATTTACGGTCTGCAATCTAATTTCAGAGAACTCCAGAGGGACTCCCAGAGTAGGTGCCGAAATCCTTCTCAGCTGCCTTGTGCTAACTGAATGTTCTACTTATTCTCCAGGATATTCAAGAATATGAGTGATGGTGTGTGTGTGTGTGTGTGTGTGTGTGTGTGTGTGTGTGTGTGTGGTGGGGGTGGGAGGTTGGAGATAGCAGTAGTCATCAATGGTCAACATAAGCAAAGATGCAGAATTGGGAATAAACCATAATCACTGATCCTAGATTCATAGAGGTTTTAGAGTTTAAAGCAGATTACGCAAATTCTTAGCCTTTCAGCCAACCTGGCCTACCCATGTATTTAAAACCAAACAAGGAAAACAAAACAAACTATATCAAAAACTGAGTAAGAATGCATTTAGATACCTTTTAGATGTTACAGTGTGTCATTGTCCCCACATTCCTTTTTCATTTCACCCGGCCAATTGGCACATTTATCTGAAACTTGCAAGACACAGGTTTCAACTTTTGGCTGAAAGTGACCTTATAGAGTCTGTTATTTAAAATAAGACCTAAGTAGGTTAAGTGCCTGGCTTATAGAAACATGGCTAGATTATGGTAGTCATGACTTCTGATCAAATGGGGAGAATTATTAAGCTGTCCCACAGGCAGATGAGGCCAAATAATGTAAGGTTAGGATATGTTCTTAAGTACTGCAAAAACGTACGTTTTGCAATGGTGGTTTGGCAATGAGATGCAGGTTCAAGGCAGGTGATGACAGGATCCATATCCATACAGTAGGAAGACAGCTAGACATATTCCTATTTAGATAAATAATATAAGACAGTGAGTAGTCACAGTGGTACACCACAAATGAGTTACAGGTGTACAGAGAAATTGATCCCCATAGTTTTCTAGGGAAAACTGGGTGGCCCTGAGCCTAGAAGATTCCCTGGGCTGGTTAACACTGTGAGGACAACCTTATTTGATTGGCAGGTGTTATTACAAATGCTGCATTTTATCCATTGTTAGATTCCTATTTTTTCACATTTGACATCTCAGCAATCACAATGCACATTGCATCAGATGGCTTCTTATAGTGACAGGTAGCCAGGCAGCAGCTGTGACCCAGTTATTTTTGTCAGTGCATGCATGAACTTGGTCACAGCTGATCAGCACTTCTACTGAGTTATGGGTATTGTTGGCTGTATACTTACTATATTTAACCGCCATGTAAAGTGTCTTTAGAAAGATTATGCTTTGACTTGGCCTAACAAAAGTTACTAGGTATGGAAATAGAACAATGGGTATCAGTAAGGCAAATATGGCTCATTGGAGGAATGACCAAAAATCCATGTTTTCTTACAAAACAATCCAATAATTTACAGTTCCTAAAAATAGGTAGATGGCCTTGAGTAGATAAAACAAAAAGGTAGCTTATTCCGGTTTAAGGTTGGAATAATTGCCAAATCGCTCAGAATATAAAAATGAAACCTATAAGGATGAGAGAGCAGGTTTTGAGACACAACAACTTTTGTTAAGACATCAAACATCACTTTGTCAGAAACACCCTGCTATTTTTGAGTAGAAGTTACTGAATTTTCATCAGTGGCTGAGAAAATGAATTAGTGAGTTTAGTCAAGTAAGAAATGGTGACAAACCTTGATATTCTTTGACAACCATCGAAATCAATCTGTAAGTGTTAAAGTCAATAAAAGTGCATGGATTATTTGATATTGCTGATCTGTATCACGTGGGGAGAAAGGTTGGGAAACACTGGAATACATAATAAATTCTGCAGGGGCTTTAAGAAAGAATTTTAGGATGGATCAAGGGTGAAAAGATGTGAAATTTCAGCCAAAAATAACTTGAAAAATGTCCAGACTCATTCATGATCAATGAAAATAAAAAGATATTTTACAATGCACTAAGTTCTAGGATTTTTCTCTCTTTTAGACTCCTCTCTCATGCTCCTCACTTACCTCCTTTTTTTTTTCTTTTTATCCCCCTCCTTCTCATCCTCTGTCTCTCTCTCATTGTCCCCTTCCTTCTCCAACCCTCCTCACACTCTTCTCTCAGGAAGAGATGTGTAGTAACGATATGCTGTTGCTTGTTTTCCTGCCAACTTGGATGTCCCTGGGTCTCAGGGTGTGGAATTTTTCTGGATGGACAGTTCAGAGGAATGCTGGCACCTGCTGTTGTAACAATACTTTGTAGCCTCCTCCAATCCCCAGCCTATCTTCTGAGTACCCTTCTCTAACTGTCAGCATGTTCACTGCTCTTGTCTCTTTCCGGCTTTGAAAAGAATTCTAGATCTGGCTGCAGGAAATATAGGTTGAAGTCCCATTCTGCCACCTGTGAAACCTTGGGAAACAATTTAAACTCTCCAAGCGGTAGCTACTGTGTTTGTAATATGGTGACATCTCTCTCTCTCTCACCTGCCTGCTTGTCAGACTGTAGTGAGGATCAAACAAATGCGTGAGAAGGGTCAAAGTTTCTATGAAGAGTAAAGCCTGAATTAAGTCTGAATATATATTATTGTTTCATTGCTATAATAACATCTCACTTAGTTAACATAGTTGGACAGTTTACTAACAAATTAAATTGTATTAACATATACATTTAAAAATTTCTGGAGGTAAAACTACACATCTTTATTTGGCTATTAGAATTTGAGCAAGTGTATCAATTACCTATATTCCTTTTAATTTGATTATTTATAAAGTTTTGGCAGGTATAGTAATTAGTTGCTGCTAATTGGTTTGTTCTCACAAACTACCCCTTCCCCAACACACACAAATTCCCAATGTCCTACTACAAGCAAATATTTATTTAGCTTACATTTCTCAAGGGTTAGTGGTGGGTTGGCCAGTCTAGGCTGGGCTCAGCTGAGGTGGTTCCGCTGTGCTCCAAGTGTCTTTTGCTGTGTTTCTGGGACCAGCAGGCTAGCCCAAGCACATTCTTCTCAAGGCAGTGGCAGAAATGCAAGACAACACGCAGAAATACAAGCTCATTAAGGCCTAGACTTGGAACAGAAATGCAAGACAACACGCAGAAATACAAGCTCATTAAGGCCTAGACTTGGAACAGACTTATTTCTGCCCTACTTTATTGACTAAAACAAGTTACATGGCTGAACTAGGTGTCAAGGAGTGGAGAAATAACACACCTGATTTTCATTATTTGTGGTAGTTATGGTCTGTAAAGTCACCATGAATACTGCTTTAGTAAATACAGAACCACTGCTCCCAGGGGAAATATCAGTTAGGTTCCTGTGAGCCTCTGATAACATTTGCATCAACAGATCGATATATAACCTTGTTTTATGTGTTTCTTTTTAAAGACACCTCACCTGATATACATTGTTGAATCATTAACATCAAACTCCTGGCCGACAGCACCATAACTCATGCCTGAAGGAACAAATCTAACACATGTATTTTTGGTATAAGGCACATCACAGTGCTCTTGTGTTTGGGAACATCAGACAGAATGTCTGCACAATGCTTGGGGCCATATATACACTGAAATCATCAATAAAAAGTGCAAAAATGCAAAAAAAAAATATATGGCACTAAATAGAGTGCAAAAAGGACACTTGTTTCTAGGATGAGACCTGAAACAAGGCAGAATATTGCCTGTTCACTCTCAGCTGGGAACTCAAGTTTTTTTGCCACTACACATGTCTGCAAATAACTGTGGGAGAATTAATTTGGGGGACACAAATAATGTTAGCAGGTAGGCAGATTCAAAGTGCAGAATCCATGAATAATGGGGATCAACGCTACTTTGTCCTTTAGTGGAAAAATTTTAAAGGAGGTAGATGGAGAGTTAAAAAAAATAGGGCCTATAATGCCTAATCTTGAGATCCATCTCAGATGTATTGAATCAAATCTGCATTTCAGACCCCCAGATGTTTTTGTATGCGCATTCAAGTCTGAAAAGTACTTCCCTTTAATATGATGATAGGTACATTCATGCCAGAGAGTGGTAGTTAAACCCTACAAAAGTTAGGGCCCTAGTGCAGAATTGTTATGAGTCTAAAAGTTTGGGGCATACAGGAACAATCTTTTTAAGGTGAAGAGTAACTTATTTCATCTTGCAACTCCTATAATGGAAAAGAGGCAGAGTAATTGGGCCTCTTTGGCTTTTCGAGAGCAGCATATGTGACCCTGGAAATTACAGCTATAACACATTTATTGGGTAACATGGACGGCTGACGGTTTGAGGGGGTCCCTGAGCAAGACAGTGCTCTGCAGCAAGTCCGTGCAGAAAGGCCAGCTGCCTTGCTGTTTGGCCCTATGTCTCAACAGATCCAGGGGTACTAGAGATGTCCATGGTGAGTGAGTAAGGGTGTATGTGGAGTCTTAGGTAACCCTAACAGGAGAATCACAGGGAAGAACCTCAGGGCTCTGGAGCAAGGCCATTCACTAACAGCAGGCCATTTGAAAAGCAGCCTTGGCACACCACTGAAAGCCTGGCCATAAAACTCAAGTATGATGCAACTATAGCTGCTTATCATGAGCTGGACATTTCAGACTTACCAACTCACTCTAGGGGGGTTTAACAGCAATCTGTCAGATGGATCAGGAGAAAGAGGAATCAAAGTTCTGGAAATTCCTTGGAGGTCAAACATCGGTGGCCAGAATATGAGTGGGAAAGTTGGAAGTTCTTCGAGAAAGGCAAACTCAGCGCAATAAAATTATCCTTTTTTTTTTTCACCCGTAAAAGCTCCTCTCCCTGAATGCCTTCTATTGGGAGCAGAGTGGTAAATGCACTCTACCCCAAGTCAGATCTCTGAAGTTATCATTGACAATTTAGGCTCACCAAAGGGATATCCTATTAAAATGGTTTCTATTTAATTTGTGCCTCCTTCTCCATCTCCGTGGTTTATTGCCTTAATTCTCTCATCATTTCACCCTTGCAAATATCCTACATTATTGACAAATTAAGTTTCTGCATATCTGATGATTCTCTTCATTCCTCAAGTATTTATCGAGCATCTATTATGTATCAGGCACTGGGGTAGGCTTTGGGGAAACAGTGTGAAGAATTTAAAAAGACACTCCTGCAAGCCTCATGGAATTTACAGGCTGGTGGAAGAGAGATATGAAAATCCTGCTTAAAAGCCTTCAGTGGTTCCCTGCTGTTTACAGAGTGAAGCCCAGATGTCTTGATGGGACTGTCCCTCCTTACCCCTCCAGCATCACCTCCAACCAAAGCCCTTCAACCTTGCAGGCTCTGCAGCCACAGTGCACACTTCACTTCTTCTGAGCATAATCAGATATGCAGAAACTTAATTTGTCAATAATGTAGGAAATTGCAAGAGTGAAATGATAGAATTAAGGCAATAACCATGGAGATGGAGAACGAGGCACAGATTAAACAGAAACCGTTTTAAGAGGGTATCCCTTTGGTGAGCTGAAATTGTCAATGACAACTCCAGAGATTTGACCTGGGGTAGAGTGCATATTACATTTCAAGGGCCCTCTCCAGCTTTACACCTTTTGCAGGGAACCTCTGGACACACCTCCCCTCTTTAGCTGCACGTCTCTTCAGTTCTACATCTCATGCTACCACTATCATATATGTATCATACTTCGTTGCAATTTTTCATTCTTCTGCCCACCTCTTCTACTCTACGGTGAGTGCAGTGTCTGATTCATAATAGGTGCTTGACATTTTTTTCATAAATAACTAAATAGGTATATAGAGAGCAACCCCCCTCCCCCCTCCCCCCGACACACACACACACACACACACACACACACACACACACAGACACACACACACACTCTGCAATAGCAGATGAGGCTGACATATCACCTCTGCACCGTGGCAAAGGAGCTTTTGGGACTTGACTCCTGGGCATTCACTGGCCTTCAGGCCTCCTGATGCATGGCAATCCCGTTGTTCGCTCTTAGAATAGGACTCAGTGGCGCGCCCCCTAGCGCCTCCAGCTGAAGCTGCAGGAACGGGAGGGCGCCCGCGAGCATGAGGTCCCAGGCCCGCGCAAGGCGCAGGCGTAGCACGCGAGCGCTAGGCTCGGATGGGAACAGTCCAAGTGAGAGGGGAGCTAGCTGTGGATTCAGATTCTTTTTCCTTTTTCAGTACGGAGATGGCTTATCTTGTCTTCTCCGATTGTATCTTAATTTAAAATGTAAGACTTGAGTGTGGCTCTGCAGGGAAGGAGAAAAGCACTAGAGTGTTTTGTCAAGCTGTTTTTCGTTCTTCAGCACCCCTCCCTGGGGGGGGGGGGTGGAGGAGGGTTGGACGGTCCCAGGTCAGAGCGCGCGGGGGCGGAAGCGGCGGCGGCTGCTGCTGTCAGAGCTGGAGAGGGGCCGGGCGGAGCGGCCATGGAGGGTCAGCGTTGGCTGCCGCTGGAGGCCAATCCCGAGGTGTGCGCTGCTTGGATCTCGGCTTGAGGCCGCGGGCATGGGCGGAGGGAAGCGGGATGCCGCGGCTAGTCCAGAGCAGTTTGTTTCTATAAATTGTGTTCTCTGTTCCGTTTTCAGGTCACCAACCAGGTGAGTGAGGTGTCTGTCGCTGGGGACCCCGGAGCCCTCCCTGCCTGCCTGCACCTCTGATCTTCCTAGGAATCTGGAATTAGATTCAGTGAGGGCCCCTCTTGCTTTGCTTCATACGGGTGTGCCCCCTTTACGGCCGTATCCCTACCACCTAATTCCTGGAGATGCTCCCGGCTATTTCAGCCCTTCCTCTGGGGCCATTCCCCTGTCATCCTGGGGTCTGGGTCTGAGGCTTGTGGCACATTGACCCTGTATTCCTATTTCTCTTCCCTCTTCGTTTTGCCTCCTGCTAGTGCCAATTCCATAATTTCCCAACTCCTGTACCTTCTGGGTGACTAATTTGTCTACACTACCTGACTCCAAGCTTTGAAAACTCGCCCACCCAGTCCTTGTAATTTCATCCACCGCCTGCACTATGAAATCATCTTCCAATCATCTTCTCTTGCTCCATCAAGTCACTTGTCTTCCCCGCCACGCCCCCTTTCTCTTCCAGTCCCTTAAAACTGGAATTTAGTTGTTTCTATACCATAGAAAGCTCAGTATAATAGTTCCCACGCCATTCTTGGCCCACCTACAAACACTTCAAGTTCGTCTGGGTATTGAAGGTTCAAGTTTGGGGTGGGAAACATCTCCCAGCCACTCCATTAAAAGTTATTGTGCTACCAGGTATAAACTTTTGATTTGCTCAGGTGTATTTTATCTTAACCTGTTTTAAATTCTCATCAGCTCATTTACTTTTTATGGCCCTTTTAGCTTGTCATCTGATGTACGTTCCCGCCCCCCCCCCCATAATTTTCCTTTTCATCATCAAGGAATAATGATTCATCACATACTTGATTTTTGATTTTCAAAGCTTGTAGAAAAATTCCTTATATACAGAAAGTAGATAGAAACGCTTGATCTTAATGTTGACAGTAAATCTTTCATCTTATGCAGTTTATTGTATGTTTTTGAAATGACTCTGGAACTCTTGTCTCTTTAGTAATCCTGAGATGTACAAAACTTAAAACCCTGCATATATCTTTTATATTGTGCTTTAGATGGCATTCTCTATATGCATGCTAATTTTCTTTTGTTTCCCCCTTTTGAAATTTGCTGTTCATTTTTTCCTTAAAATAGTTTCACCCCTTTGTAAAGAGAGAAAAATCTTTAGGCTGAAGAAATCATTTGCACCTTCTGATTTAGTCCATAGGGGAGACCTAAGCCAAAGCTATTTTTATACCTTTGTGAAAAATCAATTTACCATATATCTGAACTTTGTTCTTTTCCATTGATCTTTGTGTCTGTTCTTTTCCCGATACCACATTGTTTTGATTATTGTAGTTTGGTAGTAAATCTTGAAATCAAATAGTATGAATCCTCCCACTTTGTTCATTTTTGAAATTGTTTTAGTTACTTTGCCTTCCCATATAAATTTTAGAATCGACTTGTCAAGTTGTACAAAAAAATCATGGTTTTGATGGTAAATGTGTCTAAATATATAGATTTAGTTTGGGGAAAACTAACATCTTAACAATATTGAGTCTTGTATTCCATTAAGATAGTATATCTCATCATTTGCTTAGGTCTTTGATTTCACTCAACAGTGTTTTGTAGTTTCAGCGTATAGTTCTTGCATGTATTTTGTTAGATTTATACCTAAATATTTGTTACTATTGTAAATGACACTGTTTTAAAATTACAATTTCTAATTGTCCATTGCTATGTGTAGAAATATAGTTGATTTTTATATGACGGCTTGTATCCTACTACTCTGCCAAATGCGCTTATTCTGGTGGCTTTTTTGTCGATGTTTTGGGATTTTTGTATATAGACAATCATATTCTGTGTGAATAGACTGTTTTTTACTTCTTCCTTTTCAATCTGTGTGCTTTTTATTTCTTTTTCTTTTTTGCATTCGTTGGGACCTTTAATACAAAGTTTTCCGCCTTCGGTGGAAAACATTTGATCTTTCATCATTAAATATGTTAATTGTAGGGCTTCGGTAAATGCTTTTTGTCAGATAAAGAAGTTTCTTTCTTTTCCTAGTTTACTGAGAGTTTTTATCATGAATCCATGTTTAATTTTCTTAAATGGCTTTTCTGCAACCCTTGAGATACTCTTTTAAGAAATAATATCAATTGTATATAAACATAGAAGAGGAGGGACACTTACCAATTCATTTTATGGCCAGCATTACCAGACAAGCCATAATAAGAGTAACTGCAGACCAGTATCCTTCATGGGATCTAAAAATCTTTAGCAAAATATTAGCAAATTGAGTGTAGCAATGTATAAAAAGAATACTATTTCATGACTAAGAGCAGTTTATCCAGGGATCGCACAGCTGGGTTCACCATTCAAAAGTCAATCAATGTAATTAGCCATATCAAGAGACAAAACTATTTTTGGTGATATTATTTGTTAATAAGATATAAATTTATTTAACTGGAAACATACATATTGTGATCCAGCTGCCAATGGACCTTGTTCCTAGGTAATCTTAATATTAACTATAAAACACATTCACTTTCAAGAGACACAAACAAACACACATGCACATTTACTTATTCACATAGATTAAATGGTATTTACGGAGCACCTTTTCTAATCCAGGTATCTGAGAAGGAGCTGGTTATTCTTTGGTGATTAAAATATTCATGGTTTTCTGCTTTTCAGTGGGAAGATAGACAATAAACAAGTAAGCAAACAATTAGCAATTGTTTTAAGTGCAATGAAAAAAATTAATAGGGCACTGTGATCAAAACCATCAGGAGAAACATAATAGGTTAGTTGGTGACAGGAGGCCAGTCTGAGGTGGCGTAAACAGGGAAAAAGATGTTATTTAGTGTATGATTTGACACTATTTCTGGCTTGTTTTGGCAGGGTTCAGTTTGTTTTAAATTTATTAAAGAAGTAATGTGATTTTAGGGCAGAATGAGCAAATATTTTAGAAGTGATTGGTTTTAACCAAAATTTTTGTGGTTGGTTTTAATTCTTTATACGTTAGTGACAAAACTGAGACTAGAAAATGAACAGAAATTTGATAACTGACTTAGAATTTGGAGAATAAATTAAGCCACAGATAAACCCGAACAATATCCATCCCCACACTATTTCTTCAACTTAATGGAATCTTAGGTATTTTACTTGTTACAATTTGGTAGTTGCATACGTTATTATACTCTTAGTTTTATGTTCTAATGATGCCTAGTTTGTAGGAAAATGGTTGACATATTTATTATATAGAGATCATTATTAGCTGTTAGACATTAACTAGTAACCATGTGTCTCAGTAGATGTGGTAAGCAGTGATTTTTCTTGTTGATTAATGTGCTGTCAATCCATTCTAAGGATATTTTATCATGTTACAGGTAGGACTTACCCGGAATAAAATCAGTTAGGTGATAAAAAAAAATTATTCTCATTTAACTTCTAGTTACTGTCTACTTCTTCTAGCAATTACTGCTTATATATATTTATTAGTAGTAATATCAAGTGCTAAATAAGCATAATTTCTGTTACAATCTAAATCATTAACAAATGCGTAATAAGGTGGAGTCTGTCACTGCCCTGAGCATGCCATTAAAGACCAGAAAAAGTGGCTTAAAACAAATTTGAAAGGAAAGTGAATGTTATTTTTCTGTTTTCTTAAATTTACAAAATCAGAGTTTTTATTTGACTGTCATCTAAAAAGGAAGAATTCATTGTAAGTTAGGGGCAGAGGGTAACAGTTTTTCAGGTAGAGAAGTCTAGTTTGTGTGCAAAGACCTGGAGGGAAGAGGTGGTTATAGACTCTTTGTTCATTGTGGCTAAAGTTAGAGAACACCGTATAAAAGAAGATACTTCAGTGAAAGAAAAGTAAATAGGGATGAGAGCAGCCTGGAGCTTTGCGCGTGGGTTCTGGCCATGTGAATTTGAACAATGCTATAATCTCTCAGACTCCGTTTTCTCATTGGTAAAAGGATCTAATAAAAGCTACCTTGCTCCTTGCAGTAAAGGTGAAGTATATTAAAGCTTCTAGCATGCTTTCTGATACATGACACTTTTTAAAAATATTTACAAATAATTTTAAATGGTGTTTATTTGGTGGAAAAATTTATCATTGGACCATAGAATTAAAAAAAAAAAGTTGCCTCATATTTTAAGGGCACATATCCTAAATTACTCATTTTTCTTGATTGGACAAAATTACAGTGGCATTGTGAAAATTTAGTGGGCTAATCGGTCAGAACTTTGTTATTACCCAATGTTTAGAAAGGCCAGATTGGTATTAGGTTGTAAGTCCTTTTATCCCGCTTGATGCAAACTGCATGCTTCTATTGTGTAGAGATGGCTTTGGAAATGCATATACGGAATACTCTGTGGGTAGTCTGGAGAAATTTTTTTGGAATAGTTTTAAGGTCATTACTTTGAGTTTTTCTCCCAGTTTTGTAAATTTAACTAAAACATGTGTATCAGTTCTATAGATTTTTATAACTTACAAACTACATATAACTATTATAAAAATAACACATTTTTTAAAACTGGAAAATAAGTTGAGTTCACATCACCCAAGCTAACTGCAGTCAATATTTTTATGTATGTATGTATGTATGTATGTATTTTTAAGCAGTCAATATTTTAGAGAACTTCCTTCCAATCATTCTCTATTTACGTAGGATAATTTTAAACACAGATGCGTTTGTTTAATTATCAAAGTAGGACAGCTTCATGATTAAAAAAAAAGAGAGAGAAAAGTAAACGTTGAAGACCTTCCCCACCCTTTCTCCACTTCCCAGAGGTAGTGACTATTAGTAGCTGCTTTTGTCTTTTCATTCATAGATGACTTCCTGTGTGAATCTTACAGCAATCCGGAATCAGAGGATGCAACAAATGTACTTGATAGATATTGATTGGCCTTTTTATGTCAATCTCTTTGAGATTAGCAGTATGAGTAAAAATTTAAGTGTGATTCCAGTTAAAATGTAGCCATTTTTATGTTAATGTAGTCATTCATTCCTCAGTTACTAATCATTCTTTCTACAGTGGCTGCCTTGGATCTTAGTATTTTTCATCCTTAATAGCTTTGGCTGACCTGAAGTAAGACTGTCCCTAAAATGTTTCACTGTTACTTCCAGTTTGCAGCACAGATGTGTTTCTCTGTTACGTGTACCATGCTGTTTTATAATTTTATGACAGTATGACTTTTTGGGGTGTATAAAATTAACAAATTTAAATCCTCTTATCAGGATTTATGATTCTTTTCCCTTTAGAGCTTTCAATCCTAGGCAGATAGTATTCTCCTATCCAGGTTCTAACCAGGTTCAACCCTCCCTAGCTTCCAAGGTCAGAGGAGACCAGGGCACCTTCAGGGTGGTATGGCTATAGACTGGGCAGGCAGTGTTCTGTGTTGATTAAATGAATGCCTGGTTTTCGATTAGAAGCCAAATATATCTTTCCTCCTTATTTAACATGACATAAATACAAATGAATATATTTTAAATTTTTAAAAAAATATTTATTTACATTTTGAGAGAGAGAGAGGGGGACAGAATCCGAAGCCTGCTCGAGCTGACAGCAGTGAGCCTGATGCGGGGCTCGAACTCATGAACCATGAGATCATGACCTGAGCAGAAGTTGGACACTCAACCGACTGAGCCACCAAATGAATATGTTTTAAATATTCATGATAAATACAGCTTAATGGACATCCATAGACATACAGATGGCAAGATTATCTGTTAAAATAGGGATGTGATCTTCAGTTCAACAAATAAAACTTGAGTGTCTTTGGGTTAACCAGGTACAGTGCTAGGCGATGGGATTAAAAAGATGATTAAGACACAGTTCCTTCTCTTGACTTGTGGGTCAGTTTTAATTCTTTCTGGTTTCTAGATCAAATTGAATATAGAGAAGGGCATAGACTAAGGATTTTGGAGAAAGTGGAGAACAGAGAGGGAAGTAGTTTGGAGTACTTGAGTGACCTTTATTAAAAGTGTAGAATCAGATGAAGAATAGGTATGCTATAGAAGAGTCCATTGATTTCTGTGGCCTCAGACTTTGGAAAGCATGTGACTTAAACTCATAGGTGTTGAGTACATTCTACCAAGAGTCTTTTAATTCAATATATTTCTTTTTTATTTTTTTTTATTTTTTTTTTCAACGTTTATTTATTTTTGGGACAGAGAGAGACAGAGCATGAACGGGGGAGGGGCAGAGAGAGAGGGAGACACAGAATCCGAAGCAGGCTCCAGGCTCTGAGCCATCAGCCCAGAGCCTGAAGCGGGGCTCGAACTCACGGACCGCGAGATCGTGACCTGGCTGAAGTCGGACGCTTAACCGACTGCGCCACCCAGGCGACCCTCAATATATTTCTTATTAAACCTATCTAGGACCTTATTTTTGACCAACCATATTATCGTTAGAGTTTCTTTGCCAGGCCGAGAAGCAGAGTGATGGAAAGTAGCCCTTTAACTGGGAAAGTCTTTTCTTACAGAACCTGACTGTGTGAGATTAATGGCACGGTTCATGTGACATAACATGCTTTCTGTTGGTTTTATAAGATCTCAATTGATGGTCTAGGAACATGTGATCATTCTTCAAGGAGAAATACTCAAGGCACCTTAGTTTCAAACTTCAGATAGTGTTAGACTGGTAGATAACTTATAATATATTCTTGAGGTAAGGAATAATGATGCATTTTTTTTTTAACGTTTTATTTATTTTTGAGACAGAGACAGAGCATGAACGGGGGAGGGGCATAGAGAGAGGGAGACACAGAATCGGAAGCAGGCTCCAGGCTCTGAGCCATCAGCCCAGAGCCTGACGCGGGGCTCGAACTCACGGACCGCGAGATCGTGACCTGAGCTGAAGTCGGAAGCCCAACCGACTGAGCCACCCAGGCGCCCCAAATGATGCATTTTTAATACATTTTTTTTCCTCTCCTCCTTTTTTTCCCCCTCTCACCTAAAACTTATTTTGTGATGGTGTACTTTTGTAAATCATCAGCTTCATTCAACACAAACATATATTAAGACTTTATTGGGAAATTGACATTATTCACATTACTTTTTCTTTTTCCCTCTGCAGTAGATTAGGGTCTGACATTTTATTTTCCTGTGAAATCTTAAGAGTTTAAAAAAATACTAATCTTCTGTTATACTCGTTTTACCAGGTATGAGAGACAGTGGAGTCGAGTGGGTTTCATTGTGTACTAGAGGTCAGGAAGCCAGTTTACTTCTAGCATTTTCTGGCATTCATATAATCACTTGGACTCTTTTGGCTTTATGTACTTTTTGCTCATTGATGTAATTTGTGATATCTGTCTATCTTTAAACCTCAGGCGTCATTTTTGGTAAGTAGGATAAACTGTGTTGATCATCTAATATAATTGTTTATTTGAGAGAACTTAAAATACATCTTCCTAAAAGTCATTGTAGTGAAAATGAGTTTAACATATCAACCAAGCTAAGCTGTATGTGTTTGGTGAAGTCCTGGCTTATTATGTTTAATCCCAAAGTAATGGATTTTGAAAAGGATTTTGCTTAATATAAACTTTTAATGTTTGTTAATTGATATAAATAAATTGCTATCTCTTCTCACCCTATTCGTGGAAAACCTTTACTTTTCTTGCTGAACATTAGTAATAAGTATACCTTGCATTCACTTTATTTATTAGATGTGCAGTAATACATGTTATTTCCCTGTTAATGTTGCAATGTTTGTTTGTTTTCAACTTTTACCAGTTTCTCAAACAATTAGGTCTACATCCTAACTGGCAGTTTGTTGATGTATATGGAATGGATCCTGAACTTCTTAGCATGGTACCAAGACCAGTGTGTGCAGTGTTACTTCTCTTCCCTATTACAGAAAAGGTACTTGTTAACTGAGATGAAGTCTCTGGTAAATGTAATGTTCTCTTTCAATGTTGAGTTAAAAACATGGTCTGCTTTAAGAATAAATGACTCCCTTCTTGCATTAAATGAGGAAATCTAGGGGCCCCTGGGTGGCTCAGTCGGTTGAGCGTCCAACTTTGGCTCAGGTCATGATCTCATGGTTTGTGAGTTCAGGCCCCGCGTCAGGCTCTGTGCTAACAGCTCGGAGCCTGGAACCTGCTTTGGATTCTGTGTCTCCATCTCTCTCCCCCTTCCCTGCTTGGGCTCTGTCTCTCTCTCTCAAAAGTAAATAAACATTTTTACAATTTTTAAAAAATATGAGGAAATCTAAAAGACATCTTAGGGGCACCTGGGTGGCTCAGTTGGTTGACTGTCCAGCTCTTGGTTTCAGCTCAGGTCATGATCCCAGGGTCCTTGGATCAAGCCCTACATTGGGCTGAGTGTGGAGCCTGCTTGGGATTCTCTCTCTCTCTCTCTCTCTCTCTCTCTCCCTCCCTCTCCCTCTCCCTCTCCCTCTCCCTCTCCCTCTCCCTCTCCCTCTCCCTCTCCCTCACCCTCTCCCTCTCCCTCTCCCTCTCCCTCTCCCTCTCCCTCTCCCTCTCCCTCTCCCACTCCCTCTCCCTCTCCCTCTCCCTCTTTCCCTTTCCCCCACTCACATGCTCTCTCTCTCTAAAATTAAAAACATAAAGGACATCTTAGAAACTTAGTTTTATTAAAGAGCTGATATTTAGATTTTGATTTATAAATTCACAATAAAGCCCTGAATTAGACTTTTAAACTTGGGTAGTTTTCTTCTTTTATAAAATATGATTAGTTTGCCTCAGTGTGTTTCGGTATCACATTTAGTCACATTTTGATGTATATACTTTAGGAATGTTAAGTACTAGAATAATCTTAAATCTGTCTTAGAGAAGGTATAAATAAATAATATTCACATTTTAAGTATATGTGTAATTGTTTCCAATCCATAATTAAAAACAAGTCTTTAAGGAGGAAGGTATAATTAATGATAGGGGTTACATTATTTTCAGAATAAACTTGATATGTGTGGAAATCATTAAGTTTAAACAGCTTAATTGGCAGGTTTAGGATGTGTTGGGGATTATAATTATCTATTTTTAGAGTTTGATATTTAATTTCAAATCTCCATATTTCAGCCTTTTCTTAGAATGTCATATAGATATATGTATTTTGAAACCAACATTTTTAAGTTCATTGTGAAACAGCTTTTGAGACTATATCCTTCTGATTTCTATTTTTAAACTTAACAATAGGATGAACTTAGTAGCTGTGAAAGATGAAGAAGTGAATGTTTGGGAAGATGTGAGAGAAGTGTTGGTGACTTTGTCATATACATGCTCAGGCCATGTTATTTTTCAGGAATAAATGGAGCCAAGTCTCATAGAAATTAAGAATTAGGCTTTGTTCAGTCCTAGAAATTTCTGGATAATTTTCTTTATGCCATAACTAAGTAGCCTCAGTTTAATATAAACAAAAAATACTGAAATAGTTCTCTTTTCTAGTTAAAGTTCTACCAAACAAATTATTTAATTAAAGAAGGGGTATTTCTTGGGGCATCTGGGCGGCTCAGTCCGTTAAGCGTCTGACTCTTGATTTTGGCTTATGTCTTGATCTCATGGTTTCATGAGTTCAAGCCCCATGCCACGTCAGGCTCTGCGTTGGTGGTACAGAGCCTGCTTGGGATTCTCTGTCTTCCTCTCTCTATCCCTCCCCCTCTCGCACTATCTCTGTCTCTGTCAAATAAATAAAATTTAAAAAATTTTTAAAAAGAAGGGATATTTCTTCATATTTGCTGTTTGTAATATAGAATTCAAAGTTATTAATTTCTTAGTGATTATCCATTATTAGACCAAACTACTTTTAATGGTGAGGTTGTAATTATTCTGAAATTTGAGGAGGGGTTAGGACACTTAAGTTTACTCTCTTAGTCCAATGTTATTCTCATTTTTCTTTTTTTTTTTTGTTACTAAAGTAAGCCAATAGCTATCCCAGGACCCCAACTGTAAAGAATAATAAAAAGAAAAGAAAAAAAAAAGCTTAAAGCTTAGGCTTTCTTAGTTGGTGTTATACAAATGTGAGTTTATGGTCCAAGTTGGAAATTTCCCAAAGCATTGAGATGTAGACCTACCTTTTTTTTTTTTTCCTTATTAAAGAATAAATTGGATTTGGTCTCCTTCATGTAGTGGGTCATCAGTTTTTAAAAAAGCATGTTGTCCTTATCAAGCATGTTGTCTTCATTTAGTGGATAACCTGTACTGAAAAGGTCATTGGACCCATTGTTAGAAAAAAAACACAATTCTAAAATATTAAAGCGAAGAATATAATGGCATCTGCCATGTTTGGTTGTTTCTTATAATTTGGCATATTTCCATTTCAGTTCATAAGGGACATATTAAAGTCACTCAAAGGGTATCTAGTGGATGTTTTAGGAGATACAAAGTGTTTCAGTCTTCTGTGTTCTGATTTAGAAAGTGATTATGTAATTGCACATGGCTAAAGCATACTAATACCAAAAGAACTGACATGGATACTTCGTTACTCTTTAAAGAAAGTCAGTTATGGTGATTTAAATGTGTGCCAATGAATTGCAAGGGAAGAGGCTATAAATTTCTCTCTGATATTTTTGTCTCTTGACCCTGTGTTTTCACTTTAGTCTGCTATTAATAACTTTTTCTCCTATGCTTGCTCTGTGTCATTTTAGGATTTTTCTTCTTAAATATTAAATCTTGAGAAGTTGCCATTTTGCTTTGTCAGCAAAGAACACTGATATTAAACAACGGTAAACTAAGCTGTAGGACCATATAAACATTTCAGCATAAGCTTACTATATTGAATCTTTTACAGTTTTTATCAGTTAAAGTCATATGAATGAATTAATGATTCAGAATTTATTCTGAAAATGTAAATTAAAAATTTGATTTTGAAGCAAATTCATAAAAATTATTATTTTTATTAATGTTTATTATTATTATTATTTTTTTTTTTTGAGAGAGAGAGAGAGAGAGAGACAGAGCACAAGTGGGAGAGGGGCAGAGAGAGAGGGAGACACAGAATCCAAAGCAGGCTCCAGGCTCGGAGCTGTCAGCACGGAGCCCGACACGGGGCTCAAACTCATGAGTCATGAGATCACGACCTGAGCTGAAGTCAGATGCTTAATTGGCTGAGCCACTCAAGTGCCCCCATAAAAATGATGTTTTAAGGCATATATACATTTGTTGTTAGAGGCAGTTTCTGAATTATGGGTTTAGTGTAGACATCATTTGTCTCCTTAATTGCAAGGATCAGCCATCTTTTTCTGTGGAGGGCCAGATAATGAAGATTTTCAACTTTGCAGGCCTACAGAGTCTGTGGTAAAACTATCGTACTTTGCTTTTTAGTGTGAAAACAGCCATAGACAATACAAAAATAAAACTTTTCTTATGAGAACAGGCAGCGGGCCAGATTTGGCCACTAGGCTATAGTTTGCAGATTTCCTACTTTATTGGATTCTGAACATTATAGAACAAAACAATAAAATCATCTTTCTACTCTCTCCCTCCTCCTTCTCATCACTCGTTTTTTAACCTCTTTATTATTTTTTAACCTTTTTTTTACAATTAGGAAAATGAGACACAGAGTCATTAAGTAACTTGTGAAGTAATAATCACACAGCAAGTAATAATGGAGCCAGGATGTGGGCTTAGGCAGTCAGGTGTAGAGCACACACTTCTGACATTTATTATTCCCATATTGTTTTTAAATCAGTTATTAGAGATAATGGTGAACGTTTGTTATGAATACAATATGCTAAGAATTTGTTAGTACAGTATAATTTAACAATATAGAAATGTAAAGAAAAGAGTGTTTTATTCTAAAGATGAGATAAAAGTCCTCCAGTAATCTATGGTCGCAGAGATAACCTGTTACATTTTTGTATACTCTTTCAGATTTTTCAATGCATACATAAAGTATATTTTTTAAAAACATAAATGAGAACCATGGTAATATATATTGACCTAGAACCACCCTATAATCATGGACAGATTTCTGAGTCAGAATATATAAATCTATTTTATTCTTTTCTAAGTGCTTTATAGGATTCCATTAAGATATGCTGTAGTATGTTAACCAAATGCCCATTAATGGGTATTTAGAAGTTTCCTGGTTTTTTGTTTGAGTACTTTTTAACGTATTGTTTTCATAAGTAGACTATTGACTTTTTTTTAATAGTATGAAGTATTCAGAACGGAGGAGGAGGAAAAAATAAAGTCTCAGGGACAAGATGTTACGTCATCAGTATATTTCATGAAGCAAACAATCAGCAATGCCTGCGGAACAATTGGACTCATCCATGCTATTGCCAACAATAAAGACAAGATGCACTTTGGTAAATAATTTTTTATTACTGCTTGTCCATCACCTCCCCCCAACCCCAGCCACCAGAAGTCATGAGTTGACTTATTGAGCAGTAGGTGGTGCTGTGGTTCTTTCTTTTAAAGTATCAAATAAAGCATTTTCCTTTCTTTTTCTTCTTTTTTTCCCCTAGTGGGAATGTATATACTGTTAGAAGAAATATTAATCTTTCCCATTCTTTTATAATGTTGATAAAAAGAGGTTTCACAAAAAACTTAAAGCCTATCATTTATCCCAGTATTCTTATATTCCCAACTTAGCAGTGAAAGGGTTTTTATCTAAAAAAAAAAGAGCATGCTTCTAGTATTTTCATATATCAGTGTCTTTGAGATAACAAACCTTCTCAATTTTATCTTCTTTAATATTCTCAGAATCTGGATCAACCTTGAAAAAATTCCTAGAGGAGTCTGTGTCAATGAGCCCCGAAGAACGAGCCAGATACCTAGAGAACTATGACGTCGGTACCTTCTTTCTGTCTCGATCTCATTTACGGGCAGTTTTGTGGGATTGTAGATACTTTTGGGATGTTTGTCTTGAAACTTTAGTTTTGAGCAATTATGGATTTTATTGTGTCCGTTAAAAAAGACCTTCTGTACTTCATGTAACATTACCTGAAATATCCAGAAATGTTGATGAATTGCCACTTCTTTTCTACATCTAGAGCTGAATGACAGAAAAAAAGTTTGATTTACAAATTTTTAAAATATTTTATGATTGACTGTTCCTTACCACTCCCTCCCCATAGTAAATAGATGCCTGCCAATGCCCTGTGTGTGTTTCACTGGGAATTTGGAACAAGGCTGAAGACCAGTGGAAAAAACAAAGGCTTAAGGCTAGATGTCAGATCATATGTTAGCTATTCTATCAGCTTAGTAATGTTTTTGCCTGTGTGAAGACATAATCTACTTGTACCATTTCATAGAATTGTTTTAGAGTGACATTTAAATCTTACTGGTTTTGGACTCTTATTTTTCTTTTGAAGGACTTTTTAACTTTAATTAACACTACTAGGTAGATGTTAAGTTCTTTGGAATTAGAAGGAGTATAATGTACAGATTATTTGGCTAGAAAAATGCCTTATACAGAGTTTGTGTCCAATAGATTCATTGATTTCATCATGTTTTAGCATTCTTACCTACTTTGACTATCTTAAATTGTTTTTTCTTTAAAAAACCTGCAGATCATAAAACATCTTTATTTTACACAAAAGTAAATTAAACAACATAAAAGTCACCAGTAATCCTACCAATAAGAAGTAGCTGCCATTATTAATATTTTTATAGGGAGTATATATGTATATACACAAGTTTTTAAAACAAAAAGTTGATCACACTGTAATATTGTTTTATAACTTGCTTTTTTCACTTAACTTATCACAAACGTATACCATACCAGTAAGTATATATTTGACATCATCATTTAATGGCTGCATAGCTTTCCATTGTACAGTATTTTATTTTACCAATAAATTATTGTTGGTAATTTAATACTTTTCCTCTTTATTCACTATTTAAAGAAATACTACAAGGTATATTATTGTAGCTAAATCTTTGAAAATGTCCTTAATTATATATACTTATGTACAGTTATATGTAAATACGTAAACTCCCAGAAGAGAAATTGCTGGATCAAACAATTTGCATGTTTTTAAGGCTTTGATACTTATTGCCAAATTGCCATTCATAAAGGTTGTACTTTTCACCCGAAAATGACTACTTTTGCCCATTTTCTTCATGTTTGCTAATAGTGGGTACTGTAAGGGCATTTTTTTTTTTTTCTTAAGTTCAGAAAACTGAAATCTCTAGCTTCTGATAAATGCATGCTTTTTGCTCCACATTTTTAAACTGCTGACTGAAGCTGCATGATTAAGCATAACTACAGCCAGAGCCGCAGAGGAGCATGTAACCTGGAGAAACAGATGAGATCAGCTTTTTCAGTCTCTATCTGTGAGATGCTTACTTTATTCTAGTACCAGTTGAATAAAGTGTTAAGTGTTAGTTCTAACAGATAATTTAAATGACTCCCACTTAACACCTGGAAATTACAAATAATCAAATATTCAGTTTCCTAAGTCTTCAGGGATTTGTGGGTTAGAAAGTACAGCAATTCATTTGGTTACTCAGAAATCATTCTTAAATATGTAATGCTAAACTGTTCCTAAACTTTCTTCCGATTTGTTGTTTCTTAACAAAGCTTTAGATGTTAAAACTTAGCATTGTTGTTTTCTTTTAGAAAGTTGGACACGGTCATTTTTTCCTGTTAATTCCTTGTGTTCTCATTACAGGCTATCCGAGTCACTCATGAGACCAGTGCCCATGAAGGTCAGACTGAGGTATTTCCCATTTTTCAAAACTTTCCTTGCCATGTGTAAGTCTAACCACAGTGTTCTCATATGGCATGTAGTTTTAGAAAACCACTTGGACTTTTTTTTCCTTTGAAGGAATCTGCTTATGTAAAAGTCGTCATGAAGTAGCACAAGAACGTATATTGGTAAACTATTAGTAGGCACTTTGATATCAGCTGTCTCAGTCTGTCTAATCATTTAGACAGATTGCAGGCTGTGGGCTGTTTGCGTTCCCTATTAGAGTCCTCTGATTTGTGCAAGTGTTTCGAGAAAAATACCTGTGCTATAGTATGAGCAGATGAGCCTGTATGATTTTCAAGACTCTATCATGCCCAACTTGTGGCAAAAAGCTGCGTCCTTCTCTTTGCTCGGTAAATCTGTTCCAGGGCAATATGATGGTTTTTTACCATTTTCACCCGGGTAGCTAGTTCCTCACCTGGCTCACCTCTCCTCTCCTTCTCTTGCCTCTTTTTTTCTTTCTCTTGGTTGTCTTCATTCCCTCTTCCATTTCTTTTCCTTCCCTCTAAGCCTTGTGCTCCTGCTCGTGGGAGGGGTGTCAAAAGGTATTTCAGCAAGATGAATTAGAGTTCAATTGAAGTTGTTTGGTGAATTCATAGCACATCTGAGTGTTAACACCAGAGAATTATAGATTTTCTTTCTTATCCATCTAGGACTTGAAACCATAGTTTTTCGTGTACAAAGATCATATTACCTTTATGCATTAAGAGTACTTGAAAACACATTTGAAAAATACCTGATTTAAAAATATTGGTCTTAAATATTTGCACTATCTGCAAAAAAATTTAAGGAGAAAACAATTTGATACTATGGTATGACTGCAGTTTTTCATAGATTGAACTGGATAACTGAGTGTTTATAATAAAACCATCTAAGAATTTGAACACTAATTCCCCCTATAATTATATCTTCTTGGTTGGTCTCAGGTTCTACTTTCAGAGGTGTGGACTATTGTTTTTTGACCAAGTTTGCACAAACACACACACACACACACACACACACACACACACACACACACACTATCTCCAGATGGCTATAACACCAGATTGTGGATTAATCAAACACTCCCTTTTTTTTATTGCTTTGTATGATCCTAAGCATGTTCTTAATCTTCACTCTGCTTTGCTTGTTTGTTTGTACATTTATAGTGTTAGAATTAGCAATGACGATAATCAGCATGAGATTGTTATAAAATACGAAGATAGCTATTTGTAATGAAGCAATTGTGTAATAAAGCAACATTAATACATGTTTACTTCAAAAATTTGTCTTTGCGTTACCTTATCTTGCCTTTTTTTGGTGGCTTTATCCATATTATGGCTTCAGTAACTCCTTTTATTTTATTAAAAACATTTTTTTAATGTTTATTTAGTTTTGAGAGAGAGAGAGAGAGAGAGAGAGAGAGCAAGCAGGAGAGGGACAGAGAGAGAGAGAGAGGGAGACACAGAATCTGAAGCAGGCTCCGGGCTCTGAGCTGTCAGCACAGAGCCTGAGATGGGGCTTGAACCCTCCTGAGCTGAAGTTGGAGGCTTAACCAACTGAGCCACCCAGGCGCCCCTTCAATAACTCTTTTTAGATGATGTTCACAGCTCTTTCCAGACCTGACTCCGCTTTTTCTAATCTTGGATGTATTTTAGACATCACCTGAATGACCCCCAGTATTTTGGAATACACTTGTCCTTGTTTGAGCTTATTATATTGTATTTTAAACTTTTCTTTCCTTTATTTTTTTCTGTTTCTTGTAATAGTTTCATCATACGTTTTCCCCACTGTCACTAATTTAATAGAAATTTGTTTAACTTCTTCCTGGAAGATCAGCTTCTTATGTAGATTGTCAATCCTTAATCTTTATTCTAATACTCATTCATTTTTACACAGTTCTCCTGGATTACCTTTCCTGAAATGTAACTTGAATTATTTTGGGTACTCGGATTTTTCTGAAGTGTTTTAGTGTATAGAAAACAGTGATTTTCAAGGCAAGGTAGAGGTAGAAGTTAGGATTTTCTGAATAGCTTTTTCTAAATTTACTTTCAGAAGAATTAATCCCTTTTGTTCATTTTGCATCTTTCATAGTTGAGAATCCTTGCTAGAGTGAACCCTATTTTTTTGTGTATTATAGCCCTAAAGTGTATTAGGGTAAAAAAAAAAAAAAAAAGAAATGTGTTTGAGAACCATTTCCCAGGCATATACAATAAATTTCAGGCTCTTTAGCCTAGCTCTAGTCAAGCTTTTCCTAACTCTTGTCTTTCTAACTTTTCAACAGTGTTCTCTCGTTAAATATTTCTCTCTTGCTTTCCTTCACTTAACTGTTGCTAGGCTTTACCTCTTGCAGTTTACTTTTCTAAAATTATTCCTTCTGTTCATCTCTGCTCTTCCTACTTCTACCCATCCTTCAAGATCTGGCTTAAATACTACCTTCTGCATGAAGCAATCCATTCCCTTTATGGACTCTTTATATGACTTCTATTATTTGCATTTAGCTATTTTCATATTCTTTTTCATTTATTTAAGATGTATATATTTTCACCTTTTAACAGCTCTGAAATTAGGATGTATTTTTGCAGTTAATGTCGTAATTTACTCTTTAGTATCCCCTGATTAGTTGTGTATAAAGTGACATATCTTATAGCCACTGGTCCCTTAGCTTTGACGAAATGTGGTGTCATGTCTACCTTACTGTGGCACTTAGACCTAGGATTGGTGTCTGATTCATTTGGACATGCTCCAAAATATCCACACTATTCCTTGCACATGAGCACAGTACATATTTATTATTTCACCAAAATTCCCTCAGAACTATCCTTAGTGGTGTAAGAACTTAAAAAAAAAAAATTGTTTTTTTCCATAGTCCTCTAGGTAAACAGGACATACCCATTACCCGTTGTTCTTCAATACCGCACTATTAACATTTTGGGAAGGGTTCAGTTCTTTGTTGTATGGGCTGTTTTGTGCATTCCAAAGTGGAATATATATTACTATAGTCCAGGGGCACCCAGTTGGCTCAGACGATTAAGTGTCCAACTCTTGATTTCAGCTCAGGCCGTGGTCTCACAGTCATAGGATTAAGCCCCACATCAGGCTCTGTGCTGAGTGTGGAGCCTGCTTGGAATTCTCTTTCCCCTCTCTCTGCCCTTCCTCAGTTCACGCTCTCTCTTTCTCTCTCAAAAAAAAAAATTACTATATTATACTCACTATTTTATTGACTCTCAGTCACTGAGAGAACAAAACTTAATAGCATTTTTTTTTTCCAACGTTTATTTATTTTTGGGACAGAGAGAGACAGAGCATGAACGGGGGAGGGGCAGAGAGAGAGGGAGACACAGAATCGGAAACAGGCTCCAGGCTCCGAGCCATCAGCCCAGAGCCCGACGCGGGGCTCGAACCCACGGACCGCGAGATCGTGACCTGGCTGAAGTCGGACGCTTAACCGACTGCGCCACCCAGGCACCCAATAGCATATATTTTCAAATCTAGTATGAACCAGCTTAAAACTTTTGCACCAGGTACTGTTTTTGTGATCATCTTATTTCAGGTTCATCTACCATCTATGGGCTGAAGAGTCTTTGACATATTATTACCTCCATTGCTCTCTATATTCTAAGCACACTGGTTTTTGTCAGTTCCTGGGAAACACCTAAGTCTTTCCAGTTTGTTTTTGTTTGCTTGGGCTGCCATAACAAAATATCACAGACTGGATGACTTAAAGAACAGAAATTTATTTTCTCACAGTTTGGAGGCTAGAAGTCAATATGGTACCATCAGGGTTGGTTTCTGGTGAGCCTCTCTTCCTGGCTTGTAGATGGATGCTTTCTCACTGTGTCCTCACATGGCCTTTTCTCTGTGTGCATGTGGAGAGAGGGAGAGAGAGAGAAAGATATATATATATATATATATAGAGAGAGAGAGAGAGAGAGAGAGAGAGGGATCAATCGATCAATATCTTGTATCTCCTCTTCTTCTTCTAAAGACACCAGTCCTATCCAAGGTAGAGCATTACCATTATTAACCTTATTTACCTCCTTGAAGACCCTATCTCCAAATATAGTCACATTGGGGGTTAGGGCTTCAACATTAGAATTTGGGGGGAACACAGTTCAATGTATAACACCACCTGACTCAGTCCTCTCCTGGAAATGTCCCTCCTGTTTGCATGGACCTCTCATCCATGGGGTCACTCCTTAAAAGTCATTTTTTCAGAGGTGTTTCTTTTATCACTCTCATATACATCCACCTCTGAATTTTCTGTCACAAAATCCTGTTTATTTTCTTCCTGGCACTTTTAAATGATTTATAATAAGGTTTTTTGCTTGTTTGTTTCTTCTGTTTATTTATTAGACTGTAAGTGCCATGAGCTTTGTCCCATTCACCTTGAATCCCCAAGACAATGCTTGGCATGTGTAGGAATTTATGAGAAATTACATATACAAAGGTAAGGAGCACAAGATGTAGGTTTGTATGCTCCACTACTTAGCAGCTTAGGCAAGATACTTTCCTCAGTGTAAAATGGAGACAGCAGCATCTACCTTATGGGATTGTTGTGAAGATTGATGAGCTAATCATATAAAGTCCCTGGCATATAATGGACCTTCAATAAATTTTAGGTGGTAATTTTATTTTATAAGCATTCAGAAAAATGAATATGAATGGCAGAGGATGAGGCTATAAGAAGGTGAGGATGAGGCAGAGGAGGAAGTTAACAAGGTGAAGCCAGACAAGGAGGGGGCCTGGATTTTATAGGCAACAGGAAGCCACCAAGGATGGTGTGTTTAGTTTAGTTCATGGGTCATCTGTGTGGAAGTTGGATATGGAGCCTCACGCTATGGGGAGATAGCTGAAATCTTTTGTATTTGGGTAGTAGTTAGAGCCTTGAGAATTCTATAGAGGGGGAGTGGTGGTGGGCCACAATAAATCCCTGGGGCATGTTGGTGTTTACAGAGTGGGTAGAGGGGGAAGAGAAGCCAGTAATAACAGTGTCATAGCAATGGCAGTTGTCAGGGACATCTTTGTTACTCTGTCAGAACATGTCCATGGGAGTAGAGCAGCCCAGAGCCTTAGTGCATGCAGAGATTTATAGCCTGAATGAGAAATCAGTAAGTTGAGTCACCCAAATACAGTGGTATTTTCAGAAGACTGGCTTACTTAATAGGTTTCTGTAGACCAGTTGTCTGTTTACTCATGTCGTTTTCCCATCCCATCATCCCACCATGATCGTCAGGCAGCCTTTGGCTAATCCAGAAATTTGGACAGTAGCCCCACTTCACTTAAGTTTCATTAACCCAAACTGAAAATTATTGCTTTCGTTTTTCACTTAAGATAAAAGAACAATGGGATATGAGGAACTTAAATTGTGTGTTGTTAAAATTGTGAACAAGTGTCAGTGATACAGTCAGTAATGGAAGCAATCTGCCAAGTCCAAGGTGAAGAAAAGAAAAAAAAATCCAGAAAGGTTTAATTTGCCTTTAAACTCTACTTTTACTTCATTGATGCTTACCTAAAAAGCAGTTTCTCCCAAAATATTTGAAAAATTAAAAAAAAAAAAAAAGCAATTTTAAAAGTTTGTCTTTTGTCCATGTTAGTCTAGGAGCTAGTCCAGATAGGAGTAGAGCTCTCCTGATGATTTATTGTTTATTTAACTTTTTACAAAATAATACATTTATCATACTTTTCAGAGCCTTCCATTCAAGTTTATCACAACCGTGAAAAGTAATAGAAATGGCACTACTGTTTTATTTATGGTTTTAAATAAACATGCCAAAGTGGAAAGTGCTTTTTGACTTACATATATTCACTTCCAATCTTTTTAAAAAATTTTATCTTTAAAATAGTTAAGATCAAAGAATTTTGTGGGAATTTTTTTCTTTACATTTTATCATGAGCATTTTCTTGTTTCATCAAGACCTCTTCATAAAAAATTCTATGTGGCTATCTACTGTTATGTGAATGAACCATAATTTACTTTCCAGGTTTTTTTTTTTAACTTTTGATGTTTGTATTGTTTTCAGTTTTTCAAGTTAAAATGGTAACTTTACTGAATGTCTTTCTTTATCCAAGTATTTATTCTACGTTCTCTTTTTAAAGATAGTTTCCTATATGTAGAATTACTGAATCAAAGGGCTGAATATTTCTAAGTTTCTTATTATATAAAATAAAATTGTCTTTCTTTCATTTGATCAACTAAGTAACCTGTTTGAGTACCTGTAGTACCAGGCACTGGGCTAGGAGATGTACGTACAAAGGTGAATAATATGTAGTTTGTGTCTTTCAGGATCTCTTACTTCAGTGGAGATAATCTCAAAAGTAACCCTTACCGGTGTTGAATTCTGTTTTTAAATTTTACCATGTGTGATAGAGGGAATATGTTTGATTGCTAAAGATAGTTCAGAATTCTTTACTAAAAGTTTATAGAAGGAATTTAAATCATGACATTGAATTATAATTTATTTATAATGAAATACGTAATAATGTGTTTTGCTTAGTGTTGTCCATTAAGTGGGAGTTTATTTGTTAGGTAAGCAGTAGATAAATTGTGATTTTAAGTATGTGTTCATATATGTATACACAGAGATAAAGTGTGTGTGTGTGTATGCATGCGTGTGTGCGTGTGCATGCATGTATGTGTATCTGGTTGGCTTGGCCCTATCAATGCAGACTGTCAGTGGAGGAAAACAGTGTCAAGTCTCATTTTAATTCAGTGTATAAATATACTTTGCATGGCTTCATTTTGCTCTTCAATACAGTTTTGAGTGATTTTGATTATGTTAGAGTAAATTAAAGTGCTTACATTTATTTCTCTTCTTTAAGGATTTATTTTCTTCTTTCCCATGTTTGAAAGAAGCTAAACCTGTTAGGAAGAAACTTACTTCTTATACAACATAAAGTTTAAGTTTCTAATATTCTTAGAAGAATCAGATGGAAACAAATGGAACTCTGATGCAAAGTATGCTTTTTAAACCATATGGCCTGCTTTTGTTAGGAAATCTGAAATTGCACTTTCTGACTTTTTTTTTCCATTTACTTTCCATGCCTCATTTTCTTTGTTTCATTCCAGTAAGACTTAAGGTAAATCTTTTTTTGGGCAGCTTCATTTAATTTCATTCTTAAAATTGAGAAATTCTCTGGAACTCCTGGTTCTTTATACTTTTGCCTCTGTTTCTCTTATTTTTCTTTTTTATTGTTGTCATTCCTTCTTAATATTATTACCCAGAGAAAGGCATGTTTTGAAAGTATATGTAAAGTTGAATGGGGGAGCTGAGTTGGAAGGAGGGAATACAAATTAGAATTAGTCACATTTGGGAAAATGTTATTGGAATGGTTCTTTTTGTTCCTGTATTTTCAAGCACTGACACCATGTCTCCAAGCATGTAATCAGTTCTTTAATATCACTAGAAAAAAATGTATAGATAGATTAAATTAGTTGTTGAAAGGTAAGAAATGTAAATACTACTCCATCCTGATTATACTTTTTTCCCCCTTTCTTAGGTTAAGTGCTTTGTCCTAAAATGGATCAAGATATTCTTATCTTTCTTCTTCGTCATCTTTTTAACTTATTTATTATTTTTTTGGTACGCTGAGGGTTTTGGAAATAGCAATATTAAACTATTACTTATTTTGAAGGAAAATTCTTAGACTGAATTAATGAGTATACTCTTTTAGATCTGACTAAATGTAACCCTTCTGTGTAAAAATGTCTTCAGTAATAAACATAGAATCAAGATTAGGTTTGAAGATGGTGAGGTTTTTGTTTGTTTTGTTTAAAACCATAGCTTTCCAAAATGAAGGGGGTGATGCTAGGATTTAAGATTCTTTCATTTGTAATAAATGAGAACCTGTTCTCACGTTGTTAAAAAAAAAAAAAATCTGGGAATTAGCTTGACCAGCTTAACAATGGTAAGCTTGAATTTAATGTAACATGTACAGATATGTCATTATATTGATAGAGATTTCTGACATGGAGAATTGTAAATTGAAGTGAGGAAACACAGTTGTTAAATTAGTAGAGGAAAAGTCTTTCAAGAATGTCTTGAAATCTGTGGGCATCTTGATTTATTAGATGAACAAACTGAATACATTTGCCATCGTGCAGATTTTCCATGGAATATGTAGTGATATTTTGTGTATTTTGATATGTAGCCCATGTTTCACTTTGACTTCTTTGCCAGCTGAACATGGACACTCTGTAGGAAAGTTTGTATCTTTTGCATGAATATGGTTTTACTTTCCTATTTTAAATTTGGACCTTACCTTTAGTGCAATCCGATATATTGTACTGAGCTTTCCAAAAAAATCTACAGAAATCCATTTAGAATTAATTTATAGTTGTGATTTTAAACTTTTCAAGTTTTACGTATATGGGCATATTCCCATGCATGTGCATATACATACTCATACATGAATGCACACACATTTACAATTTAACTTCTTTTCATAGCATTTGGCAGCCCTAGAGAAGTTCCTCATACTTTTTCTTTCCATGTGCCATTTTAAACTCAGCGATATTGCTGAGGTCTGAAAGGACATATACATTCAGGAAATAACTGTTAAATTTAATTGTGATCAAATACATATTTTATCAACAGGTCAATAAAAGGAGTCATGATTTCCAATGATCATATAAAGAAGCTAAAATTATTTTTTAAAGTGGAATTTGAATTTTTTACAGCATTTTATTCTCATTTCTACCCTGTAGAAGGAAAGGAGATATTATAAAGGAAATGCACATTGTTTTCTACTAGAGGTGCACAAATATCGTAGGTTCTCAAGCCAGAAAACTCTCACTCTGAGATGACTGGGGATGCTTGGAGACATTAGGCGTCACTTTGGGTGCCACAGTGTCAATTGAGGAAGTTTTCTTTGTACTCTTAGTGTCATTTATGGTTGAAAGTAATGGAAATTGAGGTGCTTATTAGCTTCCAAATATTCTCATCTTAATCCTCACTGCTTTTGAAACCATGTTTGTCATCTTCCTTTAATGATGGTTACATTTACTGAATGCATCTTACATGGTGGGCATTATACTATAGGACAGGTGTCCCCTATTCTAATCTTCTAAATTCCTTAAGATCTATGTTACCCCATTTTACAGATGGTAAGACTAAGAAGTAACTCATCCAAGGTCACATAGCTAGTAAGTACTGACCATGCTATCAAGGCAGAAAAACAAAATAACTCAAAATTGCTAAAACAAAAAAAGAAGAAAGGGAGGATTTTTCATTTTAAATTTTTGTTTTTATCCTAAGAGCAAAGTTAAACACAGCTAATAATTTAATGCAAATATGTAATGCATCACAAGCGACCATTCTTAGTTGTACTGAATACTTTTATTCTTTGTTACCCTTATATCTAAGTTAGCTCTTAGTAGATTTTTCCTTATATTAAACATAAAATCTTCCCCTTAAACTAACCACAGTCTTTTGGTTATCATATTGTGTATATTTCAGAAAACAGTAATTATTTTAAGTATCTACCAGCTAATGATCCCTTCGTGTTCAGAAAATTACATGGTTATAATGATATTTTTCTTAATAACAGGATGCCTATTAAAATGAGAAAATGTTTTGGGTGTAAGCCAAAATCACTTAGTTTATTTTCGCATTTTAGAATAATTCAGATTTAAGCACTTACAACAACCTTCCAAACACTTGATTTCTTAATAGACAAGCATTTTTTAGGCAGACCCTTGGCCCCCTTTTTAAAAATGTGTGTATCATTTCTTTTTAGCCTTTACAGTATTTTTAATTCATTGGTTAAACAGTTTAAAGAGTAATCTTGTCATTTACATACACACAGGGACATGTACATTAATGGAAAGAAGGTTTTAAACAGACACACATCCTTTTTAAACAGGCACACAACCTCCACCTTTTAATTAAAGGTTTAGATCATTTCTTTGTAGCCTTCATGATATTTCTAATTTTTTTTTTATTGTTATTAAACAGTTTAAAGAGTAGTTGACTCATTTTCTCACATACAAAGTGACATGCACATTAACTGTGAAGGAAAAATAATTTGGCTTTGTAGGACCTGGGTATTTTATTTTTGTTTTATTTGTTTATTCTGAACTAGCTATAAGTGTTTAAAAACAGAAACATTTGAATTGTGTTTGAGGAATACAAATAGAGATAGTAATAGATTTCCCTCTATGAATCAGCTAAATTAATTGACAGTTGACGGGTGAGTGGCTCTGTATGCAATGAAAACACTGAAATTAGAGTCAGGAGTCATGTGTTCTGCCTCTGGTTTTGACTGTTACTAGTTGAATGCTTTGGGCAAGTCAGCTAAGTCCTTGTGCTTCTAAATATTAAAAAACAAAAAACCAGCTCCCCCCCCCCCAAAAAAAAAAACCACTGTCCTAATAAACCCACTCTGTGTTAGTATTTTATTTTATTATTTTTTATTTTTTTGTCTTTTATTTTTGACTCTAACAGGATTTAAGTTAGAATCAGAATGCTTGAAAATCTCTGAAAATGAGTATTTATGCCTAAATCTTTCATGCAACAATAATTTATTAAATTCCTAAGGGTTCTTTGTGAAGAGCAAAACATTTAAGCTGCTTTTGAAATGCCTGGGGTTCTGAAAAGTCTATTCTAGATTTTCCTGAATATTATGTAATGAAGAGATAGATTTGTTATTACATGTGAAGTGTTCTATATGAAGTCACCCTATACTGCTGCATTGCCTACACAGCAGAGGGGATGTAGAGTCAATGGTAAAGTCTGGCACATGTTGATATTTTTAATAATTTTAATGAAGTAAGTAATTTTTTAAGCAATTTTGGATTCTAAAAGACTATAAAATCACCATAAGCAGTCCCAAAAGGGAAGCTCTCATTCACTCCACCAGCCTCACTGATACTTATGAGATAGACTAGGGACAAGACTAGAGAGAGCTCTAAGGTGCAAACCTGGGGAAGGGAGCAGTTTCTACTTTGGTTATGGCACCAAGTCTGGATTCTTCTCTACAGAGCAAAACCTAAAGATGCTAGGACAAAAAAACCTTCTTTGGGGAAGGGAATAGATAAAAACCACCCCTTGGGGGAGGGGCAGAAATCTATGAGACAAATCACTGGAGGAGGAAAGCCTGATTCTTGATATTCAGGGACAAACAGCCTACCTATAATGGTAGAGCCAATGGCTAAACCAGAACAATAAAGAATGTCTCTATCATCTCACCATTAAAGACCAGCATGCACCAATAAATGTCAAAAGTTTGAGAGTGAGCAAGAACAAGGAGAAAAACCTCTGAGCACAGGCTCTGAGAAAAATCCTCTATCTGTCAGTGGAACAAGAACATTGAAAAAGAAAGCGTCAAACAACCCAGCTGCTACCCTAAGCACAGGGTAATGGTAGATGAATTTTAAGGTGGTAGGTTGGTAAGGTTAACCATAGCCAAATAAAACCCAAACAGCTCAACTCCTGACTAGATTGATTCAGTTCCACACATTAAGGCCTACCAGAAGGGACATGCCCATTCTCAGGCATAAGTACTATTTATCTCAGTTTGCTCTTCCACAAGATGTATAGCTTTTAACCAAAAATTATAAGACAAGAAACAAGAAAAATAACAGTACACTGTTATAAGACAAAGCAGTCAAAAACCAGAGTCAGATATGATTTGGATATTGGAACTGTCAGATGCAGCTTGAAATAACTATAATTAACATATTAAAGGCTCATGTGAAAAAGGTAGACATGTACTAACAAATAGGGAATATCAGCAGAGAGTTTGAAAGTACAAGAAAGAATCAAATGGAAATGATAGTAATGAAAAATATGGTACCAGAGATGAAGAATGCCCTTAATGGGCTCACCAACCAATAGAATTGACAAAATTGAGGAGAGAATCAGTAAATTTGAGGGCACATCACTAAAAATTGCTCATACTGAACCACAAAAGTAAAATACACTGTGGTAGTGGTTTTAGGGGACCCAGGGCATCTCAGAGTTGTGGAGCAATCTCAAATGATCTGATACATGACAGTAGAATCCCAGAAGGAAAAGAGAGAGGTGGGGGCTAGATGGAGACATAGACAGTAAAAATATTTCAAGATCTAATGGCTGTTTTTCAAAGAATAATTAAAGACATCAAAGCACAGCTTCAAGAATCTCAACACTAAATACCTCTATGCTCCCAAAACCAAACACACATAGACACGGAGATATATAATATTCAAACTGCAGAATATGAAAGCTCAATAGAAAATGTTCAAGGCAGCCAGAAGAAAAAGACACATTGGATACAGAGGAACAAAGATAAGAGTTACATCAAGCCTCTCAGATATTATACAAGCCAGAACACCATGGAATGATATTTTTGAAGATGAAAAAATTAAAATGAAACAAAAATATCTTTTAAAACTAAAGGACACATAAAGAGATTAAAACAAAAACAGAGAATTCATTAGCAGGTTACCTGCACTACGATTTGGTACTACACAAAGATTTGTGGAGTGCTGAAAATGGAACAAGTGAAAGTAAATATAAATACTGTTCTTTTTTTTAATGTTTATTATTTATTTTTGAGAGAGAGAGACAGAGTGCAAGCAGGGGAGGGTTAGAGAGAGAGACAGACACAGAATCCGAAGCAGGATCCAGGCTCTGAGCTGTTAGCACAGAGCCCAATGCGGGCAGGACTCGAATCCACAAACTGTGAGATTATTACCTGAGCTGAAGTCAGATGCTCAACTGAGTGAGCCACCAGGCGCCCCTATTGTTCTTTTTAAAAATTGTTTTAGAAGACAATTGACTATCAAAATAAAAAATGATAATCATGTATTGTAAATTTATAGCATATATAAAAATAAAATGTGTGACATTAGCACAAAGGATGGAAGAAAGAATTTGGAATACTGCTGTAAGATTTTTAGATGACTTACGATGTGGTATAATATTACTTGAAGGTACACTGTGACTAAAGATATGTATTTTAAACCCAAGCACAATTACTGAAAAAGTTAGAAGTATAAACAATAAGACAATAGTACATATTAAATGGAATCATAGAAATAATTCAAAAAAAAGGCAGACAAGGAACAAAGAACAAATGGAGAAAGTAGAGAACTGACAAGATGATAGATTTTATTTTATTTTTTTTTTCAACGTTTATTTTATTTATTTTTGAGACAGAGAGAGACAGAGCATGAACGGGGGAGGGGCAGAGAGAGAGGGAGACACAGAATCGGAAACAGGCTCCAGGCTCTGAGCCATCAGCCCAGAGCCTGACGCGGGGCTCGAACTCACGGGCCGCGAGATCGTGACCTGGCTGAAGTCGGACGCTTAACCGACTGCGCCACCCAGGCGCCCCCAAGATGATAGATTTTAATTCAACCATGTTAATAGTTACATGAAATTAATAAAATATAAATGGACTAAATGTGAACAAACAAATTGAAAGAAAGATTATCACATTAGTAAAAAAGCAAAACTCAATTATGTGTATCTACAGGAAAGTCACTTTAAATATAAAGACATGGAAATATTAAAATAATTGGGAAAGATACACAATGAAAACATCAAACAAAAGAAAGCTGGGATAACTGTATTGAAATTAGGTGAAGTAGACTTCAGAACCAGGAATATTACCAATGATAAGGACATTATAAGAATAAAGAGATCAATTCACCATACCTAAAGTTTGTGTATGTAGCTAAAAATAGAACCTCTAAACATATGAGATGAACACTGACAAAACTGAAGAGAGTAATAGACAAATCCACAAATACAGTTGGATATTTCAACACTCCTCTCAGTAATCAGTAGAACAAGTAGACCCAGAAAATTAGTAAGTATATAGAAGACCTTAACAGCATTATTATACAACTTGGCCCTACTAACAGTTGTGGAACATTCCATCCCAAAACAGCTGAATATACATTCTTTTCAAGTACACATGGGATGTTCACCAGGACGTACCATATCCTGGACCAGGAAATTAACAATTTTTTAAAACGTTGAAATCATACAATGAATGCTTACTAGCCATAATGGAATTAAATTAGAAATCATTAACAGAAAAAATATCTGGAAAGTTACCAAATATTTAGACTTGAAACACTATACTTTTAAATAGTTCATGGATCAAAGAGGAAGTCACAAAGGAAATTAGAAAATATTTTGAATAAAAATTTAAAAAATCCAAATTCAAAAGCAGGGATTAGAGAGAAGTCGCTAACTTTAAATGCTTATAGTAGAAAAGAAAAACAGGAGTTACAGAAAAATCTATAGCATTGAATGCATAAAGTAGAAAAGAAAAAACATGGATTCTAGAGAATTGATAGTATTAAATGCTATGATAGAAAAGAAAAGAGGCTTCAAGTCAGTGATTTAAAGTTTTACCTTAAGGTGGTAAAAGGAGCAAATTAAACTGAAACCAAGCAGAAGGAAGAAATGATAAAAGCAGAAATCAATGAAATTCATTATTGTATTAAAGGTCCTTGCCAATGCAATAAGGCAAGAAGAAAGAAAAGGCATATGGATTAGGAAAGAAGAAATAAAAGTGTCTGTATCCATAGTGAGCATGTTTTTTTTATGTAGAAAATTATTTATATAAAAATGTCAACTAGCAAAATATGGGCAGTCTAGATGAGATATTATAACAATATAGAATCATGAAGGTGATAACTACACTGCTGTTATGCAAGAGAGTTCTCTTGGTTATAGGAAATACTGAAGTATTTAGGGGTAAAGGACCAAGTATGTAACTTACCTTAAACCCTCAAATGGTTCAGGAAGAACATTACATAGAGCATAAATGCAGAGGACAAAGCAAATGGGGGGTAGGATGTCATAGGCATACATTTCAGTGTTTCCTGTACTTTCTGCTTTTATAACTCTATAAATGTGAATTAAGAGTTTTTAAAGGGTTTTTTCAAAAATGGCAAAAAAAGAGGGCCATTAAACTTCAAGTCGGAAATTACTTACAGTAAGCAAACATGAGGGATTAGGTAATATCTGCCTGTAGGAAAGAGTATGCTTGCTTACTGCGTGCTATAAAACATGTTTCCCCAAACTGAGTGTTTCTCTCCTGTAACACAGCTCACATGTGTGCAGCCATCCTTCTGGGCCCTCTGTGTTGCCTTGATGTGAGTGGATGCAAACATATAGATGATCATGCTCCTGGCTGTGCTATAAGTAAAGTCCTGTTTCTCTGACCCAGGAGTCTCATGTCTTCTCCCAGGATCAACTTTTTCAATTGAAAGGGTGAAATCAAATCTCAGACCTAATGGTCTAGTGCTGTGAACATTTCCTACTTGTCCCTATTTCTCTTCTTTTTCTCACACTGAATTCTTTGCCAGGAATCCCTTTCCCATTTCACCTGCCCAAACCTTACACATTCTTTCAATGTACACCCTTCAGTTCTGCTTCTAGCTTAGTGATCACTCCCTCCCAGATTCTTTTTTTTTTTTAATTTTTTTCAACGTTTTTATTTATTTTTGGGACAGAGAGAGACAGAGCATGAACGGGGGAGGGGCAGAGAGAGAGGGAGACACAGAATTGGAAACAGGCTCCAGGCTCTGAGCCATCAGCCCAGAGCCCGACGCGGGGCTCGAACCCACGGACCGCGAGATCGTGACCTGGCTGAAGTCGGACGCTTAACCGACTGCGCCACCCAGGCGCCCCGACTCCCTCCCAGATTCTTAGAAGATTTTTGTTTTATTCCACTGCTCAGTCATCTTTCCTTCCCTTTCCTTTTTTACTCCATTTTCTTTTCCCTCTTCATCCATTTTTCTTCTCTTCCCCATTCGCTCCTCTCTTTTTCCTATTGAAATGTAATTGGATTGAATATGACAAACTTCTGATTAGACTATGTGAGAGCAGTTTATTCCTGTATACAGCCAAGTATAGGTTTTTTTAATGTATTTCTTTTTTTTTAAGTTTTTTTTTTTTAATGTTTTATTTATTTTTGAGAGACAGCGTGAACCGGAGGAGGAGAGGGACAGAGAGAGAGGAAGACACAGAATCCAAAGCAGGCACCAGGCTCTGAGCTGTCTGCACAGAGCCCAAGGCAGGGCTCAAACTCACCAGCTGTGAGATCATGACCTGAACCCAAGTCAGACATTCAACTGACTGAGCCACCCAGGCACCCTTATTTATGTATTTCTGATTGACTGGTTCTTATTAAGAGCCACTGAAGTGTTCACAAACATGTTTTTTAAACCCTCATCACAGAGATAGCTTTATTTTAGGTTAGTGTATTGTTTATATAGATTGAAAGTACTAAGTAGGATCATAAAATTTTCAGGGTTCAGAGAGTCCTAGAAATCATTCAGGGAAAAACATGTCATTTTCCTGAAGAGAATAAGGTCATGGTTAGTGAAATTATTGCTTCCCAAGGACTCATATTACTATTCTTATTGCTGCTTCTCACTATGGTTATAAATGATTATAGTTTTTTCATACTGCTTTAAATCAATTTTTTTTATTTCATGTACTGGTTGTATTTATTGGAAGTAGCAATCATAAAATTATCATTTGGATTACCATTAATAAGTTAGGTATTGTAATGTGCATTTTGTGGAAAACTGTTGGACCAGATTCAACGTTTGTGGTATAATTATGTTTGAAAGTTTCCACTCTCAAAATATCTAATTTTAAGAGGATTATACTTCTTGTTATTAGAATCTAGTCTAATAAATTAGTAATAAAATCTTTCTTGTGGACAGTTGGGCAATACATCAAGGTGATTCTACACATTGCATTCCAGAACCAGATTTCCTGTATTTGAATCCCATCCCTGCCACTTGCTAGCACTGTGGCCTTTATATTGGTTATATCGGTTGTATTCATTAACCTCTATGTGCTCTGATTCCTCATTTGCAAAATGGGAATATAGTACCTATCTCATGGGTTACTGGGAGATTAATGAATTCATATATGTAAAGTGCTTAAAGGAGTGCCCAGGACAAAATAAGTGGTACATATTTTAACTAACACTGTTGATTACTAAAAGATGGCTAGTAGGCTGTGATAGTTTCTATTTGTCAGCCTAAGTAAGAGGGTAGTTTATGCAAGCCATCAGCTTCAGAGGGGTTAAATTTCACTCCTCTTTATATTCTGAAGGGGGTTTTTCCCCCCTTAGAGCTTATTCTCGCTAAGGAATTCTTTTCACCAGTGCCTCTGTCACCATTCAGTTTTCTTCTACACATTATTTTTTGTTTTGTATGTGTAACATATTGTGTGTTCTCCGTGTGTGTGTGTGTGTGCCTGTTTTTTAAACCATTTGATGTAATAATTCCATTTTAGTGGCTTTTAAAGAATTCCATGAGTCTGTGTTATGCAAATGAGGATAGGTAAACATTTTAGATGGGTACTTACAGAAGCTATGGCATATAACCTGATACTTGGTTATATATTTCCACTTTATCTAGTTTTAACCAATATTCATATATAATTCTTTCTGGATTATGGTTGGTTAAAGTACTAGACCATATAAATACAAATATGACCATACGTTGCTTTGAAAAAATAAATGATCGCCCAGTAACGTGGTCTAAGTATAATGTTCTCTTTTTTAATTATGTAGTCCTCCTCGCCATCCTCATCACAGCCTCATTCTAGCCACTGCAGAACGAAGGCCTCATCATTGTGTCACCATGCATCCCTGCCCTGGGTCAAACGTAACCATGTAGGCCCTGCAAAGGCTACCAGTCCATCTCTCCGTCTTCGTCGCTGGCGACCCTTCTTACGCCTACCATCTATGGGTCTCCATTCTGTTGTAAGTGTAGTCAATCTTCCATCTCTTCTTCCAGTGACAAGGATAGTCCATTTTTTTTCCCTACACTTCTTCAGTCTTCAAAGTGCTTTTCTCTTGGTTCACTCAACCATTAGCTTTTTCTCCCCCAATAAGATTGCAAGCATACCTCTATGCTTTGCAGTCTAGCTTGACTTTCACCAGTGCCTCGGTGAACATTCATCTTCCCACTCCATATCCCGCCAACATAAGGATGCCTGCCTTTTGATGAGTACTGATTGACGTTCATGATAATGTTTAAGTTCCTGTCAGTTGTTAAAGTGAATATGTATTCTCTTACCCTTCATCTTTATGATTTCATTTAGTTGACTTAGGTCAACAAATGCTATGTACCTTCTGAGTTCTTTGCCATCTCTTTGGTTTTTTTTTTTTTTTTTTTTTTTCATGTTTCTGAGCATGACTATAGTCTCTTGTCATGCTCTGGGGTCACTTTACTTACTCTATCCTTAACCTAATCCTTCCATGGTGTAGGGTGTTTCATCTAAGCTATTTTATTCCCTGAGGTGTCTCAGGTACTTGGTTTAATCTTGATCCAATCTTCCCTGCCTATTCAGTTTCTAAAGATCTTTTCCAAGTAGGAGGTGAAGATTTTCTCCTTGTGAATTGATGTAGGCTTCCCACAAGTTTTATGATTTCTCCTTCTTAGGTTGATAATATTAGCAAACTATTAAAAAGTGCATTCTTTCTTTTAATCTTGCTAATTATCTTAAATGTTGAGGTTGATGGTGGAATTCTAATAATTCTCATAATTGACATCAACTGCAGGGTTAGGCAACTCCAGCTCTATCTTTCTGCTGTTTTAGACTTATATAGCAATGACTTTCATTTGGCAGAGCCTACCTAGAAATGCTACCTCTGAAAGATTTGGTGTATGCCATCCATTTATGAAAAACTTCATGCTTCTGGAAATCATCATGACTTTTGAAGCTAGAGGAAGTCTCATTCCTCATACATTTAATGCTTCAATAAATTGAAAGTTGATGTCAAACATTCTTTCTTCCCCTTTATGTACTCTTTTAGAGCTATGCTCAAACTGTGAAGCAGAGTTTTGACAGTTTTCCTAAAATATGTACATCCCCCAAATATCAGTATGGTCATAAAATAGCCTTTCATTTGTGCTGAGTATCAAGCAACAAACTGGTGTCTATTTCATTTTCCTCATTGGATCACAACATGCATTTGCCATTTTTATTCATTTACCTGTTTAATATTTTTTGCTTCCCTACTGTGCCACACATTGGCATAGTAGGAGATATAAGGTGAATTATAGGACCAGAGTAAAACCCTAATTTTGTAAATTCTAACTTGGGCACAATTGATTCTAAATATTCCTTTGTACTTTTAAAATATTCTGAATATAAATGAACATATCATAAAGTTGGTGTTTCCAGTTTTATATGATTTTATATAAGTTTGATCTTTGCTTTCCATATTAATTCTGTTGCTTTATCGCTTCATAAATATTTTCATAGCATAGCGTGGATTCTGGAACTACCCTGCCTGAGTTTGAAACCAGATTCCATCACTTCCTAGCTGTATAACAGTTTTCTTGAGTACAAATGAGTGTATTACCTGCCTCATAGAGTTTATATGATGATTCATTGGTCAGTACTTTAAGTACATAAACATATACCAGTGCCTGGTATATATTAAGTATCAGATAATTACAAATTAAATTTAAACTATATTTTCTACAATTTGAAATTTATATTTAATATTTAATTTCTAATTGATTTATTATGTGACTTTTTAATTGTTTGAGATAATAATAAGTGTTATAAATTAGGGAACTTTGTAAAAAATAATATATAAAAAATAGGCAAAATATGATCCAATCTATAGTTTCTGGTTTCTTCCTTCTTGGTCATTTTTTGAAATTGAAGACTTTGCCTTTTCTTTTATTGTTCTTGTTTTTAGTGGAATAGTTTTTAAGCATTTGGGATAATTGCAAATTTCAGACTAATGAAGTTGACCAAAGGGAAAGGCTCCTAGTAGGTACTGAGGTTTTGTGGAAGGCTTAGAAATTTCGAGCTTTACTTACCTTTTATAACAATTTGAAGGCTTCTCATACCCTCTTTGGAGTTTTATATTTTTAGTACACACTTTTGGATAAAAGGTGTAATGACTCACAATTATGAGTCACTAGCTTGAGTGATTTCTTTTATTTGTGATAATGGAGTATTAATATTTTTAACATTACGTAATGCTTTTATAGCACTTAACAATTTACAAAGTACTTTCATGCATCTCACTTCAACTTTAAAACAGATAAGAAACCCAGTGCGTACAGGGATTGGGTACATATTCAGGTCTAGAACTCCAGTTGTACTACTTTACCTCTAGAATGGTTGTATGTACTGACAGATTATGAAAAATAGAAGCTATAAGATGTATTATTCTTAAGAGATGGGGTTAAAATAATTTATACTTTTTGAAAATACAATAGTTCTAAACATTTAAAGTACTTGATATCTTGTTGGGAGAATTGTCTTAAAATGAGTAAAGACCACTTTCTAGTTGGATAAAAAATCATTTCTAGTATTTGTTGTTATAGAACTGAATGTATAGTTTGTAGAATTGCTTAGGTGTAGCCTTGAAAAATTGGAATTTTCTTTTGGTCATTAGTAAAACGAGGATATTGGATTGAGTGATCACTAATATTTTTTGATTCTCTGACCAGGAAAATAAGGGAACTCAATATCACTGTCTTTAAATATCTGAAGAAATACCATGTTCAAGAGGGGCTAGACTTTTTCTAACATAATGGAAAATAGTGGGAGACATATATTAGCCTCAGATGAAGGATAACTCCAACAAATGGTCCAAGATGGAATGGACTCCCTCCTAATCCATTCTCATAGAGGCCACTGCAAGACGGGGGTTGAGAGGAGTCTACTATTGGAGCAATAGTAAAAGTAGATAATTCTGATTACTACCAACAGTGGAATTCTTCATTCTAAATTGAAATTAAGAAGAACTAGTTTGCCACATTAATGTTACATTGAGGTTCTCCCATTCATAATTAGGGGGAAATAGTCTCTGAAGAATAATGTGAATTTAGATGAGTCACACTATCTGTAAATGTTTTAGAAGCATTCAGTAAATCCAAAATAATGTTTATTCTATAAATTTCAATTTTTGCATCTGAAAACTTCTTATTAAAACTATTTTAAAATTATAAAATTACCTGAAGGTGAAAAAAAAATTTTGCAGTTCAGATAGTGTTGTGCTACTTACAGGATGTTAATATGAGATGTAATTTGATTTATGCCTCTTTAAAACGTTTGCCTCTAAAATTTGTACTTGCATTTAACAGTGATTGCATTTTCTTTCAGACTATTTAGATTTGATATATAGCTAACACATAGTAGTGTTAAACTGTACAGCTTACTCGGTATCATAGACAGTGCCAGTTAATCATGTATTGACCTTGGGTAATTTATTTAAATTTCTAAGAAATGTAGCAGATATTACTTAATGAAAATTGAATTCAGTGAACTAAAACACACACACACACACACACACAAAACAAGAAACAAGTAGACGTAATTTTAATTTCAAATAGTTTACTAAGAAAGCCGGAGAAAAATCATAGGTTATAGTTAATTGTATTTTAATTTGCTTTTATCTTTTTTTCCCCCTTTACTCTTTTGGGCTATTTTCCTGAATTTATTCATTTTTAAACCTTTTGATCTGTGATGAATAATGAGAGTTATTTTATTCTAAGACTATTTATATTACATTGTTCAAAAACTGAGATTATCAAGTTCAAATCATGAAGGAAATAATTCACTTTCTTGATGTCTTAAAATTTAGCTTGAAAAGTTTCTTTTAACTTTATGCTATTACTTTTTTTAAAAACATTCTTATTTCAAATTTCAAAAATTAGACAAATCAGTTCACGCACTCATGTCATTCAGCAGGTATGCATCGTGCATCCACTAGACACCCAGCTTGTACTAGGTACTGGGCCTTCCAGGGTTGGACAATACTAAAGGTTTTTAGATCTGTTGAGATTAAGAAAGATGTGCTTTAGTCGATGTTTTCCTGGTGGATGTTTTTCAGTGTTTCCACATTGTCATAAATGTGGTCATGTTCATTCTTTGTCCACCATATCAAAGATTAATAAGCCTTGAATTATGTTGGATAAATGTTCTCTCATGCCATTTCATATTTGTATGTGTTTACAATGTACTTGATTGACTACTAACATGTATAATATATATTTTTCCCTCCTATTTCAGGCACCAAGTATAGATGAAAAAGTAGATCTTCATTTTATTGCATTAGTTCATGTAGATGGGCATCTCTATGAATTAGGTAAGATCTATTTAAATTTATTCTGGGGAAGGAAATGATAAATGGGAAAGTATTTATGATTAACAGGATTGTTGACATTTACTGTATTTACTTGAGTTGGCATAAGGACAGTTTTCCATTTAAGATTTTTTACTAGAAAAAAATAATTTTTTTGACGTTTAAGCAACTTAAAATTCAAGAAAGTGTGCATACCACCTTTGCATCTCAAGCAAAGCACAGAAGTAAAAATCATAGAAAACTCCTATAAATCACTTCAGCATTCTTAACTAAATTACTAAGTTAGTTATCATTATCTGGATGAACTATCTTGATCCTGAAACAACTTTTAAAACACCATGTAATATTCATAATGACTAATTTTTGTATTCAGTAATGGGTATTACTAGTTTCAGGCTTTTGTACTATCTCTTTGTGTTGCCTCTGATTTTTTAACTTTACAGGAGTTTGTGTTTTCTGGCAGCCATTCCTTAAGACGTATGTCAAAGTAACTGTGATTAATTATTTGGCATTCTGGCCTATAGCTGCACTTATTTTCTAGAAATTACCTGTAGGTGGACTACTTCAGGGAGTGGTGGAGGAGATCCTCATAGTGTTAATTGATCCATTCAAACATAACACACCTCTTAACGATTCTTTAATAGTTGGTATATAGTACTTATTGTGAGTCCTTCTTGTCTCCGCCATGACACCTTCTTGGGCTAAAAAAAAGACCAAATACAAAAGAGAAGTCTTTTCAATTTCTAGACACCATAATTTTTAGTTATCTTTCTTCTCATTTGCCATCTACATATTAACTTGCAACTTATTTAAAGGTGGAAGAGTTCTGAAAGAACTCCTGTGACTGTAAATGTGGTCCATAAAATTTAGGTAGATTTTATGTTTGGAAAATAGTAACAGAATAATATACTTGATTAAAAAGAATGGCTCTATTAAAGGGGTGAGGAAAGGAAAGAACACAATTGTATAGATACCTGTACCCCTGAGGGTTGTTTACAATAGTAGAGTGTTTTGAGTTAGAATCAAGCTGAAGGGAAGTCATTGTCACGGGAGTGTGTGACAGACCCGCATGGCTGCGTGAAGACAAGCTTTGCTAACTCAGTCTACCAAGTCTGTATAGAGATAAGATGTAGCAGTGATTGGGGATCACATGTCTGGTTGCTGGAAGCTGAGTTTCTACTCTGAAGCTTAAATAATGAAGAATAGCTAGTGGAAATGGAAGTAAAGAGAGTGCTATGACTTACCAGACACATTTTGTTGACTTCAAGAAAGTAGACTTAGGAAAGGCCAGAGAAATAACAACTATGAGCCATAACCAAAACCATGAAAGTGATGATGACTTTCCTAATGAGAGAATTATCATTAGAACGAAAAATAACATCTAAGAAATATTTAGGGAAAAGAAATCTCTGATCATCTCAATAGGAAGGAGTTGACTAAAAAACTCTATTTGGTTAGCTAGCTCTATGAGCTCAAAGGCCAAAAAAGACAGAAGGAAAGATGTGTATCAAAGGGTAAGCTACATATGAAGAATGGTTTTCTTTTGTAGCATGCCAAGATCAGCACAAAAGGATTTTAAAATCGGTTTGAACACCAGAAAAGGAAGAACATCAGAAAAGAAAGGCACAACTACTGAGGTCTTGTTTGGTTAGGTGTTCTTTAGCAAGAAGAATGATCATGGCTAATAGAGAATTAGAGCCCTCTGGGGATTACTTTCTTTAAATGTGTTTAAAGAATTTCAGAGTTCTAAAGAATAGCAGTAATCTTTTAGATGTCATAGAGAAGAGGGATAAGTACAAAACAAATGAAAATGGGCAGTTGCTGATTCACTGCAAGGGAAACTGGCAGCAAAACCCTGTTGAGAATTCCTAATAAATGTAAAAGGAATGTTGAGGGAGAAGACTATGGAGTCAGTGAATAGAAAACAGTGATTAAGAGAACAGCATGTGGTTTTTAAGGAAAAAAAATCATTTTGAAGTAATCTTATTTTTAAAAATTAGGCTATCAGGGACTCCTGGGTGGGTGGCTCAGTCGGTTAAGTGTCCAACTTTGGCTCAGGTCATGACCTCACAGTTCAGGAGCTTGAGCCCCCTGTTAGGCTTTATGCTGACAGCTCAGAGCCTGGAGCCTGCTTCAGATTCTGTTTCTCCGTCTCTCTCTGCCTGTTCCCTGTTCACGCTCTGTCTGTCTCTCAAAAAATAAATAAACATTAAAAAAAATTAAAAATTAAATAAAAATAAGACTATCAGAGTGTAGACATAGTGCAAGTTAATTTCTACACGGTAATTATTCAACAAAGGATAGTGGTCATCTTGAATACTATCATTCTCTACTAAATTGTAAGTTTAGCTGATGAAAGGAATGGAATTATTCATATTTTTCTTATCACATCTTCCTTTTCCATAGGGCTTCATGTCATTCCTGCATATGTAGGGTGAGGAAGAAGTACATATTTTTAAATAGATGTAATTAGTCTTTATGGATACATTAGAATAATGAAGTTTGAAAGTGGATTTAGAACTGATTGAACCAGCAGATTTGAAAACTGTTAACCAGAAAATTATTGTCTACCTAGAGTAACAAGAATACTAGTTGATCATTTAAAACATTTTAACATTTAAAACATTTAAAACATTAAAACATTTTAATTTTGAAATCATATTAATTTTATATAAAAATGTATAGAAATTATATGAGTTCCCATAAACTCTTAGATTTCCCAGATTCAGTTAGTATGTCTGAACTATTTGAAAATAAGGTGCAGACATGGTGCCCCATTATTCTGTAATATTTATGTATTTCTTCAAAACAGATGGATGCTCCCTTACATAACTACAGTGTAACTATCAAAATCAGGAATTAACACTGATCCATATTATCATTGAATTCGCGGATCCTAGTAAAATTTTTCTGATGTTTACAATATCCTCTGTAGGTCCAGAGTCTAGTCAGTCCAGGGTTGTGTGTTGTATTTAGTTGTCATATTTGTCTCCTTTAATCTGGAATGGCTCCTCAATCTATTCTTCTTTTTTTTTTTTTTTTAATTTTTTTTTTCAACGTTTATTTTTTTATTTATTTTTGGGACAGAGAGAGACAGAGCATGAACAGGGGAGGGGCAGAGAGAGAGGGAGACACAGAATCGGAAACAGGCTCCAGGCTCCGAGCCATCAGCCCAGAGCCTGACGCGGGGCTCGAACTCACGGACCGCGAGATCGTGACCTGGCTGAAGTTGGAGGCTTAACCGACTGCGCCACCCAGGCGCCCCTCCTCAATCTATTCTTAACTCTCATGTCTTTCACATTAATTTTTAAGCATATAGGGCAGTTACTTTGATATTATTTTCCAATTTGGGTTGTCTGATAATTTTCTCATAATTTGTACATTTTTAGCACATGTACCGTAGAAGTGGTGCTGTGGAGCATCATTTCAGGAGGCTCATGATGTTGATTTGTCCCATTATTGGTGATGATAACCTTTATCATTTGGTTTAGATGGTATATGCCTGGTTTCTCCACTATAAAGTTAACAAGTATGTTAAATATTAATATGTTAATATGTTATACTTATTAGTTAGGAAGTGATGAATAAATATTCAGGAGATACTTCAAGCCTATGTAAATGTACAGTTTCTCTTTAAGCCTTTATCAGATTTAGCATCCATTGATGATTCTTAACTGAATTATCACTATGATGGTTGCCAAATGGTGATTTGAAAAAAAAATTCCTCCAGCATTAGCAACGTTCCTTTTTTTTCCCTTCATTCATTCAATGTCAGAATGGACTCCTGGGTTCATATTTTACTCAGGAGGTTACAGTCCATTACCATAATTTATTTTCATCCTCAGATTTTCCCAGACTTGGCCTTGAAGGGAACCCTTTCAAGCTGGCTCTTTTGTCCTTTTGATATGTTTCTGTCATTCTTCAAGCACTTTCTACCTATCACGTAGAATAAGATGTTCTAGGCTCATCTTTTATTTTCTGTGCCCCAGCCCTCTCTTCAGTTGCTTTTTCATAGAGCCCTGGTTCTTTTTAGCAGAAAATAGTATTTAGAACCAACATCTGGGCTGTAAGTGTGCTCATTGCTACCAGGCCCTCTCAGCAGACAAAGCTATATTTGTGTGTATTATAAAAATACGCTCACATATGTATATGTACATATGAGTATAGATGTACCCACAATTATATGTTTATATAGTTAAAAGCATTCATTTACATTAATACTTCTAAATCTAATCTAATACCATACAGTTTATTCTAGTGTTCTTCTCCATTACTCTTTGTGTATTTCTTGATTTACCCAATCGTCTTGTACATAAATGAGCTCTTGGCCACCCCAAGCCTAAAACTCAGACCCAGACACACTGCTCCCTGCCCCACCTGGCACGCTGATCCTGGCCCAGACAAAGAGCAACAGCTCTGCAAAGTGGGGAGCTACTTTCTCTCTGATGTTGTGCAAATTCCTGAACTCTGCTCTTGTTCTGCTCAGTCTCCTCATTAAGGCGATTGTGCTCTACTTGGGTTTCCCATTATGGACTTGGCAGGAAGCTACTATTACTCTTGGGCTTTCATACAGGCTACCTATTTTCTAATGTCTAAGAACAACTGTTTCAGCTATTTCGTCCAGTTTTTTAAGTTGTTTCTGGTGGGAGGCCTCGTCTGGTACCAGTTACTCCATCCTGGCTGGAGGTGGAAGTGGCCAAAGTATTATTTCTTCACTCCCCATGAGGAAAAGAATTTACTTCTCCTGTGTCACCCTTGTTCCTTACCCACCCTCCCAATCACAAAATAGATTATTTCCTTTCTCTTCTTCTAGTTCTGTTGTAGTTGTTTGTATTATTGTAACCACAGAAATATTATTCTAAGCTGAGCCATAATTAATGCACTTTTTAAAAAACTTTTTATTTCTCCAGACTTAGTATTTGTCTCATTTTGCCTTTCAGTTTGTTTGGTTAATCTTCCCTCATATTTTTCTTCCAAAGTGGTTTCTATCGGTCCAACTCTTATCATTGTATATGCATATGGATTCAAACATTTTTATTACATTTGGAAGCCAGGAATTATAAAAGGGATTGTGTTTTATGAATTGAACTTGACGTGCCACTTATAAGACATCTGAGATTTAGATTTGGATAGAGTATCAATTAACTTTTGGTTAGGATGAGTTTATATAATACTGGACTTTTTCCTTTTTTCATAGCATTCATGAAGGAGTAGTTTGTTCAAGATGTTTATATTTGTGTTTAATTAATTTTGGTGATCCGTGAAATGACCCTCAGTTGTTTAGACTGCTGCTCTGTACTCCTGCCTTGGTGGTACACAATTATTGGTGGTAATAAAGAAATCTTGTGGTGGCTCCCTTTCATTGGTGTAAGCATGTCAGTCTCACTTAGGAGCCTTCTGATTCAGCTTTTAAAATGAAGCAATACATTTTTCATATTTATGAGAGTAGAAACTAGGATTTTAACTTTTTATTTATTTTTTATTTTTTTATTAAAAAAATTTTTTTTTCAACATTTATTTATTTTTGGGACAGAGAGACAGAGCGTGAACAGGGGAGGGGCAGAGAGAGAGGGAGACACAGAATCGGAAACAGGCTCCAGGCTCTGAGCCATCAGCCCAGAGCCCGACGTGGGGCTCGAACCCACGGACCGCGAGATCGTGACCTGGCTGAAGTCGGACACTTAACCGACTGCGCCACCCAGGCGCCCCTAGGATTTTAACTTTTTAAAAACTGGCTTACTAGTTTTGCTTTTCTTAGGGAAATTAAAACTGTGTATGTTTCTAAATCTTCTGTTTATGAAGCTAATTTAGACTTTCAAACATGGAAGCAAGGTTCTAATAACATTTAATGTAGAAAAATATTGATAGCACATTTGAAATCGTTTTTATAGGATATATCATTTCCATTATCTTTTAACTTTGCCTCCCTGTGGGAGGAGGAAGATGCAAGCTGGAAGTACATTGTCCTGTATAAGCAGCTAAACGTTTAACTGTTTCTTAATTTTCCACAGATGGACGGAAACCATTTCCAATTAACCATGGGGAAACTAGTGATGAAACTTTATTAGAGGTAACAACAAAACTTGTTGGCCACGTTAAGTGTTATTAATGTTCTTGTTATCCTTAAAATACCTCTAAAGATCACTTGTATAACATTTTCTCTGTATTTGGGTGCTTCCATGTCTTTCTTTTTTGAGAAAATCCAAAAAGAAAACTCTGAATTCGTGTTAAAAATCTACAGCAAATGAAGAGGTTTTCAGAGCTCTTTGTGTGAACAAGTATCAAATTTGAAAAAGAACAAGAACAGTATTGAAAGAGGTGCACATCCTATCCCGTATTTCACTGAATCAAAGATACCATCATTTGTGTCTTGATCCTCATTTAGAGATTTTTAAATTGATGAACAAATTGTGTGGCTGATAATCAACAAAATATGTATCTTATAGTTTTGTACTAAGCAAATTAGGCCACCAACCATTCACTCTTCTGGTATGCTTAAAGTTATTTTGCATTGGGAAAAAAGAGGGCTGCAATATAAAATTAGTATGAATTAGGAAAATATGAAACACTTATTTATCATTTAGTAATAAAATGCATGTTTATAAACTGAAAAATTACCCGTTTTTGTCCCTATAGGATGCCATAGAAGTTTGCAAGAAGTTTATGGAACGTGACCCTGATGAATTGAGGTTCAATGCAATTGCTCTATCTGCAGCATAGCTTGTCAGTAATGGAAACACCAAATACTGTATTATTTGCAACAAAAATTAAGTTTCTGCTGCCATACACTAACTGAGAAATTTTGATATTTTCATTAACTTGACTGATTAAACTTTATGTGAATTAAACTTTGACTTAATCTGCGTTTTATTTTTGCCCCACATTACAGCTGCAGTTCTTTTCTTACCTTTCTTTCTTGTGAAAGACTTACCTTGTTTGCGGACTGGCAATAGCTTTCTTATTCTCTTTTTAATTTCGTGGGAGATTTTGTACGGGGACACAGGCACAATTTCCATCTGCGTAGTATGAATATATGTTGTATCATAAATTTTGACATTTATTTAACGACCATTTGTTGCACATCTACTTAGAATGAGCTGGACAGTGTTCTAGGTGCAGAAGTTACAGCAGTGAACACCATCCACAGGTTCCACAGTCATGGGGCTTATGCTCTTGTGAGAAGAGACAAATAACAAACACATCAATAAGAAATATACCAACGATAGGTACTATGCACACAAAGTCGAATTTGTTTTAGAAGATGACTGAGTGGGGACTTTAGATTTTGTAGTCAGGGAAGGCTCCCATGAGGAAGTAACTTTGAAGTTGAGATCGGAACAGCAGAAAAATAGCCAGTCAGAGAAAGGTGAATAATTAATGCAGAGTCCCTGAAGTAGGAAAATCTCACTGTGTTGTAGGGCCAGAAAGAAGGTCCATATGGCCAATGACCAGAGCATAGAAAGTAATGGGGAAATTAGCAAGAGCTGAGGTTAGAGAAGGAGGGGCTTAGTGATACAGGACAACAGAAAAAGGCGTTTGGATTTATTGCAAATGTGACGGTAAGCCTTGGAAGATTTTAAGCAGGAGAATGACCAGATTTGATTTATAATTTTTGAAGATCACTCTGAGTCCTCTGTGAATAATATATTGGGGGGGCTAAGAATGGAGGTAGAGAGGTTTGTGAGGAGATCACTGCAATTAGTTCGGTGACGGTGGTGGCTCGGTCTTAAAAAGAAGTAGTAATTTAGATAGAGGTATGTGTGTGAATTTGATGTGTGTTTTGAAGAAGGAAGGGCTTCAGCTGAGTCCTCAAGGATAGGTGAAAGGCGGAGGAAAGGTGGAAGGGTATTTATAAACCTGGGTCAAAACACAGGGTTGGTGTGATGGCAATGTCCCATATCTTTGGGGGAGGGCATTGGTTACACAGGTGTATGCAATGATCAAATCTGTACTTCACTGCGTATACATTTTACCTCAGGGGAAAAAGATGCAGAGGTGGGTTGGAATGAGCATAGCAGTTAGGAGAAAGACCACATTGGTCTTGAATGAAGTTCTGGACCAATAACTGATTGCCAGTGTGTACACGCGATCCACAGAGTTCACCTAGATTCCTGAGGCAGTGACGAGATCAGTATTTTAGGAAGAGTAATGGGGCAATGGCTTACAGAATGGGTTAGATCTATGTTATCCAAAGTGTGGTTGTATCAGTATTACCTGAGAGCTTGTTAAAAAAGAAGAATTTCAGACCCCAGTCTAGACCTACCAAATCAGAACTTACATTTCCACAAGATCTCTGGGTAATTCAGTTGCATATTAAGTTTGGGAAACGCTGGATTAGAAAAGATAGACTATAATGAGGAGAGTCACTTTGGAAAAATCTTAAGTTCTTTTTGTGGTGAAGAGGGCCTGAATGAAGTGATGGCAATAGGGCTGAAGAAATAATCTGAAACAACTGAGAGTGTTAGCAGATGGTGCCTCTGTCCTGCCAATAACAACCAACCAAGTGTCTCTTTTTTTTACATCAGTTGCATTTTGTACTCACGTCTATCTTGTATATTATCTTAGAATTTTAAGTATTCCTCAATAGTTTTCGCTGAATTTCTCCTAACATAGAATTTATTACTAAAATTTTACATCATTTCTCAAAGATTGCTGTGAGGAGTACTAATTTTTCAGACACTTAATATGCAAGAAGGGTTTGAAGTCAAGTATCGTGAAAATATCGGCTTAAAGTTTTGGTTTTTTTTTAATTACAGTTATATGGGCGGGGGCAACTGCAGAACTCAGAGCTTTTTAAAAAATAATCTGTATTATGGATGTCATTTTATAGACATTTTATGGAGCAACATTTTAGGGCTGGCATTCTTTTGCACACACATTAGGATGCTGGTCCCTTGTGAAACTCTTTTCTCTTAGGTTTATGCCTAGAATTTCAGTCCTACTGTATTAACTACAATACGTGGGTCACTTTCTTAAAATTTAGCACTTGGAGAAGAAATTGATGGTTAATTTTGTGTAGAAACTTCCAGAGAGACACACTAAGGGTGGTCGAGTCATGGGTCACTTCTGGAAATTGTTGTTAATGATTGATATACAAGTGGAACTGAATAGAACTAACACCTTAAATGTTTTTTGCTTGGACTTTCGGGAATTGACGAAACATCACCTTTCAGTGGTTGTAATGGTTTGCTTTCAAGTACTGAAATGGTTTATGATATCCATATTTAACCTCTAATATTCTCCATGTTCATTTGTGACTAAAATAGGGATTTTCTGTATTCCGTGGTGAATCCATTTTAATATGTCTTAAGTGAAAACTATCTTTAATACTGTATAAAAATTGTTTACGCCTGATTTAAATTTAGTTCATTCCATCTTAGATTTGTGTACAGTTCTTATTAGGTAAGCTTGGTATTGGGTTATGTATAACCTATAACTTGCTTGTTTCATTTTGAAAACAATATAAATTTTCAGCTATTGTCTGTGTACTATAATATCTTTCAAAGTAGCATCTATAAGCTTATTCCTGTACTGGAGCTTGTAAAAGAAAACTGCTAAAATTAATATTTTCATCACTTAAAATTTTTTTCTATTTATAGAAATTCATTTCTTTTAGAGAAAGCTTACATATATGTCTATATATATTTGTACCTATATATATTTTTATATATATGCATTATTTGAGAACTAACAAATATATAGATATGTTTGTTCATGCATATATATGTGTAAACACATGCACACATGTTCACACATTCATACTTTGAATAGGCAAATAATGGGTCTAAATTCTCTGTGGATTATTTAAATCCTTGGCTGAAATTAAAGTAAAACCACTCTGAAAACTATATAATCATTGTAGAAGGTTTAGAGCTAATTTAAAGTACACATATAAAGTTTAATAGTTAATGTCTTTATTAACATTCTCTGGTAATGGGGCGCCTGGGTGGCTCAGTTGGTTAAGCATCGAACTTTGGCTCAGGTCATGATCTCAGGGTTTGTGGGTTTGAGCCCCGCATTGGGCTCTGTGCTGATGGCTCAGAGCCTGGACCCTGCTTTGGATTCTTTGTCTCCCTCTCTGCTCCTCCCCCACTCACACTGTGTCTCTCTCAAAAATAAATAAACGTTAGAAAAAAATTTAAAAAAAATTCTCTGGTAAGATCTTAAAACGAGGTTCCTTGTGCTGTCAACAAAATTAATACTAAAATCCAAGTGTGGAATATATTGAGTTTTCAGGTAGCCGAAAGTAAGTTTCGTCATTTCTTTTGATTTCAAAATATGGCCTGCAGAAACTATTGTGATGTAGAAGATCCAGTGTCATGAAGAACATTTGTCTAAGTGCTAGTGGCACTAGCTGATCAGACAAATCCCCATGCCTGGTTTCCTGTATATTTTTACTTGTTTTGCTTTTGAATAAAAGTTATTCTAAATCTTTCTCTTGATTTCTTTGTTTAGGATAGTGGTTCTGAACCTGTCTGTTCCTTCCACCTACTTGATAGGTGAGAGTCCCCAGTATGACATTTCCATAGTCCACACCTAGGTGATACATGGGAAGTTATGTAGACAATAAAGGCCATATATTGTGAGCATTACCTTATTGTGTAACTGTTGGAGTGATGGGAATCCGTGGTTTAGGGCATTAAGTGGACATAACCTATACTAAAAGCTATTTTGCAAAATCAATTATTTAAATGGCTTGGAAAAAGATAACAAAGCCTTCCTACTCTATAAGACAGCTATGAATATAAACTGAATTATTTAGAATAAAAATCCATGTGGTCAAGAATAAATCCCAAAGAATGTGAATGACATATTTTAGTGTCAAAATGTGTCATTCAAAATGTGTCCTTTATCAACATGTAAACATAGTTGGTATTTATTATTTATTTTACAAAGTCATCCATTTATTTGCTCTGCCACCCTATTATAACTACAGTTAGTAATATGTCACCCTTTTATTATATGCTTGGTGTGTTATTACATCCATGATCCTACCCACTCATACACTTTCATATCCTGCTTTATTATTTATAGACTTCCTTATGTTTTCCATTCTATTCATTACTAATTTTCAATGAGTACACAATGTACCATTCATTGGATACCATGGCTATATATGTTTATTGACTATTTCCCTATACCGGGGGTTGGCAAACTTGGCTCTGCATTTGTAAATAAAGTTTTATTGGAACACAGCCAGGCCCATTTACTTACATATTGTCTATGGTTATTTTTGTACTACAGACACCACATTTGAGAAGTTTTAAGAGAGACTATATGGCTTGCAAAGCCTAAAATATTTCCTTTCTGGCCATTTACAGAAAAAGTTTGCTGACCCCTCCCTTAAACTTTTAAGTGGTTTATAATTAGGGCCATTACAACTAATACCACTTAGGATATCTTTGTGCATATAATTTTGTATACTCTAGGCACCATAATTGGGAGGTATTAACAAAAGTGGAATAACTGGGTCTACTTAACAAAGATGTTTCTAAGGCTGACACTGTCCTCACCATCTCTCTAATATTCTTGCCAGGATACAATAAGGGCAGTGGTAAGAATAGAAAGCAAGGCCCCATGCTCTTATAGGCGGCACTATTAATCTACACGTGTATGTACTTTTACAGTCAGAATGAGCATATTTTTACTTTTGATTTAAAGTTAACAGTAATTGCCACAAAAACCAACTGAAAGAAAACTTTTACTTTCTATTGGGGATTTCAATAAGTTATGTTCAATAGGGTATCCTTTTAGAGCTACAGGATACACTGTCCTGCACATGTTTTGGGAGGACAAGATGGAAACAAACTGCTTGAGGCCGTATTTGTATCCTAAACATGAAAGACTTGAAACACATGCAAAAGTTGCAAATTAGACTATATTTAAAAGTGTCCTAAAACCTGTCTGTGAAAAAGTTGCATTGCCTACAGAGAGTTTAACTACCTGTAGTAGAAGATGACGGTATGACAAAAGTTTACATTTCTATTTTCCTTTAGGGCTAAGCAGTAGTAAGAAGTTATTTTTTCTTTATTCTTCCTGGAATACAAAGTCTTTGGAACCAGAAGTTCCTCCTGTCCTTCATCACCGCTAAAGAACTACACGCATTTGATAATAGCATGGACAGTTAATGGGGATGTGACATTGTTCACTGTTCACGACCAAAGTGTGATATTTCATGGTCTGAGTATAATTTAAAAGATGCATTCTTCTAAAAAATTGATTTATTTTAGAAACAAAATACAAGTCCTGAAATATTTCTTCATTTTAATGTTGTAAATATAATTGCTCTTATAGCCACAGTCCAGTATGGCTTGATAATCTAGTACGTATGAAGGATTCAAGATAACAGCATAATTGTACTTACTGATTTTATTTTTAAGAACTTTAGAAAATATTGCTTGTGGGCAACATAAAGACAGAAGGAATATTTAAAAACTGTTTTAGTTTTTACCTTGTTGTCCATTTTCAGGAGACAGGAGCATGGATCTCAGTTGCTAAAAATATTCCAGGGAAGACTTAGTTTTTCAGGGCTAGTAGCCAACTATTTCCAACTAGTTCAGTTGGTTTCCTGACTGTGCATGAAATGCCTAGAGAAAGTTTCATCTTTAGCTAAATTAATAAAACATAGGGTAGACATGCTTAGGCCAATTTATTCATATCCCTCTGATATTACTTGTATAGTTGATAGCTACAGAGTTCAGTGATTTGTTGAGCAACTAAGCTGGTTTTCAAATGGGATCTAGTTGTTCTCAAACTTTTCAGTCTCGGGAGCCCCATTACATTCGTAAAAATTATTGAGGAGCCCAGAGAGAGATTTTATAGCGATGACATCTGTTGATCTACAAATATTAGACATTAAAACACTTTCACAATATTTATTCATTTTAAAATTAAAAATAACCCCATAATGTTAGCATAAAAAATTTTTATGAAAATAACTATTTTGGGGGTGCCTGGGTGGCTCTCTCGGTTAAATATTCGACTTCAGCTCAGGTCATGATGTCAGGGTTCATGGGTTTGAGCCCCACATCGGGCTTCACACTGGTGGAGTGCAGCCTGCTTGGGATTCTCTCTCTCTCTCTCTCTCTCTCTCTCTCTCTGCCCTTCTCCCACACTCTCTCTCAAAATAAAAACACTTAAAAAATAACTATTTTCCTTAAAAAGGTAGGGAGAAGAGTAGCAGTATTTTACATTTTTCCAAAATCTCTTCAACCTCTGACTTATGGAAGACAGTTGAATCCTCTTACCTGATAATGAACGAAAAGTGGAATTGGCAATTTAGAGAGTCAGTTGGTTATCGATGTCAAAGCAATTTCAGAGACAGTCATTTGAGGACAAGAACTGTGTCTCTTGCACAACCAGTTTATCCTCAGAGTCTGGTACAGTGTTTGGCATAGAGTAGAGGGCCAGATGATGTTCGGTGGGTGATTATGCTGCAGCAGGTTGAGACGTGAACAAGAGGCAAGATGTAGATTCGGGGAGTACAGACAGCTCCTTCAAGGCACTTGGTTGAGAAAAGAGAAATGACGCGGGATGCACGGAGACAGCAGAGGACTTTTAAAGGAGTATTTCTGTGTGAGGGTAAACAAGACAAAAAACAGCAGAGAGAAATTGAAAACACAGGTAAGAAAGGGGATGATTGAGGATCTAAGGAGGTGGGAGATAAGAAAATGCATCATCTAGTAGAGCATTTCAAACTTTAGTGAACATACAAGGTGCCAGATCTTGTCAAAATGCAGATTCCAATTCAGCCATTAGGTGTAGGGCCTGAGATTATACGTTTCTAACAAGGACCCAATCTGATGGTCTGAGGACCCACTTTGAGTAGGGAGATTCTAGAACTCAGTTGAAGAGGTAAACCACCTCTGTAGGATTAAACACCTCTTCTATTCAATTTGGAGATCCTGGCTGATGGAACTTTTTTAAAACAGAATTTCCCCCCCTAATGTCCAGTTGGTACTCTTTCTCACTAAATGGATATCTTGTGAGAATTGCTTCACTAGAAAATTTCTAGCCTTGGTGGGTTAGAATCTCCGTATTCTCACAATGCTTGATTGATGACATGATACTGAGGTTATGGCATAAAATACAGTGGTTCTACAAAAAAAATTATCTAAATGTCATTGATTCAGGAACACAACTTAGACTTTTGTGTTAGACATGGTTTGATTCTTGGTTCTTCTGTCTCTGTGTGGTCTTGAGCAAATGAACACATTAGATAAATGACTGATGTGGGTCTTTTGTGAGAATTATAAATCTAGTACATAAAAGCCGGCGCTCAAAAATGATAGCTATTATTATCATAATCACCCCCAAGAGTGCAACAAGCTATACTGAACATAATTTTAAAGTTCGTTTCATGAATCATCAGACTCACCTAATTTTCTAAAGAATTTAAATAAGATGGAATGAATAGATAACATTTCGTTTCCAGGCACAAGGGAACTGTGCATACTTCTTCTGTAACTCAGAAACGGTTTAACTTTAAAAAAAATCTCAAAATAGCTGAAGTTAGCAAACATGCAATTTAGCAAGGACGATTGGAATTTTGGTCTTTCCTGTAATAATACTATACCAGAGCATACTGCTCATTAGGAAAACATTTTTATCTGAATCTTTTACTCTGGAGGGCCAAGAATGCTGTTTTTCTTTTTGACAGCTATGTTTACAGAATCTAAATCACCCTGAGTAATTAATTCAACATTTCAAGTTAGTATTACTGTCCATGCTTCGTTTATAAGCTATTTGAATTTTGATGAATTCCAACATGGTGCTAGAATGACAAAACAAGGTCAGATAAGTTCAATATATATATGGTTGTGACAAAACCTATTTTAATTTTTATTACAACAGCTGTTAAGAAAATTCGGATATTCAATATTTCCACTTTTCACAGTTGGACTTCTTATGCTGAGGACAGACCTCTGAGCACTGGAAATTTGGAGGCAACTGGTCAATGCCTACATCCGGCTACATGTGGGTTGGCTATAACCCATGGAGGGAGTCAGCATCATGGAAGGTAATAGTTCTTTGACTCCTTCTATATTGTTGCTTTGAAAGCTCGAAGGTGTGTCTCCATTTGGCTTTCTTCCAGAACACGTGCAGATGGAAAAAAGGAAGTCAGAAGGAGGTTAGGAAGTAAATACTACAATTGAGATAAAGTTGTCCATTTTGCAGACTATCCCCAGGCATATTCAATCTGAAATTTCATTGTCAGTAGCAAGAATACTGCAAATATTTAGCCCCCTCCTAAAAATTTTATACAATCATTATTGATCTCTTGCACTGGCAGAGTATGTCTGGGTGGTGGAGGATATTAAGGTAGCATAAAGCATGTTGTAGTTTGTAAGGTGCTATCCCATACAAGGTGTTAAGGGCATGCAGAAATGTCAACCAAGCTACTCAAAGCCAGTTTTAGTTTAGATTTGTGGGCCCAGTGTTATTAAGATCCTTCTGGACTTAGCTTTGAAAAGTTTTTCTCCTTTTTCTAAATCTGGTAATTGTCTGTAACTACTACCTTCGTAATTGATGCTCCCACTCTAGCCATGCTTTTAAGAGTTTTAAGAATTATAAGCCCAAAGACTCCTTTCAAAAGAACCAAACTAGAAATGGATACTTAAGGCAGGTGACATGTTGATTTATGGTCACGGTCCTAACCTGACATTAGATCTATTCAACTGATAGGACAATAAACATAGACACTACTAATGTCTGATTCTGAAAAATCTAGTTATGTGGGAGAAGAGTTTATTTTCTCTTCATGGTTTTAGTTGGATATGTCAATTAAAAACAGGTCAAAAACAAATCCTGCTCTTTTGGTTTAGTATACAATAAATTTTTCCCTGGCCACGAGGGCTTAATGAACAAAGCACCTCTTTGGCAAATAATTTTTCTGGCATGAAATAGTACTGTAAATTTATTTTGTTGTACAGATTAAAACAAAAGATTAATTTTACATTGCCAATATATCTTGCAAAGAATTTTTCCTGTCTACAACAAACAGCCCTCTATATTATACACAGCAAAGTTTTAGGCCTTTCTCCCCATATTCTTCTATTTATCTAGATCGTGCCTGGAGGCCTATCTCTGCAAGAATAAAATACAGTCCATTATAATACTTCCTAAAGTAACAAAGCCATATGGCCCTAATCACTACATCTCATTATTCAAAGAACCAGCAGAAGAAGATATATGTGTGTGTAATCTGTGGAGGAGTGTGCATGTGTGTGTATACATGTGTGTGTAGCCTTGATCCATATCAAAGTCTAATTTATTGTCTCGGTAAGCAGAAATGGAGTAGATAATTGTCTTCTTTCTCTGTCCTGAGAAAGCCCCAATGTCATGTTTTTGTTTTTATTTTTTAATTGAGTTATATAGGATTGAAATAGTTTGGCCTGACTGGTCTATTTCTGTCCACAGCAACCAGAGAAATTTATCATAGACTCATGGATGGAGCATTCCTCCAGGGGACTTGGGTGATTTATCTCAGAGGCCACTTGCTTTCATTGCTGATTCTCAGGAGCATTCTAAACTGAGGTCCACCTTCAAGGGAACTCCTTTACCTCATTTCGTATGGAAGCTGCTGCTCCTCCTGCTTCTTCTTCTTTTTTTAATGTTTGTTTGTTTATTTATTTATTTATTTATTTATTTATTTATTTATTTGAGAGAGAGAGACAGAGACAGAGAATCCCAAACAGGCCCCACAGCTGTCAGTGCAGAGCCCAATGTGGGGCTCATACTCACAAACAGTGAGATCATGACCTGAGCTGAAAGCAAGAGTCAGATGCTTAACCAACTGAGCCACTCAGGTGCCCCACTCTATGGAAGCTTCTGATGGAGCTGAGTGCAAGACTGGCCTCTTCTGTGACTATTTCTAATCCTTGAGGGAGCATCAGACCTGTGTCAGCACAGACAGATTTCATGGCCATACTGGAACTCTGAAGAACAGTCAAAGGCTTCTTTTCATTGCTGTTTGTAGTTTCTTTACATCGCATGAAAGTAAGAGTGAGCTTTGTTAGAAATCTGTCATCTTACGACTGAGGCCTGACTAAGTACTAGTGGTAAGCCTAGGAGCCCAACTTGGGTCTCGTTTCCCAAGCCAGTTTATTTTGTGGTTTTTGAATCCTTTCCTTTCCTTTTTTTTTTTTTTAAGTTTATTTATTTTTGAGAGAGAGAGAGAGAGACCGCGCACAAGGGGGGCAGGGGCAGAGAGAGAAGGAGACAAAGAATCCCAAGCAGGCTCCTTGCTGTCAGCACAGAGCCCAACACAGGGCTCCAACTCACAAACTGGCAGATCATGACCTGAGCCAAAGTCCAGAGTCAGACGCTTAAGCCACTCAGCTCCCCAAATCCTTTCGTTTTTGCAGCTAATATATTATCAATACCCAGCCAGTTCTCATACAATAGGGAGAATGAAAGGGTTATTAAAAAATTCTTTCCTATAATTATATAAAATTAAGTTTCCTATAACAGATGAGCTGTTTCTTCTGTGGGTTCAATATCAAAATGTAAACAATGGTTATTACAATTCTAAAGTATTAATAATATAGTAAACACCATGCTTAATTTTTTCCCTCTGGCTTTTTAGCAGAACAATTTGAACAGGTAGTATGGCTGTTGCTCTTTTTTAGTTAATTTTTTCAATGTTTATTTTTGAGAGACAGAGCGTGAGCAGGGGATGGTCAGAGAGAGGGAGACACAGAATCAGAGTCAGGCTCCAGGCTCTGAGCTTTCAGCACAGAGCTCTATGTGGGCTCGAACTCACAGACTGCGAGATCATGACCTGAGCCAAAGTCTGATGCTCAACCAACAGAGCCACCCAGGCACCCCTCTTTTTTTAGTAAACTTAATGAGAGGCCAGGAAAATCTTTTCTACCAAAACATAAAAACACAAAGAAAAAAATAAATGTATTTTAAGGAAATCTGGACTTCACAATTTTTATCTGATGCTAGTTATTAAAGATATCCTTTTAAGGAAAATACAGTTTATTTTACTCATCTTACTGGGCTTCCAGAAGAGAAGTGTAGTAAACACACATTCTCTCCTTTCCCAGAAGCCCCAATAGTTTATTTTAAAGCTAATTCTAGGGTAAGTTCTTTTGATCTCGCTGCTATCACTCAGAGAATTATAGTGTGGTTTTGCAATTCTGCCTAGAATGAGGATGCAGGACCTTAACAACAACAAGAAGTCCTAGATTTTATGTTAAATGATTTGAGTTCAATGATAGGAAACTGTTCTACATGTTAAAACAAACAAACCAAAAACCCCCAACAACTCTCCCCCCCCCCCGCCCCAAACTTCAAGCCCTTAAGATCTTTACAGTAGGAAGAAATAATCAACTGTTCTTCATGTTATGGGCTTGGTCGCATGGACCAAAGTTACCATCTGCATCGACCTCTTGATGAGAGGTCTGTGAACACAGGGGAATATTGATAAGGACCAAGGGCTTCTCATCTGTCTCTTCTCAGTTAACCATCCAGCAGATTCAGAAGACAAGTGTAGGACCCTTGCCTTCATCCATTGGGCAGAGCCCTCATCTCATCCTAAGGCTGCACTGAAAGCCTTCTCAAGGTTTGTCTACATTTTAGGGGGAATGATCATATATGGGTTTACCTTGATTGTCCCCTTCTGGCTCCTGGCACATCTCTATCTCCACCCTGCCTCCCCCCAACTTCCCCCCGCCCACCCCCACCTTATCTTTCTTTCTTTTCTTTCTTTCTTTCTTTCTTTCTTTCTTTCTTTCTTTCTTTCTTTCTTTCTTTCTTTTCTTTCTTTTTCTTTCTTTTTTTTTAATTTTTAAAAAATGTTCATTTATTTTTGAGATGGAGACAGAGCGCGAGTGGGGGAGGAGCAGAGAGAGAGTGAGACACAGAATCTGAAGCAGGCTCCAGGCTCTGAGCTGCCAACACAGCCGGATGCGGGGCTCAAACCCACGAACCGTTTGATCATGATCTGAGCCGAAGTCGGACGCTTAGCTGACTGAGCCACTCAGGCACCCCTGCCTTGTCTTTATTTCTTAACTATTATCTGTTTTTCTTTTTTTTTCTTTAGTTTCCAATTCCAAGTACAGAATCGAACCTACTTGTCTGAATGTCATTCTGTAAGTACTGACATCATAATCTTCTAATTACTAACACTATTGGATATATTTTTGTGGGTAAAGGTGGGATAATTGGGACTTTATCATTATATATGTGTGTACTTTTTATTTACATGAACTTTATTTTTTCCAGTTTTGAGATATAACTGCCATACAACATTACGTAAGTTTAGTGTGCACAACATGATTTGATAGACACATAGTTGTGAAATGATTACAATAAGGTTAACACCTCCATCACCTCACAAAATTAACATTTTTTTCTTTTTATTGTGTTAATAACACTTAAGATTTACTGTTAGTAACTTTCAAGTGTATAATACAGTATTGTTAACTATAGTCCCCATACTGTGCCTTAACATCCTAGAATTTATTCATCTTATACCTGGGGAGTTTGCACCTTTTGACCAAATCTGCTCATTCTATGCCCCACCTCCCCCCGCCCCCCAAGCCCTTGGCAACCACCATTCTTGTCTCTATTTCTATGGGTTTGGTTTCTTTAGACTCCACATGTAGGTAAGAATATACAGTATTTGTCTTTCTCTGTCTGACTTATTTTCCTTAGCATAATACCCTCAAGGTCCATCCATGTTGTCCCAAAAGGCAGGATTTCCTTATTCTTTTTTTTTTTTTATGGCTGAATATTTCATTTTGTATGTGCATGTGTGTGCAAGCGTGTGTTTAGATTTTTCATCTATTGATGGATACTTGGGTTGTTTCCATGACTTGGCTATTGTGAATAATGCTGCAATGAACATGGGGTTGCAGATTTAGTGATTATGTTTCCTTTGGATATATACCCAGAAGTAGAACTGCTGGATCATAGTTTTATTGTTAATTTTCTGAGGAAACTCCATATTTATTTTCACAGTGGCTGCACCAATACCATTTGCCACCACAGCGCACAAGTGCTCCCTTTCCCCCACATCCTTGCCAAGACTTGTTATTTTTTTGTCTTTTTGATACTAGCCGTTCTGACAGGTATAGGGTGACACGTCATTGTGGTTTTGATTTGCATTTCTCTAATGATTAGTGATGAGCATCTTTTCTTGTACCTGTTGGCCATTTGTATATCTTCTTTGGAAAAAATGTCTATTCAGGTCCTCTGGCCATTTTCTTTTCTTTTTTTGTTTTTTAATTTTTTTTTTTTAATGTTTGTTTATTTTTGAGAGACAGAGAGACAGAGCACGAGCCAGGGAAGGAGAGAGAGAGAGGGACAAAGAGAATCTGAAGCAGGCTCCAGGCTCTGAGCTGTCAACACAGATCTGATGCTGGGCTCAAATTCATAAGCCATGTGATCATGACCTGAGCAGAAGTTGGACGCTTAACCGACTGAGCCACCCAGGTGCCCCATCCTCTACCCATTTTCAAGTCATATTTCTTCTTTCTTTCTTTCTTTCTTTCTTTCTTTCTTTCTTTCTTTCATTTTGCCTTTGAATTATATGGATTATATATATATATATATATATATATATATATATATATATATATAAAACTGATATTAACTCCTTATCGGATAGGCGGTTGCAAATATTTTTTCCCATTATGTAGGTTGTCTTCTCATTTTGTTGATTGTTTCCATTGTTGTGCAGGAGCGTTTAATTTGATGTAGAACCACTTCTTTATTTTTGCTTTTGTTGCTTGTGCTTAGTGTCATATCCAAAAAATCATTGCTAATCCTCATGTCAAGGAGTTTTTCTCCTATGTTTTCCTTTGGTAGTTTTATAGTTTCAGGTATCACAATCCATTTCAGGTTAACTTTTGTAAATGGTGAAAAATAGGGGTCCAATTTCATTCTTTTGTGCATGACTATCCAATTTTCCTAACACCATTTATTGAAGAGAATATCCTCTCCAATGAATGTTCTTGATAGGGATTGTACTGAACTCATAGACGGCTTTGGGTACTATGGACATTTTAACAATATTAATTCTTCCAACCCATTAATACGAATATCTTTCCATTTAATTTGTGTCTTTGATTTCCTTCATAAATGTCTTGTAATTTTCAGGGTACAGATCTTTCACCTTCTTTGTTAAATTTATTATTTAAGTATTTTATTTTACTTTTTGAAGATGTTATAAATGTTGTTCTTTATTTCTTTTTCAGATAGTTTGTTGTTAGTATGTAGAAATGCAACTGATTTTTGTATGTTGATTTTGTATTCTGTGGCAATTTTACTGAAATCATTCATTAGTTTTAAGTTTTTTGGTGGAGTCTTTGGAATTTTCTCTATGCAAGACCATATTGTCTGCAAACAGGAACAATTTTCATGTTTTATATAATGGAATGTATTTATATATTTATGAAATATATTGAAATATTTTATAAAATATATTATGTTTTGAAATATATTCATATACATACATTTTTTCCATATATTTTATATATATGTTTATCTACCTTGTAGAGGTGAATCTTCCTGTTAATAAAGATATTCTATAAGCATGAGAAATATACAATCCAGATGTTGGCTATCTTGGAACTCATAAGGGCTAGTACTTTTTGAACCATAACCAACGACAGTATAAATTCAGTTCTTTTATTAGAAGCATTTCCACTGTGCCTGTCTCTTCTCGCAGACCTTTCCAGTCACCAGATCCCTTTCCTTTTAGAGTCTTTGCCCCAGGCACCATTCAGTCCAGTTCTCTCTTGCCCCTTCCCCCATTAGAACACAGAATAGCCTTTTTCCTATGGTTCACGCTATCTCTTCTCTACCCCTACCACTTGTTTCAAGAAACCCGGGCTGGAGTTACACTTCATAGTGCCAAAGCATTAGCTATCAAAGCCAGTCACCTCCTGTATAGCAGTGGTTCTCACCTGAGGTGATCTTGTTCTCAACTGAGGGGACATCTGGCAATCCCTGGAGACATTTTTGGTTGTTGAATTTTCAGGGATGCTCCTAGTACCTAGTGGTTAGAGACTGGCGATGCTGCTAAACATCCTACAATGCACAGGACAATTCCCCATAGTAAAGAATTATCTAGCCCAAGGCATTAATTGTACTTCTGTTTAGAAACCCTGCTGTAAAGAAACTCTTGTATTAGCTGCAGTAATCAGCAGTACTTTCTACTCTGCTCTCAATGTTTTATTTTTTCTGTGCATTAAGAGTGATAGTATATTGGGGCACCTGGGTGGCTCAGTCGGTTAAGTGTCCAACTTCGGCTCAGGTCATGATCTCACTGCTCGTGAGTTTGAGTGCCATGTCGGGCTCTGTGCTGACAGCTCAGAGCCTGGAGCCTGCTTTGGATTCTGTGTCTCCCTCTTTCTCTGCCCCTCCCCTGCTCATGCTCTCTCTCTCTCTCTCTCTCAAAAGGAAATAAACATTAAAAAAAGTGATAGTATATTAATTATATATATGTGTATATATGTATATGTATATGTGTGTGTGTATATCTATATATATGTGTATATATGTATATGTATATGTGTGTGTGTATATCTATATATCTATATATAGATATACACACACACATATACATATACACACCCACACCCACATACATGTCGATCAATAAACAGTTGTTGAACACCAGATGTGTGTCACACACTCCTATTGCTCATGGTTCAATGAGAAAAATAGACAATAGAAATATAATACTTCATGAAAGGGGCAAAGACTACATAAAGAAGAGATAACTAACCTAGCCCAGGATGATCTGCAAAGATGTTTTAAAACTGAGATGCAAGAGACCTGAATTGAGCCTGGTAGAATAAGGAGGAGAAAGCCAGGCAAGGAGAGAGAGAAGCACATTTCCCACAAGGGGAGAAATATGGGTCCAAACAGGTGGTTAGAGATGTGGGCAGGCGCAAATTCTGAAGGATGCCACTTAATGTTCTAGAAATCATCAATGGCCCTTGAAGGCAACTGGGAGTCATTGAAGGAGTAAAGGGAGGTGGGATGTTTTGGTAGTGTGGTAAGATTTACATTTTAGAAAGGTCATATGATTTGTGAAATCTAGCTGAGAGCTAATGAGGGCCAGACCTAAGGTACTGGAAATGGGGATGGAGAAGAGGGGCCAATTGGAGAGATATTTAAGAAATAAATGGAAAGGAGTAGTATTGGGGTAGACATGGGGGTGAGAGACAAGAAGTCCAGCACAGTTCCCAAATTTTAGGCATGGTACTATTTACCAAGTCAGAGAAGGCAGGAGGAAGCTGAAGTTTGTGGGATGAGATAGTCAAAAAAGATATTTGGACGTCTCCTTTCTCGTTTATAAAAGTAACATATATGTCTCTTGCTAAAAAAAAAATTGTAAAAGAGAGAGAAGTACCATATCTTCATTTAAAAATAGCTGGCATTAAAATTTAAGTGGAGTTTTTTTCTAGTTTGTTCTATGTGAGAAAATAAGCATTTTAAAAATATAATCACAAATTAGGGTGCTTTATACATTGCTATTTTACCCACTTCACTATATACCTTTAAACATCCCCCTGTGTCACTGAATAGGCTTTTACATTAAAAAACAAATTTTTTTAACGTTTATTCACTTTTGAGAGACACAGAGAGACACAATGTGAGTGGGGGATAGACAGAGATAGAGGGAGGCACAGAATCCGAAGCAGGCTCCAGGCTCTGAGCTGTCAGCACAGAGCCCGACACGGGGCTCAAACCCACTGACCGTGAGATCATGACTTGAGCTGAAGTCAGACACTTAGTGGACTGAGCCACCCAGGTGCCCTGCCTTTTACATTTTTAAAAAGTTTATTTACTTATTTTGAGAGAGACAGAGACAGCATGAGAGGAGGAGGGGAAGAGAGAGAGAGAGAGAGAGAGAGAGAGAGAGAGAGAGAGAATCCCAAGCAGTTCTGTGCTATCAGCACAGAGCCAGAGGCAGGGCTCGAACTCACAAAGCCGTGAGATCATGGCCTGAGCCAAAACCAAGAGTCCAACGCTCAACCTACTGAGCTATCCAGGTGCCCAAGCCTTTTACATTTTTTTTTAAGTTTATTTTGAGAGAGAGAGAGAGAGAGACAGAGAGACAGAGACAGAGAGACAGAGACAGAGACAGAGACAGCAAGTGTGGTTGGGGCAGAGAGAGAGGGGAGAGAGCGAATTCCAAGCAGGCTCTGCACAGTCAGTGCAGAACCCAATGTGGGGCTTAAACTCACAAACCGTGAGATCATGACCTGAGCCGAAATCAAGAGTTGTACCCTTAACCGACTGAGCCACCCAGGTGCCCCCCGCCTTTTACATTTTTAATGACTGTGTAATATCTCACTGTATGGAAGAAACGTGATTTACTCCACTGTCCCTGTTGTTGTTGGCTTAGATTGTTTTGGGATTTTCATTTTTAATGAATGCTTCTTGCCATCAAAGGTTTAGTCCTCCAGAAATGGCATTAGAAGAGCAGGTATTTATTAGCGATTGACCCCTGTGCAATGAAGAGGAAAGAACAAGGGAGAAGCTGAACTGTGACACTGGCCTCATGTTTATGGGAAGAACCTATCAGAGGTACTCAACTCACTTAGGTGGAGATGACTGAGCTTTTCTAAGTACAGTCACTCAATCACCAGATGAGAGCCACTCTGGGAGGACTATGACCTCAGAAGAGGTCTGCAGCTAAGGCCGACCTCAAGGAGCTGGCAGATGCAGGCTGGCTGCTGACCACAGTCCTCCTCTAAAGGGAGGTTTGGCTAGTGTATCTGTGTCCACCACACATGCTCATTTTGCACATAGATCTTCCTTCATATCCTTAGGATAAATTCCCAGAAGTGAAATTGCTGCAACAGAGCACAGATAGTTAAAAAACTTTTTAATATTTATTGCCCAATTACCTTCCAGAAAGATTGTACCACTTTCTCCCACCAACAGTTCATCGGTAACATATAACACATGACAGTTGTACTGTTTTTAAATAATGAAAGTATCTCCAATTCTCCTGGAAAATGAGTAATATTTTTGATGTTTTATTGTTGTGAATTTAATTGTAAACTCCTCAGGTAGGTTACTTTTCTTTATAGGGCTGATTCAATCTTTCCAGAAGGTTAAAACGCTCACTCTCATGCCTGATAGAAGGCAAAGATTTGGATTTGGGTTTTCTGACTTGCAAATTTGCATCATTAAAGAGACAGAAATGGCTGCTGCCTGAGCTGATTTGAAACCAAATTGGCAATGGGAATACTTGAGCAAATAAATGAAATCCCCATTTATAAGGAAAAAATCCATATTTGACACACTACTGTTAAAGAGACTAATGGGAAATAACCATTATTTACTTAGTGTCCTCCTATGCCAAGCAGTGCCCTAGGCTTTTACATACACCATCCTATTTAATTTTCACAACCTTATTTACTTTGAAGTAGTAATTATCAGCACAATTTTCAGACGAGGAAATTGAAGCTCAGCGTGTCTGGTGACTTGGTAACTTCAGTCATTCATATTCGTGTCTATGTGCTTCTTACCAACCTGGGCTGTTACCCCCATAGCTTTAGGTCAAGTTACAGAGCAGTAGCTTTAAACAGTGTAGTATATGTACATAGTAACTGTAGTAACAATAACTCTTATGAAGCTTGGGGAATGTCTGTCCTTCTCCTGGACTAGAAGTACATAGGAGTCTGTCTAACAAGACAATGCCATTCTTAAAAAAAAAAAAAGCAGGAATTTGAGAAACAAAACAAACAAGCAAAGGGGGAAAGAATGAACGAGAGAGAGGCAAATCAAGAAACAGACTCTTCAATACAGAAAACTGATGGTTATGAGAGGGGAGGGGTGTGTGGGGATGGGTTAAATAGGTGCTGGGGATTAAGGAGGGCACTTGTCCTGATGAGCACAGGGTGATGTATGGAAGTGTTGAAAAACTACATTGTATACCTGAAACTAATATAACATTGTATGTTAACTGGAATTAAAATAAAAACTTAAAAAAATTCAGTAATAAAAAATAAAAAAGCGGGTTGGGGGCATTGAAAGAGGAAGCCATTCTAGGTTAAAAAAAGATGTAACCAAATGCAACGTGTGGTCATTGTTTGGATTCTGTTCTGAGTAAGACAGCTGTAAAAGACATTTTGGGATCAGTGGGGGAATTTGAGTCCGGATTGGGTATAAATTGACACTGGGTAATTGTTAGCTTTGGTTAGAGGTGAAAATGGTAATATGATTTTGTAGACAAGTGTCCTTTAAAAAAAAAGAGATTCATATTGTACTATTTTGGGGTGAAGTATAATAATATCTATCTTTAAGCAGGAAATGAAGGTGATAAGCAAATAAGGCAAAATGCAAACGATTGTTAACTATAGGCGCTAGGTTTTAGCTTTTCATTACACTAGACTCCCTGCTCCTTACTTGTTTACTCTTTATGATGAAAAACGACATCAATCAACCGGAAAAACGAAAGTAAGGGGTTATTTACGGGAGTAAGAACCGATCTTTATCTTCCTCCAAAGGTGACGCCATCAACATGTGGCCTAAACAGGGTTTCAGGAGTTTCAAGCGAGGTCCCAGGGAGACTAGACCAACGAACACATTCCTTTCCGAAGACCTGACTTTCGTGTGAACAGAGACCTCACGTAAGCCTTGAGCCTCCGAGCCTCCAGCCCCGGACCTACCCAGGACCGCTGCGGCCACTGAATAACCTGTCACCCTACCGACCGACGCTCGGGGTAAGCGCGGGAGAAACTCAGGTGGCCACCCGCTCGCATCCTTTGCGACGCGATCCAGGTCCCTTCCACCTCACCCACCTGGAAGCGGGGAGGAGCGGGGCCGGCTTAGTGTGGGGGGAAATGGGCGGCACGCGCTCGGGCCACTACCCCCACCTGCCGCCAGGAGGGCCCGGGCGGCACAAGGGGGCGGAGAACTTGGGGTGGGGAAGGCCGCGCACCTGGCTGCGGGGCTGCGCGCAGCGGGACGGCGGGCTCCGGCCGCAGGTGAGGGCGGCGGGCTGGGCGGCTGCGCGTCGCGGAGGGCCGCGCTCCTCCACCGGGGAAGTTTCTTGGCCCGGAAAGGTGCAATTGTGTGCAGCTATTTCTGGTATGTCAGGCGGGCCGGGCGGCCGAAAGCCGAGGGGGCGCCTCTTACCGGGGCCCCGGGACATGGAAGGCGGCCAGGCGGGCAGAGGCTGGAAGGATGCGGGCGTGGGGGCGCCGTCCCTCGGGGCGGAGCCGCGGTCTGGGCGGGCAGCGCGGGAGCGGGAGCGTGGTCTCGGCCACGGCCTCCTGGCGGCCGGTGGCATCCCCTGGCCCAGACAGTCTGACCACAAAGGCGGCTGCGGCCGGGAGCCCCGGGGAGCCGCAGGGGGGGCGGACGGAAGCGGCGACTCTGCGGCTCGCGGTGGGCGGCGGGGTGGGCTGGGGCGGGGCCATTCCGGGGAGGGCGGCGGCTGCGGCGTTGCGACTTTTGAAGTCCAAACAGTTGCCCGGCTGGTGAGACGCGCCGCCTCTAGTCCCCCGTCCACCTCCCGCGCCCTGTCCGGCTGCCCGGAGCCCCGGGGTTGTTTTCAGGAGTTGAGAGGAAGCCACGTCTTCAGGTTCTCGTGGGTTCGAAACTTTAGCGAACTGCAGAGAGCAACAAAGGGAAAGAGAACCCGGGAGCCTCGCAGCTTGAGCAGAGGCCGGGCGCCGGGGCCAGACGCGCGCGGGACCCCCCGCCCCTCCGTGCACTCACCGCGTCTCTCTCTCTCCCTCTTACCCTAGTCCTGGAAGGGATGGAGGAGGCCGGGGCCGACTGCGCCCTGGCGTTCGCCGAGGCCCAGAGATGGGTGGAGGTGAGTGCCTTTACCATTTTCCGCACGAGTTTGCGGCCTCGAGGCCGCTCCCGCCGATCTGCGCCCCAGCCTCCTCCCGGGACCTGCGCCGGCGCGTGGCAGCTGGTTGGCTTTGCAGTTTGGGGGACTTTGCAAGTCCTGCTTCTCTGATCTTTTAACGTCCAGCTGAGCTTAGTGCTGCGCTCCCCACGACAGCCTCGCTGGCTTCCCCAGAGCTCCTCTGCCAGGGCTCAGTGCAGAGCCGAGCGTTCGCCCTCTTGGGTTCGGGGACCGCGCATCCTTGTGAGCCAGACCACGTCAGCACAGGGGCAGAGTCGACCCCGCGTCCTCCGGAGCGGTTCTTTGCGGTGGTTACAGTGGGGATGCCCGACACTTACCTGCGCAGGGTATTTCGTGTGTGTGGTGTGGGAGGGTGAGTGGAGGAGGTTGGACGCTAAAGTCGCATCCGGAGAGATATTTTCTCGCGCGCGGCATCTGGAGTCAAGGTTTTTACTTATTCAAAGTCGGCGTTGATGAGACTAAGATCTCCTGGGGTCACTCACTGACCCCGGTTGTGCCTTAGGGACAAGATCTTCCATTCCCTTTTCCCCCCGTCGAAATGGAGATGGTCTCTAGGAGGTTTCTTCGTCAACACCTAAGGTTGCACTTATCTGTAAAAAAGTTAACACCAGGACTTGCACCCGCTATTCTGCTGGATGAAAAAGGTGACTTTTTAAATGATGCTAAGGCAGTCTTCAGAACAGATGTGAGCCAGGAACAACCGCTTGTTAGAAAATTGTTGCCTACACCAGCCTTGCAGTTATTTAGGAGTTATAGATGCCACGTGCTGGCTTACTCAAGGTATTTAAAAATGCAGATTAGGTTTAAAGGTTATTCCAGCGGGGGGGGGGGGGGGGGGGGAGGAACCAGCATATTTAGGAATTCCCAAAGCACACAATGTTTAAGAAGAATTAATTTGTCCTTAAGAAAACAAATGTATATATGGGGGGAAAGAAGAGAATAAACTTTCAGTGTTCCATTTCTAACAGTAAATAAAGGAATGTGAAATGTGAGTAGGGGGGTCAAGAAATCAGCTGTTGATGTCCTTTTTTGGACTGAAACTTTGAGCTAGTCTGAAGGTGACTTAGAAGGTTGGGGTGGGGGGAAGGTGTGAGGGGAGGGTATGCAGAGGTTGAGAGAAGAATAAACAGTGTATTTTGAATTGAAATGAGAGTTGGGAAAATTCCAGCAGTGCCGTTGAGAGAAATGACTTCCCTCATTCATAAACTTTGAAAGACCAGGGCATCCAAAGGTAATTTTCCATTAGTAGGATTTGTTCTTCATAATTTTAGAAAAGAAATTAAAGTTGCCTTTTTGGTTTTGAGTGTTAGGGCCGGAGGGAGAGAGAAGGGAAGAACTATGGGGACACTTTTGGTCATACGTGATTCCTATAAGGTGTTTGTATCTGCGTGCTCTGTATTTGCACAGGAAATCTATGAATATGGATGATTTCACACTTTCCTTGTTTAGTATACAGATTTTTGAAGTCTAAAAAATTCCTTGTTTGTTTTAGCTTGCTCATGACGGTGTAGGCTTTCTGTGAGAAATTTGCATCTAACAAACCCTAGGGAAGTGTGTTGCAGTAAAAGATATCATAGTGCAGGGTATACGTGCTCACCTTCCCACTCTCAAACGTCCCCTCTAAACGCGTTTTTTTCATCTTTAGCAGAGAGACCATTTTTTTTTACATTTTTTTTAGTGTTTATTTTTGAGAGAGTGAATGAGAGAGAACGTGCGCGAGTGGAGGAGGGGCAGAGAGAGAGGGAGACACAGAATTGGAAGCCAGCTCCAGGCTCTGAGCTGTCCACACAGAGCCCAACTTGGGGCTCGACTCATAGACCGTGAGATCATGACCTGAGCCGAAGTCGGACGTTTAACCCACTGAGCCACCCAGGCGCCCCAAACCTATTGGTCTTCTTTTCTCCAAAATCATTTCCAATACCACCCATCACTGTTTTGCTTCCTACTACCAACACATTCAAAGAAGGCCTGTCTCTTCAAGTACAAGAGCAGAGCTTACCTTGCCATCAGTAAATAAGGGTCAAACATAAGTAATACATGGTAGGACCCAAAACAATCCCAATAAGCTATATAAGTATAGTCATTTTTGAAATCCATTAAAAAAAACAGGGTATAAAAAAAACCCAACTAAATGAACAAAACTCTAGAAAATAACAAGCTCATAAAAAAGAAACAACCCATAGCTGCTGTCATCTCTGAAATAGGGAACGATCTGCCACTGATAAAAGTAATGAGGACCAGTCTACCTTTTTTTTTTTTTTTTTAATGTTTATTTGCTTTTGAGAGACAGAGACAGACTGCAAGTGGGGGAGGAGCAGAGAGAGAGGGAGACACAGAATCCGAGGCAGACTCCAGGCTCTGAGCTGTCAGCACAGAGCCCGATGCAGGGCTTGAACCCACAGGCTGTGAGATGATGACTGAAGCCGAAGTTGGACACTCAACCGGCTGAGCCACCCAGGCGCCCCAAGAGACAATTTTTCTAAAGGCTTTGCCATATCATTATAATATAGTTAATGAAATTAACATTCAAGTCATTTTTTTTTTCCCCCTCCTGCCACTGGGAGCAAGGCAGTATGCTCATTGAAGATATGTGAACGCTTTACATATTCATGTACACTTTGGGCATGCTCTGGGCATTCAGAGTGACAGCAGTGTGCCTACTGTTAGGTTTACTTTATTTCTCCAGTTAGTGTCCAAATTTGTTTGTCTCCTTAGCTTTGCCTTTACAACTAACTAAAGCACATAGTTTAAAACACTGTTCTTGCCAAAAGAAGCAGAATGGGTGACTCCTTTGTTGCCACAATCGCCTCTGAATTCCGAGAACCCCTAATTTAAAGATAAAATATCGATTCCAAAGTGTATCTTATAACATATTTTGGCAAGTGAAGAAGATTATGGTGTAAGTCTTTCTTTTGCCATGCTAATGTTCTTGCTCCTGCTCCATTTTCTCTACCGTACTTTTCTCGACATATATTGAGACATATGTGGGTTATTCATATATATAAACATATATGTATTATATGGCATACTTTGCTGCCTTTATTCTCAGCTGCAGCTTTGACTAACCCAAGGTTGAGGAACTCCAATAACCTTGTAAAATTTTGAGTGACGGCCAGTGTCCATGTTAGTATGTTCTTTGTCATTTCCATTCTTTTGTGATAGCTAATACATTATTTCCCACAACCAGAGTTAAAGTTTTATTTATTTTATTTTGAGAGGGGAAGGTGAAAGGGTGGGGCAAGGGCCAGTGATTGTTATTCTACCAACTAAAATTTTATGGCTATTTTAAATTGTGCTTAAATGGTTAAGAGTGTATGTATTTTTGGGGGGCTAGCTTAACATTTAAATTTAAAGCAAATGTAGGAATGTGCACTCTTTAATCCAACATAATGATATTGGATTATTATCTGGTTGGAAATGCTGTTTGGAATATTAATAATGTAGCAGAGCTGGTTTATGATTAAACACTGGTTTAAAACCAAATAACATAGTAGTTTAAAGGCAAAGGCAGAGAGGAAGTTTAATTCCGGCAAGGTCATGGAGTAGGTGATGAAGTAGAAAGTGCTGTCCAGACCCTCTAATTTTAAACTTTTTCTGGAGCACCTTCTAATTTTCTACACCTAATAGTTGCCTCTGTCTCTCTGTTTTGGGACATTAAAAAGTCTTTGTAGTGAACAGACAAAATACCAATGAGATTGAAAACTGGATGTATCACTCATTGCATTGGTTGGTGGCCAGTTTCCATTCTCTGGGTTAATGTTGCTCTTTAGGTTGAAGTTTATATACGGTAGTAATTTTCATGGCTGGAGAACAGACTAACTTAATTTACCACCTCCTTGCTTACCTGTGCTTCCTGTTATCTCGGAGTTTGATTCTTTCAGTATCACCATCATCCTGTAGAAGGACCTAAGGATGCCAAGTTGAGCTCATTGCCAGACCTGGCACCAGAATATAACTCCTTCCTCAGTTACGTCCAATTAGTCTGTTTCTCCATGCACCTCCAAATCTTTCTAAGTGGTTTCCCTCTTTCTCTGTAAACTGCATCCTTTCTGCTAATGGTTCCCAACCTGTGATCTGGTTTGAAAGGGTTTGCCTGGGATATACGTGTCCTCAGTGCACACCAGCGTTATCTATGGACTAAATGAAGGTTTCATGGATTTGTACTATTGCTTTGCAAATGTATGTGGAATGATGTAAACATTCACTTGAAAATGTCCCTAAATTCATAGAAGAATTTTTGGTAATTTCGTATAATTTCAAGGAACAGTGTTAAACCTGGACATACTATGATGGTAAAAATTTATTTAAAAATTTAAATGTTGGAGGCACCTGGGTGGCTCAGTCAGTTGGGTGTCCGACTTCGGCTCAGATCATGATTTCACAGTTTGTGAGTTTGAGTCCCGCTTCCGGCTCTGCTGACAGCTCAGAGCCTGGAGTCTGTTTCAGATTCTGTGTGTGTCTGTCTCTCTGCCCCTCCCCCACTCATGCTATTTCTCTCTCTCTCTCAAAAATAAATAAACATTTAAAATTTTTAAAAAAATTTAATTGTTAAGAAGCAATTCTTATACTAGCTGTTGTAGCCAAAATTATTTTTTCAAAATAAAAACCTGATTTTGTTAGTTCCTTCTTTTCTGGGGAGTCATGAATAGATTTCACTTGTTTTTTTCTGATTTTTTATTTTTAAAAAGTGTTTATTTATATTTGAGAGAGCGAGCCAGAGACAGAGATAGAGAATGTACCAGCAGGGGGAGGGGCAGAGAGAGAGGAAAGAGAGAATCCCAAGCAGGCTCCCTGTTGACTTGAGATCATGACCTGAGCTGAAATCAAGAGTCAGATGCTTAACTGGCTGGCCACCCAGGCGCTCCAAGATTTTAAAGTCTATCACCTTCACATCTTCGCAGTGTGAAGCATACCATAACATTTACAGCTGTTTACAATCTCATCTCTGCCTATATATCTATTTTTTTAAGTCTTTTCTCTGTAACTGTTTGCCTATGTGCCAGGTGGCATAGAGATTAAGAGCACTGTTTTGAAAATTTTTTTTAGCATTTATTTAGTTTTGAGAGAGAGAGAGAGCGAGCGCATACGTTGGGGAAGGGCAGAGAGAGAGAGGGAGATACAGAATCTGAAGCAGGCTCCAGGCTTTGAGCTGTCAGTACTGAGCCTGAGGCAGGGCTTGAACTCTTGAACTGCGAGATCGTGACCTGAGCCAAAGTCGGACGCTCAACCGACTGAGCCACCCAGGTGCCCCATAAGAGCACTGTTTTGTACACTACATACCCAGTACTTATTTGTCTTATAATTGGAAATTCATACTTTTTGACCACTTTATCCAATTCCTGATGACTGTGGTTAACACTGCCGTATGGTATATTTGAAAATTGCTAGGAGAATATAGATCCTAAAATTTCTCATCACAAGGAAAAAACTATTTTTGTAACTATATTGTAACTTCCTGTGGCAAGCATTTTACAATATATGTATGTGAAGTCATTATGTGTTACACTTTTTAACTTATACTGAACTCTGTGTCAATTATATCTCAATGAAATTGGAAAAAAAAAAAAAAAGAAAAGAAAAGAAAAGAAAAAGCCCTCACTGGTTTGGGAACAAATCATGGTTCATGTCCTGGTTCTGCTGCTTAATTAAACCCACTAGGTCTCTGTTTTCTTCCTTGACCTCCCATGGTGGCTGTGTTGGTTAAGTGACATACTTACCAAAAAGCAATTATTGTTCCTAATCTTTGCTTGAGTTTGCCCACACACAGGAAGCTGTTTTCTCACCTCTAGGTTATCATGTGTGGAATATGCCTTATTCCTTGTTTAAAAAGGAAGGAGAAGGTAAAAGGAGCCAGTTAGTCTCGTCTTTGTGTGCCTGATACCCATTACTCCTCTTCAGTCCTCTATGCTTGGGCTAAAACTAGCTTTTATGTGGGGCCTTTTCTCAACTACCACACTTGTACTGTACCCATTCCTTCCTCCCCTCTATCCTCATGTAGATCTCTTTTTGCACTCATGCTATAATTCTATCCATTTTTTCCATATTAGATTATAAGCTGAGGGAAGGAACAATATATTTTTTTTTATGTTTATTTTTGAGAGAGATATAGAGTGCGAGTTGGGGGAGGGGCAGAAAGAGGGAGACACAGAGTACGACACAGGGCTTGAACGCACGAACTGCGAGATCATGACCCAAGCCGAAGTCAGTTGCTTACTGACGGAGCCACCCAGGTGCCCCCAGGATAATATCTTTATTTCAGGGATTTGGCATGGTTCCTGGTAAGTGCTTGTTGAATGGAAGTATAATCTGAAGGCTACAGCTTTAACAAAACTTAAAAATAGGGTTTTAAGGACCAGAACTTATTTCTTCTCCCAGCAGAAACTTGCTTCAGGGTCTAAAGCTGAGTTCATTGCTTGCGCAGTTAGTTGCTTGGTCAGGACCAGCTAGCTACAAGATATGCCTTCATCTGAGTAGCCGTGTGTACTTGCCTGTTTACCTCACATTTTCTCTTCTGTTCCAGCCCTGCTCCTGAGTCATGGCACTCTCTTCCTGCCTTCTGATTAATGCTGTCCCTCATGGGGACTTGCATTCAGTCAATGTGTTATCCAGAGATTGCCTATTACGTGCTTACTCTGTACTGGACACTTGCTGGGCTTATTGATTCAAATGCCACCTTCTGAGCCTCTTTCCTGGACCTCCAGACGGAGGCATGCCCCACAAGGAGCAGACATGCAAACACACCCAGCAGCACTGTCAGATAAGTGCTGTAGTAGTAGAAATTTGCACAGTTTGTAGTGATGGCACTGAGGGGGCAGCCTGAGTCAGCCTGGGGAGTCAGGTCAGCTCACAGAGAGGCAGCATTTGCATCAAGCTGCAGTGGGGCTAACACATTTGCCCACTTTGTGACTTTATAACTTGGCGTAAGAGCTTCAAGTTCTCTACAGCACAACTTTTAGACGTTGCTGAGAGTAGTTTATTTTTACTCAGGTAATCTTTACATGCAGAGAAATGCACCGATTTTTAATGTACGGTTGTGGGAATTTTGTCAAATGTTTTTATACCCGTGTACCCAGAAATTTAATCAACTTATAGAACATTTTTGTCACTCAACAAAGTTCCCTTCCGGAAGGGCACTTGAGTCTCTCCCTCTTACAGGCAACCACCTTTTTGATTTCTAACATCTTAGATTTCTTCGTGTAGTTTTGAACAGCCAAGCAATATCATGATTGTCAAGTTGTTCCTTTTTTCTTCATGTAGCATTTTACTATTACTTGAACACACTATCTTTATTTGAAAATAAAAAAAATTCTGTGACAGGAAGGATGGCAAGAGATGAGTGTGTACTCACAAAATCCTCTTGAGAAGGAACTGATTCATACAAATAGAAACCAGGGCAGGGATGCCATTAAAATAGCCTGACCCTAGGAGGTATAAGCACACACATGTCTTGGCGTTTCCTGGGCAACTAGGAGGATTCCAGTATAGTGTTATTCTGGATCTTTTCAACGTACCTGTGTACTGAAAGCTAGAAATATGCCTTGTCTTAACATGAGGGGAAGTGCAAGAACTTGTACCTTTAATAAAATGGAGTGTCCTCAAACTAGTTAGAGAAGTGCACTCACTGGGTCAAGGGAAATGAATGATTTCTTGGCTCTTGACACCTCACCAAGTTACCCTGTGAAAGCTTTGTGCTAGTTTGCAACCATGAGTGGAGGTTTATACATTCTGGTATATATAAATGACTATATTAATGCTCTCCAAATTCTGGCCAGAATTGGAAATTGTCATTTGTGTTTTTTCTCTAAATGGATGAAACATGCATGATGTTCTCCCTCTTCTCAGATCCCTGGTGATGCTAAACATTTATGTAACAGATAATACATTGGGTTTCCTCCAATGAGAAAGGATGGCCCTGGAACACGGAGGGTTCTGGCTCCTCTGCATGCAGTCACAAAAGGCTCAGAGGGCCCCTGGCCTGCTAAAGCACATCTCCAAGGTCATGGGCATGGTGGGGGTCCTTAAGGAAGTGCCTCCTGAGTTGTCTTGGGTTTTTTTTTGGGCTGTTTGGAGATAGACGCTTTGAATTCTCAACAAAATTATGAAGAATGGAATGTTTGTCCATTTTGAGGAGTGGAGCACCTCGATATTCCTTCAGCCCTTGATAAAACACAGGAATCCTCTCTTAGGCTGAGAGGAATAACGCCCCAAGTGTGTGGCAGGGAGCGTGTTGCTTCATCTGGTTCATTTGGGTCTCGTTCTGTGTAGGGCTCTAGCAGGCTCCCTCTCTGGATGCCAAGAGTGCTTTGGCTAGTAAGGGACTCCTGTGGAGACAACTGGCTCCTTTTACCTCCTCCTTCACTTTTAAACTGCTGGCGAACATAACGGCATTTGAGTTAAAAGTACTAGTTTTGAGAATGTTAGTTAAGAAAAACAAAGCAACATTAATAACTTTTGTCCAACCTTTTTAGTTTGGAGAAAATGGATGTTGTGGGAAGACAATCTCATGTATTACCATCTGTAGACTGAGTTGTTTCTATTGTTCTGTAGCCTATAATTCCTGGCAGAAAGTTCTCAAATGCTTGTTGAAGGAATGACTGTTTTGTGTCCTGTCAAAAGATTGGCTTATTTACTTAATGCTTGCAGATCTCCTTAAAACTGTTAACTGTCAAAGAGTATATTACAGCTTGAGGAGAGTGATAAAATATGTGCACTTCTACTTAGTCTTCAGTTTCGGAAGGTAATTATTGGGTGTGTGTGTGTGTTTTCTTAAAACATTTCTGATGTACTCAAAGCTCTTAATAAGGAAAAGAGTTGTCATCTGTGCACGACTTTGGGAACAGAGATTTAATACACTCAATCTGCCACTTTTCTCTAAGTAGACGGGCATTAGCAAATTCTACAGATGAATCATGACACAGTCCCATAAACAGTCTTTCCAAAGATTTTAATATCCTCCCTGATAGGGTCCTCGAAGACCGGTTCTCATTTCTGTGTAGAGGAGGATCAGTTTGGTGCTTGCGTGCATTAGATGATGGTGCACAGACATTATGTCTGTCTTTAAGTACAGTGGGGATTGTCATAAGGACAGAGGTTAGAAAAATTCTATGTGGGTTCAAAGGGCAATACTAGTAATAACTGTTCGGGTACAGTGAGACCTTAGTATCAAGTATTTTGAAGATGTTTCTATAAACAAAGGGCTGTCCTATGCCAGAATAGGCTGACTTGAATAGGCTGTGAAGGTTTTACACGAGAAGGTGAGTAACTGACAATTAAAGCAACTAGTACTTCCTTCTACATGTGCAAGACATGGGGCAAGTGTATTGTCCCTGCATACCTTAATAATGAAGGACTGTTAGGACCAGGGGTGTTCTCTCCAATGAGGAAAAAAGAGGACTGAGAAGTCAAATAATTTTCTCAGGAAACACTGAAACTACTAAGTGGTGGTTGGGGACTTGAACCCAGGCAATTTGACTCCACAGCCTGCCCTCTTAATCACTACACTCTTCTGTCTCAGAGAAACACTGGTCAGACAGTGCTCATTCTATCTGAAGCTGTAAGATAAACTATTTTCTGTTTATGGTAAGTCCTTCACACTAGAACGTAGCTTCTGTCTTGTGATGTTGGTGCCTGGAAAGCACATGGTGATCAAATATTTTATAAACTATAGAATTGCTGATAGACATTCCTGAACAATTGCACACTTTAGATTTATGTGTTCTGCTATATCTAAGTGACCAGATTAATGCTCAGTAAACCATTTAAAGTGTTGTAAAAGGGAAGCATTTTTATATGATGACATTGAATTTACTTTGAGCTACAACAGGAGATAAATTATATCTATTAGGTTCTTCTATAAGACTGTTTACAAAAAGTATCAATTTCTTTGTTTTCTTAATATTTATTTATTTTGAGAGAGAAAGCAAGAAAGGGAACATGTGTGTGAATGCATACAAGCCGGGGAGGGACAGAGAGAGAGAGAGAGAGAGAGAGAGAGAGAGAGAGAGAGAGGAAGAGAGGGAATCCTAAGCAGGCTCCTCACTGTCAGCACAGAGCCTGACATGGAGCTCAGTCTCATGATCCATGAGATCGTGACCTGAACTGAAATCGAGTCGGACACTTAACCAACTGAGCCACTCAGGCACCCCCAAAAGTATCAATTTCTTATTGACCTACATTTCAGTAGTCCATGGCATACTAGAAATTTCTTGTAGTACTAGAAATTCAGTACTAGTAAGTACTGGAAAAAAGACCACGATGAAAGATTTTTTCTTCTTGACAAGGTTGAAATTTGATCTAGATGTCTGAGCTGGGAAGGAGAGATCTTGTTTTGTTATACCACAATTTCATAATATTCAAGGAAGGACACTCATTGCCTTCCTTATTATAAACTTTGATTCTGGAATTCTTTCTTACTAGAGTTTAAAGTCTTTCATTCTACCACAGGAAGGAGAAAATAAGCAAACATTTTGCCTTCTTGAGTGGTATGCAATCAATTTGGAACTTACTTTAGTGTCCGAAGAAAGTATTGTCAATCTATCAAAAGCATTAGACACAGACACATCTTCCTTCTTGAAACATTTCCTTCAACTCTTCTCTGGATTTTTCTCCCATTTTACTTGATGTTTCTGATTTTCCTTTGCTTAATCCTCCTGATTACTTGATCAGTAAGTATTAGAGTATCCCTGGGTTCATCTTCCCATGCCTTCTCTGTCTATAATTCTTCCCTAGCAGATATTATCAAATCCATAGCTTTATATACCTTCTATATGCTGATGACTTCGTTTTTGTATTCCTGGCACTGACAGTGTCTCCCTTTTCCTCTCTCCCTGCCCTATGTGTGTGACACACATACATGTATACACACATACACTGAAGATTTCCAATTGTAGATCAAGTAGGCACATCCCACTTTGTTCCAAAAAAAACCTCTGAGTTTCTCCCCCTTCCTATCACCTGCCTACTCATCTCTCCCAGTGTTTCCCATCTTTGTACATGGCACCACTCTCAACCCATTTGCTTAGGTCCCCAGCTTTGAGTCATTATTGACTCTTGGTTGTTGTTGTTGTTTTTTCACACTCCACATCTCGTCTATAAAGAGATTCAATTGGCTGTATCTTCAAATATATCCAGAATCTGACCACTTCTTACCATAGCCACCATCCTCCCTGCTTCAAATATAATAGCCAGATTCCTCTTTAAAAGTGTAAGCTAGAAATAAGACATACAAATGGCCAACAGACTCATGAAAAGATGCTTAGCATCACTATTCATCAGGGAGATGCAAATCAAAACTGCACTGAGATATCACCTTATACCAGTCAAAATGGCTAGACCCCAAAAGACAAGAAATAATAAGTGTGGTTGAGGATATGGAGAAAAAGGAACCCTCATGCACTGTTTCTGGGAATGCAAATTGGTGCAGCCACTGTGGAAAACAAAATGGAGCTTCCTCAAAAAATTAAAAATAGAATTATCATATGATCCAGTAATACCACTACTAGGTATTTAGCCAAGGAAAACAAAAACTCTGATTTGAAAAGATGTATGCAGCCCTATGTTTATTGTAGCCTTATTTACAATAGCCAAACTGTGGAAGCAACCCACATGTCCACCAGTAGATGAATTAATAAAGAAGATATGGCATACATACAATGGAATATTATACAGCCATAAAAAGAATGAAATCTTGTCATTTGTAACAACATGGATGGACCTAGAAGGTATAATGTTAAGTGAAACAAATCAGAGAAAGACATATACTATATGATTTCACTCATACAGAATTTAAGAAATAAAATGACCAAACTTAAAGACAAACAAAACAAAACCCGACTGTTAAATACAGAGAACAGACTGGGTATGCCACGGGGGAGGTGGATGGGGGAAATGGGTGAAATAGGTGAAGGGAACCAAAAGTACACTTACTGTGATGAACACTGAGTAATGCAAAGAATTGTTGAATCATTATATTGTACCCCTGAAGCTAATATAACACTGCACGTTAATTATACTTCAATAAAAAAAAGTAAACCAGAGATCGCATTTCCAACTCTTCCATCTCCTCCCCCCACAATGGCTATCTATTATATTTTGAATAAAATCTGCATTTTTGTTTAAAAAACTTTTTTTTTAATAAAATAGTCCCACTTGCCCATGTCATCTGCTGTCGCTGTGTGTCTTCCCATGCTCTAGTCATACTGACCTCCTGCTATTCCTCAGATGTGCAGAGGTTTTTTATTTTAGGGCCTTGGTGTTGCTGTTCCTCCTGCGTGAGTACATTTCTTTCACTTATTCAGGTCTCAGCTCAAATGATACCTCCTCCTCCCTTTCCTCCCCTTCCTCTCTGTAGAATAACAATCTCTTGTCAGTCCACACTCAAATTTTGTAGCACTTATCGTTTGCTTTCATAGGCTATATTTTTTTTGGATTGGCTGTAACCGTCACTAGAATCTGTAAGTGCCTTATGTGCAAAGGTGTACCTTGTTTTCAAGCCTTAAATAGTGCCAGGTATTTGCTAGATGCCAGTAAATGTTTGTTGGATAAATAAATGGACGAATCAACAAATGTCTTACCTGACACGTTGTTAATCCTGTGACTTGACTGACTCTGGCTGTGCTTCACTGAATGAAACAAGCTGTTTTGTTCTGTTAAGTTTTTTGTTTGTTTGCTTTTCTTAAACTTCGGTTCCATATTGAGTAAGTTCAAAGCAAGTTTTTAAAAAAGCAGGTTTGAAGCATGGGAAATTGACCTTGTTCAACCAATGGTAAAGATGCCTAAATGCAAATAAGTATCATAAGATAAAACAGAACATTTGAAAGTGAGCTGCCTTAGCTGAATATCCTGGACTGGGGACAGTACTTTACCAGGCAACTTTGGGGCATTTGTCATGAAAAAAATCTCACAACTCACCGAATAGTATCCTCCAGCTTGAGTAGGAACCCAGAGACTAATTTGAGACAATGAAGCATAACACAACTTTACCCTTTTAGAAATAAATGAAAATAATTCAAAGAATTTGAGAATAGGAATGTTTTTTCTCTGCCCCACTCAAACACCAGAGGCCTACCTCATGCTTCCAAAATGCTGTAATTTTGTGTGTTTTTTTTTTGTTTTTGTTTTTTTCTGGGTTTTTTTTTAGGAATCATTCTGAAATGGCACATAAAACTGAGGAGTGGAAGTTTTCTAAAGAGCTTTTTTTCAGAAATGAGGGAAAAAGGAAGCTGAAACTAATTGTCTGTTTTGATGCAAACTGACTTTTTCTTAACGTGTTTTTTAAAAAAAAACATTATTCCTCCTAGGTGTCATATGAATTATGAGATATTGTTCTTTTTATAAATATAATTTCCTGGGGGGGCACCTGGGTGGCTTAGTCAGTTAACTGTCCGACTTTTGATCTCAGGGTTGTGAGTTCAAGCCCTGCATTGGGCTCCGTTCTGGGTATGAAGCCTACGTTAAAAAAATAAAAATAAATTAAAAATTTATAAATATAACTTTTTAACAGATGAGAAAAGATTAAAGAAGTGAAGTTGCTTTCCCAGCACCATGCAGCTGATACTGATAGAACCAGTATTTGAAGTTAGATTTTTTTTCTAACAGAAAAACTCAAGCTGAACTGCTTCATTCACTTTCCTCTGTTTCCTTCTGTTATAGTTGTATGTGCGGTTTTGGCACGTATATACCCTTTTGTGCTATTAGCTATTCCATAGATAGTCCATGTGTGTGCCTCTGTCTTTCTCTCTCTCTCTCTCTCTCTTTTTTTTGTATTTCAAGATTGGAGCTAAGTTAAAAAGCATAGGAAAGTTCTCAGACTTAGTATAAAATGTGTAAATTCACAGTAAGATGTGAACAACTTCCTGCTGTTGGAATGTGATGGGTTTAGAGGCAGGGTGTGTGTGGAGAGGGGGGAATGGTGAGGGTACGTGCTATCGTGGTTCTTTCCGGGGCTTGCCCTGACAAGGAGGAGATAAGCCCAAGAACAGCATGGGAATAAATGTGACCATGTTAGACAGCAAATCTGCAGGGATTTTGAGGATAGGAAAAGCATTTGGAAGCTAATAGAGAAAGTCCTTCTTGAGCTTGACCAGGAAGATGGCCAGGGTCCATTGGATTGCCCTGTTGGTAGGGCAATGAAACTAGTAGTCCACTGGTTGTGGAAGGTGCTTATCTGAAGGTAGTGAGAATTACAAGGCCAATTTGTGGATACAGACTTTGAATTTTTTCTTGAAATGCTCTATCAGGTGATGGTGGAATTCTGGGGACAGAATGGGTCAGTGGAGGGGAAAGACCATATCACAGAGAGCGTCAAGGACTGGGCCTTAGGATATGTCTTCTCTTAAGTGGAAAGGAAGCGGAAGGGGAGGTCATGTTCAAAAAGCTAGGCAGAAAACCAGGAATGTGTCAGAAATCTCAAGGAAACATTGTTTTCCTGAAAGAAAGGAAGAGGAGTATCAACAGTGCTCTGGATTAGAAGAAGTGATCGTGGGAAAAGAAAGTGGGAACAAAGGCCATTGCATCTGACAAGAGAGTAGTTAGTCTCTCACTTGTTGAGAGTATAGCTGGACAGTGTTAGTGTGGGAACCACATGAAGCTTCAGAAAATCCTTCTGGAAAGTCTTAATGTAGGGGCAAGAGTGCCATGAGAGAAGAGGGAGGAAGAGCTACCAAGAAACCAACATTGTGTCAAACAAGCTATTAACTTGTGTTCGCAAAACCGTCCCCTAAGCGCAGTTGGTATCACTGTATCTGTCAGAGGTACAAAGCCTTCGTACTTAGGGGAAGTATGTTGTCGGACAACGGGTCTGAAGGAATCATTGCGGTCTGCTATATAAAGTACTCTTACTGTGTTGAACATCATCAGGAATTCACTTTAGTCTTCTGAATTTAGTTTCCTCTTCCATAAACTGGGAAAAATGTCTCTCCTGTCCCCAGGGATTTTAGCTGACAATAATTTGGGGAAGATATTTTGTTTCAAATGTTCAGAAAAAAAGTATCTTCATAGTTTCGATTTAGCGACCCTAAGAAAATTAAAATCATGTTAATCTGAAAACAGAAGGTGATCAGGAGATAAAGCATTTCTCTTAAATATACACACAAAATAGTTATCATGCAGATGAACGTTTTCGGAATGCTGTGTCTTTGTTTCTTCTCTTTGGTCCAGCATGGCGTAGTGGCAAGAGTGGCAGGGTTTGGGGCAATACTGACTAGGTTTATCTGGCATATAGCAGCTGCTGCAGTAAAATGTGTGACCGTGGACAGAATATAAAGCTTCTCTAAACCCAAATTCCCAGAACTATAAAATGAGGATTGCAAGGTGGTGATGGGTTTAGAAGAAAAGATGTGGAATATGTGTAGGCACTCAACATGTGGTAGGTGTCCTTATTATTATTATTATTATTATTATTATTATTATTATTATACTTGACTCTGTATATAATCCGAAATGAGGACCAATTGATGACTTTTTTTTTTTGCCTTTCCTAGAATGGCTTATTTTTTTATTATTTTTTATGTTTTAATGTTTATTTATTTTTGAGAGAGACAGAGACAGAGTGTGAGCAGCCGGGGGGCAGAGAGAGAGGGAGACACAGAATCTGAAACAGGCTTCTGGCTCTGAGCTGACAGCACAGAGCCCCACGTGGGGCTGAGCCCTCGAACCAGGAGATCATGACCTGAGCCGAAGTCAGACACTTAACCGACTGAGCCACCCAGGAACCCCTAGAATGGCTTATTTTTAAGGGTGTGTGTGTGTGTGTGTGTGTGTGTGTGTGTGTGTGTGTGTGTGTGTATCCATCCCAAAATGCACTTAGATAACTTGATGTTTTTCCTAACCTCTGATTTGTGAATATGGGTTTTTATTGAGCCCTTTTTATATTGTTCTTAAGCTGCGATAATGCTTTATGAGAACTTGAGGTTGGAATGAACAAATGCCTTAAGAGTAATGAATTCTGTTTCTTTATGGTACTTCTGTCATTGTCTTCTCTCTGGGGATCCACATGTGCATGTGAGCCATTTTAGCACCTCTTTGCTATTAATTCTGTCAGTGGACTAATAAATCTAAGACTAGTCAACTTGCCTGAGACTTTTCAAGTTGGAGAATTCCATATTTATTGCTCTGTTGAAAACACTGCCATATGTTCTTATACTCCCTGCTTCCTTCCACTTAGCTCCTGTCTGTTTGAAGTTCAAGATTAGACTCTAGGGTATGTAGATTCCATGCATTAAGCTGCTTCTTCTCATATGTATTGTACATAAATTGTTTTTTCAAGTCTCCATACATTTCTGTTATCTCAATTGTTCTTAATGCTTTACTTTTTCATGTTTTGTGTGTGTGTGTGTGTGTGTCTTTGAGTCATCTTATTAATTTAGTTTTCCTGCTGTATTCCATTTGGAAGATGCACTTGTGAGATCTTTCCAAGGACATTTTATGATGTCTTACTAAAAATGAGCCTAATGAGCTATTTTGGTGAAGAGAAGCTTTTATAGTTTCCATGAAGAAAGGAAATACAGTTTTAGGTGTTTTATTCAAAGGATAAAGTTTATACTGCCTGTTTTTAAGCCAATTTGCAAACATTTTTAGACGTGGAAAATTTAAGTCCTAAAAGGTATAGCTTGCCAAATAGCTGATATTTTTGAAATTTGGCCTCCGATCTGGTAAAAGAATGTGGTTGACAGTCACACTGCAATTTACAGTAATCCTTTTTGTGTAAGGAAATGAATCTACTTTGGCTTAATAAATTCCAGATGAGTTTCTGGCTCCTTGATTATTACCAAATCATTTAAAATTCAGGTTTCATTTTTCACTCTAGTTAACAGCAACCCTCTCTGTCCTCATCATGGCCAATGTGATGTTAAAATCCTTCGCAGAACTGAAATAATTTGGGGGATAATTGCATTTTGGGGTGAGTTAATTTGGGACACAAGTTTATGATGTGGCCAGCGGCTCTGCATTTGGCATGACCTGGGACTAAAAAGTGTCAAGCATCTGTGCTTGTGGCTAGTCTAGGCCATGAGGAGATCAAGGTGAAGACCCATAAGGAAATTCTGCTAGTGGCACAAAGGAGAACTTTCTTGGAGTCCCAGCTAAATATTTCTAGTTACTTTTCATTGGTCACCATTATCTGCAAGGGAGTCTGGAAAATGTTTCTAGCTGGACATCTCACTGTCTCCAATAATATGGGGTTTCTGTTACTAAGGAAGAACAGGTTGACAATGTTGGGTTGACACTAAAGTCCTGCTACAGATATTTGCCAATGGTTCCTTTCATGTACCATTTTGCTTTATTATGGCAATCCAGTGATTGGAGAGAGAGGGAGACACAGAATCCAAAGCAGGCTCCAGGCTCTGAGCTGTCAGCACAGAGCCCGACGTGGGGCTGAGCCCTCGAACCATGAGATCATGACCTGAGCTGAAGTCTGACGCTTAACCCACTGAGCCACCCAGGCACCCCCAGGTTCTTTTTTTAGTTAATAAAACTGTAATCTTTTATGTTTTCCCAGTGTTGAGATATAATTGACCTATAACTTTATTAGTTGAAAATGTATAAAATAATATGTGTATATATTGTAACATGATGACTACAGTGTTTAGTTAACATCCATCACCTCACATAATTACAAACCTTTTCTTTTTGTGTTGAGAACTTTCAAGATATATTCTCTTAAGCTTTCAAATATCCAATACATTATTATGCTAACGATAGTTATTAACTACAGTCATCATGCTGTATACATTATGCCTCAAGCTTCTTAAGAACAGGTGCCAACCACCCAGGACAGTGCCTGAAGCTTGGATGATGGCTCAATAGAAATTTCCTGAAAGAAAAATGTTGAATGAATCCAGTGCTTTATATGTACTATACATTCTTATTGAAGGAGACCTGAGCCTTAGATAGTGACTTAGATGTGTAGCTTCTGGAAGGAAGAAATGCTGAGTGAGACAAGGATAGCCATCAGTACAACCGGAAGCAGTCTGTAATGGCTCAGGTATTTTGTGACTTCTGGGAGTATAGTCCACATCTCTGATAACAGATGCTAATAAATAGTTTTCTGTTATTCTTGTGAATTTAGATTTGTAATTCTGGCATCATTAGTCAACAGATAATTCACAGCCTGATACCATAAATGTGAGGTGTTTATATGTTACTCAGGTACAAACTTAGGTGAGATTGCATGGATCACTTAATGTATAGTGATCTTAATTTGTTTAGTTATCATCTCATGTCTTTGTACCTCCTTTTGTTTGCATTTAGGTTTCCTACTGCTGTTCCTCAAATCTTTTCATGTTTTCTGTCCCTAGGTAGTTTTGCTCTGTGGCTGATATTTTTTTGAGGCTTCTAAACTTGTTAGTACCAATGCTTCTTCAGCTCATGTGCTATTTTTTTTAAGTTCATGCAATATACACATAGTTACAAAAAACTGCAGGTATGTGGTTATTTTTCTTTGTCTCCTTGTTGCAGCTCAGGTCCCGCTTCTGGGCCACCTTATGCGGGGGAGGCTCAGTGGTTTCTGTCCATGTGGCAGGCAGTGGTTCTGCAGGCAGGTTCTTGTTCTATCTGGAGACACCAACAGGAAACTCCTCTGCTCCTGGGTTTCTTTACGCTCTTGTACCCTTGCATAGAGGGGTCACATCCCTACTGGCTCTGATCCTGGGGCCATGGAAACTGCTACTGTTATTCCCTTGGGGATCCAGGTCTGTTTGTGCATCACTTCTTCCTAGAAGCCACTGTGGTCACAGGCTTACCTGGGGCTCTTCCACTGCTGGTCCCCAGTTCTCTCCTACTGAAAGGAGATAGTCCTGTGACAGCTCTCTTGTTTTCTCTCTGGGGGTCTTCTTGCTTGTAATGCTGAATCCAGGAGAGATAGATGGGTTTAAAGTTGAGAGAGAAAGGAAGGCTGTATTTAATATACTACCACTTCCTGGTGTATGTAAAAATGTTTTAGGCTTTCTCTAGATGCACTATTAACATTTATAATGTTTTTGACCATCTTTCCAGCAATTCAGAATGATTATTCACCTTTGGGATAGATTTAAAATTTTTTTTTTTTAATTTCAGCATATTTAATGCATAAAGCTGTTTTATATTTCAAAACCTAGACTGTAACATTTTGTCTTATATTACGACTTTGGAATAAATGTAGGCATCTTTTGTATACTGAGAGATTGTCCTAGTTAGGGTTTCTGAGAGGCCATGTTTAGCCTGTGGTCAGTAGACTATAGAACATTTATAGTTAGAGCCAGTGGAGAGAAACCCCAGCCAACAAGTTTTATTTGGATGTAAAATATGGGTTCTTGGAAAGGTTACAGCAGTTGGGTTGGCTGTGAAAAAGCTTAGTTCAGGACGGCCACACTGGCAGTGTGAGGACCTGCCTTGTGAAGATTAGACATCAGGATCCTCCTTTTCTCTTCCCTTCTTGAGTCAACAGTCTATACATGAACCCAGCAACAGTCTTTTTTTTTTTCTTGATTTTTTTTTAATGTTTGTTTATTTGAGAGAGAGAGAAAGAGAGAGAGAAAGAAAGTGAGCGAGCAGGGGAGGGGCAGAGAGAGAGGGAGACCCAGAATCTGAAGCAGGCTCCGTCCAGGTTCAGAGCTGTCAGCGCAGAGCCTGACGGGCTCGAACTCACAAACTCTGAGATCATGACCTGAGCTGAAGTTGGATGCTTAACCGACCGAGCCACCCAGGCACCCCTTAGCATCACTCTTTAATATTACATTGTTCGGGTGAATTTTGGACCAAAATGATAGTCTTATTTTTCTGGAGTATTGGTTCTCACTGGGGGTGATTTTGTCCCCTAGGTGATGTTTCAGAATATCTGAAGACATTTTTGGTTGTCACAGCTGTAGTAGGGAGTGCCTCTGACTCCTAGTGGGCAGAGATTAGGGATTTTGGGAACCATCCTCCAGTGCACATGGCCTGAATATCAAAGATTTATCAGACCCCAAATGCCAGTAGTGCAGAAGTTGAGCAACCCTGTCCTTGAGTCTAGACTCTTCTCCCAAGTATTTTTTGGTGCAATATGTTCTTTAAAAAATTTTTACTTACTTACTTACTTACTTACTTACTTACTTACTTATTTATTTATTTAGAGATTCTCTACTGTTTGTCTGTTGCTGTACCAGTATCACTGTGTTTTTTATTTTAGTTGACTTTGAGCTATGTGAAATATTAGATAGTATGAATCCCTTCTTTTTGCAGTATTTCAAAGTTGACTTAGCTTATTTGTAAACTTGCATTTTTTTCAAACAAACTTTGGAATTTGTTTAGAGAGTTCTTCCAGCAATCCAGTATATGCTTGAAATTGCCTGAGTTTCTAGATGAGTTTGGGGGGGAATTGGCATCTTAATAATTTTATCCCATCTGTGAACAGGGTTATTTCTTTATTTTTCAAGTCTTTTAACATATTCCTTTAATATGTTTTTAAAATTACCGATGAAGTCCTTATTATCAGGTTAAATCTGGGAACTTCATAGTTTCTTGCTGTCCTGTATGGTATTTGATTCAATGACTCCTTCTAATTTAGTGGTTAGTGTTGACAAATACAACTCAGAAGTTTATCTTCAATTTGGAAACTCATCTCTCCCATTGATTTTTCTCTGCACATAATCAGATCATCTCCAAATAACGACAACTTTATCTCATTCTCTCCAATCTTGGATATTTTTTTTTCTTTTTACATTGGTCAGGACCTTCAGCATGATGTGGTATGTTTGACTCGTTCCTGTCTTAGAGGAATGTATAGAAGTTTCCTCCTTTCTACTATCCTGTGTGGTCTAGTTTGGGGTATATAGCATCAAAAATCAATTGAGCTCACTCTTCTATTTCTGGCTTTGAGAGTATTTATCATAATTATGTGTGGAATTTCATCACATACATTTTTGGCATCTTTTAAATTTATGTGTTTTTTTTTCCCCTTCATTTATGTGGTGAAATATACTGATAGATGTTCTAATATTAAGCTAACCTTGCTTTCTTGGAATAAACTTTTTGTGATGATGATTATAAAAAATACTCTTGTTAACTTTTTTACTTGATATTTTTCTAAGATTTTTCTCATTTATATTCCTAAGGAATTAGCCCTGTAGTTTTCTTTTTTTGGCTTAAGATTTGGAATTAAGATTTTATTAGCCTCATAAAAATGAATCGTGTTACTTCTTCTCTTATTCTGTCATGTGTAAAAACATTTAAGTGGGTTTATTTCAGGGAAGGACTGATTAAAAATTTATTCCTTCTTGCATTTATTTTGGTACTTCATATGATTTCAGAAATCTATCCATTCTGTTTAGATTTTCAAATTGTAGTTAATAGTTTATAATGTTCTCTTAAACAAACAAAAAAGCCTGTGTATTCATTGAAAACAATGAATCGAGTGTCACTGAGCACTTACTGTATTCCAGACAGTATAGTCAGTGAGGACACAGCAACAAACGGGTAGATCAAGGTCCCTAGCCTCATGGGACTTAAATTTTGGTGAGCCACCAGGGGGTGTCTGATGGGTGCCGCGCCTTAAGTCACTGCCCTGGGAGACTCCCTGCATCTTGCCTTTTCTCTCCTCTCAGTGTCTTTTCTCTTACTATAATGGGCAGGGAAGGGGCAGAGAGAGAGAGGGAGAGAGGATCCCAAGCAGGCTCTGCATTGTCAGCACAGAGGCCAACAAGGGGCTCCATCTCATGAACTGTGCGATCATGACCTGAGCCTAATCAAGAGTTGGACACTTAATCGATTAAGTCACCCATGCGCCCCCTCAGTGTGCACTTATTCTGAGAAATTTTGATTATTCTTTCTAGGAGCAATTCTTCTATGTATTATTCTACTGCTTGATTTTCACCTCTGGTGTATATATCCCTTTCTTTTAAAATAGTTTTGCTTTGCTGTTTGCCATCCTTATGTGGGAACACTTAAAGGGCTGAGACCCTGGCTTTTTCATCTTTGTGTTTCCCATAGTACTGGGTATACATAGTAGGTGCCAAAAAAACAAAACAAAACAAAACAAAACTTGTGGTGTGTTAACCAAATATCGTCAAATGTTAATTTTAGAAAAGGTGGCTTCTTAACATTGGACAGTCAAGAATAAAATCTCCTGTGTATATATGAAAGTGGTTTGTAAACTATTGAATGTGACCATGAGCAAGTTACTGAACCTCTCTGTGCTTTAGTTTTCTTATTGTACAATGGTTGTAAAACCTGTTTCATGGTGTTTGGAGGATGAGATGAGGCATGTAAGAAGCTGTTTCAACCAGAACAACAGAGGAATGCAGAATATGTGGACACCAGAAGGAAGGAAAAGGGTGAGATTCCAGAAAAGATCAGAAGACACCATCGAGTGCCCAAAGGGTGCCTAGTAACTAGACCCATCTTCCAACCACTGCCGCCTCCTCTCCTGGTGGTGAATCCAGGAGGCACGGGATGTCCCTGTGCAGGACTCTCACATTCAGAATGCATCTGCACTTGAAGCCCATGATTCCCATCTCTTTCTATGCTTTATTTTTATTTATATTTTCACAACTTTGTTGAGTATAACTTACATCTCATAAAATCCTGTGCTTTATTGAAAATTCTTAAGTATCCCCCCACAACAACATTGTTGTAATAATATAGGGTTACTTTTATAGGTGAATAGTCTTTTTTTCCCCCCTCTTCAAATGGGTGTGCTTTCCTGCCACTAGAAATCATAAATGTTTTGTATATGGAATTTATAACTTCTTATTCTCCTGCCATTTTAAATTTTCTTTTGTTTTAAAAATTCTTTTCTCCTTGCCATTTTAATGTTAAGTAAAAAGTGATAGTTTTTTCTTTTTTCTTTTTGGTTTTTAAAATTAAATTAGTGTCAGGGTCCAACATACGGATTCAACGAGTCTAAACATGCTGTGCTCACAAGAGTAGCTACCTTCTGTCACTGTACAATGCTGTTACTGTGCCCTTGACCATGTTCCCTATGCTGTGCCTTTCACCGCATGACTTATTCATTCTGTTACTACTGGAAGCCTGTATCTCCCACAGCCCTTCCCCCATGTCACCCATTCCCCCCCACCCCCTCCCCTCTGCTAACCACCAGTTTGTAAAAGTGACACAGTCTAACTGAATGGCTACTCATGCCTGACCTTGACTCACCCTTAATCATGTGTTAAACTAGATTTCTTAATGTTCCAAAAGTTCTTTGGTGTGGTACTCATGGCATTTTTAGAAACTGATCATTTAACAAGCACTATATAATTTTGAGCTGTTTCTTTGCTTTCTTATTTACCTTTACATTCTTCAAGTATTAGAACATTTTCACAATTACCCTGTGAAGGCCAGCGAGGAGATAATGATTAACCGTTGGAAGAGGACTGGGTGGGCAAAGATGTTGATTTAAGTGTCCCAAGTTCACATCTCTCAAGTTGATGTTCGTGCTTTTGGGCTTCTACTGCCCTGTGTGTTCTCATCTGATCCTTCCGGAACCCCTCTCCACTACGAGTGCCAGGTGAAGTTACCATTTTACAGATAAGGAAACTGAAGCCCACTGAAGGGACCTCTACACAGCACCCAAATGGTGGAGCTGAGGGTCTCCGATTTTGATCCTGATGTCATTTATGGATTGAATATATTCTCCTCCAGGTTATTCTATTTCTTAATTACAAGTAGAAGTAAAGTTTTTATTTTTTAACGTTTATTTATTTTTGAGAGAGAGAGAGAGACAGACTGTGAGTGGGAGAGGAGGAGGGGTAGAGAGAGAGGGAAACACAGAATCCAAAGCAGGCTCCAGGCTCTGTGCTGTCAGCACAGAGACCCATGCAGGGCCCGAACCCACAAATGGCAAGATCATGACCTGAGCTGAAGTCGGACGCCCAACGAACTGAGCCACCCAGGCGCCCCTGAAATTTTTTAATTGTCAATTTTAACTAAGTATTGATTGATTTTCTGGTATATGCCTAGGAGAAAGAAATTACCCTTGTTGGAAACCAGTTGGTTTTGGGGAATAAAAGCAAGCCCTGACCCTGTTCATAAAGAAGGGAAACCTCTTATTAAATCCCTTTAATTACCCCCCACCCCCACCCTTTTTTTTTTCCTTTTGGAAATTTTCTGCTTTTGATTAATGCTAAGAGTTTTAAGGAGTGCTTGTAGCATCTTCTGGTTAAGTAGTGTCTTTAAAGTGACCAGTGTGCCAAGTTTTCCATTTGCTTTCAATGCTGATAGTAACTGAGATGACTATTATAGAGGGGACAAGAATATTGATGATTACTAAGGAGCTTTTGAGATCTCCTTCATGACCGTGTGTAGCGTTTACTTGATCAGAGCAAATGTCATGAGTTTGTTCTCGTTGTTAAATATGAGACTTAGCTATCGAAGGATTTTCTCTGAGATACCTGTATTTTAAATTCAGATTTGTAAAATAGAGTTCAGCCATAATTTTTATTTCTTTATATATTACATGCTTCTTTAACTTAAAGTACAGTTTGGGATTTACATTTTGGAGCTTTAATATGTTTTGAACTGTCAGTCAAACGCTAATTGTAAGATAAAATGGGTTTAGATTTACCTTTAATTATCTTTACACGAACCATTTACAAAATGTTATGCTGAGGAACACAAGATAAAGACACTGCATACCGTTGGAAGGTATGCAGCAACAAAGCAACAAAACAGCAACAAGACCGATGGCATCAACAGCAATTCTTCCTGAGGTATGCTGAAAAAAAAGTGACAGAATTTATTGTGTTACAAATTTAATTACTGCTTGTTTTGTCTTTAAGAAGCAAAATAGAACTTCTAAATATTTAAGTGAGAACCTTTTAAGTTTCAAAATCTTGTGAAGCATCAGTACTAGTGATGAATAGTGGTGTATTTTAGTTTTGGGGCCAATTCTTGTCTTTATGTCAAATGTTTAAAGATCTAAAACGTTACTGTATCCCTTGTTCCAAAAATAGAAAAATTTACACGTAGGAGATTTTTTTTATATAAGCTAAGTCAAGGGATGACCAGGTGGCTGAGTTGGTGGTGTTTGACTCTTGATTTCGGCTAAGATCATGACCCCAGGGTTGTGGGATTGAGCCCCATGTCAGTCCATGCTCAGTGTGGAGCCTGCTGAAGATTCTCTCTCTCCCTCTGCCCCTCTCCCCCACTTACATTCTCTCTCTCTCAAATAATAAATAAACAAACAAAGTCAAGTAACATAATGAATAAGGAAGAATTAATATCTTTGTCCCTTTGCGTTCAAATCTAGAACTTAATGTTTGCCAAAGGAAAAGTTTGGACTTTCTTTCTTTTTCTTGTTTCTTTCTTTCTTTCTTTTCTTTCTTTCTTTCTTTCTTTCTTTCTTTCTTTCTTTCTTTCTTTCTTTCTTTCTTTCTCTTTCTTTCTCTTTCTTTCTTTCTTTCTTTCTTTCTTTCTTTCTTTCTTTCTTTCTTTCTTTCTACTAACTCTGCATGATTTGATACATTTAGAATCCAATAACAAAGTTGATTTTAATTTAGATAACTTCTGGTCCTTGAAAGGATCTTTCTAAATATCTTTGTAAGGCAACAATAGAGGGATTATATGTGTTTTTGCTCATAAGATTTTGGGAAAAATTTGTTTCATGGTTGAAGTTGATCACTGAGAAATATTTCCAACTAGAAAAAAGAACTTACATGTCTCATTTTTGTTTAGTGATTTTGGAAATTTAAAAGTATAACTTTTAATTCTTATTGAATTCAGCATGCTGTATTAAATGAGCACTCCAAATTAGACATAGTGGTAGGTAGAGTAAAATAAGTTTATCTCCTTTGAAAATATATAGGGTTGACTATTTCCTGACTAGCTTCTTTACAGAAATTCTGTTATAGTCTTCCCTATACCAAGAATCCTTTTCTAGTACTGTTTTCTGTGATATTTTCTCTCTCCAGTGGTGCCTTAGATTTTTTTTTGTTGCTGTTGATTTTTATATTTGGTAAAAAGGATTTTGGCATAGAGAAGATGAATGTAAGAAGTCTGTCAATGAATTCTTAAATATTTTTTTTAATCAAAAAAGTTGCTTTGATTTTAATTTTACTCTTCAGGTTGGCTAAGAGAATAAATGACTGTGACCTCTTCTCAAGTTGGACTTCTTGCTTGCTATAGTATTACAAAGAAACGCTTTCTAGACTTTAATTCCACCTTAATATAGTTAAGCATTTAGAGTGGATTATGTACTTATTGACCTCATAATCCCCATCTTTTATGCATTCTGCATTCATAGTATAAAATTAGTGTAAGAAAATTTTTCTGTAGCCAACTTAGCAAGCCTTGTTTATATGATCATACCTGAGGAGTCCTACAGCTGGCATTACCCCCATTTAAATGAGCATAATGATATCAAGGTCAGGTATGTGTGTAGAATGAAAATTTTAAAATATTGTTTGTTTTTGAGGAAATAGAATAGTTATTGTGAGTTATAACAAATGTTTCATAATTTTAAATTTGTTTTCATGCTCTTATTCTTGGGTAGAATATGCTATTAGATTTTTTAGTAATTTCTTTAGAAATTTAAAGCTTTCAGAAATTTTCAAAATTTTTTTTTTAATATATGAAATTTATTGTCAAATTGGTTTCCATACAACACCCAGTGCTCATCCAAAAAGGTGCCCTCCTCAATACCCATCACCCACCCTCCCCTCCCTCCCACCCCCCATCAACCCTCAGTTTGTTCTCAGTTTTTAACAGTCTCTTATGCTTTGGCTCTCTCCCACTCTAACCTCTAATTTTCAAAATTTTTAATATGAACTTTAGATCGAGTTAAAAGTTCAGGAACAAATCTGTAAGGATAGTGTCTTTTTTCATAGTATAGTAATTTTTCCTTATATATTTTGGATATTTGGAAGTAGTCATTTATTTTTTTTAAAGCATTTTTTTTTTTTTTACTGTTTATTCATTTTTGAGAGACAGAGACAGAGCGAGTGGGGGAGGGGCAGAGAGAGAGGGAGACACAGAATCTGAAGAAGGCTCCAGGCTCTGAGCTGTCAGCACAGAGCTCGATGCAGGGCTTGAACTCATGAACTGTGAGATCATGACCTGAGCTGAAGTCGGATACTTAACTAACTGAGCCACCCAGTCACCTCTGGAAGTAGTCATTTAGATATTTTGTAAACTTAGTATGATCACATTTACTTTTGGATCGTTATTTTTATAAATTATTTTATTTTATTTATTTTATATTTTTATTACTGTATTAAATAAAATTTTATTCCGAATGTATTAAATAACTTGATGAGAGTTCTGATTCAGAGGCAATTTGTATCTACTTTGCCTATATTTTATATGTTCTATAGCTATTCAGTGTTGGAAGTTAGAAACCAGAAGTCAGTATGGTAGGGATTTCTGTAAGTGTTGATCGTTACTCAACCCTATGTATGATTTTATTTTAAGATTCTATTTTCTATGTAATGAAAAGTGAGGATGTTTAGATTAAAAAATCATAAAATATTGGAATTTTTTTCCCAATAATGTTTGGTATAAAAATATTCTAATGTGTTTCTGTCTTAGTTTGGAGTCAAAACTTAAAAAACTTTTTTTAGGTTGGAAATTTTTTTGTTATTGATATAAGCCATGCTTATAGTTTACAGTGAAATACATTTTTAAAATTGACAATAAACTGGTTTATATTTAGAAGATGGATATTACTGTGAATAATTTGTGATTTTTATTTTTCAAAATGAGATTTCCCCAGTGTCTTAATTCTTTTATGTGTCAGGATTTAGAAACTTCAAAAAGTAGAAATCCTCCTAAGGTGTTCACAATTCTGCTGTTAATTCTAGAGTGAGACGGTTAATATTCTTGATGACCTAAGAAAGTGTAAAATTGTTGATGCTTCCCTCTGACTTTACTGGCCAGCATTCCCCGCTGATGGAAAGGAAGTAGACTTGCTTTTTCTCCCCTCTTCCTATTCATTCACTGAGTGGTCTGGAGTTAAGAGAGGACTCACATGTAAGATATTTTACTCACCATTCCTGGGGACTGTACCTTTCTGTAGCTGCCCTCCTTGACAAACAAGTGGTGACATTTATCAGCCTGCTGCAGGTTTCTCAATTTTTCTTACTTATTTTTCATTACTTATTTTGTAACTTATGTGAAAAACAGCCAATCGGAGCACTCTTATTTCTCTGTGGGAATTAGGCCTTCGTAGTTCCTCATATATCATCCAGGAATGTGTTCCTGGTGACTCAACATGGTTACTAGGTATTTTGATAGCTGTTTCTTCATCATTGGAAATGATTCCTGTCATTCATCACTTTCTTCCTTTTCTTCACTTTATTTGAACCCTAATAGGTCCAAAATTCTCAGTCTTTAGAACTGAAATTCTATTATAAAGGAGACCCTCCTAATCATTTTAATGTTGAGAAATGAGTTGAGTAGCTTGTTTATAGCCTAACAGACCAGGTTGTTACTTCTGTATTTACAATTTGGGGGAATGACGGACTTTATTTCTTTATGAGATCTGTAACCATTAAGGATCATGTATTTGTGTTGAATGTGTACATAAAATTCTGGGCCTTAATTCTGGGTTAAAGAGATGAGTAACCCCCGTTATATTTCTTGGTTTAGTTGTCTGATAATGCCATGATTCAGGGAGGCAGAGGGAGCTATGGGAGAGGAGAGAAGGAACATGAAAATCAAACTGTATCAGAAAGTTTAGGAAATGCTTTCTGAAGAAGCAATATTCAAAGTCTTGGGAATGAGTAGGTGCTAGCTGGGAAATCTGGAACTGAAAGACTTTTCTTCTAAGGAGAGGTGCAGAGCACAAAGAAAGTGGTGTGCTCAGGGAATTGCCAGAAGCTTGGGCTAGCTGAACCTTTCACGGGCAGCTGGGCGCCGGAGGGAGTCCTGTAAAGCAGCAGTTCTCAAGGTGTGCTCTCTGAGAACCCTGTAGGCCCCTGAGGTCCCTTTTTGGAAGGTCTACAAGTTCAAAACTATTTTTAAAATTATACTAAGATTTCATTTGCCTTTTCCTCTGGATTCTCTTGAGAACATGCTAAGAATTTTAGAGGCGACATGATACATGATGACATCATTGCTATCATGGTTAATGGGATATGTACTTATGGATTCTTTTATCTGAAAAATTTCTCACTTTAAGTTTCCTTTTTTTTTAATTTAAATTTTTTAAATGTTTATTTATTTTTGAGAGACAGAGAGAGACAGAGTGTGAGTGGGGAAGAGGTAGAGAGAGGGAGACACAGAATCCGAAGCAGGCTCCAGGGTCTGAGCTGTCAGCACAGAGCCCGACGCGGGACTCGAACTCACGGACCGTGAGATCATGACCTGAGCCGAAGTGGGACGCTTAACCGACTGAGCCACCCAGGTGCCTCTAAATTTCTTTCCTTTTTAAAAAAAGCTTTTTAAAAAGATTTTATATGTATTTTTAAATCTAGTTTTTTAAACATTTATTGATTTTTGAGAGACAGAGACACAGCACGAGCAGGGGAGAGGCAGAGAGAGAGGGAGACAGAGAATCAGAAGCAGGCTCCAGGCTCTGAGCTGTCAGCACAGACCCTGACGCAGGGCTCAAACTTATGGACTGTGAGATCATGACTTGAGCTGAAGTCAGACGCTTAACCAACTGAGCTACCCAGGCACCCCACTTATATATTTGTTTTCAAGTTTATTTATTTTGAGAGAGAGAGAGAGAGAGAGAGAGAGAATCCCAAGCAGGCTCTGTGCTGCTGTCAGTGCAGAGCCAGACTGGGGGCTCGATCCCACAAACTGAGAGATCATGACCTGAGCTAAAATCAAGAGTCAGACGCTCAGTTGGCTGAGCCACCCAGGTGTGCCCCAATTTTATTTTTTAAGCAATCTCTACACCCAACATGGGGCTCAAACTCACAACCTCGAGGTCGAGAGTTGCACACTCCCACCTACTAAGCCAGCCAGGTGCCCCTCCCTTTAAATTTGTAAAACAGTAAACACTGAGGGATAAGCCTACATAAACAAAGGTTTTTGGGACCTTCAATAATTAAGTGTATAAAGGGATCCTGAAACTCAGAACTCTTAGAATGTTGTTCTAAAGACTTTGGATTTTATCTTGAGTGTAGTAGGGGGTCGTTGAATGACTTTTGCAAGAGGTTGATATAATCTGTATTCTTAGCATGACTTGTGATGTGAAACACAGTGTATAGGGGCCAGAGAGACTAGGTAAACAACTATTGCTGCAATTCTGGAGAGACATGAGGGCTCAAGCCACTTTTTTTTTTTTTGAGATAGATATGGTATGGTGCAGATATACCTAAATGAGGTAGAATCAGTAGTCCTGAGAGCAGGTGAATATGAGGAAGAAGTCCAGCTCACTCCGGGTTTTTGATGTGGGATGCTGGCAGCCAGTGGTATTATAAGCTGAGTGGACTCATTATTTTCGTTCAGCATTTTAAAGGTAATGTGTGTGTGTGTGTGTGTGTGTGTGTGTGTGTGTGTGCGCGCGCGTGCGCGCGTGTGTGTCTGCCCACCCCTCTGACCTTGCAAAGATGAATAAATAAATGAATGCACTAATGTCCCACTGTCTTCTGGCTTTCATTGCCCCTGATGAGAAGTAACTTGTAATTGAAATCAGTGTACTCCTCCATGTGAGGTCTCCTTTCTTCTCTGCTTTCAAGATGTTCTGGTTCTATTTAGTTTTAGCAGTTTGGCTCTGATGTGCCCATGTGGCATGTTCTTTGTACCTATCCTGCTTGGGGTTCGCTTATCTTCTTGAATTGCTTTGGTTGGTAAGCCTCCTGGAAGCTTCCCTGGAGTAATCTGAAATTGGTCCCTATATTCAGAGGGCAGGGAGGGGCCAAAGAAAGAGGCCACCTCCAGGTTAGTAGGGGGTAGTCTCAATAAGCACAGAGAGCTTATATGTGAGTCTTGTACAGGGCAGCAGCAAGACGAGTGGATCCGTGCATCCATCTCCCAAATTGTAAAGGCCTCTTCAGAGGCCCTAACTGGGTTCAGCCATGTACACTGTGCAGGTTTTCTTAACACCAAATCACAATCTCAAGACTGTACCCTTGGAGCAGTCTCTGGGAGCAGGAAAGGCAAGCAGCAGCCACATTCCAAGGACAAGGGAGGGGCTGAGGAGCCTCTGAGTGCCCAGGTCCAGCTCATGGGTCACTTGGTGGTCAGGTCTTTTAAAAGATCTTTTTTTTGATGTTTATTTACTTTTGAGAGACAGAGAGAGAGAGAGAGAGAGAGAGAGAGAGGGAGGGAGGGAGAGAGGGAGAGACAGTGTGAGCGCAGGGGAGGGGCAGAGAGGGAGGGAGACAACAAAATCCTAAGTAGGTTCTGGGCTCCCAACTATAAGCACAGAGCCTGACCCGGGGCTCAAACCCACAAACCTTGAGATCATGACTTGAGCCAAAGTCAGACACTTAACTGACTGAGCCACCCAGGTGCCCTGGTGGTCCCCTCTTTCTGATGCACTCTTCAGCAATCACTAAATGCCTTTCCCAATTTTTGAGGCATTCCCATTATCTTGTCAAATGATTTTTCTGCTCCATTCTCTCTCTCCCTTTTTCTGGGAACTCAATCGCAATTGTTACCCAGTTGTGTTAGACATTTTAATGTTACCCCACGGATGCCTATAAATCACTTTGCAATCTTTCATCTTTCTGTTCTCTAGATTGAGTAACTTTTATTGATGTGTCTCTAATATGTCTTCGGTATCTTCAAAGAGTTCACTGACTTCTCTTTGTCATCTCCACTCTGCTGCAGATCCCACCCAGTGAAATCTTTATCTCAGATACTTTATTTTCGGTCCCTGAATTTTCATTTGGCTCATTTAACATCATTGTTACTCAGTTTCATAGTTTATATTTCTCTGCTGAGTTTTTCTTTCAGGATTATGAGCATTTTTGCTTTCTATGCCCGAATGTTGGAATGAGAGCTGCTTCAGAATACTTGCTTGCTAATTAAAACATCTGGAACATCTTGGAGTCTCCCTTGACTGTCTTTTCCCTTGTGAATAAGCCCCCTGTTGCATGGTTCTTTTATGTCAAGTAATTTGGATTGTATCCTGGACATTATAAATAAATTTTGGGTACTCTCAATTATGTTATATTTTGCCAAAAAATGTTTGTTGTTGTTGTTGTTAAACCAGGCACTAATTCGGCTGCAAATTCAGTTTTCCCGCAGTGATGGCAACTTAAATCTTTGTTCTCGCCATAGCTGCGGTGCTTGGAGTCAACTGGTAATCTGTGGTCAGAGGCCATGTAGAGATTTGATATTTGTTCTCTCTAGCCCTCTCTTGCCTGGCATTTTGTTTCATTTACCAGTGACTGCCGTTGCCCTGGACTCTGTTCTCTAGTTCTGAAGCCCAATGAGACTGTGGGTTTTGTACCAGAATTTTTGGCACTTGCATGGTATGTACTGGGCCTTTCTTCGGGCTATAAATCCTAAAAACTGAAAATTCATTTAGTGCAGCTCCCTCTTTCAGTTGACTGAAGTCAACTCACCTTCAGTAATTGCCTTTTTCATCTGCTCTCCAGTGCATTCTGAACTGTTTTTTTTTGTTTTTTTTTTTAATATTTATTATTCTTGGGGCACTTGGGTGGCTCAGTCACTTAAGCATCTGGCTTTGGCTCAGGTCATGATCTCAAGGTTTGTTGGTTCGAGCCGTGTCGGGCTCTGTCCTAACAGCTCAGAGCCTGGAGCCTGCTTCAGATTCTGTGTCTCCCTCTCTCTCTGCCCCTCCCCACTCACTCTCTCTGTCTCTCTCTCTCTCTCAAAAAAAAAAAAAACATTAAAAAAATTTAAATATATATTAGTCTTGAATTTATATTTCTTTGTATGTGGGAGAGTTGGTCTGATAGGAGCTACTTGGCCATCCCAGAAGTGGAATCATATTGTGTTGGCATTCTTAGTGAGAGATTATAGAAAGACAACCTAATTCACTGAATTTAATTTTGGCCATGTTGAGTATGATGTTAGCCAAAGTGGAGTTATCCACCAAGTGGTAGTTATGGAGGCATGAATCTTAGAAGTGTAGTTCGGTCTGCAGATACAGATTTAGAACTTCTAAGCACACTGATATGACTGAGGTCATGAGAATAGATGAGCAAGAGGGAGTGTTTTGAATGAGAGGCTCAACCTGAATTCATAACCATGTTTAAGAGGTAGGCGCAGGAAGAGGACCGCAGGAAGGAGGTTAAAAATGTAAATGGAGTAATTTGTAAAGAAAAGTTGCAAAAACTGAGCAAGTGGTCAGCGGTTCTTAACCTGGAATCTGTTGACTGAGTTGGTTTACGATGAAGTTTCAGGAGGTTTCTGGATTCTCTGCACAGTGTATGTGTGTATGAATCTTCCGGAGAGAAATTCTGTAGCATTCATCAGATTTCCAAAAAGGTCTGTGACCCACAAATAGTTAAACATTGAAATGAACAGTATCAAAGTTCAGAAAAATGAGTGGAAGCCACTAGTGGCTTCATTATAGCAATTTCAGAGTGAAGGTGGAAAACAAAGTGGAGTACACCGTGAAGTAAATCGGAGATGCAGAGGTGGTGATACGGAGTGTAGAATTCTCTTTCAGGAAGTCTGGATGATAAGGTGAGGAGAGATTACACGATAGAGGGGAATAAGATTAAGAAAAGCGTAGCAATGCCCAGGCTGGCCTCATCTGTCACAGGCCACTTGCCATACTAACCCTTTGGTGCTTATGTACTCAGCTCTTTAGTTTGTGAAAGCTGTGCTGTTGTGAAAACGAGAGACCACTTGTGTGGGCTGGCATGCACGCGTTCACAGCTTTGGATCCCGAAGAGGTTATGAGCTCCATGACAACAAGGACTTATTTTTTCTGTATTTTGGGTGTTCTTTCCCTATACCACTTTTTATTATACTCTGCTTAAAGACTTAATGTGCTTCACTGGCACAGGTTTCAGGATATGGGATAGGGCCACGATCTGGTGGAAAGGGTTGTCTGTGCCAAGGGTGTAGAGAACGTCTCTGGTACAAGGTTTCCCTTACAGCTCTGCCTGGATATTCTCAGGTCCCTGGAGAGATTGCAGACTGCTGTACATTGTAGGCTTGGCTTCCTAAAGTTTACCCATTTAGAGGCCCTTAGAACAGGGAAAGACCTTGACACTTTGTCTAGGAGAGGTAGGGAAAATATGGAATATATACAGTCCCCACCTCTTTTGGGGGCTCACTTCTTAATAGGACAGAAGTGTCGATTAGATGGGGAAACACTTGGCTGAACTAATATGGAAATCAGAAAGGTAGCCTGAAGTAGGGAAATTGAGATTTAATAGCTTTAGGCACTCATCCTGATGGCCTTAAGTTAAGAGACAGCTGCAAAATAACTACTGTGGCTCATTTCTGTTACTTCATTTTCTGCTATCCTGCTTCCCAGGGTCTTGCCCACACCCAATTCACCATGGATTCTTCTTCTTTTTAAAATTTTTTAGTTTTAATTTTTTTAAATGTTTATTTTTGAGATAGAGTGTGTGCAAGCCAGGGAGAGGAGACAGAGGGGGGGGGGGGGGGGGACAGAGGATCCAAAGCAGGCCCTGTGCTGACAGCAGAGAGCCAGATGTGGGGCTCAGACTCACAAACTGTGAGCTTATGACCTGAACCAAAGTTGAATGCTTAACAAACTGAGTCACCCAGGCACCCCATTCTTCCTTTCTTAAAAAATTTTTTTTTTAATTTATTTTTGAAGAGAGAGAGAATGAGTGAGCATGAGTGGGGGAAGGGCAGAGAGCAGGGGAGAGAGAGAATCCCAAGCAGGCTCCGCACTCAGCCTGGAGCCCAACAGGGGGCTCAGACTCACTCGTGAACCGTGAGATTATGACCTGAGCCAACATGAAGAGTCAAATGCTTAAACTACTGAGCCACCCAGGTGTCCCATTATCCTTCTAGCCCGAATGAAGCTCTCAAGTGTCATTCTGCTTCTCTTAAATGCAAGCTAATCCTCCACCAACATTCAATTATAGTAGAAAGTTGTTAAAAAATAAATCTCTAGGGGCACCTGGGTGTTTCAGTCGTTTAAGTGTCCGACTTCAGCCCTGGTCATGATCTCATGGTTCCTGAGTTTGAGCCCCATGTCAGGCTCTGTGCTGACAGCTCAGAGAGTGGAGCCTACTTCAGATTCTGTGTCTCCCTCTCTCTGTCCCTGCCCCACCCGCACTCTATCTCTTTCTCAAAAAAAAAATAAACACACACAAAAAATTAAAAAAATAAATCTCTAGTTGCCTCCATTTGTGGTAAGAACATTTTGGACCTCACCCTTTTTAGGCACTCTTTCTTTCTAAGGAGTGAAATATATCATAATCAGCTTTGGTGTTCTGGTCCCACAGCCAGCCTCCTGCCTTCCTCACCTCTGTGAAAACTCTGTCTCACCTTGAGTTGCCACTGTTTGGTGGGAGCATGCAGTTCAACTCCACATAGTAAATGAAAAAGAAAACCAAATGCTTCTGAGAAATAGAAGTACTTTAGATAGCCTGCAAATTTCATATATGACTTAATTTTTAGGTATACAAATGGAAACATATACACTCAACAGTTTTTGGTGCCTAACAACACAGCTTGGCTACACTTGTACATTGGCACAAAAGGTTAAAAAAATTCTTTACAGTTGCAAAATCTAGTATTTGTCATTATTGTATTCCATTGACTGGAATTTATTTAGCCTGTCCTCTTTTGATAGATACTGAAGTTTCTTCTGATATTTGTAATTATAAGCAATGCTTCAGTGACTAAGATTGGGCCTAGGTCGTTTTGCATAATTGTAGGATTGTTCCCAGCTGCTGAATGTTGGTTTTCCTTTCTAGAGGGTCAGTTTACACTCCCACTAACTAGGTAGGAGAGGGTCTGTTACACCTGTTGTTATTCTTAGAAAGATGAAGATCAGATCTTGTAGTTTTGATTTTGTATTTATCTGATAAGTGAATTTGATCATCTTAATATGTTTAAGGGCAATTTGTGTCTTTTCTATGAACTCCTGATATCTCCTTCCTCCTTTTTTAGGAGCTCTTTACTTATTAAGGAATTTGTTTCTTTGTCTAGCATGTGAGCTACAAATATTTGTGTGTGTATGTGGTGGTGGTGGGGGGGGGTGGTTGTGTTTTGATTGTGTTTTGGTTTTCTATGAAAAGCTCTTTTTTTTTTAATATGTAATTGAGTTAATTCGTCATTTCTTTTATGGTTTCTGAGTTTTATATCACAGGAACTTTTCTCATTTCTGGAGCATAAAAATTCTCCCAGTTCTATTTAGCTTATTTTGTGGGCTCATCTTGCATGCTTTAAAATCATTGATTTACTTGGAATTAACTTATATGTAAGGCATGAGCTATGGATCTAACTTTATTTTTCCCCTCAGATGGCTACTCAGGTGAATTCACTTTTTTAAAAACATGATCTAGGGGTGCCTGGGTGGCTTAGTCAGTTGAGCATCCAACTTTGGCTCAGGTCTTGATTTCATGATTCATGAGTTCAGGCCCCTCGTCCACCTCACTGCTGTGGCATGGAGCCTGCTTTGGATCCTCTGTCCCCCTCTCTCTGCCCCTCCCCTGCTCACACTCTCTGTCTTTCTCAAAAATAAATAAACATTTAAAAACTATGATATACCTATGGCAGACATTACCAGTTATCTACTTGATAGCCATTCTTCCCTCTTCATCATCTGAACCCTGATGTTTGTAAGAATGTTAGTAAATCCTGATGAAAAGATTTGTCTTCTTTTTTATTAAAAAAAATTTTTTTTTTCAACGTTTTTATTTATTTTTGGGACAGAGAGAGACAGAGCATGAACGGGGGAGGGGCAGAGAGAGAGGGAGACACACAATCGGAAACAGGCTCCAGGCTCCGAGCCATCAGCCCAGAGGCTGATGCGGGGCTCGAACTCACGGACTGCGAGATCGTGACCTGGCTGAAGTCGGACGCTTAACCAACTGTGCCACCCAGGCACCCCGAAAAGATTTGTCTTCTTGGATATCTTTGTGCTTAGTGTGGCCTTGCATCATGGAGGACTATGCAGTGGGACTTCCAGAAGAGCCATTCTCCTTGCTGACAAAGAGGGACAGACTGATGGCATAACCCTTTGGTCTTACCTTTTCTCTCTTTTCCTGTTGGAATGAGGGCATAAAGGGCAGATGCCCAGCATTCATGGGCCATTAAGGAATTCACTGTGAATTTCACTTTGAGAGAGAATCCTATGGATGCTGTGAGCATCATGGAAAAATGTAATGGAAATAAAGACACTTGTGGGAAAAGTTCCATTCTCTGGCAGTAGAGGTCAGAGTGCTTCTGTGCATGTGTGCGTGGGCAAACTCAAGGCAGAGGGTGAAGAACAGTGGAAAAAGACAACTACACAGAACGAAGGACTGAATTCTTAGTTTTTAGTCCTAATATGTTGGCCTTCCTCAAATTCAATTTGAGAATTGGGGGATACACAAAACTACTCTGAAATATGATGGCATCTCAGACCAACTATGTTGGTATTCTCACTGGGTTTTTTTCCTGGGTTTTTTTTTTGTTTGTTTGTTTTTAAAGTTCATTTATTGTTTTGAGAAAGAGAGAGCACATGTGTGCACGCACACACAGGGTGTAGGCAGAGAGAGAGGAGGAGAGAGAATCCCAAGCAGGCTTTGCATGGTCAGTACAGAGCCTGACGTGGGGCTCAATCTCATGACTGTGAGATCATGACCTGAGGTGAAACCAAGAGTCAGATGTTCAACCAGCTGAGCCACCCAAGCACCCTGTAGCCTAGGTTTTGAGAGGCAGAGAAAACCCATTCAAAGAAAATGACCTACTGGGTTTCAACATAAGGGCGGTACCTTGATTAGAGTAGTGGAGTAAGTAGTATGTACTTTTTAAAGAATAGAGATTTAAGGGCACCTGGGTGGCTCAGTCGGTTGAGCGTCTGACTTTGGCTCGGGTCATGATCTTATGGTCTGTGGGTTCAAGCCCCGCGTTGGGCTCTGTGCTGACAGCTCAGAGCCTGGAGCCTGCTTCGGATTCTGTGTCTCCCTCTCTCTCTGAACCTCCCCCGTTCATGCTCTGTCTCTCTCTGTCTCAAAAATAAATAAACATTTAAAAAAAATAAAGAATAGAGATTTCATTGTAAAGAAAATGTAAGGAACAATTTGTTGATATTACTGGATTAAATCTGCTAGCAACAATAAATAGTAGTGAGTAGATGGTACCTGAGTTAATTTCAACTCCCTCTCCCTGTTATTTATAATTTTATGTATACTTTGTAACAGAAGTATGTTCAAACGTATTTGTATCCTATATTTCCTTTCAGTTATAAAATGTTTTGTAAGCCAAAATAAGCGAGGTCCATGACTGTAAAGTAAGTACTTTCATGAAATAATACTTAAATAAGCTTATTAGGAAATTGGGCTTTATTTTTGCAGATCTACACACTTTCCCTCCCCCATCCTACTGCCAGCATTTTCTTGTTGTTCCCCAAAATAACTAAACACTCTCTTTTGGAAGATATTCTCTCTTCTGTGGTCTTAGAAGCCTGAACCAGCAGCAAGACAAATCCGAAGACATCTTTGTTGTTAGGGGCAAACTCTGAAGTGGTGGGTGAGCTTTCTGAGAAAGAGCTCTGTATCTAAATGTTACCCCGCCAGTCATTGCTGGAATGCTATTCTTTAAACAGACAAAGAATGAGTTATTAGCTTGGTTGAAGAAGGTGGTCAATGAGAAGTGATACTTGTAACATAAAAAATTGAAGAACATTTTATAAATTGGCTTCCCTGTTCCTAAATGTCTCCTCTTGTACAACACACACAGACACAAATGGGTGTCATTTACATAGTGCTTCCTAGAAGAAGCAAAGTAATAATTAAAATATTATTGAGCCACCCAGGCACAAGGGAGTGGTGCCTGGGTGGCTCAGTCAGTTAAGTATCTGACTCTTGATTTTAGCTCAGGTCATGATCTCGTGGTTCGGTAGTTCGAACCCCTCGTTGGGCTCTGTGCTGACAGTGCAGAGCCTGCTTGAAATTCTCTCTCTCCCTTTTTCTCTGCCCCTCCCCTGGTTAGTGACACATGTGCTCTCTTTCTCTCTCTCTCAAAATATACAAATAAACTTGAAAAAATGCATGGGAAAATTTACAGCATTTCCCTAAAACTGCACACATTTGGGAAAGACTGCATATACAAAATCAGGTCACTAATATATATGCACTGTTAGATGTAGTCACATTCCTGTTGAAAGTATCTTTAGCGTCCCACTGGAGCATAGTAAATGATCAGTAAGTGGTGGAATGGATGAATAAAATTATGTTGTCAAGTACAGCATATTAATTTTTAAGTATGTGCCTTTCTCCAGACTGAATATTTGACTGACTTGATGAAATGGTGGCTGTTGCTACTCATTAATTTTTATGATTGTTAATGTAATTACAGTTGTCAAAAAAAAAAAAAAAGATTTTTCAGATCTTGCCTTTTTTCTATCTGAATTACACACAAAGAAACCAAACCTTCCAAGCTGGCTTCTTTGCATTCGGATGAATACCTTCTAAGTGTTTTTGACTGGAGGGGGAAATGAGCCTGGAAGAAATGTAGCAGGTAATGTAACACCCAGGTGGGGGAGTAAGAATTTGTTAGGTGTTGATTCTCTTTTCAGTTCTGTGAATGTTCTTCTCTTTGTATCAATCCACACCTGAAGATTAGCTTTGTTCTGCTCTGGATAAAACATTCCTTATTTAATGCATTCCACAGCAGCTACCAATTGAATGTGAAACTCAAACCTTGTGTCACTAGCTAACAAAGATGAGAAGGCATTGCATTATTAAAGCTTTTAGCCACTTAGAGGGGTGCTGGGTAAAGAAGCTGAGGACAACCCCCTGCCATTGTTTTTCAAAGAAAAACTACTCTCCAAGGGTAGTGCTTTTCTATAGCAAGGTGGTAGTTCTTTGAAGGCTGCATACAAATTTTTCTTAAAAAGCTTTTCACCTATTAGTGTTTAAAATTGTAGTGTGGACTTCTACTTTAGGTCTGTAATTGAAGCTTTTAATATAAAAGTGGTGAAGTTTTGCTTTTGGATCAAATTCTGGTAGTACAACTTTTATTTTTAGGTCTGAGAGAAGAACAACTTATCTTTCTTTTTTAGAAAAAACTGTAAGACCAGGGCGCCTGGATGGCTCAGTTGGTTAAGCGGCCAACTTTGGCTGAGGTCATGATCTCGTGGTCCATGGGTTCAAGCCCCCTGTCAATCTCTGTGTTAACAGCGCAGAGCCTGGAGCCCCCTTCGGACTGTGTCTCCCTCTCTCTCTGCTCCTCCCCTGCTCATGCTCTCTCTCTCAAAAATAAATAAACATTTAAAAAAATTGAGAAAAAGCTTTTAAGACCTAATTTATGGTATAGAATGAGCCCAAGTATTTTTTTTTTCCTGGATTTGTTTTTCAAGATTTTGCTGAATTCAGAAGAGACATAGCTAAGAATATATATACACCACACAACAAGAAAGATGCACAATTAGAGTGACAGCATGGCCACTGGTGGGAGATAGAGACCATGGAAGGTCCTCTCTACAAAAATCTACTCTAATACCTTTGACTAATTAGAGATGCATTTGCTTAAAGATTTTTTTAAAATTGGAATTATCCTCTGGGAAATTTAACCATTATCATTTAATTCTTGCCAGTATGTATAATCGTATTTTCAGTATACTGGGGGTTATGTTTTATATTGATGTTTATAAGCCACTTTATGTTTTGATATTCATTCAAAAATATTTGAGTACCTACTATGAGTCATAGAACTTTCTATGTGTTTGGGATGTAATAGTGAATAAACCAGACAAACATACAGAGTAATAAGTGTTAAGTTTAATAAGTGTTAAGTCAGCCAGGCTTATTGAATTTGCTGAAAAATTTTTGGTAGAAATTAGCCAGATTTCTTTTATGTCCTAATAAAAGGCTATGCATTTATTCTTGGAACCTTATTTTTTGAGGATGTTGTCTAATGTTGTTCCACAGAGCAGAGCTCTCAATGATGACTTTTTGGGAGATGGGGTGGGGATGGGATTTAGAGAGTATATAGCTTTTCAGTGATGCTCAGAATCTTCTCCCACTTTATTAGACCAGCTGTACTCCTGTGAGTTTACACAGGGGAATTTAGCATGGTATTTCTCTAAAAAAAAAAATATTCTACTTTAGGTTATAAATGGAGTAGATGAGTGTTAGAAAATGGAGATATTTTCTCCATTAAATTTTTTTTTAATGTTTATTTATTTTTGAGAGAGAAAGAGAGAGAGAAAGTGTGAGCAGGGGAGGGGCAGAGAGAGAGGGTGACACAGAACCCCGAAACAGGCTCCAGGCTCCAAGCTGTCAGCACAGAGCCTGACGTGGGGCTGGAACTCACAAACCCTAAGATCATGACCTGAGCTGAAGTCAGACGCTTAACTGACTGAGCCACCCGGGTGACCCTTATCTTTTCCATTTGAAGCTTGCCTTAAACACAGAGAAATTGTTGGTTTGGATGTTCTTTGGTCATGTGGTCCATGTTTGGACCAAAGGTCCAACCTTTGTGGTCATGTTCCATGTTCACCTGTCAATTTCATTTCCTTATTGTCTTTCCAGCTTGGTAAAACCATTCAGGAACACTAAGCAGGTGATTTTCTGAAATCCATAACTCTCTTAGAATTTAAAGTTTGGGAAAGACTCTGTACAGCATTTTGTATTTGATTATGTTTATTATGCCCACACCCTCCAGTGAGAAAGCCCTGTTCCCTCTATTTACAGTTGTTTCTGCCTTTGTAACATCCTGGGTCACATGCAGAACAGCTGGAGTTGCTGAACTTTGGAAACTAATAAGGCTTATTCAGAGGAAGAAATGATGGAAGGGTATTTGTATCAGCCTTTGCCTTGATACTACTGTGGAACAAGCTCAAAGTGTAGTCTTTGGATCACCTGCGTCAAAGTAATCTAGGATGTTTGTTAATGCTGCAGATTCCCAGCTCCCACCCCCCAACTCAGGCATGGAGGCAGAGGTGGAAATCTGTAATATTAGTAAACAGTCCTGTGATCCCTAATTCTCCGTACAAGAATCATTGTATTTTAGCTTGGATAATGGCAACATTTCTGACAACTGATTTTGCATTGTTGTCTTTTTTTAAATTGAGGTATGATTGACAATGAAATCCTGTTTTTAATTTATTTTTTAAATGTTTTTTATTAAAAAAATTTTTTATGTTTATTTTTGGGAGAGACAGAGACAGTGTGTGAGCAAGGGAGGGGCAGAGAGAGAGGAAGACACAGAATCCGAAGCAGGCTCCAGGCTCTGAGCTGTCAGCACAGAGCCTGATGCGGGGCTGGAATGCATGGTCTGTGAGATCATGTCCTGAGCCGAGGTCAGACGCTTAACCGACTGAGTCACCCAGGACCCCGAAATTCATCCTTTCTAATATACTGATTTCTGAGAAATGCACACAGTGGCATGAGTGCCACCTCAGTCACGATTTAGCATTTCATCCCCCACCCCCCACCAAATTTTGTTGTGTACCATTTGTAGTCCCTTTGCTCCTCATCCCCTGTCCCTGGCAACTGCTGATGGGTTTTCCGTCTTTGCTGGTTATTATGGTTTTGTCATTTCAGTAATGTCCTATAAGTGGAATTATCCTATTTGTAGCCTTTTGAGTCCAGCTGTTTTCTACTTAGCATAATGCATTCAAGACTTATCAGTATTGTTGGCTGTATCAGTACTTAAGTCCTTTTTATAGTTGAGTAGCTTCCCTGGAATGTGGATATACCATGGTTTATTGATTTTCATTTGAAGGACATTTGGGTTCTTTCTAGTTTGGGGCAGTTATCAAGTCACTGTGAATATTCATGACAGGCTTTTTATTTCACTTGAGTAAGTGCTGAGAACGGGATTGATGGGTCTTATAAGTGTGTTTAACTTTATCAAAAATTAACGCTGTTTTCCACCTTGGCTGTACCATTTTGCACTTCCACCAGCAGTGTGAGAGAGTTCCAGTTCTTTGACACACTTGTCAATGCTTGTTAATGGGAGTTCTTAAAATTTTAGCCATTTTACAATATAGTAGTAGTATGTTTGTAGGCATGCATCATATACTGGTTTTAATCTGCATTTTCCTAATGCCTTGAGCACCCAGCATCTTCTGCTGGGCACTTCTGCTGGGCTCCCCTCTCCCCCAGGAATTTGTGGATGTCGGGACCAATGACACACAGCCATCAGTGGATGTGAAATCAAATTTATCACTCATATAGTGAATAGCAAGAAGACTTACTAAGGAGAAGAGCTTAAGTTTTGTCAGGAGCTAAACATGGTAAAGAAGAGTTTGGTAGATTGGGACTTTTACTGTAGTTGAGGGATGGAGCCTGGATGAACCCCCCCTTTTTTTCAGCCAGGCTTGTATTTTCTCAGCAGGTTTGAAAATTCCATTGGTCCCAGTGGACAGATCGTGCATATGGGTTTTCTTATCAGGTTTTCCAGATGTGGGGTGAAGGGAAAGAGGAGGGCTGAGGGCTTGAAAGCTGTAGAAACCAAACATCAAAACTTTAGTTTTTCTCTTTACTATCTACTGATATTGAGCTCGTCTTTGCTTGTTATCATCCATACATCTTCTCTGATGAAGTGTTGAGATTATTTGCCCATCTGTTAAATTGGATTGTTTTCTAGAGTTTGTATATTCTAGAAAGAAGTCCTTTATCAGTTATGTTTTGCAAAAAATTTCTCAGTGGCATGAGTTTGGTTTTTTTTTTTAACTCTCTTAACAGTGTCTTTCAAAGAGTAGAAGTTGTGTCCCAGCACTAATTGTCATTTAAGGCAGTCATATGAGTCTGTTTTTCTTAACAGATTCCTGTTCAGCTATTCTTCTCCAGTACTTTTTTTGTCTGTTTTGTTTTTAATGTTTATTTATTTTTGAGAGAGACAGAGACAGAATGCGAGTGGGGTGGGGCAGAGAGAGGGGGAGGCACAGAATCTGAAGCAGGCTCCAGGCTCTGAGCTGTCAGCACAGAGCCTGACGCGGGGCTCAAACTCACAAGCTGTGAGATCGTGACCTGAGCTGAAGTCCGACGCTCAACCGACGGAGCCACCCAGGCGCCCCTCTTCTCCAGTACTTTTAAACCCATGAGCAAGATCTTAAATTTATCCAGTGGCCGCATGCAGTAGTGGAAAAGAGTATTTTTCGTGTATCCAAACTTTTGAAATTCTTGGCCATTTTTTTTTTTCCTTAAAAAAAATTTTACCATGGAAGGCAGAAAGTCTTGTGGGTAGGGCATGAGATTAGCTAATCTTCTTATGAAAATGTGGTTCAATATGAGAGGAAAAGAGAGGATTAGACACTCTCACATAGCCATGGGCGGCAGAGCCTGAAGGGGACAACAGGTGTGTCTAAGCCAAAGCTTGCGCTCATTGCCACATACTGTCTGTTTTCCAGTAACCATTTTACTTCATCTCTTTCAGTGAAGAGACTTAGTTTTCTCTTCTTGCGTATAGTGATTTACAGTTTACAGAGAGCTTTGGATGTCAGCTATTAGGAAATCTTAGAGGCCTCTTCAAGGCTTCATCTTCAAGGACATTGGGCTTTATTGGATTAGCTCTGGTAAATTCCACTTCAGCTATTTTTAAATTATTGTGTAAGAGCAATAGTGGAAATTGTAAGCATGTTTTCCATAACTTCGCAGTCCTTTATCCTACAGGTAATTTCCCCAGAATTTGTTAGATAACGGGAAAAGGTTTTGCCTCTGAGTATCATTTGGTTTCGATTTTCCGTGGAATTTGCCTTTATTTCATTTTGCATAGACTTGGTAAACATCCTGTAAAAGGCAGATGTGAACTCGATGCAACCTGGGTTTGCAGTTTCTGTGAACCCTGCTGGCCACTGGGAACGAGGCCACCACACCACATATTTGAGCGTCTTTCCACTGTATAGCTAGAGTTGACTCCTGTTTGTACAAAGTGGAAGGAAACTAAAGCCTCATCCCACACTATTGTCTTCCAACAGAATGCCAAAGAAAGAGACCAATTAAAAGATGAAAGCCAGGCAGTGTATTTTAATCTTCTCATCTGCCTGTCCTGGGTGGCCTCCAGGCCCTGTCAAGGAGAGGAAGCAGAAGAGCCTGTGGAATATTTACTTTGATTTATCTTATGGAAACTAACTCAGTACTCAGCTGTTCATGGTTTGTGCCAAATGGCTCATGAAGAACACGTTGAAATAAAAGCCGTGCTTTCAGGCTTCCTTTGACTCTCCACAGAAGGGGATCCCTCCCCTCCGTGCCCACTCTGTTTTATGTCCCTCAGTTCGCATACATGCACCTCTGTCCCGCCAAGCTGTCTCCCTCCACGTGTGGAGATTTTTCTGTCACTCCCCAGAAGGAATTCCTGGGTGTTCCAAGTGTTCTGTCCTCAATACAGCTGTGTTTGAGGGACAAGAGAAATCCTGGTTCCCCTACGTCTCCTCCATCTTAACCCCCACCCCCCCTCAGGCTTACCTTTGAATGTATAGCTCTGTGGAGGCCTGTGGTGGTGGCTGACTGATGCAAACATTGAAGAATGAGAAAAGATAGAGGAAGTTTTTTACAGCTTAGATGTAGAGGAAGTATATGTGAGCCATGTCAAATGACAAAACATAATACAATTTAGTAATGAGTTTATCATTTTTTCAAGGGAAAACAATCCATGGGTTGGGGGAATACAGTGCCTAACAAGACTAACAAGAAGGGGAGCATCGTTCCTGAGGGATTTGGACTAAGAGTGAGTTTTATAGAGAATTAGAAGCAACAACATGGAAACAGGGCGTGATTGGCTTGGAGGTCAAGGATTTCCTGGTAAGGCTAGCAGGTCTTATTTTCTAGGGTAAAGTGAGGTGACTAAAGCTGAGTCGGTGGATTGTGAGTAGTGTATGTTAGGTTTCCTCGATCAGTGTTTCCTGAAAGTGCAGGTTTTCCTAGGCTTACATTTGTGACATGGGCAGAACACTGGGGTGGCTTCCATTCTGTGGGTCATGATATGGCCGTTAACTTTATCAGCCATAATTATGTGTATGAAATAATGGGTGAAAAATAACAAGAAATTGGAGACTCAGTTCTGTCAATGAGGAAATGAGGAAGGGAAAATGAGGCTTCATCAAACCCTCCCCTCACCCCCCAGGGATAAAATACATTGAAGTTGGCTTTGTGTGAGGGGTTTTAGATATGACAGACTAATAGAATGTGTACAGAAGGATCTAGGCAAAATTTGTGCAAACAATATCAAAAACAAATCCTTACTGAGAAAGAACTGGAAGAACATTTAGGAGAAGGCAGTACATGTGCAATTAGTTATCCTGTGGGGGGAATGAGGGACATACTACAGGTTCTGCCAGCATGAAGGGTATTGTTCCCATTCTGGATTTATTATTAGTGACTCTTTATAGGATATGTTTATATAAAGTGACCGTTGGTTTTATGGGAGGGCTAATACTTGGCTGTGTTAGGATCTGTTTTGTCAGAAATATTAGGTCACATTGTTATTATCAGTCTTAAGTGACTGGAATAAAGCATGGGTAAGTTTTGAAGGAAAAGGACTTGGGAAAGTTCCAGAACAGTTTCAGTAATTTGGGTGAAAGCCCTTATGGGGGATAGTGCTTCTGAGCCACCAGAGGGCAGTATTCATTCAACAAATACTTGTTAAACTCCATGTTTCAGAGTACCACAGAGAATTGTGGGAAAGGAGCATGGCCTCTGGAGTGAACACAGCTTTGTTCTGATTTTATGTGCTTTCCCCCTTTTCTCTCCCTAACTCCAACAAAATGGCCTTTTTTCCCCCTGGAACTTTTTCTTTCTCCCCAAGCAGAGTTATTCTACATCTTTTAGTGCATAGGTCTATGTGGCACTTACGTTTTATTTTATTTTTCTTTAATTGAAATATATGTGAAGGAATGTAAAATGTAATTGCTATTCCTATTTATTTTACCGTATGACTGAAATATTAACCCCACTGCCTCCCAGTTAAAGATTTAATGGTTACTTTTATAACATTAAAATAATTATGTCATCTGCAAAGACATTATCAATTGAGACCCTCTTGGCACTTACGACTGATTCATCAAAACAAACACTAATTTTAAAATTCCAGGATAGCATTGTTAAGCTGAAATAAAGTATAGGAGGCTCATGGGCTATGCTCTGCCAAATGGATGAAAACTGAAATGGATTTTATACTGTAGGTCTATATAAGTGTTAAAAATCATGGGGCGCCTGGGTGGCTCAGTTGGTTAAGCGGCCACCTTTGGCTCAGGTCACGATCTCAGGGTCCGTGAATTCGAGCCCCGCGTCAGGCTCTGTGCTGACGGCTCAGAGCCTGGAGCCTGTTTCAGATTCTGTGTCTCCCTCTCTCTGACCCTCCCCCGTTCATGCTTTGTCTCTCACTGTCTCAAAAATAAATAAATGTTAAAAAAATTAAAAAAAAAATCCTAGTGTATGCTTATATTTCTTGACAAATAATAGCACTATTTCATTCATTTCACTAGGATAAACTCCTTAGAAAAAGACTGAAAAGTTTCCATAGTTAGCTCCCAGTTTTTATGCTTGCTTTTTGCTACTTCTGTCAATTTCATGACACACTAAATATAAGCAAGAAGATCTTTTCAGTAAATTGAGCACTTGGAGCTCCCAGCTAGATTGAAAAGTCCCAAATCCCATTTTGCTTTGGTTTCCTATCTATTCTTTGCTTCAAATCTCCATACGCATTTATTCTTTTCTTAAACAACCTGTGAATTCTCAGCCTCCTTTTTGGCTCTTACACAGTTGGGGCTAGCAACTGCTCTGACAGTTTTTACACCAAGCTCTCTGGTAACTAGCTGGTTGCTGAGTTCCTAGGTCTTCTCCTTGTTCTACTTGTCCACAGCCTGGTCTATGCTCTCGAAGGCCTGACTTACCAATTCTTTTTTTTTCTTCAAACCTATCACTGACTCCAAAAATTTGAATACACTTCTTCCCCTGGCTTAAAGATTGCCCTTCATTCTTCAACTTGTATTTTCTCCCCTCCCCTGAGTCTTGAGGTTGGGGTTTTATGCTTGGAATGTTTTTTTGCAATTCTTGAAATTGATTCCACATATTTAAGGAAATTCCAGAAGGGCATGCTTCATATGCATTTACATTTTCTTCTGTTTTGGTTTTTGCTCCGTCTATAAAGAAATCTGAGATTTGGTTTTCTAATTACCCAACCTTTCTCTTCCTGTGAGTTCAGGCTTCATCTTTAGAGTTCAAGGCAACATCATTTCACTTAGGCCAAGAGGAAGTAGTCCACGCCACATCTTCTCTTAAAGTTCAAATCTTGAAGAAGACAGCTCTAGAAAGGTATACTTTCTCTGCCTGGTGGCTTTACTACACCTAGAAGTCTATAACTCCAGGGGCAGATTTTCACTTCGGTCCCAGGCACAGGACAAAATGCTCAGGTCCCAGATGTGATTTCTAGCCTGTTGACACTTCCTTGAACTGTAGGTGTTTTCCAGAATAGAATGATTGTAAACATGGTCCATTTTCACAGTGGGGAGCATCCTTACTCTTCTCACTTTGGTTGGGTTGGGATCGAGCAACCCTTTCCCACCAAAGTCCTGGGAAGGTGCTGAGTTACCCTTTCTGTGGGAAGTGTGGGCCTGGCTGGGGTCTTCCATGGCCCACTCTGCCTATGCTGGGCCTCTTGGCAGGCCCTCTGGAACTGTCACCAGGAGCCAATGCCTGTATTTTATTGTTTATTTTGTCCTGTATTTGAAATATACTCAGCGCATGCTGTCTTTCCTGTACATTTGTATCTGTCCCAGCATTTTGGCACTAATGTATTTGAATGAATAAATGAAATCCTTGGTCATTTGTCAATAACAAAAGTTGGCAAACTTTTTCTGTAATGAGCCGAACAGTAAATATTTTAGGCTTTATGGACCATACTTTTCTGTTAGGACTACTCAGTTTTCTCTGCCCATTGTAGTGAGAAATCTCATTGCTACTGATTGGAATCTGTGTTCCAGTAAAACTTTACAAATACAGATGGTGGGTCTCAGTTTGGCCACGAGGCTCTAGTTTGCCTATCCCCGGTTTAAGATGTACTTTTCCAAAAAATTCGGTTTGCAAATTATTTTATCTCCTATATTGCTTTAACATAGGACTAAGAAAATGCACAGAGTGATTTGGTGAATGGATGGCTAAACAATTATTTTCTAATGACTGAATAATAATTAAAATATTTTATTTCTTTTAAAAATTGTTTTTAATGTTTATTTATTTTAGAGACAGCGAGTGAGAGTGGGGGTGGGGCAGAGAGAGAGGGAGACACAGAATCTGAAGCAGGCTCCAGACTCTGAGCTGTCAGAACAGAGCATGACACAGGGCTTGAACTCACGAACCGTGAGATCATGACCTGAGCCGAAGTCTGACGCTTAACTGACTGAGCCACCTAGGTGCCCCTATGATGACTTTTTCTGATAATACTTCATATGTAAGGGATTGTCTGTATGTTGCATTTGTGAGTATTTACTTTAAAATTACACTTAAAACTGGATGTTTAATTTTAGTAAATGAAAAGTTTTGATAAGTCTGTTTGACATGTGCTCTTTAAGCGAAACTAGGAGGTTTTTCTAAGCCAAACTGTGACTGAGAAGAATGTTTTTAAGAAGCTTTAAAAAATTAGTTTTGCTTCAGGTAATGTGAAAATAGCCAAAATATCTCACTGTTTATGACCCAATGACCCAATGTTTGAAGCATTATTCATCCCATCAGTCTCCAGGGTGTGTGTTGGGTAGAGGATGTTTGTTCAGTTTAGTTTCAAAATGTGGAATGGTTTATCACAAGAAAAAATGCATGATTTGTTCGGTCTTGGCCTGACTCACTGTTAAATGTAATAGGAAATGTTTCATATCATGTAGAGGTCATCTTTGTAGCCAGCTGACCTCCATGTCCTCCTGTTAGCTTTTGTTACTGCCCAAGATGGAGGAATTTTGGTCATGGTGCTCAGTACTTGGTCTCCTGGACTGGTGCCCATACTTCCTCCCAGACCTTTCCACTCTGCCCTCTGGAACAATTCTGTGGTATCAACTTCTGTCCCTTCCTCAGCCTTCTCTTTGCTTCCTTTTCATGTGAGACCTAGTCCTCTTTTTCTCCTGTAGCCTTCCCCAGTACACTTTGCTCTTTCTCACACCCTGCATACTCCCCGGGCTGGAAGCAGTGGCCACTTCCAGGCGAACTGAAAAGTGTACATAGAAATATCTATGCCTTATACCACGGGCTTACCTATCCAGTACCCTCCTCCTCATTACTATGCTGACTTATTTTTGTTCCTCTTTATTCAGTGAGGCCTTGAGCTGCTGCCTCACTATTTTTATTCCACCCTAACCCTGCCATATAGATACACTGTGGACCAGGAGGGAGGGCTGATCAAGTCCTCTCACCTCCAAAACCATGTCTTTTCACTTCTACTCCAGCCTCTTTTTTTGATGTCCTAATCCTGGATGTTGTTATTTCGTGAGAGACCTTCACTTTTGCATTGCTACATCCCAGCGTCTCACTCTGCAGCCTGCTCGGTGTCTTACCTTGCAGCTTCAGCTAAACCTACTTAGTCAACACCTCTTTACTTTCTTCCTTCTTACCAGCCTCCTGTCTTTCCCTCCCTTGTTTGCTTAGCATAGTCTGCACAGTCTAAAGTAAGCCCCTTTCTTGACCGTGCCTTCAAACCTGCTGTGTTGTCCTCTCACACCTACCTGGGAAAACCCAGCTGTTGACAGTCTGCTCAGGTCTGCTTGGTCTGCACTAGCTGTGGACCACCTGGACCCTTGTTCTTTGGAGTGGCTCATAAGCCAACAGACACCAGCAAATTTCAGGGCTGTTAGCCCACTCAGTGTCTCTTATTTAAAAGGTTACTTACCTGTGGCCTGCAGGAGTTCTACAATCACCTAATTCTTCTCTAGTTGCTTTAGGGTCCGGCATGCGTGCATATAGCTATTCATGTTCCCTCTGGTTAGCCAGGCAATTTTAGCTCTTTTGACCTGGAGTTTCACTTCATCCCAGATATCAAATGGCTGTGCCTTTCCAAATAATGTCTTCCTGGGGAATAACCTCTCTCCAGGCGATTGAATGCATTTTGTCAAGGCTTAAAGAAGGCAGGTAACACTGGTAACCTTCAGTCTTATCTTGACTTCAGACTTTGATTAGATCATTAAAGAGGGCCTTTTAGGCAAATGTGAAGTAGATCAGAGCATTTCTCCCAGACAAGCTAGAGTTAATAAGGCACTGTGGGCACTCTTGTGTAATCTGGTCTGCTCATTCTGAGGGTTAAGCATACATTTTTATAGTAGCTGTAACTTTGCTTAATTTCTCATGTAGAGATGCTAGGAACTGGCATGTACAAGTCTTCCTCATTCATAGCCAGAGCTATCATTTTGGGTCAAGTGCATGGGTAGCTGAATTACCTGGTCTTTTGTGGTTATTAATACAGTCATCTGGAGAATCAGCTTACGGTTCAAAAAAGTAACATTCATTTTCATGTCATAGACAGTGGTCATTCTCATCGGCAAAAGCACTTATTAAACAACCACATTTTGAAAAATGTACAAATACAGCTGGGTAAATAATGAAGGCAATTTTAAGTCTTTTTTTGTGTAGTACTGACATTTGTTCTATTATTAGCTTGTTTGTGGAAAAGAGGCTTTCATTGTGTGGCCATTAAGGAATTCATCAAAATTTCATATCGCCTATGTGTGTCCCCATTGTCTGTGGCTGCCATCTGGCTCTGCTTTTGATGGGGGATGATAATTATTTCATACAGCACTGCCAGTCCTCCTGACTACCTTCACTGAGTCTGTTTGCCTTCTCCTCCAGCTTTTCCATCTTCTGACTCCATTCCCTGTTCCAGGTTGTAGACTAGCTATCGTCCTCTGTTAGGGGAGGCAAAGGGTAGTTGATGCTGGCTCTTGGCTTTTCCCTTTTCCCTCAAGATATTGGGTAGGCCTCTCAGGCACTCCGAGTGTTTTCCACATCATAGGTACCACCTGTCTGATCTGGGACTCTTCTTTCTGAGTTGTGGCCTGAGAGTCAGTGAGGCTGGCTGGCTTGCCCAGCCTCTCCTTTTCCTGGCTGCCTTCTGTGGATGTCAGGCAGTAGCCTGGTCTTGCCCGTCTCATCATCCCTAACTTTTTTTTTTTTTCAGAAAGTCAAAGTCTTTTTCCCGAGCTGTGCTCTGAAAAAAAATTTTTTTTTAATTTAATGTTTGTTTATTTTGAGAGAGAGAGAGAGAGAGAGAGAGAGAGAGAGCGAGCGAGCATGAGCAGGGGAGAGGCAGAGAGAGAGGAAGACACAGAATATGAAGCAGGCTCCAGGCTCTGAGCTGTCAGCACAGAGCCTGATGTGGGGCTTGAACTCACGAGCTGTGCCATCATGACCTGAGCCAAAGTTGGACACTTAACCGACTAAGCCACCAAGGCACCCCTGGGGTGTGCTCTTTTAGTCTCTGAATCTGAATTAACCGTTCTCTATAATACCTCAAGCAACAGTTTCTCTTTTCTTTTAACCTTTGGCTTTAGAGGAAGTTAATTATTTCTTATTACTTACAAGTACTGGTGTTCAGTGGGAAGGGAGAGAGAAGATGTGTAGAACCTTGACGTCAGTTGCTCACTTCAGTAAAGTTTCTGTGTAGCACAGAAGAAAAGTAACTACATAATGACAGAATGGCTCAACTCTGAGTTAGTGGATCAGAAAATCAGTGTCACAAAGATGTAGAGGTAGAAGGAATCTTTGTGGAGCAGTAGTGTTTGGGGAAGACATTTTACTTTAATGGAGGGATGAACATATTGGAGGACATGGAATTTTTGTGTTCAGGCAGAATCAAGGATTTCTGTGTGAGAATCCAGGGGAGAAAGGCTGAAGGCAGATAGGAAGGCCTTATTCTATAGACCAAATGGACCTTTGGAAGATTTTGAGCAGTGTTTTTTTTGTGACAAAAAGCTTATTTTGATTTTTAAGGAGCAATAGGCAGGCATTGAAGGAGAGTGGATGCAAAGGAGGTTAATTTAGGCAGTGCAGTCAGTATGAGATAGTGAAATGTTACATCTGCCAGACAAGAAGGCTAGACCTTGGTGGAGAGAAGTACACAGACCTGGATGGACAGGGAAGGTACATTCTGATGCTTTGAGTCTGGGCATCTGGGAGAATGTTGGTATCATGATTTCAATAGTGAATTGAGGTGTGGCAGTTGAGTGTTGGGTGAGAGGGTGAGGTCTATTTTACATGCTGGCTCTGTGGTGATATAAGCGTGCTCAAGAGGAAATGCTCAACTGGGAGCCATGAATGTGGGGCCGGAGGGACGTCCCAGGTAGGACCTGAGTTGTACACGTAGGACGACCTGCTTGGAGTTTATATTGGAATGAACAAAGTTTAGAAGGTGGAGGAAGAGCTCTGAGTAGGTGAGCTGAAGAAGAATTTGAAGGAGGGAGTGGTTGGCAGGTTAAGCTTCACAGTTTCGAGGAGGGTGAAGTAATCATGAGAAAGCTTCCAGATTAACCATGCTTGCCTGCCTCCCACACATCCTGTCACACCCAACTGCTCTCTGCTATGGATCCTCCTGAGTTTTGCCTGAACACCCAGGCAGAGATCTTCAGTTTGTTATGATTGGCTGTCAGCCTGTATTATCTCCCTTCTGGAGTGTAGTTCTAGGCTTGGAGAGCAGAATCCATCTGTAAACTAAACCCAGAAGTCTCATAGGACCCAGATTCTTGTGCTCCCTGGTACGATGTGCTCCCTGGTACGATACCAGAGTAGAGAGTAGACATCCTGACCATTGAGAGGAGGAATCATGGAAATCTCACCCAATCAAGGTGAATTACATATGTTTGGCCTAGAACATTTTCTGTATCTGGGGTTTGCTTTCTCCAGAAGCGCAGATAAGTCCATTCTGGAGCATTTTATTGTGGTAGAAATTTGTTCCATGAGTAGGCCCCAAATCTACAGTTATACAGACTGCATACTTTAATGTGCAAATATTTCCACTAAAAGTCTCAGCATGTATTTGTGCGTTTCAAAGTCAGTTTTATAGAAACACATCCAGAAGCTCTTATAGAATTAACAAAGGAGACAACCTTGTGATATTAACATTTAAAAAACAATCAGCTTTATTGAGGTATAATTGATAAATAAAATTATAAGGTATTTATTTTTCCTTTTCACCAAATGTATCTTGGTTTTGTGTTAAAGTATTTTGTTGTATTTTTTATGTACTTGGATCTAGCCATTAAAAATAGAGGACACTGGGGGCGCCTGGGTGGCCCAGTCGGTTAAGTGGCTGACTTTGGTTCAGGTCATGAACTTGCAGTTTGTGGGTTTGAACCCTGTGTTGGGCTCTGTGCTGACAGCTCAAAGCCTGGAGACTGCTTCGGATTCTGTATATCCCTCTCTCTCTGCCCCTACCCCACTCGCACTCCGTCTCTCAAAAAAAAAAAAAAAAAAAAAAACCAACCAAAAAAACCCTATTAAAACAGTGAAAAAAAGAGGACAGTATTTCCAGGGCTGGTTTATACCTTTACCCTACCAAGAACATGCCAGCAGGGGGTAGCAGAGAACAGGAACTAATTTCCCACTTGTTTTCCTTAGACTTCTAATAAAGAGCCAAAGCATTTGGAGCTGGGAGACGCTGTGGTGATTTATTACAAATGCTTTTTCTTCTCTTATCTATTCTTTTCTTTTTTAAAGTTTATTTATTTATTTATTTTGAGAGAGAGAAAGAACACAAGTGGGGAGTGGCAGAGGGAGAGAGAGGGAGAGAAAGGATCCCAAGCCGACTCTGTGCTATCAGCATAGAGCCTGATGTGGGGCTGGAACTCATGAACCATGAGATCATGACCTGAGCTGAAATCAAGAATGGGATGCTTAACCCACTGAGCCACCCAGTGCACCCTCATTCTTTTTCTTATAAGGAAATCAAGACTCATAAGAACCCCATGGTTTAATAGTAAAACCATGTTTATCTGAGACCATTCTTGGCAAGACACAGTAAAGGTGCTTCTAAAAATGGTGAACTTCTGGGTGTCAACGCTGGCAGTTTGAATCAGGACCTCTTAGAGAAAGGCCTGGGTTGTTCTATAAGCACCATAGGTGATTCTTCTACACGCTAAATTCTGAGTCCACAAGCAAGAGTCCTTCCTACAGGGCAGGAGTTGTCCTAGGCCTTGAGGATAAAGTGAAAAACCTCACATAGTTTCGAAGGGACATGCCTGCAGGGGCCAGCCAGGTTGTGTATATGAACGAGAAAGGGCAAGGGTCAGCTGATATGGCAGCATAGGGTTGTCACTGTCTGGAGAGTGTGTACTCCCCCCGGCCTGTCATGGACTCAGGGGCAGCCTGTTGGGGCTGTGAGGTAATGCATGCCCAGTGTGGTCAGATGGTTTCTTTTTTAAAGAGAAGTTAGCAATCTAGAACTTAGTTTTCTGTTTCCCAACTTGAACATGTTGTGTGGGCCAAACAAAACATGTCTACAGGTTGGAGTCAGCTTATGGGCTTTGATAATCTCCTTTAGGAACTTAGGCTGGTAGGTGAGTCATAAATGTGAATACACATTTGCCATTAGGTGCTGTGAATGTCAGGAGGTAAACGGGGCAGTGGGGCAGAAGGAGCCATCAATACTGCTTGAGGGAAGTCATGCTGACTTCCTGAGGTCCAGTTCTCAAGATTACCGATAATTTTTTTGAGTAAAACAATCTCATTCATTCTTTGGGGCAGAGTCTTCCCTCTGTTTCCCTAAAAGGGAACACACATACCACTCTTTTTATGTCTCAATATATCAGAATAGCGTTAAAAAATTATTCTCAGTGCTTCAGCCTTTGTAGCCTTGAAACACAGGATTCCAATAAAGAGAAATGAAATTATTAGCCAAGGACTTTCTTTTTTCTTTTTTTTTTTTAAGGTTTATTTATTTTTGAGAGAGAGAGAAAGAAAGAGAGAGTGCACAAGCAGGGGAGAGGCAGAGAGAGGGGGAGAAACAGAATCCGAAGCAAGCTCCAGGCTCCCAGCTGTGAGCTCAGAGCCTGATGTGGGGCTCAAACTCATGAACGGTGAGATCATGACAACCAAAGTTGGACGCTTAACTGACTATGCCACCCAGGCGCTCCAGTCAAGGACTTTTTATTTATTTATTTATTTTTTATTTTATTATTATTATTTTTTTAATTTTTCTTTAACATTTATTTATTTTTGAGACAGAGAGAGACAGAGCATGAACGGGGGAGGGGCAGAGAGAGAGGGAGACACAGAATCGGAAACAGGCTCCAGTCTCTGAGCAGTCAGCCCAGAGCCCGACGCGGGGCTCAAACTCACGGACCGCGAGATCGTGACCTGGCTGAAGTCGGACGCTTAACCGACTGCGCCACCCAGGCGCCCCCAGCCAAGGACTTTTTAAATGAATAAGTAGGTGTATTATGGAGCCATCAGAATATCTACTTTTTAAAACTTTACTTTGGGGGCAGGGATGGGCAGAGAGAGAGGGAGAGAGAGAGAATCCCAAGCAGGCTCCGAGCTGTCAGCACCGAGCCCGATGCAGGGCCTGATCCTCAGAGCTGTGAGATCAGAACCTGAGCAGAAACCAAGAGTTGGGCACTTAATCAACTGAGGCGCCCCAGCATATTTACTTTTGACATGAATAAACTGGAAGCTTTGTTAAGATCTGTTAAGGCCATGGAGAGAATCTAGGGGAAACTTTGTTCCTGCAGGTTGTTTGAGGAAAACTGATTTCCTAACCATTCTGTTGTTGGGACTGTAATTACTTTACAGCAGGAGTTAATGTGGAAGTGTATAAGCTCATTTTCTGTGGCCCTCTTTGTTGCACTCTAAGTGTGTGTTCTGCTTTGAAACCATATAAGTAAAGCAAATGATCTAAAAAGGGCATAGATGCACATAAGAAAACTTAGGGTTGTGGCATTATTTAGATACAATGCAAAGATGACACATTTAAAAACCAGAAGATAGATACTATTATATAAGAGGAAAAATCATAATTTAATACTCGAACATGTCTGTGTCAGGTAGAGGAAACTCCACTTTGGAAGCTTAGATTTATTTCTGTGAAATTACATGTAACTTTTTAAGGGAGGTGGGCATTTAGAGTACAGAAATTACTTTATTGGCTTAACTCATATTGATTGTCTTTTGTGTATGCGGTATGGATAGTGTCTAAGGCCTTTTAGAACCATCTTTTTAAAAGTCATCTGTATTAACTTTCAGTAAAATGCACAAATGTCTAGGTGTACAATTTTTTTAAAGAGCATATTTATTGAGCTATAATTCATATACAATTCACTTTTTAAAGTATACAATTCGTTGTTGTTGTTACTGTTTTTTGGTGTATTCACAGAGTTGTGCAACCATCACCACTGTTTAATTTCAGAATATTGTCATCCTTCCAAAAGAAACCTTATACACATTAACGGTCACTCCCCATTCTTCTCTTCCCCTAACCTTCTGGCAACCGCTAATCTACTTTCTGTCTCTCTGGATTTGCCTATTCTGGACATTTCGCATAAAATGGAATCACACAATATGTAATTTTTTTGTGTCTGGCTCTTTTCCTTTAGCTCTGTGTTTTTCAGGGTTTCTCCATGTTGTATCATGTATTAGTACTTTGTTCCATTTTATGGCTGAATGATACTCCACTGTATGGTTATGCTGTATTCTATTTATTCATTCATCCATTGGTGAACATTTGGATTTTTTTATTCTTTGGCTAATATAAGTAATGCTGCTGTGAACATTCATATATAAGATTTTGTGTGGGCATGTTTTTATTTCTCTTGGGTATATGCTTAGGAATATATTATAACTGTCTCTTGTTTCCTAGAAATTCATTGCTGAGTGGAAGGAAGATTGACAAGTGGGTCAGAAGGACTGAAGTGTTAGCTTGCCATAGGAATCCATCAAGAATCATTTAGGGAACTCCTGTGTTAGTGCTCACCTCAGCTCCATTCCTTAATACCAAACTTACACAGGCGACTAAAGCATATCATTGGTGCCAGGGGATGTAACTATCAATTTGAAGTTCATATAAAAGAAGTAGTGACTCTTACCTGTAATATAGACACACTATTTCCCCAAATGAATGTTTCCCACAGTGATGACTCTCATAGTAATTCTCTGGGAGATAAGCAGATAATTGTTGAGACTTGCTAATGTGTATGTGAGACATTTCTGGAAAAAAGAACATCTCTTGACTCTTGACAACCCATGATTATATTAAGCATTTGAACTATACTTAAAATATCCTGATAATGGATGTTCACATCTACGTGTGCCTTGTGTGCTAGTTATTTGAAAACTCCTTGATCTGGAAAAAACTAATAATTTATATACTAGGCTAGGCTTTTTGTAGACTTTTTTTCCCCTTGGAATATTTTCCTTATTGTCTGCAACAGCATAAATTGGAGTATGAACCTGTATCTATAGACAAAATGTACTTTATACTTTACCCTTTGGAAGTAGTTTTTGTGATTGGTAACTGAACAAAGTATAGCTGTAAAACCTGAGCACATGTGTGATGTTTTCAGTGAACTTAACTAGCTGCTGACAGGTTCTCTTGGATTTGGTATCTAGATGAAACCTGGCACATAAATGGTCAGCCCTGAAGCAAATCTTCCTCTTCCCTTGCTTTTATTTAGTTCTTTCCAGTTGCTTTTCATTTTTGGCTTATTAATAATTGGTTAAGCCAAGATTATTTGAGACTGTATGCTAAGAGTTAGTAATCGTATAGGGAAGTGGCCACTTCTGGAGCAGAAATTATGTTTAAACTCATTTTTTTTGCACTTCTAAATCTGAGTATAGTTGACATTTGGCCTGATGATGATTGAGTGAGAATTTTGAGTGTTTATAATGATAGTTGGCTCTTAATTATCTGGGAATGCAACTGGGAGCTTTGCATTTTGCTCTTTTTCCTTCCTGGCTTTATGAGGACCTGTGGGCCCTTCCCAAGAGAAGGTGAAGTGGGAGGTGTAACTTATGTGAACCACTGAGACTCAGGGCTTAAGGGAACCATGGGGGTAGGAAAAAGGTTTAGATTTTTGACCATTCAGAGACTTTTGGATTCCATTTAGAATTCGGTGATCTGTGCAATTCTGATTACCACTATTTTGGAAGACTGAGATTTAGCTTTGGATTGGCTATCAAGTGATATTAGTATTGGCAAAAACAGTCCTAGTATACTCCAGGATATTATGTAGTACAATGCCAAATCTTAAGAGAGGCCAGTGACTTGAGAATTATGTTGCTTAAAGCAATATTATTTGCTGAATATACAATATAAGTTAACCAAGAACATGCTGTAATTCAGAGGGTTAATCACATTTTAGAGAGATGCCCCGGCTTAAAATAGCATTTGGGGTATGCATTTCAAAACAGGGTTAGATTTTTAAAGAGGGATTTCCGAGAATTGCTTCATCTCAACTTTTTATATTCCTAGTGCCAAGCGCCACGCCAGGTATGTGCATAGCAACTGTCATTACATGATTTTTGAGTGAATAACTGGGTACTTTCTTAGTATCTCTGTTAAAATTAAGAAATAGTTTAAATGGAAAGTTAAATTAAAACATATTGTTTAGTCTGGATAAAATTTCAGGTAGCAAATCCGTAGTGGTGACAAGTTCTCAATTTTTAACATTTCGTCCAGGAATATTCCCTTTAAATTTTTTTTTTTTTTTTTTTTTAAATTCTCAGGTTAGTTAACATACAGTGTAATCTTGGCTTCAGGAGTAGAATCCAATGATTCAGTACTTACATATAACACCTAATGCTTATCCCAACAAGCGCCCTCCTTAATGCCTATCGCCCACTTTCCCCACCCAACCTACTCTGCCACCCCCATCAAACCTTCTAGTTTGTTCCCTGGATTTAAGAATCTCTAATGGTTTGCCTCCCTCTCTGCTTTTATCTTGTTTTTTTCTTTCCCTTCCCCTATGATCATCTGATAAGTTTCTCAAATTCTACATATGAGTGAAATCATGTGATATCTGTCTTTCTGATTGACTTATTTCGCTTAGCGTAACATCCTCCAGTTCCATTTATGTTATGGCAAATGGCAAGATCTCATTCTTTTTCATCGCCGAGTAGTATTCCATTATATACGTACACCACATGTTCTTAATCCATTCATCAGTTGATGGACATTTGGGCTCTTCCCATAATTTGGCTATTGTTGATAGCGCTGCTATAAACATTGGGGTGCATGTGCCCCTTCAAGTCAGCACTCCTGTACAGGAATATTCCCTTTTGAAAAGGTGTATCACTAGAGTGATATGTTTTCATAGATCCCTGTGTTTATCCTTCAACTATTGACAAAACTAGAATGGGTTAGCTCTTGTGCAGTAGAAGGCTACTTTAATAAAGTGATATCAGGAATTGAGGTAGGTTCTTCCTCCAAAACACTCCCCACCCCCCTCCCATCACCCCCTACCCTACACACTTGAAATGTAACCATCTGTTTGTTTTTGTTTTGTTTTGGTCTTGTTCTGTTTTGCTTAAAATGTTCGTAGTGTAAATACTCAAAGGAAGAGTAATAATTAAATTTCACATAAGTGACTAGTATGTGTACACTGTATTTCAACCAATGGGAAGTTGGGTAAGACAGTTCTGCCCTGGAGACTGTGCAGTGTAGACTGGCATGGCCAGGGCATAGGTTCCCGATTACATTGTAGAGTTCACTCCATGCTGTGATAAATGATAGACATTGGGACTTGATTCTCAACTCCTGTTAGGTAGGGAGCTACTTACTGACCTGGATCTCAACCCAAGCAACCATATTGTAACTTAGTTTCCTCATGTAAAAATGGGCTAAAAGCTCCTACCACATAGGGTTACTGAGCCAATGAAGGGAGATTGTGCACGAAGTAAGCAGAGTAAGTGTTGGCTGTCAAAATCCGGGTACCTGATTCACAGCAGAGAAGACTGAGGCCTGGGGACAATCAGAGACTCACTCTTGATTATACAAAGGAGCCTAAGGTTCCAGTCTCATCTTCTTTGTCTCCAAGTTCCTTTCTATTTGGGACACAGTATTAGGGTAGTTTCAAAAGAACAGGGCCCATCCTTTTAGGAAGAACTGGCTTCTCTAACAATGTGAATAACCTTTTCAATAATTTTACTCCAGGAAAGGAGCTAGGAGGTAGACATTTGTTTTATTTAAATTATGTTTAGTTTCTACCTAAAGCTTTTGATTGTGCACCTCAGTCCTTGTGTTTGTAAGTTTTTGGCATGTGTGACCAGTAAGATCTGTCAAAGTTATTGTATCATTAACCATGATAGAGACAACTAATGGGATATAAAAATTGGACCTGTATTGTGGAGTTGTCGGGATCATGTAGCAGTTGCTTCAAAAATGAATTAAAAAATTTTTTTATGTTTATTTATTTTTGAGACAGAGAGAGACACAGCACGGGCAGGGGAAGGGAAGAGAGAGAGGGAGACACAGAATTGGAAGCAGGCTCCAGGCTCTGAGCTGTCAGCACAGAGCCCGACACGGGGCTCGAACTCATGAACTGTAAGTTCATGACCTGAGCTGAAGTCGGACGCTTAACCGACTAAGCCATCCAGGTGCCCCCCTTCAAAAATGAATTGTAATGGGAGTGCCTGGGTGGCTCAGTCGGTTAAGCGTTCGACTTCTGCTCAGGTCATGATCTTGCGGTTTGTGGGTTTGAGTCTCGTGTCAGGCTCTGTGCTGACAGCTCAGAGCCTGGAGCCTGCTTCAGATTCTGTGTGTGACTCTCTCTCTCTCTGCCCCTCTCCTGCTCACGGTGTCTCTGTCTCTCTCTCTCTCAAAAATAAACATCAAAAAAATTAAAAAACTCGATTTTTAATGGAAGAGAGGAGAGAGAGGTGTTTTTAATTCTTTGACAGCTTTAGAAATTGACTGAAAAGCGGGACAGGTCCTTGATGTGTGCTGGCCTGGGGCTTCTGGCTGTGGAAACAATGCCTGATATGGGCTCTCTCATTTGAAGGCGAACACTCAGTCATTCCCTTGAATGGAAAAATTAGGGCAGACCCATCTTTTGTGAATTGTTTCATGATGTGTGTCCTGTGTTCCACAGTGACTTTTGGTGGTAAATGTTCCTTGGGTTTTGTTTTTGTTCTGTTTTGTTTTGTTTTTTGCGTTACTTAGGTTGAAATGATTGGCATGATGATGATCATATGTGTATCTTAAATATGATCTAGTAGTTGATCAACCAGTTAATATGTAACTCCATTTGGAACCAGTTATGAGACCATTGGAAGCTCATGGCCTAGTTTTTGTTGCAAACATCACTTTCCCTCTTTTAAAACAACTTAAATGGGCACTATGTTTTTATACTGTGATTCACACAAAAATATGATTGAGAGACATTTTTGGATTCTAAACATCTTTTACATGGCTGCTTGAAAGGAATTGAAAAATTTAAACGAGATGAGTGTCTGCTGACTTGCATTAGTGGATGTTTTGCTGATAACCAGTCTGGTATGAAGTGGTCTTTGAGAAGTTCCCAGAATGTTTGGGATTTAAGTCATGTGGATTATGTGGTCAGGATTGGAATGGAGAGATGATGGAGCGTTAGAGAAGCGTGTTGCTCACATTTTGTGGGAAATCTCATCCAGCCGTAGGATTAAAATAAAACCATAAAGGAGACAATAGAGGGTGTGAAGGTAGCTCCCATTTGTTTATTAAATTAATACATTTCATAGCAAAAGAAATGACTTTTTTTGAAATTTGTGAACTTGTACTTATTGCCTGTATACTTAGCTGATATTTTCTTTCACAAAATATGCCCTTTGAAAACTTCCTATCATGGGCTTCTCTGGAGGCTATGGGTGGTAAGACAGGTTTGGCAGTGGTGTTTATGCGGAGTCTGCTTTTGGCCTGTCTCTCCACCCTTAATATGCTCTGGAGAGTAATTAACTTCATAGGAAGCTTCTCACCCAAGAGCTTCCTGCTTGGTCCTGTTTCTTCTTAGCTACTTTCCAATAGGATGGCCAGTCAGCACACGGGACGCACGCTGGAAGAGGCGCTAGCCTGGACTCTAGTGTGTAGTCTTTTTGTTTGTTTGGGTTTTTTTGTTGTTGTTGTTTGTTTGTTTTTTAGAGGGCTCATGTATTTCTACATATCATTTGTGTGCTGTGAAGTAGATAGGGCAAGTATCAGTGTTTTTTGTTTTTGTTTCAATCAGGGGACTGAGCAGTGGCTTGTCAGAAGTGTGTCCATTGAGATGGGTCCAGGGTTAAACCCCAGCCCTTGTTGTCTGATGTACCTCTCAGGTTAGTTCAGGTAATGGTTTTATTTAGCTGCATTAGGGAAATATGGAAAGGGGCACAAAAAAGTAGAAAAAACCCAAGTTTTTATAGAAGGCAAGGTGTGACTGTAACTACGCAGTGATTATTACTCGTTTGTGTTGACTTCTGTTAGCTTATGAGGGAAACACGTAGTCTTTATTTTTTTAGCTCCTATGAATCACAACCTCATTACGTAAAATGTATCACACCTCAAATAATTTACTAATGAGTAAGGTTCAAAATTTTTGAACACAATAGTAATTGTTAGATTAGAACTTCTAGTTTGTTCTTTCAAAATTCTGGAATTTCTGCGCACTGAATCTTTCTTAAAATAAGGATGGGTTTATATTTTAAAGTATGATTTAATTGTTTTAACAAGCTGCCTTCACTGTATTTTGAGTTCCTTTACAGGTTTCTACAATATTTACGCTTTCCAGGATACAGAAGGTAGTCTAGTGGATTTTTATAATGTAGTAAATCAGTCTCTTCCTTTAATTAAAGGATGTCATGTCTGGCAAAACAGACTTTTGTTTGTTGGATAAGATGAAACTTCTTGTCTTCATTGTACAGATGGATGGTAATGGCTAATTACACTAGCTAACGTTTGTCAGTGTTCCTCCTGAGGCAAGGGTTGAGTGTTTCATATATTTTATCTCATTTAATTCTCAGTCGCCCTATGAGGGAGGGTACCTTGTGTCTCCATGGCACAGATGAGAACATTAACAAAGTTAATCTGGCTTGTCCAGAGTTACAGGTAGAAAATGGCAGGGCAGGGATTCCTGAGCTGGCCTCACTGGGAACGGTAGATACCATATTGTATGTTTCTTAAGGAATGTGGCCCAGGTAGTCCTGTAGACCAAACATCCCTGCTATAAATTTACGCTTTCTTTTTGTGGTTTCAAACACTAGGAAAAACTTTTTTGTTTTAGTCCCCTAGGATGGGTCTTAGATGACTTTATATTTACATGGATATATAATTTGCTAATTAAAAATTTGTACTTTACAATAAACAGATGTTTTGAATTACTGAGGTTGGGGTAGCTAGCATATGTAGTATGAATAATTTCTAATGTTCATGAAAATATCCAGGGAATCTCTTAAACCACTTAAAGATAATTTTTCATTTTTCATTTCAAGTACCGTATTTGCTTTCTTTGTCTCTCTCGCACACATAATCATTATATATTAAGACTCAGTTTTCTTTTATCCAGGAACATAATAAAAAAATTAATGGAACATTTTTAACTTACAGAGTTACCTATTACACCCAGAAGAGTGGAGGATTATCTTAAAGGGCATATTACATGGTGAAATACACTAATTTAGATTAAAAAAAATCTAAATATAGATTGGAAGACAAGTTAATTTTTTTAGTTTAGGAATATTTGGTGTATGATGCAGTTGGAATACTTTCTTGCTGAGTACTTACAAAATGCTGTAGGTTTTTGGTTGCATGTGGATGGTTCTGTAATTTTCTAGGAAGTTGTAATTAATACATTAAGTATTCTTTTTTATATTAAATTAAAATTTTTTTAAATTTTAGAGACAAAGCATGTGAGTGGGGCAGGGGTTGGAGGCAGGGAAGGAAGGAGAGACACACACAGAGAGAGACAGAGAGAGAGAGAATGAATCTTAAGAAGGCTCCATGCTCAGTGCAGAGCATCATGTGGGGCTTGATCCCATGACCCTGGGATCATGACCTGAGCTGAAATCAAGAGTTGGAAGCTTAACCAACTGAGCCACCCAGGTGCCCCTACATTAAGTATTCTTTACAAGTGATCTACTTTCATGACATGAGTTTAAATTTCATGTAGTTTTCTGTTTTGTGGTTATATCCTAATTTAAAAAAATTCTTATTGGCCATTTAGGATGTTTATAATTGTTGCTGTTACACATAATGCTGTGAAACAATCCTGTCATGTCTTTGTGTTCTTGTCCTGCTGTTGTAGTATAAATTCCTGGATCTGCACTTGGTGTGCCTCAGAGTATGCATATTTAAGACTTCAAATACATATCCCAAGTTGCCTTCTAGAATGGTGGTATGGTTTTATAATACCTTCAGTAATGTACAGAGAATGCCAGATTCCCATGTCCTTAATCTATGGACTCTTACTTAAAAATCTTTGTTTATCTTTTATATTCTGTTTTCTTTATAAATACAGTATAAAATGGAGTCTGGTTTTATATTATCAATATTTAGATTTTGAAAATATTATAGATATACACACACACATATATATATATATATATATATATATATATATATATATATACACAAGAGTACACTAATATCTTGACATGGATGGGTGTGGTCTGAAATCTACATACCATGAATTTTGCCTTTCTGTAGTCTTTGTGGGGAAATAAACCATTCTGGATAGTTGGGTTTTCTGAATATGTCTGTATATTTTATTATTTCTACTTAATATTCTGAATGTTACTAAGCTTTCTGTATGGTGCAGAGATATTCCTTTGAGGGTTAATTATCAGAGTGTGTTGTCAGAGTGCTAACTTGCAGGTCAGTGCCTGTAAAGAGGTTAAGCTTCATGGCTGTTAGCTACCCTCAAGTATTTGATTGCACAGCGTCTTGGCCATTATAAGCTAATAAGTAGGTGCTATTTTCCTTGTTTGAGATGAGTAGACGGGTTTAGAAAGGTTATTTAACTTGCTTAAGGTCACACAGCTCTTAGGTAATGAAAGTGGGATATGAACATACTTTTGTCTGACATGAGCCCTTTCTCTTTCCATTCCATCATTTGCTGCCATGCCCTCTTGATTGGCCCCATCCAGGACTGTTGAGTGTCTTCACTGCTATCGATGTGTCAGTACGAACAACCTTTCTTTCTTGTAACTTACTGCTTCTAATCTGGGTTAATTTGGGAACCTCAGTCACCAGATTGTGTCAGTGGTGGATAATCAAGTATTGGTGGCTCTGAGGGGCTGTCCTATGACTAGACAGAATAGACTTTGACATCCGTTTTGGATGTTCTTGGGACTTTTTTATGCCTTTTTGGCTTTGGAGAGGAGTTTTCAGGTAAATGAGATGTTACTGTGTTTTTCCTTGTTGGGATCAATGCTTATCTTGAGTTTGTTTTGGATCTATTTGGGGGAAATTCAAGAGAGTTTGTGCTACATGGGGTACCTGGGATAATCCATGGGCCACTTAAGGTTTTCCCCCAAAAGGAATGTATCAATCTGTTTAGATATGTTTTATTGCATTTTTATACTTTGTGTTTACTTATGTGACTGTGAGGTCTTTAAGGGAAGAGCTTCTTGTATTTTTTTTTTCTTTAGATCTCGACCCAGTATCCAGGTAAGTGTCTGTAACAGAGACACTCAGCACATGTTTAATTCATGCAGCAATGTAGCCTTCTGTAGATTAATGCTGTGTATAGGAAAGGATCTACTTCTTGTGTTTGAGCGTATTACCTCCTGGCCCAGGCTCCCATCCATATTTATAGAACCAGCTTATGAGAAACTAACTTTTATTCTAAAAACAACTTGTTTTGCATTTAACGGATAATATGTCTAGCTATAGCAATGTTGGGCATTATGGAAAAGATGCGGAAGGCATACAGGGGCTCTAGGTGGGCTGAAAACCTAGCAGCGGTGAGTAAGGACAGCAGGAGCCTTATAGCTCACTTAGGGTTTAAGGTTAGGGACTTCCCGAGTCAGATTTCCAAGATGGCGTTTTCCCCTGCAGTGGCAGGTGGAGTGAGGGCCCTTGCTTTCAGGTGACGGCTGCACCTCTAGGGCTGCTGGCATCACTGCCATTGTAGTGTACTCTTCCCGCACCGTTAGCTAGGGAGCCAGTTTTGGGAGTTGTTCTTGGACCAGCTTTTTCCCACCGTGGCCTCCATTTTCTCTGCTTCTATATCCTCTGTAAGATCCACTTTCCTCCCAACTACTCCACCCTCAAGAGACCAGATCTGTAGACATTTTTCCAGGTGGTTTCGCTAAGGAACATTGGTTGTGGTGACTGTAGGTGGCCTGTTCATATGTTATAGCCTTAAGGGAGGAATTGTCTGTTTAAAATATGTACCATCTTCCATGTCTTTCTTTTGTCTCTCTGTGTTGGGATTTAATAGCCTTCTCCCTACGATGTTTCAGTAAAGAGCTCATGATGCAAGTCAGGACCATTTCGTAAATCTGTTTCAGGAGAGTCATGCCCTCTGCTGTTTTGCTTTGCCATGAAACTTGAGGAATTTAAGGATGGGACTGAAATTAGTGATATGCATCTATAGTTGGTATTTCAAACTTATATCTTAATCTATTTTTATTTATTCTTGGTAAACTAGGTTGCCCATAGGATTTTTACAGAAAACATATTGGAAATTTAGCTTCTAACTTTTGGTGATCAGCCATTAGATAGTAACATTACAGAAAACTCTCATTATGGTTTTTTTTTTCTTTTTATATTTGCTCATACTAAAATGGTTAATCTCTCTCTTTGTAACTTAAAACTACATGTAATTTCCTAAATGGAACGACTTTTGGTGATATATGCAATTCTTTCAAGTAAAACATTAGATGCATATTAATTAATCTTGTGCTGAATTTGACTTGTGTATTAACCCCGATTGAGAGAACATTAATACCTAACTCTGTCTTTCAGGCAGTAACAGAGAAGAATTTTGAGACAAAGGATTTTCGAGCTTCTCTAGAGAATGGTGTTCTGTTGTGTGAGTAAGTATTTAAAGCACTGAAAACATTCTTCAAAAGCAAAGGTGTGTATGTGTGTGTTGTGAGTTGTCATCATGGCCACCTTAGTCACAGATCTGTTTTCTTGGTAACAAGTGAGATTTGATCTCTGCAAATTGATACCCCTACAGTACCAGACAGCAGGAAGGGATTATCAGTCTCTGCATCTAAAGATAGCATTAGTGAAATATATATTATTTTAAATTAGTAAACAAGAAAGATTCTGTTATTTCTTGATGGGCCAGTAGGGGTGGGTGGTTGAGGAGGAAGCTGTATTACATTGCACCAGCTCTCCCTTACTCTGAGTATTCTAACATATGGAATTGCCTGGCTTAGAAGTTAATATAAGTTTTTTCTTTTTTTCATCAATAAAGAGTGATGCTTGTAGAACAAATTTAAGCAGTAGCAAATTTTTCTTTTAAGCTTTAAGTGGAGTCATTACATTACTGCAATCACGTTGAGTTATGCATGGCCCATTCACATTTAGCTAATATATTGTCGAAAATCGTGTCCCAGATTTTGGTTATCATAAGTAAACTAGGCTTCTGGCATGATTGATGGTATGAGGCCTACATCATATGTTTGGTATACTGCTTTGTCCTTCTGTGGATCAGAGTGCAGTTAGCCAGGTATGTGACCTTTGGGGGTAAGGGAGAGGTAGGGCTGTGGGATGTAAAGATGAAGTCTTGGGTGAGGGTGCAGGTTGCAGAAGTGAGCAAATAAATTATAAGAATGTACTTGAGTATGCACCCACGTTTTTGAAAGGGCTTAAGTACTCCAACCTAGACACTTATCACGTCGGTATTTACGGAATCTGTCCCAAAGCAAACACTGGGAGTATATGCACTTGTATTTAGATGACTTAGATTATCCTTTTAAAGGAAGGTTGTCTGCAGCAAATATCAGGAGTCAAAGGGCTTAGGTTTGATTTCTTGCCCCATTACTTTTGGACATTTGAGCAATTGATTTAACATCTGAGCCTTATTTTCTCATCCATGAAGTGGAAATCAGCATATCTGATCTGCCTAACTCACAGGGTTGCAAAGTTCCATAATATATATATATTAAGGTTTTTATAAACTATCAAACTTTGCATAAATATAAGTTCTTGCTAGGAAGATGGCCATGTATATGACAGCCTATATCTCATCAGCTCTTTTGATAGATGTTCACACTTTTTTTTTTTGTCTTAGAGCAATGTTGTTAAGTTGAACCAGCTGAAGTTATTGATATTCAAGCATTTGTGACTTATAGAAATGTCAATTTCATGTGTTTCTACCTGATATACAGTAGAACAGGCATATGAAGAAGGGCCAAATAAAGTTTAAGGGGTGTTAGTTGTCCTCTTCTGATGTCACATTTAGAAGTGCCATTGCCAAATAATGTTTAAACTAATTCTTGTAAACCATGTGGTCACTCTAATTGGCCAATGTTAGGAAATTATATTAATTTGAAAACTGTAAAATTTAAATGTGTTCTAAATCATTCAGAAAATGGAGGGGGGAAATGATGGTTAGATGTATGTGATCTTAAAGCTACTCAAGCTAGGAGTATGGACTATCTAGAGGTTTGCAGTGAAATAACTTTGTCCGTTGTAAGCTCCACAAGTCAGGATAAACATTAGGTAGGAAGTGTGCCTATGAAGTACTGAATGGTTTGTAGAGATGTGAGAGCATTTAGCCCAAACAAATGATCTTAAAAAAAAAAATTGTTTTTAATGTTTATTTATTTTTGAGAGAGAGAGAAAGAGAGCGGAGTGAGCAGGGAGGGGCAGGGAGAGAGGGAGACACAGAATCCAAAGCAGGCTCCAGGCTCCAAGCTATCAGCACAGACCCCAGTGTGGGGCTAGAACTCATGAACCATGAGACCAAGGCCTGAGCTGAAGTTGGATGCTCAACTGACTAAGCCACCCAGGCGCTCTGGTGATCTTTTCAAAGAAGTCACTTTGTGGGTTTATACTACCAGTGATGAGCTATTACTTAAATCCTTTTTAGGGTTCCTCCTTTTGGGGCATTGCCTGCATAACAAGGTCATTAAACATGCTGGAGAGACTCTTAGAGTTTTTAATTTAAAATGCAGTTTATGCACCAACTGGTCCCTGAATGATTTGAGGTGATTTCTAAAAACTATACCCAATCTGAGAGGATGAGCATATTGTTACCACTGAGGATATGCAGAGTTGATGAAAAACTGTTTGGACCACAAGCAGTATTATTAGATTAAACACAGCAAGCATTTGGATGCATGTTTAGAGATCTATTGGCTTTAAAAAAGTCACTTTAATTCACAACTTCCAAAAGTCATGCTCAGATTGTTTCCTAGCTGGAATAACACCCGTTGGGGGTTTTGTGCATTACCAGAGAAGTCTAATCAATGTGTTTGGTGCCCAGTATTCTTCAAATGAATGTTTTCCAAAAGTAGCGTAAGTAAATATTAAGCTGTGGTAATCAGCAATTGTAGTTTATTGAGGGACATCAAAGTATTGCATGTTTGTGTTAAAAAAAAATCTTTCTCTTAATTGTGAGTCACATTGTTTACAGCCACTGGTCAATGAAGCATTTAATCTAAAAGGTGTAATCCTGGGGGGGGGGGGGGAAGCCTAGGTAACTATATTCTGTATAAATCCGTAAATAAGAAAAGCCTAGCTGGTTGGTCTGTGAAATGATTAAGCAGGGATCACTGTTTGATCACCTCCACCTGAGTTATAATGCCTATGAGGAAAGCAAAATCCGCTGTTCAGAGTCTAGTATTAGAAGTCCTGACTCTTAAATTAATGGTAAATATAGTAAGCTTTGAGAATATTTTACCCATAAGAGATTTCAAGTGTTAGATGAAATATGATTAGGATATTTTAAAATTCTAATTCATTTTCTTACAGAAGAAGGCTGACTTCTGCTTGGTTCGCTGCCAGAAAAATGGATTCATGTGAAATACAGGATCTGCTTGTTGCCTATTAAAAATCTCCAGGCATCCTAGTTCGTTATCATTAGAGTTTTGTTATTACTTCATCTAATTTCAGCAGTCTTTTATTCATTAGTTGCAGTTTATCCTTTTTGAGCTGGATTGTGAAATATCAAAGTCAAGAGTTAGAGGAAGTGAGCTTATTTATAGCTTCCACCCAACTGGCAGTGTTCTGACATTTCAGATAGTCTAAATTGGGCATAAACTCTGTGCTGAGGCTTCAGACGAGATAGACACCTGAGTAATGAGGATAATGTGCCCCTAAATCTGATGGACTATTGAAGTTAGTATCGCCTGTTAATCATTTTAGTATCATTTAGTGTTTACTGACTGTGAGATCTAATTGAGCTGAGGGCTAAAGAATACTGTCCTGGTTAAAGCCTGTTGTAGTAATTCTTTTACTGTATACCCTACACATGTAATCTCTCTTGGCTTTACTAAACAGTGAGATGGAAACAAAATCTAATTTGGGAATTTTTCCAATTAGTAAAAGGATTGACAAGAGTCTGTAAAGTGGCTTCAACTCCTTGTTATTTATTGACGGTATTCATTAGGGGAATAATTAGTCCCCTAACTTCAGTGTTTATTAGTGTTCATGAGGACTACCTTACTGTATATTTTTAAAAATATGAGATTTGCCACCTACATAAATATCCATAGCCTCTCTTGCTCTGTGGTTCTAGCAGAATTATTTCTCTTCTCTAAACATATTTGGTAGAGGCATATATAGCTAGTGATATGAGTTAGTAATTTCACAGTTACTCATCTTATGATAGCAATCTTGGAAATACTAAAACGAAAACATTCTTTATTCTCTTTATGAAGTAAGATCATTTGAAGATAATTTTATTGGGTGTGTCTCTGGTTAGTCAGTTTTATTTCCCATCCCTGGAATATTGCCAGTCTTTGCTCTATCTCAAATCAGGCATGCCCCAGAAGTTTATATCTCTTTGAACTTGGCTCAAATGATTGAGAAAACTCTTCTCACATTGTTACCAGGCCTTCTTTCCATGGCTTGCAGTTTGGAAAGAGTGAATCAAGATGTTCACCCGTTTGGTTTGAGACATCTTGTTTCTATTTATGTCTGTCATGTGACCACTACACTGTCTACCTAAAAGTAACATGATGTTTTGTTAAAGATGCATTCAATAGAAGGAGAAGGTTTATTAAAAAAAATGCTATTAATTTTCTATGGGATACTCAGTTGATTGTTCTAAGACATAGGACAAGGTAAAGAACTTTGTCACTTCTCATTCGCACAAGAGAGCACTGTCTTTTGTGAGGGTTGGAGACCCTAACACATTGAATGACAGTGACATCAGTGGGCCTTTGGGCTTCTATGCAGTGTTCCATGTGAAGCCCAGAGGCCCTTCTTTAATAATAAAGACTTTTTCTTAGAGTTCTTTCTGGTTTTGAATTTTCTGAAGAGGACACTTGCTTCCATAGAGCTCTCTAGCATGCCAACACTATCCATTGATTCTCATACATATTATAGCCATTTATAATTTAAGTAATAAAACAATTTTTCTTCATTTCACTTTTTTGAAGTTTCTATATTGTTTGATAATCCAGCAGTAGGTAAAGATGCAAATATTCAAGTTCATAAAGACAATTTAAAAATTTTAAACTGCTTTATCTTCATGGCAGTAATTAATGATTGCCAATCTGTATGTTCTCTTTTTAAGATTCACAATCCATTTTTTTTGTAATTCGTTATCTATATATAACAAAACATTATTTTAAGAAAATAGTTTGTTAAGTTGAAGGCTAGCTTATTAAACATCAATTTAAAAATGCACTTCTGGGGCGCCTGGGTGGTTCAGTTGGTTGAGCGTCTGACTTCGGCTTGGGTCATGATCTCGTGGTTTGTGGGTTCAAGCCCCGCCTTGGGTTCTGTGCTGATAGCTTGGAGCCTGGAGCCTGCTTCAGATTCTGTGTCTCCCTCTCTCTCTGCTCCTGCCCCACTCACGCTCTGTCTCTCTGTCTCTCTGTCTCTCTCTCAAAAAAAAATTAAAAAATTAAAAAAAATTCACTTCTGTTATAGTAGTCATATTATATGGACTCACTGCAAATTTTGCAGATGGTTTTTTGTATTGTGGCCTCAGACTTGAAGTTAGAAAGCTTCAGTCCTGTTTCATGAACCAGCATGCATCATCTACAGGATTTTTCCACCATAAACATAATTACTGAGAGGAGAACATACGACATTTCAGTGGTAAGACCTCTGGAAAGAAATGAGAATGATGGTTTACTAAAAATAAAAGGAAGTAGTATGTATGCTTAGATGTATGAGATGTAAGCAATTTTATTAAAGTTGATCAGTAAGAAGTTATTCCTGAAGTCAGTTTTATTGTAATAAAGGTACTTAGGTAGGCACATGGAAAGCAGTGTGTTGGCCATTAAATATCCAAAGTACAATAATTCTAGTCAGTGTATTGAGAAGTAAATTAAATAATGGATATTGTAAAAAGAACAAATATATAATGGTGTCACATTAATTAAAAGTAGAACATTTTCCTTATATGAGAGAATCTCTAGAATTTTTATATACTGACAGTCATCGGTCAGAAAATTAGGTGAGATCTAAGGTGACAAAAGCAATAGTGACAAAGTTTAGAACACTGTTTACTGTAGAGAAATGTGTGAGACTTTCATCTTGGATGTTGAAAATGTAATGGTAAACTCTAAGATTTAAGAAATGAAATGATAATTATATTTCTACATAGGGTAATAGATGTCAGTTAATTTATAATTTTAGTCCAATATTCATATTAAATCTAGCCAGGATTTTTTTTTAAATTTTTTAAAGTTTATCTTTGAGAGAGAGTGTGAGTAGGGGAGGGGCAGAGAGAGGGGGAACAAAGGATCCAAAGTGGGCTGTATGCTGACAGCAGGGAGCCCTACACAGGGCTCAAACTTACAAACTGTGAGATTATGACCTGAGCCGAAGTCTGATGCTCAACCAACTGAGCCACCCAACGGCCCTAGTCAGGCATTTCTTAATGAGTATTATTTTAACATTCACATGGAAGAATAAACAGGTGAGAATAGAAAAAATTCTAAAAGTAAAAGTTTCTGCGAAATGAGGTTGTCCCAACATAGGAACATGTGACAAATGTGCAAGGTAATTAAAAATTATGGGTTGCTTTATAAATGTACATACTGGGGCGCCTGGGTGGCTCAGTCGGGTAAGTGTCCAACTTTGGCTCAGGTCATGGTCTCACAGTTCGTGGGTTCGAGCCCCACATCAGGCTCATTGCTGTCAGCCTGTCAGTGCAGAGCCTGGAGCCTGCTTCAGATTCTGTGTCTCCCTCTCTCTCTGCCCCTCTCCTGCTCACTCCATCTCTGTCTCTCAAAAATGAATAAATGTTAAAAAAAATATATAAATGTACATATTAATATAGGGGCAGGGTGCAAAATACATTCTTACCCATAGATATTTGTGATAAAGGAGATATGAAAACATGGAGAACAGATGAATCACTCAATTCATTGTATTGGGATAAATAATTGGTTAAGAATGAATTTATTAACCCACCGAATATCCTAGATTAAGATAATAAAAAGGTGAAAAAATAAAATTTTAGAGTTAAAATCTTTGGAGGCAGTTTAAAATTCTAACCTGTGAAGGAATGAGGAAATAAGAACAAAAAATAGATTTAAAACTATATGTAAATAGTTATTCTGACAAATAACATTCTGAGAAAAATGTATGAAGCAAAATGACTTAATCATTAATCAAATAAATTGGTGAGATATACATTTGAAAACCTTAATAGACAAATAAGCAAAGGATGTGACTAAATACTTTACAAATGAAGAAATACTACTGGAAATAAACAGTAAAATCTCTGCCTTCATTACTAAATAATTGTGCTAAAAGAAGATACTGTGTGTGTGTGTGTGTGTGTGTGTGTGTGTGTGTGTGTGTTTTACAGATTATTCATTTATTTTGAGAGAGAGCACAGGTTGGGGAAGGGCAGAGAGGGAGAGAGAAAGAATCCCATGCACTGTCAGTGCTGAGCCTGACACAGGGCTTAAACTCCCAAACCATGAGATCATGACCTGAGCTGAAGTCTGATGCTTAACTGACTGAGCCACCTAGGTGCCCCACAAGATACTATTTTCTAATCGAAGCCAGTAAATAATTTGAAATCTTACAAAATGTTGGCATATTATGGTGAAATGGTATATACTCAAAATGCCCAATTGAATATAAACTGGTACAGTTCTAAAAAACAATGTGGCAATATCTATCAAAGTAATTATGTGCTAGTTTTTAAATTAATATGAACATGTATTTACTTACCATACAAATTATAGGACTTTTCTTAATAATCCTTGCTTTTGGGAATCGTAAAGAAAAAGACTGCAAGATGGGGAAAATACATATAAAGCTTCTTCATAGTGGAAAATATCAAAAACAACTTAAATATCTATAATGTGATAGATAAAGTTGGGGAAATGTTGTGCATGCCTTAAGAGTGTGGTTGTGAAGGATGCAGCTCTGTGGAAGATCACGTAGCAGGGAGCTGAACTCAGCGCAGAGGAAGGTGCTGCTGTATCCCGCCGTGAGGTGAGCACAGGAACACTGCCTTCTGGTGCAAAAGTAAATTGATTCACATTGTCAAATTCCTTTCCAGACATGTATCAAAAGCGTTGATGAGTTTATTTTTAGAAACAGAACATAAGAAACGGTAAGGCGCACAGGCGAAGGTATGCACACAGACCTGCACTGGAAGAATTTTCACGATGGCGAATATTGGAGCGAACCCAAGTCCCTCCCACAAGAGAAGAGCGAATCACTGTCATTTACATGAAGGGGTGGAGAGGACTTTAGAGATGTTACTTAATGGTAAACGCAAGAATCAGGACAGGAACTCAGAGAGCCCTTGCTCTGGGACATGTCTCATCACCCAGCGATATCTATCTGTTAGTGCTGTAACTGTCAAGGCTGCTTAAAATAAGGGAAATCTGCTGTCAGACCACTCAAGCTTTTCTTGACTCACTTCAGAGATCCTTTGCGCATAACAATGAGGCTAAATAAGAAGGTCCTATCATAATAAAATTATAATTATCAGGTGTATTGATACTGATGTGTTGCTCTTACACTTTCCCATCTTTGCATTTATTGTTAACTATTTGTGTTGTATTCTAACTCAGCCATATTCAAAGTTACTACCATGGGAATTCTAGAAATTAAACTGAGATTAATTTTACTACCAGTCTTTGAAAATATTAAGGTGACCATACTGTTTATATTGCATGCTTTTAAAGTTAAATGTATTTTGTTTGACGTTTATTCATTTTTGGAGACAGAGACAGAGTGCATGCAGGGGTGGGGCAGAGAGAGAGAGACCATGTATCCCACGGTGAGGGATCCCACTATGTATCCCACACAGAATTTGAAGCAGGCTCCAGGCTCCGAGCTGTCATCACAAAGCCTGGCATGGGGCTCGAACGCACAAACTGTGAAATCATGACCTGAGCCGAAGTCAGATGCCTAACACCAGCTGAGCCACCCAGGCACCCCTAAACTTTAAAATTTTAAATTACATATGCTTATTACTTTACCCAAGGAAATGTGATCACTAACTTCTCAGTGTGGTTTTTATTTTAAAGATATTATAGCTTATGAATTTAGATGGGGGCAATTAATGGAAAATATCAGTTAGAAATTTACTTAGGATAACCTGTCCAAAGTAATATATCTGATAGAGAGTTTATTCTCTTGATCAACATTTGACAACTGGGAACCAACATCAAGGTTTGATTTGTCTGGCAACAGAAAACCTAACAGAGGGCAGGTGTCCTTTTTGGGAAAAGCCAAAAACCATTTCTCACATTTGAGTGAAACTAAAGGTAAATTTTTTCTAAATTTATTTTTGTAAAGAACAGAGAGGTTTTCAACCACAGAAAAATATCTGTATTACAAGTTAGTGGGTTTTTGCAGACATTTTTAAAGCACCTTCACAATACCAGGTACCTTGCTAAGTGCCAGATGTTAGCAATGAGAGAATGTCCTTGTACTTGATATCTTCACTGTCTCCTTAGCACAGTGCTCTGTCTTTAGTAAGCATTCAAATGTTTGTTGCCAGAGTTTGCATCTAGAACAAACTAGGCAAATAAAGATGTGCCAAATAGCAGATAAAACAAAAGTCATTTTCCTTTAATTTGTAAGGAAATATATAATATTTTTATTTTGTCTTCTAAAAATTTATCAATAGGAAAATTTCACTAATGTGGGGGTAGATATTTAGAAAATGTAGTCAACAGAAAGATAATAGAAATATGTATGTGCGACTGACTGACCATAGGTTAGCAAGTTCACTCTCAATGTATTGATATGCTGTTTGAGGTCAGTGTCTCTAGTGCATTTAGAAAAAACATCTTTGGAATAGGAAGTTGAAACATGTCTCTAAATTTTCCACCTCTACTGAAGGGCTTTCTGGTAAAGGGGAAAATAAGGTTTGGCATTTAGAACTAGTTTCTGGAGACTAAGAACACCAAGTTCTATCTCTCATTAAAACTGTTTATAACCAAGCTAGATGTTACATTGAACTTTATGTACAGTTTTCCTGGTGTTATATTTAAAGTCAGGTCACATTCACTGGTGACAAAGTTGCAGAACAAAGACAGCTTTCTAGAATCTGTTATGTAACTCAGCTCTCTCGGAGGGAGTGGGCAGGATGTTTTGGAGAAGAGAAGAAAAAGAATTAGACAACAGTACAGGGATGAGCTGAGGGAGAGGGGTTGCAGGCTTTAGCCAATGTGGTCTACCACAGGAGGTAGCAAATGACTAGGTGTTTTCTGTCCCGGTTTTAATCTTAACCAAAAGAGCAAACCTCTGATGTGCTAAAAAGCACATAATCAGATTTATGCCATGGCCTGAGGGAAGACTTGGGGGGGTAGAGGTATAATTCTGCGTAGGATTAGAGGAATGGTCTGCTTGCAGGCAGTTAAAATGGTCCCTTGACTGCCTTTAGTTCCTTGTGCACAGAGGCCATCTGGAAGATTATCATGTTATATGATTCTTAAATAGAGCCAGTGACCAGAGGTGAGTGTTGCCTTTTTGAATTTCACATGTGTAATTGAAGAACCTTTTTTTTTTTAAGTTTATTTATTTATTTTGAGAGAGAGAGAGAGGGCAGAGAGAGAGGGAGAGCAAGAATCCCAAGCAGGCTCCGTGTTGTCAGCACAGAGCCTGATGCGGGCTCGATCTCACAAATCCTGAGTTCATGACCTGAGCCAAACCCAAGAGTTGGATGCTTAACCAAGGAACTACCCAGGTGCCCTGAGGAAACTTTATTATGCAAAGAAGTTCTATTTGTAAAAGAGAATAGTATCTCCCTAGTGTGGCTTTTTTATTTGATTTGATGTTAAGACTCTACCCCTCTTGGGGTGCCTGGGTGGCACAGTCGGTTAAGTGTCCGACTTCAGCCAGGTCACGATCTCGTGGTCCGTGAGTTCGAGCCCCGCGTCAGGCTCTGGGCTGATGGCTCAGAGCCTGGAGCCTGTTTCCGATTCTGTGTCTCCCTCTCTCTCTGCCCCTCCCCCATTCATGCTCTGTCTCTCTCTGTCCCAAAAATAAAAAAATAAAAAAAAAATGTTGAAAAAAAGACTCTACCCCTCTTTTTTTAGATATCCTTAAATTTCACAGAAGTTTAGGGTCACCTGAGTGGCTCAGTTGGTTAAGCATTGACGTCACCTCAGGTCATGATCTCATGGTTTGTTGGTTTGAGCCCCGCACCAGGCTCTGCACTGACAGCTCAGACCTGGAGCTTTCTTCAGATTCTGTGTCTCCCTTTCTCTCTGTCTCACTCCAGCTCACGCTTTGTCTCCGTCTCTCAAAAATGAATCAACGTTAAAAAAATTTTTTTTAATTTCACAGAAGTTTAGATTTAATGAAATCTATGTTTCTCCCTAGAAGAAATATCCTAAAAGTTTTTCCTTTAATTGTATATGAAAATAATTATTCATGATTCACAATCTGATTGGATGTTCAGTTTTTGCCAAAACCGTATGTGCATTTTCTCCATATTCTAGTGCTTAGAACAAATACCATTTTAACATTTGACAAAATAAAACAATGTTTTCTCCTAGTGACGCAACTTTTAGAAGGTCGTTTGTATGTTATGCGGAGTGTTGTTTTTGCCTGGTGGCTATTTCCATGTTTCTACACGTGCTAGGAGACTCAGGAGTCAAGAAAGAAGCTAATCCACTGTGCTGTGTGTTGCTTCTAGGTAATAGCTGTGGAATCTTATGATGAGGGAGGAGTCAACTCATTTTTGGGAGACATCATTTAACTGTGCTGTTTCTTTACTTCCATCCCTTACTTCCTTTTGCTGACTGAATTGAATGCAGGCCGTGTTATTATTCATTCCAGAAACTGTTTTTAAAAAATGCTTGTGATGTTACTAACACTGTAATATAAGAATGATAAATGCAGTAAACAAGTAAATACAGTGATCTGGCCAAAGTCATCAGTGACTCAAATGGGTGGAGGAAGACTTTATGACATTCTTCTGCTAATGAAGACAACTGATGCTAGGCTTTCCTGACATTTGATAAGTTGACCCAGCTCATTTTAGTCTTTAACTTTTTACACCACCATAGGATTACATTTTAAGATCCAAGTTACTGTAGGAAAGTCACTGCCAAGTTAATGGCCAACAACTCTATGAATTTCTTGATTTATACTATGCCAGAATAATGTTCCTATTAAGTAATGTTGCATTTATTAGTTCTTCTATGCATTGCAAGATGCCACTGGTAATAGAATTTAATAAATACCTGGTTAATAGGGAACAGCTAGAAGAATTAATTTGGAACTGTCATTTCTTATAAACCTGTTCAATTCCTTTTCTAGCTCCTCAGCTAGTGATTAAAGAAAAATAATTCAGCTATGAAGGGAGAAAGCCTTCCTTCCTACATAGCTTTCTTTGTACAAATAAGAAATTAGGAATCAAAGAGTAACAGTTCTAGAAAATGCTTGAAGTTGAGGGGGTGATTTTATTATGTATATTGTCTAAAGATCTTTGTGTGAAGAAACTAGGAAAACAGAAAACAGCTCACCAGACTAAATCTTCATAAGCCATTGTTTTGTAATTTTGATTCCCGTTCAACAACATTCTGAAGGTTATTAAGTTGAGACTTTTGTCTTCTTTATTTTTAGCACATTCAAGTGTATATATAAATCTCTGGAATGTTGAAGGAGTGACATTCCACAAGTGTCAGATTTTTTTTTTTTTTCTGTTGCCCATTGTGAAGAGGAGACCAGTAAATTAAGAATGTTTGATTCTTTCTCCTATATCTGCTTTCCTTTTGCAGCTCTGTTTACAGAATAAAGAATTGCTTTTTGTACCCAGATTATTGAATAGGAAAATCACTGTTTTAAATTGCTGTTTTCTGACAGTGACTAATGATTAATTACCCAAGCTAGCATTAGTAGAAAAGCATTACTATAGTATTAAATTTCTACATGGCTTAACACTGTATTGGTGAAAAACAACAACAACAAATAACATACAATTGATGATAACTACATTTAGAACCAAAAATTGTACTCTTAAGTTATAGTTTTTAAAGATGGCTTCTTTTTTTTTGTTGTTCTGGAATGTAGCGACTTATACATATCTTTGCAGATTCTGTCAAAGCAACTTAAATGTGTTCAGTATTAGATTCTGAGGTAACTGTTGCCTTGTTTGGGGGAGTTCTGGCGCATTTAATATTTATCTAGTCATTCTGCTATGGTAACAAAGCAGTTGGTTACATATTTGAAAGAGTTAACAATAAGAACTTGCTGGCCATTTGGATGAGTTCCACTGACCCTTTAAATCTGGCAAAATACATTTGTGACAACATGGATGGACTTAGAGGGTCTTATGCTTAAGTGAAATAAATCAGACGGAAAGACAAATGCTGCATGATTTCATTTACATGTAGAATCTAAAAAACCAAGCAGAGCAAACAAACAGAAATCGATTCATAAATACAGAGAACAAACTGGTAGTTGCCAGAGGAGAGGGATAGGGAAAATGGGTGAAGTAGGTGCGGGGGATTAAGAGGTATAAACTCTGGTTATAAAATAAAGTCATGGAGGTGTAAAATACGGCATAGGGAATATAGTCAGTTATATTATAAACATTTTGTATGAGGACAGATGGTAACTAGACTGATAATGGTGATCATTTCATAGTGTATATAAATGTCAAATCCCTATGTTACACCACTAAAACTAATATTGTATGTTATAACTCTGGCAAAATTATATGGTTCGAATCTACTTTTCAAAATAAAGATCAGTTTGAGAAAAAAATAATATGATTGATAGAAAAAATTATTCTTAGGTCCAAGAGAACTAAATTATAATGAAAGAGATTCTTACACTGCCTCTTGGAACAGAATCAAATGTTACCTTTAATAAATGTGGAACTATTTTTAGGGACATGGCTTTGAAGATAGTGTCTGTATGGTCTAAGAAGATCCTTACTATTGTTTGCTGTGCCGTTCTTCCTACTGTGTTTCTTGACTTGTTTGCTTGGTTGTTTGCCTTTTATTGGGCTCTTGGCTCTGAACCACATGTGGGGGATGGAGTAGTGACATACATGATTTAATACTAAACTGATATCGGCATTCTTGTAATTGCATGTGTTATTTCTTTATTTTCAGTTTGATTAATAAACTTAAACCTGGTGTCATTAAGAAGATTAATAGACTGTCCACACCAATAGCAGGTTTGGTAAGTAAAAAATTATCTTCAAAACTAGATTTCTTTGTTTTTGAAGTGTAAAAAGATGGGTGTAGACCGGTACTCTTATCTGGATCTGGAACTATCATAGAAATTAGGTTTGGAGTTTTTTGCTCAAGAAAAGTGTTTTTAGTGACGTTCTCCTTACACTTTTAGTTCTTTCCTTTCCCTTCTGCCAGGAGGCTTTTATTTTTTTACTTTCTGTTTGCTTTGCTTTTTGTGCCCTCAAACTTCATATATCCCCTTTCTCGGCTTATTTCTTCCACAGATTGCATTGTTTATGATCATGTTCTTTCTGAAGTTCAGCCCTGCATACTTTGTTTGCTAGTTGACCACAGTTTAGGGAAACTGTAGATGTTCACCAGTTGTTACATATCTGTTGCTTCTGCTTAGGGATGACTCTCACTTAGCACACTTCGATCTTGGAGAGTATTTCCAACACTTTTGCTTTATATAGTAGATTTCCTACTAGTGTTCTGTGTGATATTGGGTAGGTCACTGTTTTCTTTGCCTCAGTAATACTACCCATGAAACAACTATGGGATAAGTCTTTAGATTCCTTCTAGCTTTAAATTTAGATTCTGTGTGTGAAAAATACCCTACACTGTCATTACATAGATACTCTGGTGGGTCAATAATAATTGAAAGACCAATAACAAGGTGGGGCTGTATCTTTGAAAGAAATAATTTATAATTAAGTACACATGATGGGTTATTTTCAAAATGTTAGCAACTCCTAAGATTCAAGGCTGATCATAGAAGTCAGTTTAACAAAACTAATTTTATGGGGCACTGGGTGGCTCAGTCAGATAAGTATCTGACTTCAGCTTAGGTCATGATCTTGCAGTCCGTGAGTTCGAACCCCACATCGGGCTCTATGCTGACAGCTCAGAGCCTGGAGCCTGCTTCAGATTCTGTGTCTCCTTCTCTCTCTGCTCCTCCCCTGCTCATGCTCTGTCTCTCTCTGTCTCTCAAAAATAAATAAACGTTAAAAAAATTAAAAAAAAAACTAATTTTATAATACACTGAAGTTTAAGACAGCTAATAACCTGGAATTTAGATAGATAGATAGATAGATAGATAGATAGATAGATAGATAGATAGATAAAATCATCTTTGCAATAGTCAAGCTGCTTATTATATTCAAGAACTTTTTTTTTTGGCCAACCATTTGTTTGCAGATGTCAGAGGCATGAAGGATTAAAGGGTAACAGCATCAAAATTTCTGGATTTGCAGCTGGTATGAAAATCTCATTACAGTTTTATAGGAATAAGTTAGTCACACATTGTGTATTATTGGAAAATAACTGTCTAGGAGAGAAGGAAAGAAGAGTTTTAGAGCTTTCTTTTTTCTTTGAAAGATCAATTATAATTTTCTTTTGAAACATAGAATATATGTAAAGTTCTCAGAGCAGCTGGGCTCAAATATGAATTACTTCTTTCTTACCAAGTTAATTCTATTCCATTTCTATCATGACATGATTTCTATCATGACGTGATATTTTTATTGGTCTCAAATTTGGTTAGGTAAAAAACCTATCAGGCATGCATATATTGCTATATATTGAAGATATGTATATGAATGTATAGCAATATACATATATGTATGAATTACTTCTAGTAATTTATAGTCAGTAATTCATAGTCAGAAGGTATTATTTAAGGAATAAAATTAAAGAAGTTTGTTTTTTTTATTAAAAAAATTTTTTAAATGTTTATTTTTGAGAGAGAGAGTGAGAGAGACAGCATGAGCAGGGCAGGGGCAGAGAGAGAGGGAGACACAGGATCTGAAACAAGCTCAAGGCTCTGAGCTGTCAGCACAGAGCCTGATGCAGGTCTTGAACCCATGAACCTCGAGATCATGACCTGAGCTGAAGTCAGATGCTTAACCAACTGAGCCACCCAGATTCCCCAAAGAAATTTGGTTTTTGAAGTCTTTCTAGGAAGAGACATTCAGTTTAATAAAAATAACTAAGTCTTATATGAAAATCATTTTTATGAAATAATTTCTGTGAAAATTAAAAGTTTGAATTATATTGAAAATCTTAAGTGTCTCCAGTTTTTCTTACTTTAATATTTACATTGTGAATTGTCATTTCTTGGATCAATTATACACATTTTAAATGAAATTAGCCTTTGATTTCAAACACCCTGCATATTTGGAATTCTTGAATTGTGGTGGTTTGTTGTTACTGGTCACTAGAGGTTTTATTCAATCTTCTGATTCTATGATTAGATATAAGCCAAATGTTTTTTATATTTAAATACAACAATCTCTCTAAGTATTTCTCCTTCAAGCATGAAAATTCTATCTAGTTTGGATTTTATCTCTAGAAACTAAAATGAGATGCATTTCCAGAATATTAAATGGGATGATTTCCCAAGTATAGGACACTGAACACTTTTAGTGGGGTGTAGGAGCATAAGAATCACCACAGTTGTAGAATTGACTACAGTTGGTTTGAAGTTGTTATCATGCCACATGGACTCCTTCTTTCCATGCTTGTATGTCAGGATGGTTATGTCAAAACTTCTTGAAGCCTCAGTTTGAAGTGTGCATTAGAGCTCCAGCATCTATCTGGTAGGGTTGTCATATGTGGACAGAAAGGGATTATATAGTGTGACATACAGGTCCTTTTGTAGCACATTCATTTTTTTAACAAATAGTTGAGTGCCTACTAGGTCAAGAATGTTTCTGGTTTGTAGGGATATATTGGAGGAATAAAGACAGAGAAGGACTTTATCCCCAAAGAGCTTAATGTTGTAGTGGTGGAGCAGGATCTGGAAAATAAATTAGTAAATGGGCAAGAAAACACCAGATATATAAATGTGCTGCAATGAATTATAATAGCCTGACATTTATTGAACACACATGAGGAATCGTAGTTGGACTATGAAGTTTGACCTCGAAGAACTCCTCAAGAAAACGTATGTTAGAAGCCTTCATTTTCGATGTGTATAGAAGAAAGATAAAAAGTCTGAGCCAGACTTTTTATACTAGAAATTTTTTTTTGTTCACAGCAACATAATGATTGATATTTATGGGAGGCAAAAATTTTTTTTGAATGAATAAATGAAAAAGGGTTCAGTCGTGAAAAATAGTAAGCTCCAGAATTAGGTCTTTGAAGGAAGAGTGTTATAGGTTGAATTGTGTTCCCCCTCTACCCCTACTCACCAAAACATAACATATTGAAGTCCTAAACCCCAGTACCTCAGGGTGTGACATTATTTGTGAATAAGGTTGGTGAAGATGGGGTCATAATTGGTGGGGCGGGGGGGGAAACTGGTCTACTATGACTGTTGTCCTTATAAAAAGATGGCTATGTGAGTACAGATACACCCAGGAGGAATGCCATGTGACAACTGAGGACTGAAGTGATGCATCTACAGGCAAGGAACACTAAAGATTGCCAGCAAACCACAAGAAACTAGGAAGAGGCAAGGAATAATTTCTTTACAGGTTTTATAGAGCCCATGGCTTTGTGGACACCTTGATTTTGGACTTTTAGCCTCCAGAACTGTGAGACAATAAATCTTTGTTTTTTTCAGCTACCCAGTTTATGGGTAGGAAACTAGGAAACTAATACAGCTAGGTAGTATTTTTTATCTGATACTTGCTTTTTAAAAAATTTTTTGAGATAAATATAGTTTCATGGGAAGTTGGAAAAAAAACAGTACAAAGAGGTCCTCTGTGACCTTCACCCAGTTTCTCTCATGGTAATATTTTGCATAATTGTGATATAGTATTAAAGCCAGGAAATTGACATTGGTATGTCCAAAGACCTTAATCTGATTCACCAATTTTATATGCAGTTATGCTTTTTTTAGTAATAAAAAGAGCATAGATGCTTTCAAGCTAAGTGAGATGAAGTGTTTTATTTTCAGGATTTTTCAGAGGACTCTGTCATTAATTCAGTGTTCAGTCATAAATATGGCAGCCACATTCCACATGATTACTTTTTTCTACCCCATTGCAAATAGGAAATGGTGTCTCTCAGTCGAGGGTCCCAAGAGAAGAGTCTGAATGAATCAAATTACCTTGTCTTTCCAGGCTGCAAATATCATAGGTCACTGGCCAGCTGACGGATGTGTTCCTTGAGAAGGGAGTCATCTTGGCAAAATGGGTTGTAGTCAGGCTGGTAGCCTTTGGCTCACTGAGTTCAGGTGTGTGGGTTAAAGAGGATTCTGTGAATGAGGTTTCTCTAGGGTAGATACACCATATTAAATTAAATATAGTAAAAATTATACAATTTCTGTGCTCCAAGCCCTGTTTTCTATCATTCCATTCTTATTCTCTTTCCTTCAGCTATAACTTCCATCCACTTCATGTCAGCTACTCTGTGTATTTAGCTTTGAAGCCAAGACGATGTGTTTACTGTTTGTAGGTAGACCTGTGTGGAACACATGAATATCCTCTGAGCAATGACAATATGGAGAGAGGTGTTTAGCTGATTTGGAAATATATTGAATGCTTTGCTTGAAACATTCATATGATTTTACGATTTTTTCTTTCCCTTTTGGAGAAACGTTAACCATGTTCTCATAGATCTAGAGATATGGCTTTTCTCACTTAATACTAAGTTCTAATTTTTCAAGAAATAGATTTTCCCTATCTTTTCTATTTTTTTATATTCTTCACAAAGCGATGCCCCCCAAAAATCTAACCAGTCTGAATTTTCCAAAAAATTAGCTGCTGTTAAATGTGGGTATGTTCAATTCATTGAAACTCAAAACTAAAACTTTATTTGGGAATTAAAAAACTCAATCTCAGAACAAAACCATGAGAAACAGGCAAGATATTCTGATGGTGAAAAGAGTCATTGAACCAGAATAATGTTTACCATCTGATGTCTTAGTGTGCCTGAAATACAATATGTGCAGAGAACATCAAGGAAGTTATTAATCCCAAGACTTATAGTAGTCTTGGACCCCTGATGATTTAGTTGTATTTACTAAAGCAAGGTTTCTCAACCTTGGCACCACTATTGACATTTTGGGCCAGATCATTCTTTGTTTAGGGGGTGGTCTTTCCTGTGCATTGTAGAATGTTTAGCAACTTCCCTAGGTTTTACTTACTACATGCTGGTAACACCATGCTCCCCAGCCCCAAAGGATGACCACTAAAAATGTCTTCTGACATTGCCAATGACCCCTATGGAGTAAAATCATGCCTGGCTGAGAGCCATGGAGATAAAGAGTTGAGAAAATAAACGCTACCCCTTTGCATGGGCTGGTTTGTTGACTGAGTATAGATTTGAGTGATCTACTCATGCCTGCTATTTCAATTGCAGTTTCTCTGAGAAAAGGAATCGTATTCTAGAAAATTTGGTTTGAGGGGCCCCTGGGTGGCTCAGTTGGCTAAGCATGCAACTGACTCTTGATCTCAGCTCAGGTTTTGATCTCACATTTGTGAGTTCAAGCCCCACATTGGGCTCTGCACTGGGCATGAAATCTACTTTAAAAAAAAAGAATATTTGGTTTGAATCATTTTTTGTTTGAAAGTTTGTGTCTGTCAGTGTGCTTAATTTAAAAATCTTCACTATATCCACACTTGCTTGAAAAATATGGGCCAAATTTGAATATCCTTCCTCTAAAGGGTTATTCTTTCAGATTATTTTCAAGAGTGGAATATATAAGGTGTGACCATAGAGACTGGGAAGGTTGTCTCCTGATTTAGGGATGCTGTAGAATGCAGGAAATGAAAAGATGCCAGCTAGCTTAAGCTGTTGGATGTCAGTCAGATTCTCTTCTCTTCATAATAGCTACTTCAAGAAATCACACAAGTCTATGGGTCCATTCTTACTGCCATTTTTCAAAAGGTTGTTAGTGACTAATGTTCTTGTGTCTGTAAAATTATTTCTGATTCATCTTCACTCTCCTCTATACTTGGGCACATCAGCAAGGTAGTGCAACCTAGTCTGTGCCAAGGTCACTATTGAAACATCTAGTTGTTCCCTTTCAGCAGTAATAGAAAATGCACCCGAGGAATCAGCTGTAAAATTTAAATATGCTTGTCCAGGTTTTATCATGTACTTTTTAAAACCCACTCTCAGGCAGTGACTCTATGTATCCCACTCTTTTTCCAAGGGGAAGGGGACCCAGGGGGTTGGGAGAGGGAGGTTTATGGGACACTAAGCTTCTGAGCTCTTTTACAAATAAAACCAATAGAGGCCGCGGAGGTTAATGATATCAATAAACTTGATTAAAATTGCTCAATTGTGATTTTATGATTAAAACTACACTAAAGAAATCTTTTAATTTCAAAGGGACGGTGAACCACTATTACAAGTTGTATAATTATGCCTCGAACAATAAAATTTAAACTATTTTTATTTTTCTAGCTTGTCAATCTATTTTCTTTAAAAACAAACACTAATAACTAAAACATGGAGTGCTTTTTCTTCTTAATAGAGTTATAGGAGAGTACTATAGTGTTACTGCTTACAGTGTTATTTAATGTATTGTTACGCTTAGGTAAGATATTATAGCATAAAGGCTGGCCATTTACTAAAAATAAGGCCACCTTATGCATTGAAAATGACATTTTCTGTGGTTGTATTTTAATTTAAATAATTTCTTTTCTAATGTATATTTTCCTGGAATTTCTGTGATCGGCAGTATTTTGAAATACTTTAGCATTATACAATAATCAAGTCTAAGAAAACAGACTGAATGGAGATTGTGCATTGGCTGTTTTCAAGGTAACAAATATTAGATATTTAATACCTCGGCCTTAATACCTCCATATAAATGGCCTATAAATAACTCCATGATAATTGAGTTATTTATAAAGAAATTTTAGGTGATTTCGTCAAGAATCTCCTTATCTCCTTACTTTTCTCCAACTCCCAGTTAAAGATAAGTATCACCAAAAATGAAAACATAAAAACTTAGTGTCAACATTGAAGTTGTTTCCAATACCCTCATAATGATACAGCACTGTAAATCAGGAAATTCCTGTTTTATTTCGGGCCATAATTTGTTAGTCATGGCACCGGCACAAGATAGGAGCATTTCCCTAGAGTTCCAAAACGTACTTGTTTATAAATCTAAGATGAACGTATGCCAACGTTTAGCCTTGAGGGCAACATCTTAAAAAAACATTAATGAATTAGAATTCCTAAAGCAACACCATGATTAGCTTGTAAAGTTAAAGAAAAATTCATTCATAGTAGGATTATGTCATACAGGACAGTTTTATTCAGATATGAAAATGCTCAGAATGTCTCTCTTTAAGCACCTTTTGTTATGTAGAAATTGGAAACAGTAGAGCAAATGAAGTTAATAAGAAATAGAACCCAGGTCTAAGACTGGTATGAACACATCAGTTATTTGATAGGTTTTAGGCCCATGACTATCCCTCCCTTCCTAAAAGTATTTATTGAACACCTACTATGTGCCAGGCACTATTCTTGGAACTTGGAACAAAGCCACAAGTAAGGCAGAGAAAGTTCCTCCCTAATGGAGCATGGTCAGCAGGTCAGTAATAACTTACCAAGTACTAATAGTTACCATGCAGAATATGTAATACCTCGTCAGTTGACAATAATTACACTGGGAAAAATAAAGTGAATGGATAGCGAATGATTGAGTATGAGAAGTGTTTCAGAGAAAGTGCTTAGGGACATCTTGTTTCTGGAGTTGACATGTGATCGGGGACCTGAATAAACTGAAGGAGGGTAATGTACGGGGATCATGAGACTTTTCCAGACAGAAGGAAACGAGGGGGGATCAAGGCAGGATCAAGCTGGGCCAGCAAGGACTGTGGATCTGGAACTGAGTAAGGTGGAGAGGTAGGCCAGCAAAGATGTATGTGGCTCTATCAGCTTTGGTGGTAGATCACATTTTACTTCTAGCATGATGAGAAGCCACTGGGGACCTTTGAGAGGAATTTAATTTGTTGTTAGAGATCTTTGGTTGCCTGTGGTAAAGGATGTACATGTATCTGTGAACATACCGAAAACCATTGAATCACACACTTTAAATTCATGACTTGTATGTGAATTATATCTCAATAAAATGTAAAAGTAAGAAAATCACAAATTGGTATGTGATGAGTAGACTGAAGGAAATTAAGAAGAAAAGCAGGAAGGGCAGCCGAAAAACAGTTTTGATAGTTGTAATGACTAGTTTTGTGTGTCAACTTGACTGGCCATGGAGTGTCCGGATAATTGGTTAGACAGTATTACATTATTCTTAGGCAGTTTGCATAAGATTGCAGATTTGCAAATGTCAGAGTGATCAGTGTCAGTCTTAGATATTGTTCCCTGATAACATGATGGAAAAGATGATTAAAGGGATGGATGGTTTGTGATTATTTAACAAGAAAGTAACATTAGAAGCCAGCCTTGTCCACCACAAATGCTCTAAAGAAAAATATTACCGGGTTGGTACCATGGTGAGTTCAGGAGACCAGCAAGAGGTCATGAAATGGCTCATGATGAGTTTTGTTTGACTTAAACCATTTTTGCTTGTTTTTAAAATTGGAGCCAACATTTGCAGACCCTCAGGTTTCATTTAAAATCCTCATCTCCGGCTTCACAAGGAATGTGGCAATAACAGGCCTGCATGCCCCCAAAGCAACCATTGTGTGGGGGTGTCCTGTGGAAAAGATGGGAGTCTCTGCATTCCTTGTTGTCTGATCATTTCCCTGACATGATGCTCATTTTATTCATTTATGGTTTATTCAGTCATTTTACCACCCCTCCCCTTTTAGACATGTCTTAATTCCTGCCAACTGTCTGTTGTGGCCTTGTTGTAGTCAAGATGGAGAAAAGTAGACCAGATAATATCTGTAGGTGAAATCTTAAGTAGTTGAGTAAAAAAGCTCAATTTTAAGGAGCTAAATGTAAATCCATATAAACTTGGAGAGAAGTTTCTACAGTTTGCCTTAGGGCTTTGTACTTGCGCTATTTTCATTTTTTAAAAAAAGGATGGAATAAAAACATGGGGATTATGCTTAGTCTTGTTTGTAGATGTTGGAACAATCAGACATAGTTAATGTACTGAATATCAAAATCTGCAATTTAACATGATCTAGATGGCTGCAAGTCTCCAAAAGGATATTTATCACGAATAGATTTGGTTTTTTCGGGGAAAAAAAATCACAAGAAAGCAGTGGTTTTGTATTATCTGCAAACTTAATCGTGCACTTTATGCCTTTATCCATAAAACCTCACTTGATAGAATCCTATGATTTGCATTTCAGATTCTTTATATCCACCTTAGTTTATGCTAAATTTCACTAGCCTCCTGGTCCATTAAAGTCCACAGGTCATCTTCCTGTGAATTATCTTGTCCCTGTGAACTGGTTGCTGCCAGTGTACATCTCAGTTAGCCAACAGCATCATATAGATGCCACAAGGCAAAGCACCTGTGGCCTGTAACGAGAAGTAAGGTCCATTTATTGGCTACTTACTATACTCCTAGAAACTGCCAATCAATCACCTGTTTCCTCACTAAATCTTCAAAATCACTGTCATTTGCATTTTATAAGAGGACAATTATTAGTGACCCATCAAATGATGACTTTGATAATTAACCACACCTGGAGTCCTGTTTTGAGTTACATATGCTTCATTTTGAGAAGGAAATTGTCTATAAGGAACAGTGATGGTTGTCATAGAAAGAATGGCTCCCAATAATGTTCATGCTCTAATGCAGTGAACCTGCCAATGTCTTGTAAGAGGAGGTTAAGCATTGGGTTCCGGGTAGAATTGAGGTTGCTAGCCAGTTGACTTTGAGATGAAGAAAGGATCCCGGATCATCTAGGTGGGCCCAGGATAATCCCAAGAGTCCTATTAAGTAGAAGAGAGCAAGAACTAGTCAGATGGTGGTACAATAGAGACTCAGGCTGGTGCTGCTGGTTTCGAACGTGGAGGAGAGGGCCTCTGGAAGATGGAAAAGAAATGGATTTTCTCCTAGATCTTCCGAAAGAAATGCAGCCCTGCCAACACCTTGATTTTTACCACAATGAGACTGATTTTGGACTTCTGACCTCCAGAGCTATAGGGTAATAAACTGGTCTTGTTTTCAGCCACCGATGCAGTGATTTGTTATAGCATTAATGGGAAATCAATATCGTGGTTAAGAGCACAGACTCAGGAATTGAACTGTTTGCTTTGAATCCTCACTCCACCACTTACTGGATGACCTGGGGTAAGTCACACGTTTCTTAGCCTCAGTTTCCTCATGTGTAAAATGGGTACAATAAGACTTCCTAAGCTTTTTTAGTGTGAATTTGACATAGTTTGTGTAAAGGGCCTCAGAATGCTGCCTGGCATACGATAAGAGTTCAGTGGATGTTAACTCGAGAAAATCAGCGATTCAGCGAAGGGCTGGTTGGGATGACATGAGAACTGAAAACTGTCACAGAGGGCCAAGGGGCACTGAGAAAACTGGGGATATTTGAAGAGAAGATGTGAGGTTGGGGGAATGTGTGGAGGGTAGGAGGCAGCAGAACTAAGTAGCTAAGGGGCTCTCGTAGGAGTTAGTTCATATTAAGCAGTCAGATTTAGGATTGGTGTTTTACAATTACAGCGAGGGAGTCTTTGGACTTTTTTTGACATAGAAATGACTAAAAGAGAATCAGTCTCATAAAGCAAGGAGTCCCTGAGGCTGGAAAAGCAAATACAAGGGCTGATGATCCAGACACATCACCTGTAAAAGTGACTCTCGGAAGGAGGGGTAGGAGCAGTTATACTGAAGGAGCGTGAATTCCCAGCTAGCTCTTAAGTTTTACTGTGTTGTTTTCCTTCATTAAACGTGCTTTACTGCTTCCCAAAATGTGTTTTGGTATCATTATGATGTGTTTCTTTAAGCAATTACGTATCTGTTTTACTTTGGAATGTAGAACATGGATAATTTGACGACAGAACATTTTTCTTTTGTTCCCCATGTTGGTCTCAGAAGTTCTTAAGCCTCTATTTCAGCATTTTCTTTTCTTGCTTTCAAAACAGTAAGTATGTTTGAGAACTCCTTCATTTTTGATGTAAATTTCACCTGAACACCATGGAAGACCGTACCTTAATGCACGGTGCAATGTGACAGCCTGTCACCGCTTCTGTGTAGTTCATTGTCACCCGGGGTTGATGAAGCATTTCAGTGACCACCCTTTTACCAGAGCACAGCCCTCTGCTTGCCCTTCCCCTGCTCGCCAGTGCTTGGTTCTGCCTCTCGGTATGGTCTTTGCTCCTCCTCTGCCAAGCAGTGCTGGAGAAAACTACGCCAGCAGCTTGGTGGTTTATCATCTATAATCCCCTGGGCCCTCAGTGTCACTTGGCCATTCCTTTTAAGCATTCCTAGCTGGTTCTTATTCCCATCTCCACTCCACATGTGACAAAACCTTATTACTCTCCTCGTCCCCCAATCCTTTGCTATCTATCAGCACATGACTGAGGCTTTCTCTTGGCAGACAGATAAGAACCGAAGGAAAACGTACTGCTTACTTTCCTCAAATAAGTACCGAAGTTGGATCTGTAGGTTTACCTACATATTGTAATCATAACATGTAGGTATTAGTAACACAGCTTACATTTCTTCACTAAGCCATAAAATAGAGGATGAAGTCTCTAAAATAATAATAAAACTAGTGCCCCTGACGAAAATTGCAACCACACCACTTTCTTAATGGAAACTATATAATTAAAATGCACACTTGGATATATTGTAGTCACTTTGCTGCTTGGGAATTGCTTTCGAATACTTGCGATTGATCACAATTAGTACATCACCAGAATGGAATGTGAGTACTTTTGGAGGTGGTGCATTGGTGAGCTCCACAGTCCCTAGGTGACTTGTGCTCAGACTTTCCTTATTTTGTTACTTGCCAGAAAACTTATGTCTACAAAGACTCAAATCACCTGAGTGATTCTCTTAGCATGTGGGTTCTGATTGAGTGGGTCCAGGGTGGAGCTAGAGTCTGCATGTCTCACAGGCTCCCAAGTGATGGTGCTGGTGTGTGGACCCCGTGTTGAGTGGCCAGAGGCTGGGTCGGCTGTTGTCTAGCGTGTGCATCAGCATCACCTGTGTGGTGACTGTGTGCTCCCTCTAGAGATTCTGACGTGGCTGGCTAGGGACTGTTATTCTAACGTAGAGATTTAGTTCAGTTTCTCTGCCTCAAACAGTGGATACAACCTCTTGATGGCTGGCAAATACTTTCTAACTTTTGACACTGTCAATGCCAGGGAAAGAGGAGACAGGGGCTTTGGTACCATATCATAAATGGAAAAGGAGTTGAGGTCACCAAGTCTCTTGGCCTTCCAATAAATTGATCCACACCGTCATGTTCCCAGGTTCAGAGGAATTGGATAATGTGCTCTCTTTTTTAATAAAAAAAAAAATCTTGCTCAAAGTAGGCCTAGAAACTTACTGGGAGTGACAGGGCACAGGTGAGCACACGAGGAGCACTTGGCTCATTGATGAGGGAATACTCTCAGGTGATGTCATTCTAGCTAGGTTTTGTTTATGGGTGTTGACTATATGGCCCTTGTTGTCTGTACGGCTATAGCCCTGAGCACAGACCATTTTACTCTTTTTCAGAATTAGGATCTTGATCTTATTCAGGGCTTCTGTAATAAATCTCTTTGTCTTTATGTAAAGAATCCATTTTTATTGATGACACTTCTGACCCTGTATACTTTTGCAGAAGTGGGTCTAACTGGTTTGACATTATGAATAGACATTCTCCATTTGTTGTCACATTAAGGTTTCTTGATACAAAGTATTCCCTCTAGAAGTTGGAAGTCTTGAAAGTATATCATTAAAGATATATTTCAAAGAAATGTATGAAAGATACGTTTTTTTAAGTTCCTCCAAGTGAAAATGAAAATGACTTTGGTCAGTGTAAGAGCCTAGGGAGGTATAGTATAGACTTTAATGAGGATTGAGACTTTTGTGTAACAAAATGGTTGAAGCTCTAAGACAAAAATGCGGACCATAATGCCATTTATGTAAATGAGATACATAAGTGAATCAACACTTTAAAGGACATTTACATTTTTAAGCACATTAGAGAAGACACTCCTTCAAAAAATTTATGGAGGTGAAATTTACATAACAAATACGGCCATTTCAAGGTGGACAATTCAGTGGCATATGGTATATTCACTGTGTTGTGCGGTCACCAAACATTTCCATCCCTCCCCAGTGAAACCTCTTACCTATTAGGTCACTTCCTATTTCATACTGTCCCTTACCAAACTCCTCTGTCAACAACCAATCTGCATTCTTTCTCTTAAGGATCTATCTATTCGGGATGTTTCATATAAATGGAATATGTAAATGTGTGTGTTTAGCTTTTACTTAGCATAATGTTTTGGTGGTCCATCCATGCTGTAAAATGTATCAGTTCTTCATTTTTTTTTAAATGGGTGACTAATATGCCTTTGTGTGAATATATCACAGTTTGTTTATCCATTGCTGTAAATGTACATTTTAGCTCTTTCTACCTTTTGACTATTGTGAATAGTGCTGCTATTAATGTGCATGTACATGTACTTGTTTGGGAAACTCTATAATTCTTGAGGTATATTCTTTCTTTCTTTTCTTTTTTTTAAATCTTTTAAACTTTTTTTTTTTTTTTTTTTTTTTTTTTTTTAGAGAGAATCCCAAGCAGGTTCCACGGTCAGCACAGAGTCTGACTTGGGCCTTGATCCCATGACCCTGGGATCATGATCTGAGCTGAAATCAAGACTCAGATGCTCAGTTGACCAAGCCAGAAAGCACCTTTTAGTGAAGAGGAGTGGGAGTGAATGGGGGCTTGGGACAAAGAGAAAAAAGTACTGAGAGAGCCCTTATATTGACTGATAGCAGCTTGCTAAAATATATTCATTCAACTCTGGTCCCCTGATACTCTCCTCAACTCCCATCGCTGATAAGAAAGCAAAGTAATCTGCTGAAGTGACATGAGTCTGTGTTACTGGATAAGTGCTTTGAGAAGGAAAGTGGGGTGAAAGGCTCTGAAAGAGTTCATGTCGCCAAAGACCCATGTTACCTCTGCGTCTAGTGTGAGAATATTCATTTTGGCCTCACGTTATCCTTCTTGTGACTCTTCAGGATGTATAATGGAGACAGAGAGGAGTTAAGATTCCATAGAAATGTATAATATATGATTGTGTTCAAGTACCGTAGCCATCTTCTAACGTGGTCCCGATGATTCTCTCCCTTGTACCTATACATTGTACCTAATTAGGTGTTCTAGCTGAGACCTCCAGGTGGTGTGCTGAAGTGCTGCCTGGCGTCCTCTTGCTGATCATAAGTAAAATGTGGGACAGCCGATAACATGATAAACAAGAGGGGCACAGGAATTGCTGGTTTTGAAAATTGTCAGCCTCTTTAGTCAGTAAAGGAGGCTAACATTGAGAAATGGCTTTCAGGCCAACATCAAATTAAGTGCACACTAGCAGGAAGACAAGGTCTGAAGATGAAGCTGAGCGTGTGGCTGTAAAATCCTTGAAGATCTTGGAAAGATCCAAAGTAGTGCCTCGGAAGTCCATCCAAATGACAGGGCTTCTAAGAAGCATAAAGGTGATGTCCCTCTGTCATTTCAGTGGACTAAGAGGAGGGCTGCTGTTCCCCCTTGAAGGGATTTGTGGGTGCAGCTTTTATCTAATGAAAGTAAGGGCCAATAGGATTCATAAAAGATGGTATTGAGGGAATTCTATTTAGAAGCTGTAAACATAGACTGAAAAGGACAGAAGGTTACAAAATTAGTCCCCCAAACTTTTTTAGGCAGAAAGCAGACTGAGAAAGCTACATACCTGCAGACACAAACTGCTTTTTAAGGAAGCAAATGATGACTTTAAGGGGGAATCAAGAATCCGGAGGATGAAGCAAAAACCATGACGAATTCACTGGCCTTGAAGACTAATGAAAGACCTACCAATCTATGCCTTGCAGGATTTCAGAGTTCCTGAGGTGTAGGGACTCCTGTGTGCCCTCATTTCTCCACATTTGAGCTGGAATATATCTAGAGGTTACCCTACACCACTGTGTTGGGTATGTGGGGACAAGTAACTTGTTGCTTTAGCTCACTGGTATTCGTGTTGAGAGGAACTGTATTCGAGGGCTGTCCTTAAGGATATCCACCTGAGGAGCCTCATGTAAAGCCAGAATTGGTTTAGATGAAATTATGAACTTGGAGCTCACCTTGTATAGGGGTGAACATTTCTAGGGCTTTGGGAAGGGATTAGTGTATTTTGCATATGGGAAGGACATGAACCATTAGGGCTCAAGAGTGAACTGTGGTAACTGGTCCCCAGTGATCCCGCCTCCTGCCATTTATGTTCTTGCGTAGTCCTCCCTGCATTGAATGGGGCTGACCTAGTCCATCAGCAGGATACTGAGGAAATATTGTGTGACTTGAAAAGATAGGCCACGAGACCCTGCAGCCTCTATCTTGCTTTCCTTTGGATCATTCACTCTGTCAGGCAGCCGATGGAGATGTCCATTTGATCCAGAACTAAGGCTTCCTGCCGACAACCAGCCCCAACTTGCCACCTACAAGTGCACCTCTTTGGAAGCGGCTCCTTCAAGCCACAGGAAGGTCTTCAGGTGACTGCAGTCTGGCCTGATGTCTACAGCCTGCTCAGGGACCTCCATGCCAGAACAATCCAACTTGGGTCACTCCTGAATTCCTGACCTTCAGAAACTGTATCAGTCTGTATTGTTTTAAGCTGCTAAGTTTTGGGATAACTAGCTATGTAGTGGTAGATAATCAGTAGAGTTACTGCACTGTGCTACTATAAACCTGGGAATATTGGTAAATTTTTATGGAGTCCTCATCTTGCTTCAGGTGTTAGCAGGTACTGTTCCTGACTCCTTAATCTCTCTCTAATTTACCCTGTTATGATTGCCCTTATAACTGATTCAAGGCAAAGGGATGGAGAGGCTCTGGGGAAGAATGTGAAAATCTTGAGCCATCCCACCTTGTCTGTTTATAGTGTCTGCTTTTATTCCTACCTTAGAAGAACAACACTGAAAGGGGCTATTGCAGATCATCCGGGATCCTCATTTTGTTTTGTTTTTGTGAAGCCACTTTCCGTCCTCAACGTGTGGGAATTGCAGATGCTTAGTGGTGGCTTTTGCCATGAAGTCTTTTCTGAAAGTTGGGCTATGCAATACTCGTGTGAAGGGTTGAGCTGGGGGGGGGCCGGGCTTCTCTCCGCTGGCACAGAGGTGTGTGCCCTTGGGAATGGGGTACGGATCCAGAAACTGCCCATTTCACAGAGGCGGACAATAGGGCCAGAAAGGCTGATACATTAATAATGTTAGAAACGTTATTTCTAAAGTTAGTGGCAGAGCTACTGGGCTCTGTCCTGGCTCACAGTCCAATGAGAAGATGTTTTCACGTTTGTCCTTTGTTTTTACTTTATCTTTGCTAGTTTCCAGGGAAAATGATTCCATTAATGAAGACTAAACGCTTCCCTTTTAATATGTTGAGTGGGGTGTGGTCTCTTGATGGTTCAACAGACATTAAAATTTCATTTGATAATTCTGTATCTTCCCTGAGGGAACTCTCTGCCTAGGTCCTTTGAAATTGCAAAAAATAAATTACCCGTGGGCTCAAGTCCAGTAAGCTGGATTTAGGTTACAACTGTGATCTTAATACAACCTGTTCCTGCTGCATAGGCCATGTGCAGCCTCGTTTGTAAAGTCAACTTGAGTGTCATTGAACTATTTAAGAGAAACTCTGCTTTTTCATGTAAAGGCTTTATTTAAAACTAGAATTTAATCATATTCTATTTTTCCCTTCATCTCTAATTAGCTATAATCACTTTGATTTTAAGTGGTTTCTTTCTAAATAATTGGGTGGGTTTTGAGGCATATGTAGTTTTGTTCTTAGCAATCCGTATATATATTTGTCAACTGGATGACTGCTATTATGTTTTTAGAAAACACATGAAGGACTATTTTGGCAGTCAGTGCAATCGGCTTACTTTCTGTACTTACTTTCTGTTTAACTGTGTCATAATGTTTTATAACATTTTAAACATTCAACCAAATTGAGTTTGTGGGAAGACTTCTTGTGTGTGTGTGTGTGTGTGTGTGTGTGTGTGTGTGTGTGTGTGTGTGTATGTGTTGGGAAGACTTCTAATGGTTTTTTTCTTCCTCTTTTGAAACGTACGTTTCTTCCTGTGGGATTTGGAGTACTGAAACACCAAACCATTCGTTCTTGTCTGCTTCTCTGAAGGCCAGTTTTAGAACCGTTAATTTGAATCATTGGGTAATGAGATTGTATGGGTTTTTTTTTAATTATGTGAGCTTAACAAAATGATCACTGTTGCTCCTTCCGGAATATTGCCAATATGTGATTTCCCCCTTTTGTTTTTTTCCACCAAGTCAGATTTATCATCTTCCATTGAGCCGTTCAACTTTGGAATTATAAATTCTTTTGCTCTTTGACCTCTTACTTAAAGTGAGCATGGATTTTAGCTTTCAGCCAGGTAGTTCACGCTGCCTTTTACTGATAGTGCACTAGAATAACCCCCCTCCCCCCACACACAAATATTTTGTTTTGAATGTCTCTTAGTCCCTAGTAGTTGGTGTGGCTTTTCTCTTGCTGTGCATTTGCTCACCTTTTCCCTAAATCCCCTCACTCTCCAGGAATCCATGCTGCTAAAATTAGCTTCTTCCTCCTTGCTTCTGTATCTTTCCTTCCCACTTTGCTAGGCCACCCTGCCTTTTCTTGTGGGGCTTGGCTTCTCAGCATGGGAAAAGAGTAATTGTCTTTTTCCAAGTGGCAGGCTATCTTCTGGTTCCTCAGAGCCAGCTGTTAGGGAGGTGAGGTTTCAGGGAGGCCCTCTTAAACTACAGATGTGGTGTAAGAGCACTGGCATGTGCACGTGGACAAATGTGTGTTGGCATGCTAGCAGGCTGTTCTCTTCCTTGAGAGTCCTAACCAAGAGAAGGTAGAGTCCCCACGCGATCTTCCCAAGCTCAACCTCGTAAAGGAGAAGAGGGAAACTCCAGCTAATTCTGCCCACCAAATGTGTATCTGTAGTAGTCCATGTTTGGGCAGCAGTTTACATGAATGGAAAGCATTGGTTTGTGAAAGGAGGATTTTGGTTTGTGAAATTAGCCAGGAGGGCAACCTAGATTTCCTTTTTTTTTTTTTTTTTTTTTTTTTTGGCGGCAGTTCCTGAAGCAGGTGCAGGGCGTGTGTGAATAATGTACCACACCTAAACTATGCGATTTAGCCAATGAACGTTAGGCTTCTCCTGGGTCCTGTAGTATGGTTTCCCTGTCTGTCAAGAGCCAGCTCAGCAACCAAACCCAGATTCCAGGTGTGGTATTCCACGGTCGTTCTGTAATTTGTAATCATAGAAACAGAATGTTCCTCCTCTTATTTCTTCCCTGCCAACAGTTTCTGGGTGGGTGACTGTCAGTAGCTGGAGTTATTTTTAAAGAGGAGAGGTGAGGCTTGTCGTGCAAAGCTGGGAAGAGGGCGTTTGTTTGCAGAGCAGAGCTGACATCAAAGTGTAGATTACTGCTCAGTGGCTAGGCACTTGTCCTGTAACAGGTAATGTTTAACGTGCCGGTCACAAAGATCACAGAACAGTGTATGCCCAGGCATAAGCTAGCGCTACCGTGAATGCTCTGGAAGACTGAAAGGCTATACATGCCCATGTAATTAAAAAAAAATGTATGCACTAGTCTTGCTGCCTCATTTTTTGCTGGCTGTAATTGGACTTTGAAGCTTAGAAGTTCTATCATAAAAACGTGTACCCTTTGTTTGAGAGAGAGATCGGCTAAGCAATCACTTTCCACTTCTTTTCACAGGATAATATAAACGTTTTTTTGAAAGCTTGTGAACAGATTGGATTGAAAGAAGCCCAGCTTTTCCATCCTGGGGATCTACAGGATTTATCAAACCGAGTCACTGTCAGGTAAGTTTCACTGGTTTGTTATATGTTTTTTAAGCTTAGGGCTTGTGGCTCAAGTGCAAAGAATTTCTGAGATTTTATGATGACTGAAAAATTGTTCCTCTGTCTTCCTCTGTTCTCATTCCAAAACAGATTATTTAAAAAATAGCTGAGGCACTGTGAATCGAAGCTGTCTGTAATTGAGATCATGGCATGTTGTTATTTTAAATCTCTCTACTAACTGAAATGGTAGTTTATATTTTAATGCTTGTCCAACGTGGTAGTGTTTGGTTTCTAATGGGGAGAATGGCCATTATGCTTATAAAACAAACTTAGAGGTTATATTTATAGAGTAAACAGAATTATTTTCATATGGTCTTTATGTATTTGGAATTAAGACTTGCTGACAAAAATGAGACTGGGACAGTGGTTAAAGAGACTTTCTTTTGTAATCTGGAAGGCAGCAATGCCTGGCGGAATGCTAATGACCTTGTCAGTTGTGGAGGATTTCTAAAAATGAACAGTTTTTCACTATTTTAATAGTGTGGATGAGAAAGTGAAAGTAGGGGTGAAAATGTGCACAGGTGTCTCTGTTGTGTTTTAGATGGAAAATGGTGTCATGTAGGAGTATATGGTTTCAGGAAATCTGGTTTTAAGCCCCTGTGAGATTTTTTTTCCTATAAATCTAATTTGCTTTCAGTGAATCGGAATAAACTTTTGTTACCAGATAATGGTGACAGAAAAATGATTTAATTTTGTGATAATGACTACCTCTTTATCACGACTCTTAAACCTAATTAACGTTTTTTTTCAAAAGGAGAGAATATTATTCTAACTGTAGGAGTAATAGAAATGGGAAAATTAGTTTCTACCATTTTAGACCAAGATTTAGTTTATATGGTTGATTTCCCTGTTGTGGTAGCTTTAAAAGTTATTTAAAATTGATGATAAAATCTTAAAAATGGCCAATATTTTTTTCCTAAAGAAAAATAACTCTCTATGTAAGTTTCATAGTACACATGGTCTTTTAGCAGTAAAACCTAAAATCTCAGATAGAATTCATCTTTTCAAAGCCTAACAATACATATTTTTAAACAAACAGTCCATTTTGAACTTACGTGCTTCTACTTCTGTTGAATTAGCATTTCTAAACTACACAACCTTGATAAGTGCATAGCAGGGAGGGGTCTGTCTGCATTTCTGATTAATCGGAAGATAGTTTGTTCCCAAGTTTCATCACCAAAATGGCACGTTGACTTCTGCAGTATTGCGAGGACATGCTTGATATCCATGAAAAATTACTGCATGGATGAATTTGTTTTATTTTTACTAATCAGCAATCTCTCCAGACACCTATCTGATGGGCAAAGAAAGTTTTCACTTACAAAGTGTTTTATTCTTAATGAACAGCAACAACTTAAGGAAAAAACACACCCCCCCCCCCCACCCTACCCCAGTCATACCATTTTGAAACCCTGTAGCAGATGTTTGAGTAGGCTACCGATTAGGCAAAACATGTTTGTTGGCTTCTAATTCCAAGAATGCTCTGAGCAAAACTTGCCTGGAGCCTGTTTTATGAGATGTTGGGTCTACGGTGTTCAGGAAAAAAGTCAGTACCTGGGCACAGCCTTGAGTGAAATTAAATCCCTGACGAACTGAAACTGGGAGGTCACGTAGTTACAGCTGTAGTAGGAAGTATGCAGAACAACTTGTCTCAGTGGAGACCGCAAGTCCATAAAGGCGTGCCCAGGTAGTACTAGTGAGAATGCCTGAGAGCCTCAACTCTGCTCAGGAACATTTCCCCTGAGAATTCTGTCTTCTTGGCCCAAAGAACACAGGGCTTGACCCTGGGTCTGCTGCAGTGGAAGCATGGGAGCCTCCCGATTATGAGACTTGAGGAAGCTGGCAAGTGGCTTATTTAAAAATTTTGGCCACAGCTCTTCTGCCCCGAGATTGCATTTTTATAAAAGGAAGCAGGTATATAGGAAAGCAAATTATTGGCTAGTAAATATCCATGCATTTCATAGGTTTTAGTCGTTGTTCTTACATAACGTGGAGATTTCTGTAGGTCAAATCTTGTCCTTTCTTTATTGTAGATAGAAGGACTTGGTGTTGGTTAGACCAGTGGTTTTCACCTGGGGGCAGTTTTGTCCCTCCAAGGGATATTTGGCAAGGTTTAGGGATAGTTTTGTCGATATAACTGGGCTGGGAGTGCTTCTGGCATCTAGTGGGTCAAGAATGCTGCTAAAAACCCTTTCATGAACAGGATGGTCCTCATAACAAAGAATTTTCCAACCCGAAATATCAGTAGTGCTGAGGTTGAGAAACCCTGACCTAGACGTAAAATTCCTTACTTATTTCAATGGTGCCAGCAAGACAATCATGTGGAAATGAAGGCTACTGACCAACAGACTGCACTTTCTGCTAAAATATAACTTTCTACTCATTAATATAATAATTTAGTATAATAACTTACATTTCTCTGTGGTAGTATGTTTGCCCACTTTAAAAGGAAATCTTATTATAATTTGAGTCTGCAGTAATGTGTCAGTACATTATTATTTTGCTCTTCTGTGTACATTAAAACTAGCAAAAATGGGGCAAAATACTTAATTATTTTAAATGCTCTATCAGAGCTCAGCTGCTAAGACTGCACAGTTGATAGATGGGCTGCAAGTGCGATCTAAGATCCATGTTTGCATGACGCATGGAAAGCTAATAGGAAAGGCCAGTGGATGCCCTCCATGTTGGCAAATGTGAGGTATTTTTTGTTAGAGGACAGCAGTCGTAAAAAACATGGATGGTGCACGGAGCCTAGGAGAGTGGTGTGTGGGTAGGAAGGAGTAGCAGGAGCAGAGGCTGCCGATTTAAAGAGCCGTTGATATTTCAATCATCCAGGCCCTAAGTACAAATATTTATCTTCCAGCAGTTCCATCCAGATTTACAATTTAATTTGCAATAATAACTTTTCACTGATCAAACAGAATTAGGTTACTCTATAATTCTATAATTATACATATTAATATGTTATGTACATTTTCTAACAATTGCTTCTTGCAGGAAGTAGCTTGAATTTTTCCAAGTGTGTTTGAGTCACTCATTTATTTTGGGACTGCATATATTGTTATCAGTTACTATTTAAAATTTCTTTTTAGATATGTATTTATTTTTGAGAGAGAGGGAGAGGGTGAGTGGGGGAGGGGCAGAGAGAGAGGGAGACAGAAGATCCGAGTGGGCTTTCCCTGATAGCAGAGAGCCTGATGTGGGGCTCAAACTCACAAACCATGAGATCATGGCCTGAGCCGAAGTCAGACGCTTAACCGACTGAGCCATCCAGGCACCCCTCAGTTAATACTTTTAACTTTGACATTCCTGACTTTAATGGGTAGGATCCATCTTGCCCCCCCCCCTTTTTTTTTTGCCCTGAAAGGCTAATGAGCAAATTTGTGAGTTCACCTTCATGAATGGTAGATTGAGGTTGAACTTACCCTACTTGAGATGTTTACTGAGGCCATGAAATTTGGCTTCTGTAGCAGTGAATAAGGACACCATTGTTATTAACCATTTGCTAAATGCCCATACTGAGCTCAGAGCCACAGCCCACAGAGAAGAGGTGCTGTGACTCCTGGAGCCAAGCAAGCACAGTGACCACCACATCACGTCACAGCACACTGGAGAGCCCCCATAGCAAATCTCCTGGTCTGGTCATTAGGCGGCACAGGGCAAGTGCTTGTTGTAGAAAGCAACTCAGCAGAGTGGTTCGGAGGTCATCCTGTTTTAGAGGAATCAAAGTTGGCAGAGAGGGGGAGTTGAATTATTAAAGGTTTTAATTTTATACATTTAGCAGTTTGACTCAGAAACAAAGTCATATATTTAACCATTGCTCTAACGAATTATATATTGAAATTTTTAAGCTGAGAATGTGAGCAGATTGTAAGCATGTTTCTTCTTTCTGCTCCCTTATCATTCCAGTCCAATTTTTAGCACTTCCTCCTTAGATGCATTCTGTTCATAACACAATTACAGGATGGCCATGCTTTTGAACACAGTATTTCAGTCATGCAAAGAAAAAAAAATTATTTTCTAATTCAGTCTTACTCTCCCATTTAGGATATTAATATTTTAGGTATAAATTGTAACTTCAAATGTTTCAGTTTTTAAAAAATGTCTTATCAAAATGGAGGGTGCAGAAATCAATTTTTTTTACACATGGTAGGTGCCAAAGGAACAGTAGTTAGAAACAAAATTAGTGTTAACATATTTCCCGCATGAAAATAAAGGAGGCTCAAAATGATATTTAAGGATTTAGCTGTTCTGTACAGCTTCAAAAGGGTGCTTGATTTTATGGCAATACTGTAAAGTCATTTCTCTGGAATCTGGTTCCCAGATGGCACGCTAAACAGTCTGCCAAATTGGGTGTGGGATATGAATGTGTATATGAGTATTTATTTAAGATTTTAATTCATGTAAGTAAAAATATACCTACTCTGAAGTAATTTTCATCATTTGCTGACTTAAACCTGCTTTTACTTTTTTTCGTGTCTTTCAAATGAGTTTCTCAACATCAATCTGTGGTTTTTTTGTTTGTTTTTGTTTTTTTTAATAATGATATCCAAACTTGGATCAGTAACTTGATCATGGTGACTTCCACCTGTCAATTCATGTTACTATTTTAAAATGTTCTCTTCCTACCAAGCAATTAGAAGAGAATGAAACAGAAAAGAAGTTTGCGCTGCACACGTTTCTGTCCTGTTCAGTTATTCTCTGGTGGTAGGTAATTCCTGAAAGGGGACATTAGTTCTTTTGGGTTGCCAAGACTCTGTTTAAGGCCAGCAGCAAAAATGTACGGACAGTTTTCAAATGTTGTTTGATCGCAAGGTTAGATTATTGAAGAGCATGTTTAGTCGCAGAGAAAGGTTGTGGAATAGGAGGTAGGTCTGACTCTGGACAAGCTATAAAATACCTGAAGTTTTATCTACTATTAGTTTCTCTCCATTTCTAGTTGCTGGTAAGTTCTTGGAGAGATAAATAAGTTTCTGAAAGCCAGCTCTCCATCCTCAGCTCTTCACTCCCTTAAATCCCCAGAGTCACAGGGCCTGATTGTGTGTCTTGGCTTGCTGGGTCGGGCTTGAATGCTTTGGACTTTTCTGGCCAGGGTCTTTGTATTCAAAAGTAACCCCATCGATGCTCATTGCCTCAGAGTCTCATTTGGCGGCTCATCTGCTTAGCAGCTACCTTGAGTTTCTGTAGGAGTGATAGAATTTACTTCCCTTGACCAGCTAGCATTTGTTTTATAATGAGATCCTTCAAAGGGTTAAACCAAAGAAATAGATTTTTCTTGAAGAGATTCTTCTGTCTTTCAAATTATTACCTGTGGGGTTGCATATGTTGAATTAACCAAACCTTTGACATGACTTGCACCATAGTATGGATAGCCCTGTCAGTCACTTTTGAAAATGAGAGCTTTACCACTAACTCGAGGTGTTAAGCATTGCTTTTTTTTTGAATTTTTTGCTATCTTGTGGTATGATTTACCTGATCATTTGTGTGAGGGTGTATGTGTGGGCTGTGTGTGTTTTTACATCTACTTCTGGCGCTAGAGTAGAAAACAGCACTTAATTCAGTAAGGGGAGACTTTGGGGGCAAGAGTCACTCACTTGTTTGTCACACATCAGGCATTGATTGGGCATTTTCTCTGTAGCATCTAAGTATCAGATTCCCAGATGCCACTCTTAACAGTCAAAAAGTACAGAGCCCTGCCCTTAGTGGGGTTCAAGTTATAATTAAGGACATGTCTTCTTAAGTTCACAGAGTACATTGTTTTGAGATAAATGCACAGGGTTCTCAGAGTATATAGAGATGAGAAGCCATTTCAACTTTTTAATCAGGAAGACACTTAATTGGAGGTGACACTGATTTCTCATCTGGGCTTTCAAAGCACTTTTGTCTTCATCTACATCTAATTTTTCCCTAGACTTAAGACCATTTGAAGACAGAAACAATTACATTATTCCTTATTTCCTTAGTTCCCGACATCTTAAGTGTTAAGTGTTTATTTGAAAATTAAATTTTAGTTATTTTGACTTCCTGGATGTTTTAAAGCCATGGCTTTAAAGATGGAAACTTATTTTTTCCTCTTTGTCAAGTTTTTCTTTTTATTACCCTCTTTCAAAATTGCAAAACAGTTCAGGCAAAGCAGCCGTTGATCCTTTGGTTTCTATTGCCTTTCACTTATCATTCCGGAATAATAATATGGCATATTACAACATAGTCTAAATGGATACAATTGAAAAGAAGAATGTGTCTTCACCTCAGTGTATAATACACTAAAATGGGAACTTTAGACCATGTGCCTTTCAAAGTAGTTGTTGGAAGTCTTAATCTTTATGCTAACGTGAAAATGACAACCCCTAATGTTTAATGGACATTTGAAGGATATTCTGTGCTTATAAGAAGTTTTAGAAAAATTTTAATGTTTTCATGTCATGATCACAAATCCCTTCATCTTGTGAAATAAATTGAAATGTATGTTTAATGTATGTGTGTATGTATGTATGTATGTTTAATGAATGTATGTATCTTTTTGGTGGAAAAATATGGTGGCTATATAGGTGCTGAAGTATCTTGTAGAAGTTCAAGGGCAACAAATAGAAATTTTTGAAAGCTAAGACCAATATTGGAGGTAACTTCTTAAAGGAGTCCTGAAAATTACTTTAAGAAATGTTGCCAGCAAGTTTCTAAGTAAGCCTCATTCCTTCCAAAGCCAGGCTAGCTGCATTGGTACATCTTACCTTTGCCTAGCATTAAACATCAAAGCCAGTAAGAAAAAAGTCACAAATTACCTTTGACTTTGATATGATAACTTTGACTATGACATGTAACCATTTGAAGAATATGAGCACACAGAAACTTGAAAATTTCTTGACATTTCATTTGAACTATTTCTACTACACCTTGGGCTGCGTTTCTGTCACCTTCCCCCAGGATGGAACAAGTTCAGTCATTTGTGCCTCAGTTGTCATGGACAGATCTAAGATGAGCATCGAAGATGTGGGCAGGGATTTAGGTGTCCCCTGGCATGGGTTTAATCCCATCCCATTCAGTCACTTGGTAGCTGAACGGCCTTAGGTTAAGTTTCCTCCCTGTGATCACTTTGCTTCTTCTTGAACAAGATGGATGTTACTGCTACTCTCTTGGAACTTAGTAAGACATTTGGGGGCTATCCTTACCTCACATGTTGTAATGATTACAGATCAGGGATGTAAAGTATAAAGTATTTGGCATATACTAGTGCTCAATAAATGGTGTTGACTTACAACTGTGATCATTTTCATAATTTGTCTTTCCCTTCTTGACCCTCTGAAGATACATGTTCCCTGTGGAAGAACATGAAGGAAACAAATCTGGCCCCTGGGTCCTTAAATTGTGACAATTAGCTATAGGCTTTATATTTTCTTATGAGAATTTAGGTCTTTTGAGACTTATCCCTTCTTTCAATTGGGAGCAGATATTAAAACAGGTGTGTTTTTCTTACATTTATGTCTAGTCAACTTTTTACAATTTATTTTGTTAGAATAGCAAAGCTGAAACCAGAGAACAACAGAGAGCTATTTGCTCTTGTCCTTGTATATGTGGGACCAAAACAATTCTGTTACCTTCTATGAGAACTCAACCAACTTTTTTTTTTTTTAATGTTTATTTATTTTTTTTTTTGAGAGAGACAGACAGAGTGTGAGTGGGGGATGGTCAGAGAGAGGGAGACACAGAATCGGAAGCAGGCTCTAGGCTCTGAGCTCTCAGCACAGAGCCGACGCAGGGCTCGAACTCATGGACCATGAGATCATGACCTGAGCTGGTCAGATGCCCAACCGACTGAGCCATCCAGGCACCCCTCAACCAACTTTTTATTAAATTTTCTGAATTGTGAATGTTAGTTTGATTTGAATCTTTTAAAAAAGTTTTGTTGCCACATTTTAAAAACAAAATGTACATAAAAACCAGAATCGGTCTATCATACAAATCCAAATCTAAAACTTTATTGTTTCATTTTAATCATCCCATTTCCCCTCTCATTTTTGTGAAAAGTGTGTCATTTTGGCCACGAGGAGAGGAAGTTATCCTTTGGATGGGCAGGGCTAGACACTATTCTCCAAAAGGCTTTTGCAGGGCTTGTGAGTTTCTTTTGAAAAGGTGTTCATGGGGCGCCTGGGTGGCACAGTCGGTTAAGCGTCCGACTTCAGCCAGGTCACGATCTCGCGGTCCGTGAGTTCGAGCCCCGCATCAGGCTCTGGGCTGATGGCTCGGAGCCTGGAGCCTGTTTCTGATTCTGTGTCTCCCTCTCTCTCTGCCCCTCCCCCGTTCATGCTCTGTCTCTCTCTGTCCCAAAAATAAATAAATGTTGAAAAAAAAAATTTAAAAAAAAAAAAGAAAAGGTGTTCATAATCTTTAGGGAACTCAAATGCATATGCTAGTCCTGTTTTCCACCAGACAGAAAACTTAGCTGCCACTTTGGGGCATCTCCCCTCTGTTTTGTCCGTCAAAAGTCTGCTATACTAACAGCATAAAATCTTGATTATATTATCCAAAATATTTATGGTTTTTGCTCTAGACACTAAAAAAGTGACAGCAGTAGGCACTGTGTGGGTGGTCAAAAGTCTCGCTGCTTACTTCCACTTGTACCCAATGGAAGAAAGTCAAGAAACTAGGAAACATACTTTTGTGTTAATGCTCTTTGACATAATGTAACTTGATTTTTTACAAGATAACGTAACTTGATTTTACTATCAAAAATGTTAAAAAGAGTGGGTATTATTTATTGACCTTATTGGTTATTTTTCAGAGTTTAGGTTAATGGGGTAGCGATGTTCTAGGGTAACTGCCCAGGTATAATTTGTCATGCTGAGCAGCTGTCCCAGGTGGGATTGGCTGCTGGTCAATGGAGACCTACCTTTTTGAGGATCCTTCCTGACCTGAGTATCCCAACTAAACTGTGAGGCAGGGTGAGGTGTTCTCTCTTTTTCTTAAGAGCCTAGTACCATTGCTTCAGACACCACTGACCAGTGAGCCCAGTAAACCTAAGAAAGCATGTTTCTAAAGGATTACTGAAAAGTCTTGAATTTTAAGGAAACAAAGTATACTTGCCATCTAAATGTAAGTAACCCACATTAAGCGTAAGTGACAGTGTAATAAAACTCCATTAAAAAAAAAGATTAAAAACATGCTTGGAACACACTTCATGTAAACCAGTTATTATTATTATTATTTTAAGTTTTTATTATTTACTTCTTTAAAAGCATGAGTAGGGGAGAGGCAGAGAGAGTGGGAGAGAGAGAATCCCAAGCAGGCTCTATCCTGTCAGTGGGAGGTCTGTGATTTGGGGCTCAAACCTATGAGCTGTGAGATCATGACCTATGCTGAAGTCAGCTGCTTAACTGGCTGGACCACGTGGACACCCTTCAACCAGCTTTTCTTAAGCTAAAAAGGGGGGGAAAGTAGGGGATCTTGCTGGCCTGGGAGAAGCAGCTGCTGTGAATTAACTGCATTAACCACTATCAATTTAACCAGGATTTTCTCTGTGTGCTTTGTGCAGGTTGGGGGAGAAATCTCTAAATAAATATCAGGTATCACTGTCATTACATTTTGCTATTTCATTACATTACAGTAACATTGCTGGTAGATTTTTTGAAATGCTTTTGTTCTGTATCTTTTCTTTTTAGTTGACTGAGGTATGGAAATAATCTTCAAAAGAATCACTGTATCTGGGTAAACAGTTTGGCTAACATGTTACTAGAGTACTTTGGGCTTAATACCAAGAAGGAAAAATGTGTAGTGGGTAGTTATTTCATGCTCTGTTTTGTGTATACTAGTGTGTATTCACCTATAAAATGTGCAATAGAGCATACACACACACTCACAATAAGAATATATATGAAAATTTGTGTGAGGCTTCAAAGACTGAGACACCAGATCCTGAGTGTCTCCAGATTTTTGTTTATTTTGGTGATGAATTCATTTTACAAAGGGGCTTGGTCTCTGTCTTGGAGGAGAAACAGCAATAGTACGACAATGACTTATGGGTATCTGGAGCAAGATGATTAAGAAATCGAGCTGTATTCCATTAATATACAATGGAATACTACTTGGCAATGAGAAAGAATGAAATCTGGCCATTTGCAGCAATGTGGGTGGAACTGGAGGGTATTCTGCTAAGTGAAGTAAGTCAGTCAGAGAAAGACATACCATATGTTTTCACTCATATATGGATCTTGAGAAACTTAAGACCATGGGGGAGGGGAAGGGGGGGAGTTATAAACATGGAGGGAGGGAGGCAAACCATAAGACTCTTAAATACAGAGAACAAACTGAGGGTTGATTGGGGGGTGGGGGAGAGGGGAAAGTGGGTGATGGGCAATGAGGAGGACACTTGTTGGAATGAGCACTGGGTATTGTATGGAAGCCAATTTGACAATAAAGTATATTAAAAAAAGAAATAGAGCTGATATCTTTTCTCATGTTTTCCATTCTCCATTGAATTCATCTTGCAAGAAAGAGGCAGGAAAACAAATCTTTTTATTAAAGACTGTGAAAACAAATCTCTTTATTAAAGACTGTGACATCCATGGGTATAAGCCTTGGGCTGCTGGAGCCAGCGAAGGCTGCTCTAGGGAAGCTAGAAGCTGCATAGTCCTGATGGGCTGATGAGGGTGGGTGGGTATTGGGTCCTCTCACCTGCAGGCCTTCTATCTTGTGGCCTGTCAGCCACATCCATTAGGTGTTTCATATTCATTGTGTACAGATCCTGGACCCTGGGTGGTAGAAGAAAAGCAAATCCTACTCCTTTTCTACCTCAATCTTAAGACCGATAGTGGAGAAGATGAAATGCATTCTAAAATCTTAATGTATGCTTTTGTGTCTCAGGGAGCATTGGCATGATATAAGGGAAAACACTGGGTTTGGAGGGATGAATAACAACTAGGTAAGGAAATCACTGTGCTAGAGTGTCCAGAGTATTTCAAATACTCAATCAGATTTAGACAACCCCAATCAGAGCTCTCAGGCACATTAATTATCCCGAACCTAGTAACAGCCCAGCTAGGTGTTACCATTTTGCTTCTGTTTTGCTTCTGATGGGTGAAGTAAAATGAGTCCGAAGAGTAACTTGTTTAGCTGTATGACATTGGGCAAATAACAGAGCTAGAAGTTAAATTCAGGGGCTGTCTTTGCCTACATAGCTTGGACTCCTTCCACTATATTGTCAAAACAATTAAAAAAAAAAAAACCCTAGTATTTCTAGCGCTATATGACTGAAATTGTCTTTTGAGTTGTTTTTTTAACTAGGCCAGCTATACCCAAAGTAGATTTGTGTATATGATTGGTATTGCCACATTTGATACGTGGCAAATATCCTTTCATTATGGTTGAAATTGTTTTTCCTTCTTTGTGAGCTATGTAACATCAAGTGGCTATAGTGCTATACAATATGCCATCAAATATAAGATCATCCATAAGACCTCCTAATCTTAGGAGTGTTGAGTGAACCCATGTGTGCCTTGAAATAGAAGAAATATGCTACATGTGTGGTCTTACCACTGGCTGGTTGGAAAACGGTGGGGTCTTTGGATTTTACTGATATGTGCACATGAATGCTTTTATAAGCTTTATGACTGACCCACAGATACGTATGAAAGTTCAGTTGTATTTGCCATGATAATGCAACATTCCTGTTAAAGGCTGTGGATTGTAAAACCTTACTAATCTAAATTGCTCAAGATCATGCTACCACACTTTGACCTTTATAACACTGGCATGGAAAATATCTTTTAAAATAGAACTGGTAAATAATTTATTTATGATAATTTCTTACCAATATTTGATGCTGTATTTTACTTGTTAAAACCAAGCTAAATTATGAGTCCCTCCTCCAAACATTCTTAGTTGGAAATAAGTGCTTATTAAAAATATGTAAGATGGAAAAAAATATATATATGATGAAATATTTTTATTATAGTTTAGGTCATTGTATATTAAATCTCATAAAAAGCCCTAATGATAAATAATTTGAAGTCTTGTTGGAAAGCCCAATCTATAAGCAAAAAGATGAATTACAGTCATGTTACCTAGTGTAATGGATTAAAGGAAGATTACGTCAGAGCACTGCCCGAAGTCCTGCTACCAGTGTAGCCATTGGGGGGTTAGAAACAGGTGGTGAGCACAGAGCATCAAGTGTAACAATAAATAGCACAGTCTAATTCCCGTAAGATGAAACTCCTTTCTCATTGCAGAGAAGAGTACGGGATCAGATAGTGACTCGGAAAAGCAAAGGCCAAGAAATGACTCAAGGACAGAAGCACTTTTAAAATTCCTTTACCAAGACTTACGATAAATGGAGTAATCACTTCTTTTCCTACCAAGTTATTAAAAATTGCTTCTTGCTGGTTGTTAAACATAAAACATCAGGCATAATTGCCTTTCATTAGTAGGAAGAAATATTTACTAAACTCCTATTTTGTGAATGTAATGTTTTAGACTACCAGAAACAGATGAAACTATTAGTAGCTCATGATAAATACAGAAGAATACAAAGAAATTTTTCCTTTTATTTTTTTAAAATGTGTATTTTTTTTGAGAGAGAGAGTGAGCAAGCGAGCATGGGCAGGGGAGGGGCAGAGAGAGAGGGAGACACAGAATCTGAAGCAGGCTCCAGGCTCTGAGCTGTCCACAGAGCCGACGTGCAGCTCGAACCCATGAACCGTGAGATCATGACCTGAGCCCAAGTCGGATGCTTAACCGACTGAGCCCCCCAGGTGTCCCAAAAATTTTCCTTTTAAATAAATGGTAGGATGGGTTGGATGCAATAATAGAAAACACTTGATTTTTAAGGCTATTAAATATGTAAAGAGGAAAAGTACTGCTTGTGAGAGAGGAGGTGGAGTAGAGTAGAAAGAAAATAACATTTGAATGTTTTAGTTAATGCCTTGTGTGATCTTATAACTGCTTTGTAAGATAGGGTGGTTGCCTGATTTTACAGATACGGAAACCGAGAAGTTCAGTGGCTGGCTCAAGGTCACATGCTTAGTTCAAATGGGAACCCTCATTACAACTCCTGACCCGGTGTTCTTTCCACTATAAAATTCTGCCTCTAAAGTATGCCTTAATGAAAGATATAAAGATTGAATGAAGGACTTCTTTAAATGTGTTAATATATATCTGTCAGACATGACCTCCGTGAAGTTGGTTGGGTAGGAAGGAAGTTTTGGAGCTATGGAGGAATTTGTAATTTTTAGAAGCTATGGGTAAGAAATTACCTAGACTTTATTAGAGGTACAGTGCTTTACACAAGTGCTTCTCAAATTTCAATGTGCTTGTAAAACACCTTAGGAACTGGCTCAAATGCAGATTCTGATTCATGAGGTCCAGGCAGGGCTGAGATTTTGTATCTCTACCAAGCTCTCAGGTCATGACAACGAGGACCACACTTTGAGTAACAAGGATTTTGGCATCAGATGCTGGTGGTCATACACCAGAGTGAGGGTTTAACAGAGGTCCTGGGGGAGATGTAACGCTTGAGCGTGGATCTAAAAGGTGAGTGGGATTTGAGTGAGAGGTAGGAGGGAACTGCAAGAAGACTAGCACATTGGTATAAAGTTCTAATCAAACATTTTCCAGAGCCTTTGGGATTTAAAGTAATGAGTGAAGAAAAACAAGATCTCTTCTTTTGAGGCCCTTGTTTTTGGGGAGATGGAGAATGGGAAGCACATGGAATGAATGCATCTCTAGGCTGGCAGATTGGAGGCAGGATGAATGAAAGGTTGGGCCCAGCTTGAGTGGCACCGTGAGTATCCTGGCTGGGGAGTTTAAGTGTTACCTCCTAGGTGATGAGATCATCTCCAAAAGCTTTTGAGCGGAAGGTTCTGATGTTCAAAGCAGAGATGGAGATCAGTGGGCTCCTGAAGTCCTATGTGACACGGAATGAACTGAGCACGACGAGGCTGGAGGTTTGGAGAGGTGTTTGGAGATTGTCTCCGTTTGTGGCTGTTTTGATAAGGATGACAAGTGCTCAAAGCCATGAAAATGTAAATGAGGAGAAATGCCAAAGATGTTTCACGTAAGGCAGGATGGGGGGTTGATTAGTATGATGGAGCTAGAAGAATCTGCTTTTGAGCTGTGCAACCATTAGCAGAAACAGGAAAGGCAGCCGACTCTGCAGCAAGATGCAAGTCAGGCCTCAGCACACCGCATTGGACACAGCAGAAGAGCATCCACACGGAAATGGAGTCGTCATGGTATTTGTTCAGAAATTCTGGCTGGATGTGTCGATTTGACAGTCCTCAGTGAAGAGCTAACAGGCATTTGTAGAGAAGAAAAGCCACGCTTTGAGGAAGTGAGGGTAGAGAGGAAGTGTAGTGGCTAAGCACTCCTCTTCATGTTCTCTGCGCCCTCCATTATCTGCGTAAGTGTGCATCTACTTTGGAGTCCCCTGTGCCACTGACCTAACTTCCTGCCTCTACTGCCCATGGTCTTGATAACTATAGCTTTAACCATTGTCTTTCCTTCTTTTAAACACAAATAAAAATTTCTCTTTTTGTTAAAGTTCAACATTGTTTTCTGTAGACCTTCTGGAAACGTGAGGCCTGAGTTCTTGTCCTAGGAATTACTTTGCTTTGGAAAAACTGGCACTGGGTGCCTTCAAGACAAGCACCATGGGCCTGTCCTTTTGACCCAGTGGGATGTTCAAATCAGTACAGAATCCAATATCCCTGTATGTCCTGGCTTTGGGGTCCTTAAATTGGGGCTCTCACTGTTTGTGTGGTATTCACAGCATGGGCCAGTGTCAGCTGTACCTAACCCCACTCATTTACTCTGTGGATTCTGCTATAGAATGAGCAAACGTTGTTGCTTGCTTGCTTTTCTTTTCTGTCCTCTTTTTTAAAACCCAAACTCCATGTTTCTCATATACAACTATTCAAAAAAGAATATATACAACTCCTGACAGAGTATTTTCAGGCACATTGCACTTAAATTCATGCAACAAAACGTACTTATCTTCCTGTTCCCCCTCCTTGGAAACCCTACTCCCAAACAACAGCACTGAAAACAAACCCACGAAGTTGACAAAATGATATCTGATTCAGCCTGGCACAATTTTTTATAACCAAAAAACTACTTCTGTTTCTATCTATCGAGGTTGAAGAACAAAAAATACAAAAATATTTTAAGGCATGTGTGATACCAGGGTATTTGATTCTATCACTGTATAAATGGATGGATGGATGAGTTCAACAAACATTTATTGAGCTCCTGCCATGTGCCCAGCACTATTCCAGGTATTAGGGATTCCGTTTCATGGTGAAAAGGACAGGGTCCTATCATTCCTAGGCATATATCCTAATAGAGAGGGCAGATAATGAATAAATAAGACAATGTGAGATGGTGATAGGGCTATGAAAAAACAGGAGAGGGCATGTCTGGAAGGTTCTTTTGGATAGAATGTTTTTAGTGTATGCTGAAATAAAATTTTACATGCACTAGGTTTGAAAGTACTAATACAATAAAAGCACTGGAACTGATGTTTTATTTTTAACAGTATCGTAAATAGTTTTTGTCAAATTATCTCTTAAGAAAAGTTCATGGAATTGATGGTTTAGTGTCCTTTAAGAATCAGAAAGGAGTACACCTAAAACTAATATCATGTTTCAACTATACTCAGATACATTTTTTTTTACATCAGAAAGTCACACTAACTTCTGAAGGTTGGGGCCCATTTGTGTGTGTACAGGAGTCCTTTTCTCCTCTGTTCCTGTACTCCCAACCTGATGAGCTGCTGCTGGCCCTGATCAGATGATTAGATGCTCATGATATGCATCATGCTTATGGATTTTCATAAAGAGATTTGGTATTGTCCATTGCTTTCCTCACATCTTGTGTGAACTTGAACTGCGCATTCACTATGAACCCACCATGGCTACTTGTCTAACATGACAATTCCAAGCACACCCCACAGACTTTCAAGGTGTTTTGCCTTCTGATTACTTTTTGCTTGTATACCTGCATTTATTCCCCTTTGTCAATTAAGCCAGCTTCCTCTCTTTTGCCTCCTGAAGACAGCCATTCTTGGAGGCCAGGCTCCATCTGGCCTCATCCATGAAGCCCACCCTCACTAGGAGAAGAAGCCAGACGATGACTAGTCTCAGTTCAGCCAATACTGCCTGTGTGGGCTTTGGCCAGTTCCTGTGTCTCTTTGTCCTTCAATTTCTTTACCTGTAAAATGGGGAAAAACACTAATACTTGCTGCATAGGGACCATTGTGAGGATTAAATTTGTTATTAGATGTAAAGAATTTAGACGCCTGACGTTTAGTAAATATGTTAGCTATCTAATTATTACTATTGATACTTTTTTTATGGTAAAATTTTATACTGCTCTTTGATCTCTGGACTCCTGTGGTTTGTATGATCTACATGACGACCTTTTTTTTTTTTTTAACATTTTTTTAAAGTTTATTTATTTTTAGAGAGAGAGAGTGCACGTGCCAGTGAGTGGAGGAGGGGCAGAGAGAGAGAGCGAGATGGAGAGAGAGAGGATTCCAAGCAGGCTCTGCACTGTCAATATGAATCTTGACACAGGGCTCGAACTCCTAAACCATGAGATCATGACCTGAGCTGAAATCAAGAGTCAGTCACTTAACTGACCGAGCCATGTAGGTGCTCCCTACATGACAACTTTTATCTTTCTCTTGTTTTTTTACCTGTATGGTAAATACTAAACTGGTATATCTAGAGCTTGGTGGAATTAAAAAATACTTGATGAATGATGATAGGGTAGGTAAGAGTGTGAACACTGGCAGGCACAAAGAATTCTTAGGGATGGATCTTAACCACTTGCATGAAATGTGAGAGGAGGGATGGACCCAGTTGCTGCTCTGTTTTGACTCTTAGATTAATTTATTATTAATTAATTTATGGATTTTCTCATGGTAGTATTCTTTATTGTGGTCTGAATACTTAGCATGAGAACTACCCTCTTAAGTAATTTTTAATTGCACACACAATACAGTGTTAACTTTAGGCACAATCTTGTACACCAGATTTCCCAGAACTTATTTAACTTGCACAACTGAAACTACATACCTGAGCGGCAGTAGGCCATTTTCCCCTTCCCCCAGTCCTTGGCAACTACCATGATACTGTTTCTGTGATGAACAGTATCTACATGGTAGATACCTCATGTAAATGGAATCATGCAGTGTTTGTAAACGCTTTTGTGACTGGTTTATTTCACTTAGTCTACTGATTTCCACTTCTGGGTATATATCCAAAAGAACTGAAATCAGAATCTCAAAGAGCTAACTCTACCCCCATGTTCATTGCAGCATTATTCACAGGAGTCAAAATATGCAAACCTAAATGTCCACTGATGGATGAGTGGATAAAGAGAATGTGGTGTATACCTATGATGGAATATTTTTCAGCCTCATAGTATTCTTAATTTTGTATGTCCACCTCAGTTTAAATCCTTAGTCTCTGATTCCCTAGAGTTTCTTAATAAAGATGCGGGTAAAAAAAAAAAAAAAACTTTGTGGTTAATAGCTTGACTGAGTCTTAAGAAAGGATTGAAAGGGTGCATTTTAAATGAACTAAGCAATTTGATTTCATCCTTGGAAGAATAAGAAAGGAAAGTAAGGCATTTATCCATAGGAAGAGAAAGAAGAGGGAAAAACCTTTCCAGGAGACATCGGCAGGTGTGGGGGAAGGAGAGGTCTGGTAGAGGGACTAGAGCAGTTTCCTTTGCTTGGAGAAGATGGTATGACCCAGGGGACGTTCCCACAGTCTCCATCTATGCAACACACTAGAATGGGAGAGGAAGGGACTCTAAATACTCTTGACCTTATATATAAAAACATTTTTTTATTTGATATTTAGACTAAGAACTGTAAGCCAATTAAATCTAAATCTTAAGGAATGGAAGGATTTAGGACTATCTGATGATCACTGTATATTCTTTGGATATTTGGATTGTCATGACAATAGTTGTAAATGTCTGGCTTCATTATAACTGATAATATTCAACAGTGTTCTTCGAAAGAAAAAGGTGAAAGTGAAAACGTTTGTATCTGCATCCTAAATGTAAAATGCCTAAAAGTATTGGATAGCCCACTAACAATTTATTTTTGTTTTAATCTAGAATATTATTAGGAATGATTATTTTTACTATTTCCTTAATTACTTACTTTTAAATAGATTCTTTTGTCCTCCTAATTTTAGTGACGGTGGTATTAAAGTATAGAAGTAGGAAGAGCAGCATTTTCCCAAGATGTCAGTAGCAAATCATCTTGGCTAAGTGTCTAAAGTCTTGTTTGAAAATCAATTCATTAATAAAATGATGGGAATTATGGAATCAGGAAGGACCTATCTTAGGTACACTTTGGACTTTTAAATATTCAGCCTCCACTCCCAAATATATTGGTCATGATTCTCTTCCTCCTCCCCCACTCCTAAGTAAATAATTTGACAGTTTGATGTTTCTCTTATGGTCTGTTGAAACTTCAAGAAGAAATTTGGGATGCCTGGGTGGCTCAGTGGGTTAAGCGTCCAACTCTTGATTTCGGCTCAGGTCATGATCTCTCCATTGGTGAGATTGAGTTCCAAGTCCAGCTACACACTGAGCCTGAGCCTGCTTGGGATTCCCTCTCTCCTCTCTCTCTGCCCCTCCCCTGCTCACATGTACGTTCTTTCTCTCTCTCTCTCATAAATAAACTTTCTAAAAAAAAAGGAATAAACTTGGGGTTACATCATTTGAAAGCTTATTTTTTTATGTCTAAAGAGTGCTTTTTTGGAATGACTTTGATAACCTACTAATTATCAGTTACCTCGATTGTGATTTTAAAAGCATTTTTAGTTTCATAAGACTTAAAAATTGAGGTAGATTTTCAAGGAGGTAAATATTCAGAGTTCTCAGCCTTCAAATCTGGAGCACATTATCCCACAATTACAATCAAAGTAACATATGAGGACATCTATTTATATTAGTTTGGAATGCTTAGTCATGTCATACAGTTGACAAGTGTTCTTTGTCTGATTTGAACTTACCAAAAAGGCCCTCTCACCAGACCAGTAAGTCTTTATATTGCCTTTCATGTCAATTTTAAATTTGCAGTGGGAATTGTTAATTTCAGAAACTGTACTTTTGATGAATATTCCTTTGTAAGAGGTAAAAATCAGAGTTTCAGAGCCAGAAGGTACTAAAGAGAATCTTCATTTAATGTGTTTTTTCACAAAAAAGAAAGTGGCTCAGAAGAAGTCAGGTGGCTTTTGCAGGGCCACCTGCAGGACTAGTGTCCTGACTTCATTCCCCCTTCTTGCTTTGGGTGTAGTTATTTCTGCTGTGCCTCACTCCCTGCTTTACTACAGAAGCAAAAGACTTGAACAAGGGTAATATTTCATTTTATGGGGTGTTAATCTTATTCATTTCAATGACCGGCTGTCCATATTGGTACTTAATCTACATTTTAATGTATTATTTACTCTATTTTAGATTTAGTAAACTGAATAAGAGCTAGAATGAAGTTTTGAAGGAAACTACCTGCTTGAACCAGCAGACCAGAATATGTTCACATTATTTCAAATTTTAAAATACAAAGCAAGGAGTTTACCAATGGAAATTTAGTTTTTTTGGTGCAGCCACTATTCGTTTTTCTTTATGCATGTTTTGTACCTCTTTGCAACAAGTTCTCTTTTTATGTTTTAAATCTAATACCTTATAGCTCTACCTACTCATGACTGTTTTTACACAAACTACTTTGGTATTGTAACTTTCTGTGTAGGATTTTATAATGCTCATTTAATCTTTTATCACAGTCAGATGAATTATTCCAGCATTATTTAATTCAGACTTCCTTACTGGGGCAAACAAATTAGAGATTAGGCAATGGGAAAACATGTCTAGGCTGGTTTCTTACCACTTACTCTTCTTTGCAGACTTAAAATAGGAATGCATGATATGAGGAAATTATAAGATGAATGCAACAAAAAGGAACTAACTAGAACCTCCTGAATAGTATTCCTTTAAAGCCAGAAGTGGTTGACTTTTCAGCAAATCACTTCTGTGGTTCTTGCTTCTTGAAACATTCTGTTCTGTGGACTCGATGCATGATTTTTATGCTTAGATGTTCTCTTCTGGATCCCTTGGAGTGTTGGTGCTTATGGAGTGTTAAGTAATAAACTCAATGACTTTCCCCGTCCTTTAGATTCCTGCACCAAGACCCCCTGAGAGCCAGCTTAGTGTGCAGTGACAGCATCAAATCAAGTGCATTTTTATGGTGCCCTCTTCAGCATGCCTAAGCACAGTGAAGCATGTGAGGTTTTTTTTCTGCCCACACTTGAAAATTGTTGGCAGGAGTTTCTGGCTTTTCACTTAATTTTGAGTTTCTCTGTGCTTTTTGTTTTAAATTCTAGTTGGGTAAGTCTAGAGGAATTAGGTTTCATTTTAACTTCCTTTTTCAAGAGAGGTAGCTAAACTAGTCGAAGCTGTAGTTTCAGTTAAGATGTAGTTTTAACTTTTGTATATTTTTAGGGCACTGGCTCTCCATCATCAGCACACATTGGGATCACTTGGAGGGTTCAGTAAGCCACATTACTAGACCCCTAACTCCACAGTTGCTGATTCCAGAGGTATGGAGTAAGGCCTGAGATTTTTTATTTCCAACAATTTCTGAGGTACTGTGGATGCTGCTGGTCTGGAGACCATGCCTTGAGAACTTCAATTATAGGGAATAAACCAATGGGAAATACTCTAAAGAGAAGGTATGTGAAATTGTTATCCTAAGCATATTTTCTACTTAAGTTTATAGACTTAACAAAACCTGTTATATGAATAATTATTCATATTAAGTTTATAAACTTAATAAATAAATAAAATGAATAAATAAATAATAAAAATAATATAAAAATATATAAATATTATATAAATATATATTTATATTTATATAATATTTATATAAACTATATAAATTTATATAAATTATATAAATATTTATATAAAATTTATATAATTATATATAAATATATAATATATATAAATATAAAATAAATAAATAAATAAAATTACGTTTATAGACTTAACAAAACCTGTTATATGAATAATGTCTATAACAAGAAAAAGATTAGTCCTCAGAGTTCCTTTGGTGGTGGTGGTACAAGAACACAAGTATTAACATTAGTAATATATACATGTGGAAGAATAATGGTATGGCTTCATATTCCTGTAACTACTATCCATATATACCCAATAGCTCTCTAGAGTGATGGTATTTTCAGTTATATGACATTTTCTTGTGGGACTTTACTGGAAATTGACATTTAAGAATTAAATATGTGACAGATTCTGGCATTTTAGGCTGAAGGAATGGCATGTTTGGCTCTGCAGTGAGAATTAACAGCTCCTCTTGTGTTGGACTTTCTTGACTGAAATTGGAGTATAGTATGGGATACAACAGGAAATGGCTGAAAGATGGAAATGGGGCATGTAACTAAAAATAACTTCAATAGTAAGGCCTAGGGAACCATAAATTTTAATGGAGATGAGAGGGAGTAAATGATTTAGTTAACATGTCCCCTCAAAAATAGTTCTGGATACTTGGATAGAGTTTTAGAGTGAAGAAGCTGAAGACTAATCTGTTCTGCCCGCTAATATTTTTTTGTCTTTTTTGAATACTGAGCCAGAGATGAACAGCATTCTGTCTCTGAATTCATGGCATTCACAGTCTAGTGGAAGAGACTCGGGAGACATCCATGGTACATCACAGTATAATGGAATGCTCTAAAAGCAGTCTACATTGGTTATACGTGGGCTTACATGGGAGAGGCCTCTAGGAGAATATAGGAAGTCTTCAGAGGCAGGTGAAATCTGAGCTTAATCTGAAAGAATGAGTAGCTCAAAGGAAGGGGAGAACAGTCAGGAGACTTCTAGAAAGAGAAAACCTCCTGTTGTTTCCCATGTAGAGATGGGAGTCCCATGTAGGACTGTTGAGAATAATCTAAGGATGCTTTATGGAAAGAATGTTGGGTTTGTGCTGGGGCAGGACAAGAAATGAGGTCACTAAAAGTGACCACAGCATGAATGCAAATGACACGTTTGTATTTTACTCAAGGGAAATAAGCCATAAAATATAAGGATTTTAAGGGAGAAGACATAGCACTCCAGTTTAGGAAGATTCTTGAGTCACCTCTGTGAAGGAGGACGAGGTTGAGGTATGGGTAAAGACTGAAGACAGGAAATCGGTCTGAGAAGGAAGAGGTGAACATAAGAGATATTTAGGAGCTAGAATTGATAGGACTTGGTTGGTAGGGAGGTGAGTTTGAATGAGAGGAATTTGTTTGGGTTAATTAGGCTTTAGCTTTCAGGCTCTGAAACTTAACCCTTCATCAGGACAGAACACATGGAAGGATGAACAGGATTGGGGATTAGATGATACCTGCACTGGACAAGAACTTATTAAATTGTGCATTCTAAGCTGAGATAACGCTAGTGGGAATGTAAAGGGCATGTCTGAGAAAAGTTGTCCGGGAAATATTAGTTGAATTTGGTTTGGACTAAATATGGTGAAGGAGGGGGAAGAAGAAAGAGCTCATTAATTTCGTTAGTCTCAGAAGTTTCAAAAAAGTATTCAGAAATGAAATGGGAAAATTGAAGTTGACTGCAATAAATGCTTGCTAGTCTGAAGGATATCCAGATTGAATGTATATTGACCTTGAAAGTTAATTGAAAGGCATGGTTATGTTAATATGCATTTGAAAGCCAATTATGTTATTCCTTTGAAGCGTGTCCATTCTTTCTCAGTGGTTTATATAGGATTATTGGTGATACTTTGGTGATATTCTGAAATTTCAAGTGTTATATGGAAGGCTAAATAGGAAATGGAAAATCTGTCACAGGTGGTATATGTAAATGGAAAAGTTTTAAATAATGCATGATGTTGGTTTTCTAATAAAAGGCAGATAGCTTTATACAAATTGCAACAACACCTGCAAAATCCCTTTTACCATGCAAGATAACATTTGCAGATTCCAGGGATTAGGATGTGAATATTTTGGGGGAAGGCAATGTTTGTTATTCAGCCTACGATAGTAGTCAAATTATCAATATTGTGAACAAAAAGAATTAGACATGGAATATTTGTGTTTGAACTAGGAAAATCCATGATAATACACTATGAAATAACAATATACGATATATTTTGTATACAGATGTATGTACACACATATACACGTACAGACACACACACGTATATATATAATTATTAGATAATGGCTTAGAGTTTAATTGGAGGACCATCTAAGTTGATCAGACTTTATAAGATATAATTTAATAGGACTGTGATAGAAAAAAATGAAGATCTGATGCATTATTTCTTACCACTTTAAATATGAAGGATAAGCAAGCTGGAATGCATTTTTGCAGGGTAATGAGAACACAACTCCTGGCTTATACTAGGTTGTTGTAATTCTTCAAGCATTTAGTATATATTTGCTGAATGTCAAGTGATGATGTAGGCACTGAGTTAAGTCTTGCCCTTTGATCTAATAGTATGTTTTCTATGAACTCTTCAGGTGTGTAGTCACTGCTTGGCTATTTGTTTTGTTCACAGATTTGATCTGTTTTTCTAGATTGCCATCATTAAATGACCCTTTCCACTAATTTTCAGCCGATGGGCGTGCTTTATTTGGTTAAGAAGAGTTAGTTAAATTCTTAGATCCTCTACAACTGTGGTTCTCAACTATGGGCAATTTTGCCTTCCACGGGGCGTTTGGCAATGTCTGGAGACATTTCTGATTGTCATAGCAAGTGTGAACAGAGTGCTTCTGGTAGCCAGTGGATAAGGCCAGGAATGCTGTTAACCCCCTGCGATGCACAGTATAACTCCCCCACAGTGAGGAACTGTACAGTTCAAAAATTTTAATGCTGGGGTGCCTGGGTGGCTCAGTCAGTTGAGTGTCTGACTCTTGATTTCATTTCAGATCATGATCTCATGGTTTGTGAATTTGAGCCCTGCATTGGGCTCTACGCTGGTGGTTCAGAGGCTGCTTGGGATTCTCTATCTCCCTCTCTCTCTGCCTCTCCCCTGCTCATGCGTTTCTCTCTCCCTCTCCCTCTCTCTTTCTCTCTCTACCCCTTCCTCCTTCCCTCCCTCCTTCAAAAATAAATGAATAAACAAATTTAAAAAACCCAACAAAATATTAATGCTGCCAAGGTTGAGAAACCCTTCCTGGGCTAAATTTATATTGCCTCTGTGAACCTTTGGATTAAATAAAATTGTGAAAACTTTAGGGTTTTTTTTCTACCTTGGAATTGCTCTGGTAAATATTAAAGTGAGGCTTATCTAGAATGGTAAAATTTAGGACTGAAATGATAAAATTGGGGTAGGGATTTTTTTGAGGGGGGAAGGAGTACTAATTTTTCCCATAGTGGAAATTACAACTTTGAAACAAGTATTAGAGGCAAGAGAGAATAATTTACTTCTGAGCAATATGGGGACTTTTGAATGTGTAACATGAACAAACAGTTTAGTATGTAACACTTTGACAATACGGGATTTATATTCTACACACACATGGCACATTTAATATTAATTATAGCTGAGGAATTAGCAGAGTGATAACTTACTGATAACAATTTATATCCTCTTATGCTTTGCTGCAAAGAATTTTCATGTGTATCAGGAAGTAGGTAAGTTTTTACATGCTAGGCACCTGAAATATATCTTAATTTTCACAAACCTAAATGTAGATAATAGCTTTTTATATATATAAGAAAATGTCCTTTATGAAACTAACTAAAAAATTTTCCCATTTCATCTTGTGATTAATTTATAATCTTATTAATTTATAGTTGATGGGTACTTGTCTTACAGAAACCATACTCATAAAGGCTTAGCAGTGGTGACGTGGGGAATCTACACTTTGTAGTTGTTCTCTCACTCTGAGAGTTATTGTGATGTATTTCATTTACGTAGAAGTCTCCTAAAACGCGTTTTGGCAATTTTCCATCTGTGGAATACCAAAATGGGTTGTATGTTCAAGATAGTGGAACATATGTCTAAACTTTTCCAGAAAAGATGGTTATGGGGAGCTTCTGACATTGTCTCTAGGAGACAGGTTTACACAAGACATGGCTACTGCCATAGGTAGGTTTTTGAGCCAACACTTTGAGAAAATATTGAGCGACCTATTTCAGGATAATGTAGAGAGTTAATGGTTCTTTTCAGAATCAAAAAAGAAGTAAGTTATTTAAAAATAGATATGATGGTGAAAAGTGCGACTGCACTAATGCTAAAACACAGTCTTAGTATGGATTTTAGTCTATGGAAAGTATGGGTCACATCAAGTCTTAATAGTTTTATGACTCTGGGAAAGTTTTAAGCTTTTGGAGTCTGAGTTACCTAATTGGTAATCATTAGATGACTGTGGTGATTAAAGGAGATAATACACAGTAGTCAATATAATGGTTAATAGTAAGTGCTTTATAAAGGCAATTATTTTAATATGCATTGTATAATTAAGCATAAAGTGAGCTTAAAACAGAACACAATTGTAAAATACTTCAATACTATCAGTGTCTTTTAAGAGTTTAGTAGGGGCGCCTGGGTGGCTCAGTTGGTTGGGCGTCCAACTTCAGCTCAGGTCATGATCTCGCTGTTGGTGGGTTCGAGCCCTGCGTCGGGCTCTGTGCTGACAGTTCAGAGTGTGGAGCCTGCTTCAAATTCTGTGTCTCCTCCTCTGTCTGCCCCTCCCATGCTCATGCTGTGTCTTGCTCTGTCTCTCAATAATAAATAAAACATTTTAAAAAATACAAAAAAAAGATTTTAGTAACAGTTGTGCCAAAAATATGAAAAAAAAATTCAAACTCTAAGTAAAATGGATTTCTTATTGTAGGACTTCTCAGAACTTTAATTTGCTATTGTGTATATTTAAGAAGAAAATACACACCACTACACAAAAAATTTCTACCTTAAATCCCATTAAAATTTTGCTAGCTTCTCGTGTTCTGTGGCACATAGTTTGAGAAACACTGACTTTGAAAGTACCTCGCTTAGCATGTTCCAATATCATGATGCTAGAAGACTTAGGCTAATAGTTGAACTTCATACTGACTTGGAAAATGGGCTACAGCATCTCGAAGGACACCTGAGCTATGTAGTTCAGTATTCTCATAAATTGTGTCTTTAGGACACCAGTGGTTTTGACAAGATTTTTGTTGATAATTCATTCTTTTTCCTCCTTTGAGGAGGAGAAGCAGCCAGTAATTTAATAATTATGTGTACATGTGTAAGATATTATAAGAGTTTAAAAAACAATCCAATAATAACTCTTCAGCTCTCTTCTTAACAGCATGTTTTGACCCTGTTGGCCCCTCCATCTTCTTCCCTTCCATCTGGTGTGCCACTCTTCCCATCACACTGGGTGGTCCTCTGTCTGCTTTGCTGGTTTCTTCTCTCTTTTTTAATTTTTTTTAACGTTTTTTTTTGAGACAGAGAGAGACAGAGAGAGACAGAGCATGAACAGGGGAGGGTCAGAGAGAGGGAGACACAGAATCTGAAACAGTCTCCAGGCTCTGAGCTGTCAGCACAGAGCCCGACGCGGGGCTCGAACTCACGGACCGCGAGATCATGACCTGAGCCGAAGTCGGCCGCCCAACCGACTGAGCCACCCAGGCGCCCTTCTTCTCTATTTCTTAAACCTTACATGTTGGGTTTTCCAGAGCTCAGTCCCTACATCTCTTCTCTATTTAGCCTTATTTTCTAGGTGATACTATTTTAGCATTATGACCTTACATTTCGTCTCTATGATGACAGTTCCCCAAATTATATCTCCAACCTAGATTCCTAGCTTGACCATCTCACTTGTGTGTCTAATTACCAATTCACATTTCTATTGTATCTGTTAATTGTCTCAACCTTAACATGTCTGAAACCAAAACCCGCTATTTCCATTGCTGCTGCTACCTAGCATTGTTACCTGTGGAAGTAAAACTACGGCTCAGCCTGTCATTGACATCCTCTCTAGCTTCTCCCCAGTACATTTGATACAGTTGAGTGTATAATTCCATTTAGTACACAGCAGACATAACGGGTACTAAATCTTGTGTTGAGAATTGCCTGTTGTCTGTTTTGGGGTTTGGGGTTGCAATATAATAGGGAATATATATGTGTGAGTCTCCAGTGCGTAATCGGTTTCATGTAATAGCAAGCACTTGCTCCACGAAGTAAAAGAGAATTACAGAGAATCTGTAGTTGAGAGAGAGTGAAAACCCATCTTTTAGCTTCTGTTTCAGTTTTTTAGTGGAACTGTGTGCCAGTCAGCGTCTTTGGATGCATGTTGTTTTCTTCCTTTCTCTTTAAGTAAAACTTGGCTATTCTTAGTAGTATGTGGGAGGGTGTGAAATTTAATAAATTATTTTTAACAAGAGGTACTTATTTGATTGAGGAAGCATTTTATGTTGCTAGGGCAAAAACTGTTGAATTTCCAAGAGTTTTTTCTCACATAGGTAAATTCAGAAATCATCAAGTTTATCTATTTGTGCTCACTAATTACCTCCAGGTTTAATGTTATTTTCTCAAGTGTCATTTTTACAGCTTCCACACTCAGGTAGAGCTGAATTTTGCAGCAGTGGTGGATTACAATCTATGAGTCATGGGTTTCTGACATTACTGAAAGATTGTCCAATGAAATACAGTTTCATTTTTAGGGATGAAGGTGGGAGGAAAGGAAGAATTTCATTTTTTTAAATGCAGCTTGCTTTTGAGAGAAAGAATAAGTGCAGTATTCTAAGAATTCACCTTGAAACTGTTATTCACATATCTCTTTCTCCTATCTAACAGTCATTAGAGACAGGTGGTGATATTTGTTCTATATTAAATAATGCAATGGGATGAGATTCCATTAATAGAAAAATAGAGCTTCTGTTTATAGAAAAAAGGAGTCATTATTTGATCTATTCCTAAGTTGCTTCTTTGATTCCTGCATTTGGAAAAAAAGCAAGCCATTTCCTCAGAAAGTAGCGGTAGAAATTATTTTCTTGCTATGTTTCTGAAAATTTCACTTGGTATCTTTAGGGTTGCTCATAATTCCTTTTTTTCTTCGCATTTGGAGGTGACGGTCTTGTTTCACATGTAAAAATGATAGTACTCTTGTCATGAGAAGGACATCTGCTCAGAACTATCTCCACTGTCTCCTACTACCACAAATGTTCCTCCCCGCTTACCCCATACAGGTCTAACAGATTTAAAGCAGATGCTGTCCACACACTTCTACTTGTGACTGCTTATGAAATCATGACTCAGGACCTCATTTCTTGAAATATTTTTAAAGTTGTGAACAGGTGGCTAGACTTCATAAGCAACAACTGGAGGGCCGAGATTACTTAGTGGCTTGGAGAGGGACCAAGTATCTTGTGAGCCCAGTTTCTCTAACATCAGCCTGGTTTCTGAAGAGGCAATATCCAGGTCAGCTGGTGCCATGCAGGGCAGGGCAGACTAACTCTAGAAGGGTTGAGCCCCTAGGAGGAATCCCCGCCTTACTCATTCTGGGAAGTTACCTCAGGAAGTGAATGCCAGGGGACAGAATCACCCAGTGAGTTGCAGTTGTTCTGAGGAACAAAAGTGGAAGCTTATTCAGGGTCAAGAAAGGGGGACCTTAGGGCTGTAGGATTAGGGGCCAAGAGAAGAATGAGTGCATGTGGCAGGGCAGACATGGGTGGGTAGGAAGCTATAGTTGAGCCCCATATAGAATTTCAGATTCCTTGTTAGCCAGAGAAGCTTTGGGGAGTGGCAGGTGGGACCACACTTCTCATCTTTCCTAGTACGATGTAGGGAAGTCTTCCACCATGGTAACTGGAGCAAAAATAATGCCACTCTAGAAGATGTTCCAGCTCGAGTTTTTAATCATGTTTCCTTGATGGTAGAGTAAGACAACTGTATTTGATCTTTACCGATTGGTAAAGGTTTGACAGGATGGGAGCTGAGATTTATGGAGGAAAGATGATTTTGAAGCATGGAGAATTCATTTCTTAGGGGGTTATGATATTGTGGCAGAGCATGAAAAGATTGAACCTTTCACTGTTGCAAATGAGGAAGTTGATTCCTTGAGGAAAAGGGGTATCAAGATATAGGAGAGGAATAGAAAAAGAGAAGTGGGTTTATGCTTAAAACTATGAAGTTTTACCTAATTTGGGGGAAAATTCCCTCCATCTCTTCGTCCTTCATTTTCTGGACTGGCTCTATGAGTGGCTTTAGGTAACTTCTACATGAACGTATTGAGTGCAGGCCTGTGGCTGATTCCAGAGATACATCCATGAGTCAGGTGTGGCCCCAGCTCTCTGCACTCTACCAGAAGAGACTATAGGCTGTAGTGGGTGCATGTGTGTGGACCTGAGGTCAGGTCTTCAGATTAATAGAAGGTATTTAGAAATATAGTAAATTGGATTGTGAATAACTTGTTCTGTGAGTGTTCCACAAGATGAGCAAACATTTCTAATAAATTTTAACTTGATAAACGAGGGATGTCTTGCACGAGTAGTACATGACACCGAATGTCACATGATTACAACTAAGCCAATGGTTCTTGAAATTTGCTTTGATATACAAGTGCTTTGGATTACAAGCATGTTTCTGGAACAAATTATGCTTGCAAACCAAGGTTTTACTGTGCTTTTGATGAAGCCCTAGAACACAACTGGCTACACCAAACTATAATAAAACTATAATGTCATCCTTTGTGTCCAAACTGTGCTATCAGATATTAGGGAGACAGATTTTTGGCCATGTAAGCAGGTTTTTTTTTCCTCCAGTTTTGAGCTTTTGGAGAATTTACAGGGTTGGCCAAGGCAGTTTACAGTAGAAAAAGGATGGATGATGAGGGTTTGATGCAAATATGGATGTTTGGCCAGTGATGGTAATACCCCACCAGTTTGCTTTGCCCTTTGTTTGACTGTATTCTAGAGATCATTAACTGTTCAAAACTTTCCATGACGTGAGAGTGTCTTGAATTATGCTTCACAGAAATGTCTTTTCTGAGGAAGGACTTTGTGTGTAGGGAAACTTGACTGTCCTCTGGCCACTTCTCTTCCCCACATTATTTGGTTGAGATGGATAATTAGAGGATAGTTTTGAAATGTCTCCTTTACTTGATCTGCTTCCGTTAAGCACTTCTTAAATGTCTTATTTAAGCCCAGCAAGACCTGGTGTGTTGTTCCTAGGTAAGACTATGAGAGTTCAGTAATATGACCAAGTTCTCACGACTAGTAAAAGTGGAGCCAGAATTCACACCCAGAGGTGTGACCTCAGAGCCTACCCTCTTAGCTATGCTGGCTCTTCCTGGAAGAACCTGGCATGGGTATCTCTGGAAGAGAGCTAGAACATCTGCATGGAATTTATTTCCCTTTGTTTAAAGATGGTATTTCTTATAAAGGAGGAATCAGACCTAGGACTTCCTGGTTCAAAGGATACCTAAAAGCTATTAGGATAAGGTAGTTACAGAAGGATGTGTTCACTGATGGGCTCACTTGAGAGTTTATGCCTCTTTTCTTCCTGACCTCTAGTAGAAGGTTCAGAGGTCTGTGATGGGCATGTTTTTTGGCCCTTTGTCAGGTAGCAAAGAAATTACCAGAGCTATTTCATATAACAGTGGAGGATTATATCTATGTTTTACTTGTGATTTTTTGGATATTAAACACAATATTCAAAAATTAGTGTATGACACACAGAGAAGACTAGCAACATATTCAATATAGTCATTTATTGACATTATTAATGTTTCACCTCTACCCCCTTTGATGGTGAATTTGGGTTTCAAGGAAAGTTTGGATTCTTTTGGCTTTTGTCTTTCAGAGCTCTGATGGGAAGTTCTTCATTGCAGGGACTAAAACCTTATCTTTGTACTTAGCACTCTTAAGTTGGTCTTTGTTTTTGAAGCTCTACCTTTTTGGACTCACTGATGTACAGTTGTAAAGAATTCCCTTTTATTGCAATTTTAGAAATAGTATTTAAAAAAAGAAACCCAATTATGGGTATCAATACAATTTGAATCAATTGGATATGTTTTAAGCAAGGTAATGCAATTTAACTGTTCGTTGACATCATGAATATTTATTAGGACTCTCCTGAGCTATTATCATTTTAGGCTTTCTCTTGCTAAGTTACATTTTTGTAAGCTAAATAAATGTGTTCAGTCAATATTTGAGAGCATCTGTGTGCCATGCACTGTGCTAGGCATTGTTAATAAAATATTATGTGGTTGCCAAGTGGTAAACCTGTCTTAAGACACCTGAGATATGACAATAAACAAAACCACAAAAATCCTTTTGGAATCTGGTGCAGGAGAGCCGTAATGAATGCATGCATGCAGTAGATGGTTAGAAGTACAGAAATAAAGCAGGGATGAGTGGTGGGGAGTATCAAACAGGCTGGTTGCAATTTTATTTTATTATTTTTTTTTCAACGTTTATTTATTTTTGGGACAGAGAGAGACAGAGCATGAATGGGGGAGGGGCAGAGAGAGAGGGAGACACAGAATCGGAAACAGGCTCCAGGCTCTGAGCCATCAGCCCAGAGCCTGATGCGGGGCTCGAACTCACGGACCGCGAGATCGTGACCTGGCTGAAGTCGGACGCTTAACCGACTGCGCCACCCAGGCGCCCCTCTTTTTTTTTTTTTTTCAACATTTATTTATTTTAACAATTTTAAATATCTGGGTCCAGCATGGCTTCAGTAGGAAGCATTTGTACAGAGCTTGGTGAATAAATGGGCTCTGCCCTCTCTAGCTTATAGTCTAATGATAATGTTCCTTGATGAACACTTACCATGACAGTAGGGATTCTGCTAAGTACCTGCATACATTTCCTCCTCATCTACTGAACTGGGGACCATTATCCCCAGTTTCATAAGAAGGAAACTGAGGCTTTGAGAGTCAAATTGCTCAGAAGGACATAGTACAATCCAGATCTGACCCAAAGCCCATCCTCTTACACATGGTATTACACCATGTCAACTCTTGAAGTATTTGTGGAGGAATTAGCTAACTTTGTAGATAGGGCTGCCTTATTTTTGGTTCTGTTGTGTTGGGCAGTAACTTGGTTGGCTCACGGAAAGTCTTTGTTACCATGAGCTTCCCTTTGAGCCTGTTCTATTTAAAAGGCTTTGGGATTGTGCCCGGTGGCCACAGAAGGCAAGGAAGCCACCTAGTTACTGACTTCCATGCGGTGGATTGTGTTTGCTATGTGTCAGAGAGTGGCCTCAATTGACTCCAGTAAATCATTGACTACTTGAATTCCTGGCATTACATTTCAGTGATAGGATACTAATTTGACTGGACTACATATCATTGTGTCCAAGAATGCATTATAAATGCTCATACATAGAAGAGAATGTAAAGTGCGTGGAAGGTTATGGTGCCAAGGTTACTGCTTATTATGTTTGTTACAGAATAGACCCATACCTCGCATTTATAGCGTTTGCTTTATTGTAATAAAAAGTAAATGGCAAAGGAGTGTGTTGGAATAGAAACCTCCATGAGGGGAAGTGGAAAGGAGGTCAGGGGTTCAAGAGAGCTTTCTTCCTTCTGCCCTCAGTGTGCTTAAGAGAATATTCCACTCAAAGCATCCCATTTTAATTGGATGGCAGTTTTCAGTGTAGCCTATGCTTTGTGTTGAATATTAATAGTTCTTTTGTGCTTAATTTCTGGGGTGTATATGTTGATCATGGTAAAAAGAAGCTCTATATTTTACAACTCTATGTGCTATTTTTTTAATGATCAGCTTTTAGTGACCCCCCTCCATTAACTGCTTCTAATAACTAAATGTTTTTGATTTTTACAAGATGATTTTCTTTTACTTAGGAGATAAGCTATGATTTGAGCACTTAGGCTGTACAATTTATTCTTTTCATTTACCTCTTTGAAGTATAATAGAAATATATAAAAGGATATGTATTATAAGTGTACAATTCAAAGACCTCAGAGAAAGAGAACCCTTAGGTAGCCAGCTTCTAGATCAAAATAAAGGGAAATACCAGTGTCCCCCTTCTTTTTCTAATCATTCCACCATCCTTCTCCACAAGGGTAACCGGTCTCTTGACTTCTCCCATTATATCTGTGTTTTTGTACTTGCTATGAATAGTCTGTACTGTTTGTGTTTGGCTGCTTTTGCTTCTCATTGCTAGACTGAATCATGTGGTTGCATGCAGTTGCAGATTGCCCGCTCTTGTGGTCATATAATATTTCATTGTGGGTATCCTGTAATTTGTCCATCCTATTGTTAAAGACATATGTGCAGCTTCCAGTTTATTCTGTCATGAAAGGTGCTTCCGTAAACCTCATAAATGACTTTTGGTGAATATATGTAGGCATTTCTGTCCAGTAGACACCTAGGGGTGGAATTGCTGGGCCATAGAATATGCATAGACTTGGCTTGAATAGTTACTACCAAATGGATTAAAAATTAAAAAGTAGTTGATCAGTTTATATTTCTGCAATAGTGTGGGAACTTGTGGATTCTATTTTTGTCCTGTGCTGGGATGGGTGGGAGGTGCATGTTATTCTAGGGTCCATTTCACTTCATGTTTGTTTTACGGAAAGGAATGGCCATAGCTGTCTCATTGATTCTTTGAAAGCTAAGTTAAATATTTGTGTGCTCATTCTCTCCCCTTTTTCCTTTCTGTATACATGTCTTCTATGTTAGATATGTGTTTTATATATCTCCTATGTACACAGGACATATATGTATATACATTTTATTTGGCAAATATACATCACTTACAGACTTCAGGCTAGAAAGCCGCCTTAGAGGTCACCTAGTTCTGGCTTCTCCAGTCTGAATTAGCAACAATCCTGCTTATAAGTGTGTCTAATGACAGGAAGTGCATTAGTTTAGGGTAACCCTTTGTTAATGAAGGGTTCCTTCTTCAACATTGTGCTGACATCTGCCTCCTTTTAACTTCTCCCATAAATATCATGCCCTTTTACAGGTGAGGGAGAAAACTCATGATTCTTGTGACAAAGTAAAATCGCTTCAAGCAGAGATTCATGGCCATTTTTTAAATTGTACTTCTCAACATCTGTAGGACCTTGATCTCTAAGCATTTGCTCTGAGTAACTTGGATGAAAAACCCATGGACGATAGAAAAGAAAACTCTGCAAAAATGCTTTTTCTCCCCCTCTTTTTTTTTCTCAATTTTTGTTGCATGAGCACACTGATTCCTGCTTCCTGCTCTCCCCACTTTTTGAATGGTTTTAAACATTGTTTAAAATGAAAATACAAAAAATGCCAGTAGTACACTTAAAAAATCTATAATGAAAAAAATGAGAAAAAGACAAACTTGCTTATAGATAACGGACCATTCTATTTCATGAAATCAGCGAATGTTGAAAAATTCTGATGGATAATATGCAGTCTAAGGTTTTTGAATGTCCAGGTGGTATTAATATTCATTTAGAATAAAAGAATTTTTAGAATAAAAGACCTTTTTCTACTTAATAATTGAAGGCTCATAGATGTTACTTAATAGGCATTTTCTCTTTTCTTTACAGGCAAGAAGAAACTGATAGGAGAGTGAAAAATGTAAGCTATATTTAAGGGAACATTATTAATGGTTTTTTACTTACATGTTCTGTAATAAGACAGTGGTATCTAAAAATATCTGATACACTCTGAATCCTTTTTCTAATGGAATTTCTGACAGTAGCCAACAAGTCAGGAACTCTAAATATGTTTAAATAAGGTTAAGCCATATGTTCTCTGACATCAGAGTGTAGGAGGGTAGGTGAAACCTGGGAAGTGGCATCTTATATGTGAGTAAGGGTGGGAAAGGCAAAAAACACACTTCAGGATCTTTAGAGGTGTAAGTCAAACCACAAGATCAGACTTTAAGGAAAAACACTGAATGTGTAAGAACTCCGGGTAATTGCTCGGTGTACACTTCTATCCTTAACATTCTGCATATTAGAAGAGTTTCTAAAACTGTGACAGCTTTAGTTAAAAAAAATACAAGAGTTCAAGATCCTTATTAAGGAAGCTGAGAATTCCTGATTTTAAGAGTTTAAGCTGTAAATTTGTTGGAAAAATTTATTGCTTTGGAAGTTTAATTTGCTTTCTTCATAAATGTTTTCCTTCAGATGAACTAGTAGATTATACAAATGCCTATTGACATCTGAGCTTTTGGTCTGAGAATGTGCTCGGAGACAGAAATCTAAGAATAATTAACATTTTTAATGGCCCTTCTCCTTCACATAATTTAAAAGAAAACCTACTTTTCAACCGTAGATAAATACACTATCTTCTGTCTGGAGTGCTCAGCTGCATTTGAACTTGCAACTAGTTACTAACTAGACTGATGTTGTTTCATGGCATTTTTCAAGGTTTTGATAACATTGTACTGGTTGGGAAGAAAAGCACAAAGTAACCCCTACTATAATGGACCCTATCTTAATTTGAAAGCATTTGAGAATCTTTTAGGACAAGCTCTGACTAAGGTAAGGAAACTACATCTGGATTCAATGAATACTGTTCCTTATACTACTGCTTTGTCCTCCTCCCCACTCCCTGTATTCCTTTCCTTCCACTTCCCTTTTTCGTTCTTCCCCTCTTCTAACAAATATGGCAGCTCCTATTATCTTTACTCCACTCTGGATTGTGCTGGGTAGAAAGCATTGTTATTTATTTGCTGGCTTTGTATGCCACCGCAAAGCAGTGAGGGAGTCTAGGTATTTATTTCTTAATTTTAGGTAATTCAATGACCGACATATCTGCTTCCTTTCTAAGGCACTGGATATAAGTTAACTCTTTCTATATTAGGAAATTCAACCTGTATTAGAGAGGTGCTGCAGGATAGCTACCGTGTGTTGAAGTTACTCAGTTTCTCTATCTTAATATCTTGTCATGTTTCATTAGATCTCTATGCCCATACTCCATCCTCCCCATAATTCTGTCATATTGCTTGTGTTTCCTAGACAGCAGTAAATGCTGTTACAGGAAACATGATATGGGGCTTAAATTAGAATCTTTTGTTTTAAACACATTTCCAGTCCTTTATGTCCTGAAGTCAGTGTTGTAGCTTTTGAATGCTCAAGGATTCCTTGAGGAGGGTCAAGTGCCAGGACTGACCATAGTTCTGCCAAATTTTCATTTATAGGATCCAAATGGGGAAATTAAGTTCTCTAGGGGGATATTTTTCCAGGGGAATTTACAGTGCTCAGAAGAAAATAGGTAGTTAAAATAATATACCATCATCTGATTCATAGTAGTTGCTCCATGGGTTTTTATGGTGATTAAATGGTACTGTACCAATAAGGCATTTAACATTAGTCTCTGGCACATTGTAAGGATGTAATAAATGTTAGTTACCATGATTGGAAGATAGAAATTTAGGCCAGGATGAAAATGAGCACCTTGCCTAACATCTACTTTGATCTTGAAATCCTTTTGCTTGAGTCTGAGCACATATACTGTAGAAATATGAGATTATAGAGCAAAGAAGATTAAAGTATTCCTTCTTGATTTTTATTTTTGAATTGTAGGGAGTGGATGGTACTTCACCCAAATTCTTTGAAACAGTTAATTCAGGCTATAGAGCATTGTTCTAGATGTTGGAAAAACAGTCACGAAAGGCCCATCATCCTAGAGCACCAGTGTCTGATGGAGACAGATGAACAGGTCACGGAAGTTGAAGAAGATAAGGCTGTGATGGATGAATGTGCAGGTGGCCTGGGGCATGAGCAGAACCTTGCCTTACAGTTATGTCAGCTAAGAAAACGTCCAGTTAAAAATAACGTGGGGCTTTGGCTCCTGCATCAGTGCTCTCTTCACAGCCTTTGGTTCTTTTTATGGCAGTCTGACTCAGGTTGAATAACCCTACTACAGCATTTGTGCTGGGAATGCTTTATTAAAAGCTGTTTCCTGTCACCAGTGTCACAACCAGAATAGGTAAAAAAAAAAATTGATCAAACCTCAGTTGTTGCCATTCCATTATTATGGAGTGGGGATAGCAGTAAGAAGTGTGTAAATACATATGATCTCTGTTGTGCATCTGTTCTGTTCCACTCAAAGTCATTGTGTTCAGATGTTTCCCACTGAAGTAGATAATGCTTAATGGCCAATCCAGAATGTAATTAAAAAACAAAAAAAAATTTGTGAGCTGTTGCACCTGAGTCATCATATAATCGGAGATGACTCATTTTAGATGACTTGTCAGAGGGAAGTCCTCGTAAAAACCAGGCACCAAGGCCAGACTCAGGTTCTTTTATAACTGAGGTGACCCATCATCAATAACTTTAAGATAACTTTTTATGAGGTCAAAAATCATCTCACTGTATGTTGAGGACTCTGATACTTCCACAAGTGCATGTCTAAGAAACCTGAAAGAGCTAAAGATATATTTTAAAAAATTGTAATCTTTTTATATTTTGAGAATTAGTTGGGTGGTACCAGCACTAGGCCCAGCTTCCCCATCTCCTTGAAAATAAGGTACAAGGTAGGTGCTGACATTTTTACGATAGGATATCAATGCTAATGCCAGGGTGTCTGGCATCGAAAGTATATGAAAGCTCACGTAAATCCACTAGATCTTATTGGTGCTTCATACATTTGTCCAACAGTTGAACCATGAGTTGACAGAGTCTCAGCCGAAAGTGTGCCCGGGACAGCTGCTAATGATGCATTGTAAACATTCTTTTTTCAACTTTATCCATATGTTGAAAATGTTCATAATTATAAAAGTTGAAAGAATACTACAACAAATACCCAAATATGTACTGTCTGGTTCAATTGTTAAAAACTTCCCATACTGGCTTTACCCATGTGTCTATCCATTCATCTGTTTTTACTTAACCATTTCAAGGTAAATTGTAGATTTCTTATGTCTAAAAACTCAGCATGCATCTCTTGAGAGTAAGCATATTCTAGGGGCACCTGGGTGGCTCAGTCGGTTAAGCGTCCGACTTCAGCCAGGTCACGATCTCGTGGTCCGTGAGTTCGAGCCCCGCGTCGGGCTCTGGGCTGATGGCTCGGAGCCTGGAGCCTGGAGCCTGTTTCCGATTCTGTGTCTCCCTCTCTCTCTGCCCCTCCCCCATTCATGCTCTGTCTCTCTCTGTCCCAAAAATAAATAAACGTTGAAAAAAAAATTAAAAAAAAAAAAGAGTAAGCATATTCTTCCATATAGCTACAATGTCTATTATGTTGAAGGAAATTATTAAATGTTCCCTACTATCTATTACCTAGTCCGTATTCAGAATTTCCCAATTGTCTCCCAGCTTTCTTTCATGGCTCATTTTATCTGAATTCTGAGTAATCAAGATTCACATATTACATCTGGGTGTTAGGAATTCCTACGTTCTTTAAACTGTCTCTGTAGTTTGCTCATCTGAGACTAGCATTTCTGATTTATATGCTAATGACATTGTATGAAAAAATTAGTCATTAGATGTTCTTTGATTACTATGTATCAGGACAAGGCTAAGGGCTTTATAATTTTACTTAAATCCTAATTTTAAAAAGTCCAGTTTTGGGGCACCTGGGTAGCTCAGTCAGTTGAACATCTGACTCTTGATTTTGGCCCAGGTCCCGATGCCAGGATCATGAGGTCGAGCCCCACGTGAGACTGCTTAAGATTTTGATTTTTCTCTTTCTGTCCCTCTGCCCTTCACCCCAGCTCGTGCTCTCTCTCTGTCTCTCAAAAAAAAAAAAAAAAAAGTCCAGTTTTATTTTGCTATTAGCTTTTTCATAAAGGAATGTTATTCAAAATAATGCTTATATATGTATTATATATATTTGTATAATGTATATAAATTTTAAAAGATTTTACCTTTAATCTCTACACCCAACATGGGACTTGAACTCATAACCCTGAGATCAAGAGTCGCATGCTCTACTGACTAAGCCAACCAGGTACTCTCAAAAGGATACTTGTAATAAGTTCTATATAATTTACAAACCTATGGCTAATCACATTTGTTATCTGTCTATTTATCTCTCATGTGAGCCAAACAAATAAATGCTTACTAAGATTGAGGGAAAGTAAATTTTGAATATCTGCAGACAAGTCTACTTTCCTTGGCTCAGATCTAGGTGTTGTGATCAGTGGAAATGAATGAACTCTGTGGTGTATGCCTGCTGTCCTTGCCCTTTTATCTGTTTTTAAAGTTTTATCTTAAGAAACTATGAGTTAAAGTTACTTTATTCTAAACACTGCAAATATTTCCTGGAGGGTAGGCTGACTAGAATCATGTTAACTTACCTCCTTTGGAACATGGAAATTAAGGTTGACTTTTTGCTTTGACTCCTTTCATGTTTATTGCTAGATACCTGTAGTCACTGGTTTTTAGCATTTGAATCTATTATTAGCTTCTCTTTTATTAAAATGCCCCCTCCCACTTATTTTTAGATAAACTGTAGTCTTTTATTAAATACTATTGAATACCTCCTCATTGTTACCTAAGTGCCAAATACTGTGGGAAAACATTTACAGATTTATACTCTGATTTTTGTCAGATTTTTTTTAATGTTTAACAGAGAAATCTCATTGCCACACCTATCAAATATAGCACAACTTGAGCTATACAAACAAGTAATGACTGATTACATTTTTGGAAGTTTATGCTGACTCACTCTTCTTTAAAAACTTTTCCTTTAGGCTCTTGAAGACTCCAGGTGCCTGAAAAGGAGTGGCAGGGACAGTGGTTACGGTGATATCTGGTGTGCTGAACGCGGAGAATTTCCTACTCCTCCAGGCAACCATAAGAGAGAAGATTCGTTTGAAAGCTTGGACTCTTTGGGGTCTAGGTCATTCACAAGCTGCTCCTCTGATATCACGCTGAGAGGGGGACGTGAGGGTGAGTTGCATCTTTGACTGTCAGTGTATTTTGTGCTTGTTTGCATTATTAAGAGAAAATTGGAAATAGGAGAGAGTAGGAAAATGGAGCAAAAACATTTGGGGCAAAAATTTTACAAAGATGTGATTTCCATGGAGACTAAAACATTGGAGGTTTCTTTCTCGTTTTTCATTTCTTTTTTTTTTTTTCTTCTTTCTTTCTTTTCCTTTCTCATTGCTTCCTCACTGTATTACCACTAGAGTGATCATTGTTTCATTGTTGTTCATTCCATGGTTAGAAGAGAGTGGGGAGGAGACCATTAACTGTGACCTGTTCTATCAATGATGACCTGTCCTGATTCTCTTCTGTCCAGATGCAGGTTTGATAATCTGTGCTATGAGGCCTATTTACCAACGTACCTAAACATAAAAAAGAAAGCCTCTATAAAATTCTGCTCTAGTTTCTGAATACTTTTCATTCCAAAAGATAAAAAAATTTCTCTTAAGGAAAAGGAGGAAACATATCCCTGTAATTCTGTCCAAAAAAAAATGATTGATATCTACCAGAATAGATTATTATGCTAAACTTTGATAAATTAAGTAGCCATACTAGCATGGTGTTAGGAAACCTCTTTTGTTTTTATTAGGGTCAGAGCAAATCCAGGACAGAGTGAGAAAAGAACATAAAATGAAAGTTACTTTGTTACGAGTTTCAAAATCCTAATATTATGGCCACATCAGTTACTTAAATGCATGTCTTCTAACAATGGCTATTGGATGGGGTCAGAAATTCCCGACTGTGTACCTTTAACAATTCAAATTCGGATGGATCAAAACCACAAGTAAAGTTTCTGTGCTTCTAGCATCGACATGAAAAAATGGAGAGTTCTGGTTGTGAGTTGGTGCTAAATTGTTAGGGATTTTACTTTGCTGGTTATTTTGATAATTACTTTTATATTTTTACTTGTTTTTCTTAATGTTCTTATCAAAAAGCATTTAAAACCTCAACAAAGTTGAAAGAATTTTACAGTGAATACTCATGTTCCAAGCCCTAGTTCTTACCATAACATTTTACTGGGCTTGCTTTACCACATATCTTCCCCTCCCTCTATATACATTAATTATCCATCTTGGTGTTTGAGGCACTTCAGAGTACATTAGACTTTGCCTAAATACTTTAGCACACAGTGCTCAACTACAATTCAATCTTTGTTGTTGTTCTGATGTAAATTTATAAAAAAGCAATGGGTGTACAATGGATTTGGTTTTGAAAAATAATCAACAAATTAAGTGAAACACAACCCCATCTCTTTAGGTTTTAGAGTAGTAGTGGCATTTGAAATTTTAAAAAAAATGAGTAGCTATCAAAGAGTTACCCTTTATGATTATTGTTGCATGTGTTGGTGGCTGCTATCCAGGTATGACATTTTCATGGCCCAGATGACTAGTACAGGGTTAAGGAAATGAATCTGAGTTTATAGTTCATCTGAGTGATTAAAACCGTAAAAGCAGAGGCTGACGTTCTTAATGAGCTATATTCCTTTGTCCTGACTGGATAACCTAAAACATTCAGTGTTTAAATTTATATCTGGCCAACAAAGAATAACAGGGGCAAAGACTGAAGGCATGTGGGAATATACAGACTTCCGTCGGTTCAGTATAGTCGTCCCGAGTGTGGAATTAAAGTCCTCTCCTCAGATACTTGGTGGACTGGATGCCTGGTATGTGTGACAGAAAGCAGACGGCCACTGTCACACTGCTTCCTGATCTTGGGAAAGGGGTTGCAGAGCTTGTGTGAAGAGTGCGGAAGGGAAGATGTGGTACTTACAAGTGAGGAAGAAGAGAAAAGCCTGAGGGCCACCCGGATGATCAAACTTTTTTGCAATCAGCATGTTGAAATTCTGCTGCCTGCCTGGTTGAGGTCCCAAACTGATCCCCACCCTCCCCCCCTTAGGATAATATTTTTAAGTTAACAAACTGAAAAGTCAAATTCCTTAGTTTTATACGAACTCCCTTTCCATATCAAGAATATTTGCTTACTCTGCGGGAACTTCACTGCACTCAAAAATAAAAAGATTTTAGCTTTAAAACTTCCAAAGTAGAAAATCTCCCTGTGTGTTTAAAATTCCACATGTACACATTCGGGCAAGAACCTCTAAGACCTTTCTTATTTGCAACAAAATGGGATATTCAGGAGGTGGTAAAAATGGAAGCACCTGATGATTGACCATTAACCCTCCCCGTGTAGCTGCTCATTCTTCCTCCCTTTTTGCCTTTTCTCCTTTACCCTGTTCCAGCCTCACGGTCTCCCAGGGTGTGTGAAACCACTTCCTGTAGGCCATTCTCATTGTTATTTACTGTAGATTTCTGCCAGGCAGGAGGGAGGAGACAAGATGGCCTTGAGCACAGGTTGACCTGCCCTGAGTTCGCTGTGCCCAGAGGCTGCAGCTGTCAGGTACCGTGCACAGCTATCCTCTGAAGGAACCCTGGCGGGAAGGGGGCAACCTCTACAAACTTTCTTTGCAAATACACGGAGGCAGAAAGAACAAAAGGGCAGAAAAGGGAGACAACTCAGCGTGGATCTGTAGTAGTATTTTGTAGTCTCTTTTCTTCCTGTGTCTTTACAAGAGTAGACTTATTTATTTAAGAGAACACATCAGCATTTGTGTGTATCTGACCTTGAGGTGTATCACAGTGTATTCTTTTGAATTTGTGTTTAAATGATTTGATTTGATTTTGGAATCAAAATACAAGGTTCCCAGTATTTTCGTGGCCACCCTGAGAAAGATCCTTGAGTTGTGTGTGTTCATTTAGACATGAGGCTTGATATTCCTTTGGACCAAATGATTACTGAAGTTCCAACCTCCTGTTTAATGTGTGACCCTTGCCTATAGGGATCTCACAACGATGTAGCCAACCCCTTCCTGATACTATGCTTTCTACTGCTTTTTCCATGTCCTCCCTTATCTCTCTTGCCCTCACAGAAATTTGAGACAATGGTGTGCTTTATTTTAAATTACAGACTTTTCCTTGAATGACTCTTTGATCTAGTTTTCGGTGTCTTTGACTCAATTGCTATATTTTACTCATATGTATTCCAGCAATAAATTTTATGTACAGTCACAGGGTCAAGGAGGATTGGGAAGAGAAGAAGTTCAGTGGTTAATGGGGACATTTTCTGTTTAGAATGTTCAACAGTAAAAGAATGTAGCGCATGTGCCTCCAGTATGCAAAGCAAGTTCCTCCTAATGGATCTTATCACAACTTCATGACAAATTTCTAAAAATATTCCCCAGAGTTAGCAGAAGAGCCCTGGGTTTCCAAGGGAAAGACAAAGCAGGCATGCTGTGTGGGTTCAGTTAGACAAATGATCTGGAGAGTAAAGCAAATTCTCATGCTTTTTTTATAGGTTGCGAAAGCGACACAGATTCTGAATTTTCATCCAAGATGCAGGATTATAATAAAGACGATATGTCCTATCGAAGGATTTCAGCTATTGAACCAAAATCTGCTTTACCATTCAATCGTTTTTTACCCAACAAAAGTAGACAGCCATCCTATGTGCCAGCGCCGTTGAGGAAGAAAAAGCCGGACAAATACGAGGATAACAGAAGAAGTTGGGCAAGCCCGGTCTATGCAGAAGCGGATGGAACATTTCCAAGGTACTGGGATGCGAGCTGATGGTGGAATTTTAAGATTCAGTGCACTTTGTGAATTTGCAGGGATATTTAAATGTGGGAAAAGGAATAGTTCTTAAAATGTATTTCATAGCCCAAAAATTTCACTAATGAAAGTGCATTTTTTTTCTTACTATTATCTTTAGTCATGCATATCCTGAAGGTGTTTCTTCCCTTTTAGGATGTCAGCCTATGGTGTGTTGGTTCTTTTTTTAGATACATGCCTTTAGCTTATTGACATCTTTCAGCATATTGGATGACTTCTGCTTTTCACTGTGAGCTGTTGTTTTCTTCCATTTTTTCCCTGTTTGATTGATCTCAGTGGACACACAGAGAATCCTTTAATTTCCCATCAAATTAGCAAAGCAGAGTGGGATTTTTCCAATGCAGCTTCCTGTCAGAAGGAGGTGTACGGTTCTGAAAGTGGTTCGGACTCCGAGGATGAACGAAGGTTGCCTGATGTAGTTTTGGATGACTTAGCCAACCGTAGATTCCAAGTGAAAAAGAGGCCTGAGTGTTTCATCTCGAAAACCACCTCTCCTAGCTCTTATTCGCAAAGGTTTTCTCCTGCTGACCCATTAGCCACTGGGCTGTACGAGTTGACGAGGTCAGAAAAATTCTCCTAGATCAGAATGTCTGTTATGTTGATTTTAATATATAACACCCCAGATTGTTTGCAATTTTATCTCTTTTTAACACATCTTATAATTATCTTTGGCCCTTGCATATCATGCTATCCTCTGATTAAAATGAGATGCTGTTATCATGCCTTAACTTTGTTCTAGGAGCTGTCATGATAGAGTGGCAACTAATTTGTCTCATTCAGTGATATAAACTTTGTGAGCCAGAAAGCATGCCTTTTGTGTTCTGTGTCACAAACTGCTCATTCAGTATCTTAACTGGTTGGATGTTTTGAACAGTAATGAGAGGAGAACTTGGGGTACCAATGTGGAGAATTGGCCAACAATACAAGAAACTTCAAACTCCTCTTGTTACTTGGAAGAGAAAGAAGCAAAGACAAGTACACCCAACACCGTAAAGGATGATCTTTATGTGCGAAAGCTAAGTCCAATCATGCCAAACCCAGGGCATGCTTTTGATCAGTTTCTTCCCAAATGTTGGATCCCAGAAGATGTGAACTGGAAAAGAATAAAAAGAGAAACTTACAAACCATGGTATAAAGAATTTCAGGGATTCAGGTTTGTCTCTGTGCATGTTTCTGTTGTTCTAATGTTCATTCGGCACCCTGGCTGGGTGTCTTCTGTGTGTGCTTTTTACGAGAGGGAAAGAGAAAGGTTCCTTTTCCCTTTAATACCCATAGGACCTCTATCACTGAAAAAAAAATGCTGTTTAAGTTTAAACCTTAGGATCTGGATCTTAAAAAGCCTTCTGCACGGCAGTATTTTCAGTAGTTCTAGTTTTCTCCAACTCTTTCTCCTTTCCTCCCTCCTTTCTCTGTATCACTCTACAGTAGGAGGAATTCAGATTCTGAGGATGAGGATTCAGGCTCTCACAGAAGCTCCTCCATTTTTAGTAGAATCCAAAAAGCAAAGCATAGGCTAGACAGCAACTGCCAAAGACGTTCACTCTTGCTGGAACTGGCTACCAGAGGGGCCAAGAACTCCTGGGACACCCATGCAGCCAGGGGAGCCAGTGGTGCCGCGGACGAGCCCAGGTGTACCTGTGTGCATGAGCCTGCCTGCTTTGAGTCTGGCCTGGGACATCTGTGCCAGTTTCTGCTGCTACTTTAATCTCTGACCATGATGCGCTGGGTCATGAAACCTTATAACATTTAGCATAAAAGCATAATGTATAACGTATTGCTTTCTATGGGAACATATGAGCTTGGAAGTCTATGGAATTAAATATTCTTCACAGTAATGTACAAGATAGTACATGTGGCATCGTCTGTGCTTTTGGAAAATTATTTCTAAAAAGCTTTTGTGAAAGTTGACCTAATTCTGTGGTTTTGCTATGTAAGGAGATGTGGAGAAAGGAAATAACTTTTTTTAAAAAGTTTTTATTTAAAAATTTTCTTTGAATGTTTATTTTTGAGAGACAGAGAGAGACAGAGCACAAACAGGGGAGGGGCAGAAAGAGAGAGGGAGAAACTGAATCTGAAACAGGCTCCAGGCTCTGAGCTGTCAGCACAGAGCCTGACGCGGGGCTCAAACTCAGACCCTGAGATCATGACCTGAGCCAAAATCAGACGCTTAACCAACTGAGCCACCCAGGCGCTCCAGAAAATAACTTTTAGATAGACACCAGGGCGCACAAGTCTAGTGGGAAAATGCAGAGAAAAGATTTTTTTTTAAAGTTTATTTATTTATTTTGAGAAAGAGAGGGAGCTGTGCATGCACGAGCAGGGGAGAGTCAGAAAGAGAGGGAAAGAGAGAGAGAATTCCAAGCAGGGTCCACGCTGTCAATGTGCAGCCCGACTCTGGGCTCGACTGCACGAACCATGAGACCATGACCTGAGCCGAAATCTATAGTCGGACACCTAACCGACTGAGCCACCGAGGTGCCCCCATTGGGGTCTTTTTGAATGCTTCACAGCATTTTATTTTTTTAATTCTGCTGACTACCTGTGCCTATTGCATAAAGTGCTTAATGACCGACTCTTCAAAATCTGCAAGATCGCTGCTTCGCTGGGATGGGGGCTGTATCACTGTGGGTGACAGAATACGGGCAGGGTAAAAGCAAGTATGTATTCATCAGGGAGGTGTGTGCTGTCTACGTTTTAGCCCCATCAGTTGGCCTGGACAGCACCCACCTTTCTTGAGAAGCACACGCTGCATTTGCTTATTTAAATGGTATCCAAGAAAGTCACGGGTGATGGCATTAAAGGCTAGTCTTTCTCCCAAGCAAGAATCCCTCCTGTGACTCCATGACATATTTCACCCGTGGTAACTGACTAGTTGGTCTGCTGCCTAATTACCTGTTCTACCTGAGCTTAATAAGATTCTCCCTTCCTTTTTCTTTTCTGTGCTTCAGTCAGTTTTTATTACTTCAGGCCCTCCAAACATATTCTGATGACATCTTGTCTTCTGAAACAAATACCAAAATTGATCCCACTGCCGGCCCCAGGCTCATAACACGCAGAAAGAATCTCTTTTCTGCACCAGGGTATAAAAGAGATGACCTCGAGATGTCAACCCTAGACCCTGATTTAGAGAATGATGATTTCTTTGTCAGAAAGACTGGCGCTTTCCATGCAAATCCGTATGTTCTCCGGGCTTTCGAAGATCTTAGGAGGTTTTCTGAGCAAGATGATCCTGTCGAGCGAGATATAATTCTGCAGTGTAGAGAAGGTGAACTTGTACTTCCGGATCTAGAAAAAGATGATATGGTTGTTCGCCGACTTCCAGCACAGAAAAAAGAGGTGCCTCTGTCAGGGGCCCCAGACAGATACCAGCCAGTTCCTTTCCCTGAACCCTGGACTCTTCCTCCAGAAATTCAAGCCAAGTTTCTGTGTGTGCTTGAAAGAACACACCCATCCAAAGAAAAAAGAAAGAGCTGTAGAGTGTTAGTGCCTTCCTACCGGCAGAAGAAAGATGACCTGTTGACTCGCAAGATCCAGTCCTGGCAGCTGGGGACGACCGTGCCTCCCGTCAGCTTCATCCCTGGCCCCTGCAGTGAGGCAGACCTGCAGAGGTGGGAAGCCATCCGGGAGGCCAGCAGACTTAGGCACAAGAAACGGCTCATGGTCGAGAGGTCAGAGTGTGTTTCTGCAAGGATGTGGCTTGTAATGGATGGTCTTGTATAACTTTTCTGTGTGAGAAAGTGGCATTGTGTTGCCCAACTCTGCATGTCACAAGCCATTTGGAAGCATCCTGCAAAAAGTTGTGTTGTTTTGAGGAACCTGTAGTGATTTCATGGAAAAAGTGCAATTCCATATTTGCACATCTCTAAATCAGCTAGCTGAGGCCTGTTTAAAAAAGGTGTGTACATAAGCCTTGCCTTTGGCCTTAAGGAAGACTATGGTACTATTTGCAACATGATGTTTCATGAAAATGTTACATTTACAGACTTTATAGTCTCATGTCCAGGCATTTCTGAAACAGTCTGGTTGTAGTTTAGTTTTCTGTGTTTCTCATAATTTGGAATGTATGATTTCTGTGTAACCATGTCCCTTGAAATATGGCATTGCAAATTTCATTTAACTTGATTATAATTTTTGTTTTTGACCTAGGTTCCTTGGATTGTCAATATGTGACTTTTTAAATTTCTAGTTTAAAATTGAGTGCAGACTTTATTAAATGCATGAATGTTATTTGCTGTCTGCTAAATTTTACATGTATGTAATTATGGCCATAAGGTGTCTGCATTTATGTGTTATGCAACTTGCCATTTTGATGTTCAACTTGTTCAACTTTGGGATGGACAAATGTAAGGCTGATTAAAATCACGAGATCCAAATGCAACATTTTATTCTTGACAACAGGAAGTTTTCTGTTATGGATTTGTTGGTTCAAGGTAAATTAGGAGACTGTTTATCTTGCTTAATTTGATTCCTTGAGATATGAGATCAATTAGAATTTGAGACATTAAAACGTGATAAAACTTTTTGAGTTTTGTCCATCTCAGGTTAGAATCTTAAAGTTATTGAACATTTAGAAACTAACATAACCGAAAAATGACTTTTAATTTTTGGTTTTCTGATTTCTTAGACTCTTTCAAAAGATTTATGGTGAGAATGGGTAAGTTTTTTAGTTTACCGTAAAAGAAAAAAATCTTTGCATATTGTTTGTCCTTTGTATAACATGTCGTCGCACTTCTGTCCTGGCATGTCACTAAATGCGGATGCTGTGTGCTGTGCATGTAACTTTTTAAAATGGGGATTTTTTTTCTTAATTTTACAGCTTAATGATGATAATTCTGTATCCAAGTGTGCAGTGCATGAAGTGCTATATGACTGCAGTAGGTTTTGTGTTTATTAGAAGTTTAAAATCCAAGTTTTTTTTTTTTTTTTTTTAAATTTAAGGAGTCGATTAAAGGTAACACAATTACTTGCCTAAGATTAGATATATTTGGTTTGGTATTTGATTGCCATATAGACCAAAATTCTCACTGCTGGATGTTGAAGCCCTAATAAAGGTGTTTTAGAAAAATCTATGATGGAAAGGAATATTAGCATTTACCTTGAAGTTGGAATTCATACAGGTGGTATTATCTATACACTCCTAGCTTATGGAGAGGTTCATTAGTCAGGGTGGTGAATGACATTAATATTCCCTTAGTAGAATTTGGAAGTATTTTCATGATTCCTGATTAGGGTAAAAAGTTATAATATGGCTATGTTACAGCGCCAAATCAGCTTTCCAAATCTGCAAAAATTAAAATCTTTTAAACTCTTCTGGAAATGTTTTCCTTTTCTGGAGCAATGGAGAGTTAAGAGCAAATGCTGCCATACTTTTACTGCACACTGGAGAATCATTTGTGCTCAGGGCAGGATAACCAGGTGGCTGCATCTCAGTATTTTCCATCAGACTTGCAGTAATTTTGTGAATCTAACTGCTAATAGTTTTTTCCAACAAGAAGAAAATTTAAGTATGTCAAATATTTTAATCTGCCTAAGCCTTAGTAACTAAGTATATTCCCCTACTGGGATTTATGTCATCTCTAAAAATCTCCAGTTTTGATAGCATTGAATAATTTTTAGAGTGTAGGAATTTTGGAACTTGCTAAAATTACTGTTTAAAGCAATATAACCATTCTAGGTGTCAAAAGTGTAATTGAGCCCCGGGCAACTAATTGCAAGTACTTCTCAGCCACTGATTTTAAAAATCAGGCTTCCAGCATGCTTTCAATGGGCCATGCAAAGGCACATTATTCCCTATCCAGCTCAAGTGCTTAAAGATTTCTCACTGGTGAGGGTGAACAAGGCAATTGTCAGCATGAAGCTTAAGCATCTGCTAATCTCAGTTCACCATGGGAAAGCTGTTTTAACTGATAAAAAATCTCTGCAGCTTCAAGCATTTTGAATGAAAACTTTCAGAATTTTCATTGCTAATAAGGCTTTATAATCTAAACAGTTTGTTTTTCTGAGTATAAGAACTTGATACGAATATAAACATGTGCAGCCATTTCAATGACTGTACATGTTCCTCCTTAGGGATACCCTGTATGACTGGGTTAAGAAAAAAGAAATGAAACCCAAATACCAAGTTTAGAAAGCTAAGGATTTTTCTGGTCTAGAGGTAGCTAGCAGCAGCAAATACCTTCTGTAGACTATTTCAAGATTGTTGCTTGTGTGGTACAGTATTTGTTTTAAAAGCCTGTTCTTCTTACAGTTTAGCGCCAAGGTTAACACAAATAAAGCAAGATTGTCTGTAAATTGAGATTGATGAAAGTAATGTGAATATGTCTTCAGAAAACTAGAGTGTGCTTTATGCCACTTGTAATCAAAATCTTTTACATGGGATTTTTTTCCCCCATGTTCTATCGGTTACCAATAATTTCCTTAAACTGATTTGCTGCGATGAAAAGAAAAAATTGGATTGAGTATAGGCATTTAATCTAGAACTTGTTTCCTGTGGATAAACATGTTTGTAAATGTTTATCCACAGGAAACTAGGGATATTTCTTCATGATATTTCTTGGACGACATGTATGTGGTTGAACTTAGAATACTTACCTGGAAAATCATTATTGCTCACCATCCTGTGATTGAAAAATGCCTGCCTGTAGCATGAATGCTTTCCTTTTGGTAAGGACCAGGTGAAAGAGAAATGTACATTCCCTTTTGAAGTCTTAGAGTGTTCACTTTTGGCTTGCTTTTATTTGGCGCTTAACATCTGTCACTTTATTTTTACTCTGATGCTTTATATGTGGCGGTCATTTCCTCATGTGTGCTTTTGTGTTGCATGGATTTGTCTGTATGGTTCCATGACATTTGAAAACATGGTTATGATGCCTCTTGGTCAAAGCTGTTAATGACAAAGTTATTGTAAGGGTATATAGCTATAATTTGTGATATGACTGAGCCATTAAATCTTCTGCCAGGATCAACAGGAAATGAAAACTGATTCAAGGTGAAGTTGTAATCAAAGGCAACTGAGGGATACATATTTCACCTATGGGTTTTGGCCAAAAGATTCTATAGAACTGTAAGGACACCTAAGAAAACAAAAAGGAAAGGACAATAAAGTTGATGCAAGTTTCTGGGGATTTTGTCCCTAGGGGACGTTCAGCAGTGTCTGCAGACATTTCTGATGAGTTACATTGGATGGGTTGGGGATGGAGGTTTGCCACCAGCACCTAGTGCTTTTATATCCTGGGATCCTGCTAAATTGTCCTGCCAGATGCAGGACAGCCTCTTACAGTAAATAATTCTCTAGCCCAAACTATCAATAGTGCTGCTATAGGGAAACCCTGATTTAGACTATCAACCTAAAAATGAAAAGTTTCTTATATTATCATTCTAGTTTGTGGCCGTTCTAAAGCCTATTATCCAGGTTTTAGTACTGATTATGCTTCAGAGAATTCCCACAGCACCTAATGGGAATATATTTAAAAGTGCATAAGTAAGTGTATTCCTCTCTTTCCTTGAAAGTTCAGGACTCCGGGGACCCCAAACTTAGTATCATGGAATTTCTACTTGCTGTTTAAGGCAATCAGTGATTTTATATTTAGTAAATTTTGCTACATGTTAGTCCTTTTTGATCCCTTGCTTCTTAGATATTACTTCTTAGACTATCTCTGGTCCTTAATCTCAATTCTATGAGGTAAAGAGGTTGGTATTAGTTGCATTGTAGAGACATGAAGAGACACAGCTATTGCAGCTTTCCTGAGGACATACATACAGCTAGTGAGTGGTAGAACCAGACTAGGACATCATTTAATAAGATAATCCATGCAGACCACTTGCCAGTGTTGCTGGCACATAGTAAGCCCTCTGAAGTTTAATGTTATGCTGTTAACTCTGATAAGGAAGGAAAGAATTCTTCATGATCTGGCTGAAAGACTTCTTTACTCAAAAAGTTCTAGATTTTATCAGTGTGGCCTGGGGTGACCTCTCTAGTCTGAAGCTGTTTGGGGAGTTAGTTTTCAAGAGATCCCATGCAGCCATGTTTGCCTTAATAAGGATCATTGGTGTGTAGCACCTGATGGTTTTAAAATACGATCAGTATAACCTTCCCCTTTTCTCATAATAATCCCATTCTGGCTTAAGTGATGAGGACCTGAGGCTCAGAGAAACTAAGTGATGTTAGGTTAGGGTGAAAATTGGTGCCACTTCCAGGCCTGGAACCCTCACCGCAGTCTCCGGTGCTTGGTTCAGCCTGCATGGAATGTGCTCAGGCTTTATTTAGGTAACTTGACATCCTAGGGAACAAAGGGAACTCCCATTTCTGCCTTACGGAGGGATTAGTCTCCTCTACTCTGTTTGGCTCACTTGGTTCATACTGGGGGCCTCCTGGGGGCCAGGCTCTGTCTCTTAGCTCCCAGGAGGACGATGTAGCATCTGCTCATGGTGAATGTGTTTTCTGAAAAGACACCTGTTAAGGGTTTATAGTGCAGGAGGATGAAAGCTCAAAGAACGTACATGGCCATTTCTGGGCCAGCTGAGACCATCCACCTTCCCTCCCACTGGAAGATTATTAAAGTATTAGCATATCCATGTTTCTTCTGGAACATACATAACCTTATGTGTTGGGTATCCAGATTCCTCTCATGCCTTGGTCCTGAAAATTTTTTTCTTGCCTCTTTTTAGTGAGTCTTTTAAAGTATTAGCACAAAAAGTCTTATTCTTTGCAGTTATAACTTAATTCATACTATCAAATTCACATAAATCTGGTTTATATCTAGTCATACCTAGTTAGGTATATATTTTTAAAGATGCAATATATATAATTATATATGTATTCTGTATGTAATTCCTTAATACTCTTTAGTAGATCCTACAATGTTTTCTTTATAAAACTTTGGGGAGGGATCTTAATTTGTTATACACATAAGAAACATTTCAAGGTTGTTTTTTTTGCTTGATTAAATATGATAAAACTTTCCTCATTCTTGCCATCGATGTTAAATGTGTGTATCCTGTGTGCCTTGTTACACATCAATGTGTTTTTCTCCAAATAACATGTGGACTCATGAGGGAGATAAGCTAAGCGCGCACACACACACACACACACCATACGCACTATAATGCTGAGTGTTAATGCCAGGAGGAACGTATAGCTAAAGCACTAGAGGAGTAGAGAGAAGGGACAGGCCACCTTTAGCATGGAAGAGGTAGGAATCATTATCAAAGTGGTAGAATATTCTGTAGAATAACACATATATGAGCACCTACCATGGGCTGGGCACTCTGCTAGGTGTAGGTGATATAGAAGCTGACAGACTAAATCCTTGCTTTATAATCTTACAGGATGAGGCAGGTGATTTGTAAATAAACTTTTCAAATGACAGTAAATGCTATACGGAGAAATACTATGAGGAGAAATGGTGAGGAATAAGGTGACCAAGGGAGAGGGGCATTTGCTCTTTTTTATAGGGTGGTTAGGGAGGGAAATGCTGAGGTAACATTCAAACAGATGACTGGAAGTGAGAGGTAAGCCATATGGTTGGTTGAAGAGCTTTCTGGGTGGGTTGAAGAGCAAGTAGAAAAGCAAGAGGTTGAGCAAGGAAACCAGTTGGCTGGAGCAAGGTGAATGAAGGGGAACACGGTGGGAGATGAGCACAGAGAGGTGGGCAAAATCCAGGCAATGTCCTAGATCTTAGAACAATCTGCTTTTAACTCGTGTGAGGTGGAAAGGAACAGATGGGTGCAGTGTACATGGATGTCGTGATCTGAGTGTAATTTTGAGAACATCCCTCTGGCTGTGGTATTGAGCATGTGCTATTTGGGCAGGAAGGTGTAGAAACAGGAAGATTGATTATTGTAATAATCCAGGTGGGAGATATAATGGCTTGGATCAGGGTGGTAATGGCGGAGGTGGTGAGAAGTGGTTGTATCCTCATTATATTTAGAAAGTAGACAGGATTTAATGATGGAATCAGTTATGATGTATTAGAGAAAGAGAGGAATCTGGGATGACTGAAAGAATTTTGGCCTATAATCTGGAGGATGGAGTTGAATTTTACCGATGAGTAGATTGTGGGGTGAATAATCATGGTTTTGGTCTGTTACAAGTCAAGTTTGAGTTGTCTGTTAGACTTTCAAGTGGAGAATGAATAGGAAGTTGCTTACACCCATCCAAAATGGAGTGTATCAGGGATCTTGAGGAATGAGTGGCATTTAAAAAAGGCATATATACTGGTGAAGGGCTTTCATGTTGGAACAGTTAAAGAAAGACTCACTGGATCTGGAGGCTGGGTGATAATTTAAGCTACTTTAAAAGTCTAGCTAAGAGCTGGCTGTGTTCTGATCTAGGGTGTTGGCAATAGAAGTGGAAAGAAAAAGACACTGAATAAGAGGACTTGATAACTAATTGAAAGTAGGGAGAAGGGAGAGGCAAAGGTGAAAAATAGTTCTTAGGTTTCAAATGTGGATGATTGGAAGCAGGTTACACCATTAACAGCCACAAGCAGAAAAGCAGGTTTGGGGACAAGATTCAGTTTGGCTACACCAACAATAACCATGTGTTTAGTGAGTTATAGTTTACAAAATCCTTCCTGGATATTATTTCAATTGGTCCTTTTACAATTGAGGTGCCTAGGGGATATCCATGTAGGTAACTTATTCAACAAGTAATTGGAATTGAGTAAAGGGAGGATCTGGCCCTGGGCTGTGGATTGGGAGTCATTTGCATAGAAACTAGTTGAATTCCTGAGCTAACTAAGGGCAAGTATGTTACAAAAGAAATGTGGTGATAACAAAATCTTGGGGAAGGCAAAGTTTAAAGGCCCAAGAGGATGTGGAGTTACTTAAATAACTAAAAGTAGAGTCTGTTTTAATGAAATAAAATCCAAAGTGCATTATGAAAGATCTGTGGGAAAGCACATTTTGTTTTTTTGTTTTTTTGTTTTTTTTAATTTTTTTTTCAACGTTTATTTATTTTTGGGACAGAGAGAGACAGAGCATGAACGGGGGAGGGGCAGAGAGAGAGGGAGACACAGAATCAGAAACAGGCTCCAGGCTCTGAGCCATCAGCCCAGAGCCTGATGCGGGGCTCAAACTCACGGACCGCGAGATCGTGACCTGGCTGAAGTCGGACACTTAACCGACTGCGCCACCCAGGCGCCCCATGGGAAAGCACATTTTGAATACCCCACCTTCAAAAGCTCTGTCTTCTGTCTTTGATTCCAACAATATTCATACTGGACTCCTCTCACTACCCCACTTTCCAGTGTAATTTACCATCCATTCTGTGTGTGTGTAGACAGCACACATATGCCTGTGTCTAACACCCCACTCTGTTCATTGTTTCCAATCTAGAGTGAACTGAGAGCTAATCCACAGTACATACCCATGGCAGGAATCCATATTGGGAGACCTGAAATCTGCCAAAATAAAACACAGGGCTATAGAAGTCATTCTATTATAATTGGCTGTTAGAAACTACCTGTGGTGCTTTGAGAACAAGTCCAGGGCAGTGGTAGGGTGGATCTTAGAGAATCCTTGAGAAGAAGCAACACATTTATTCAAGGTATTGAATTTGAGGAGAAAATATCAGGTAATCATTAAATTATTTAATAAGTGCCCAGAAAAGGCAGCCAAACCTTAAAAGATTATCTTTGGGGAAGACAGAAAATTACAGATGAGTGTAGTAAATATTTCTTTCTAAAGTAATCCCTTTATGCACGGGCAACTCCAAATATGAACATTGGATTATTTTTTAGACTCATGCAGGGTTCATTTAGCCATTTTGTAAAAGAATTCACACTTGAGTTGAGTGTTAGGCTCTTGTTTCTCGTTTTGGAAAAACACCCATTTATCTCTGTAGTGCTATTTCTGTGATATTATCAGTAAAACGTCTAGGTCGTACAGCAGAAATTTAGATGGAATTTCCAAATAAAAGCCCAACCTTCCAGTTTTAACCCTAATCCGGTCATGTGAACCTTGGTTACCATGGGTATTTTTGTCGTAGGAGCAAGTCCATGAGTGATGTCAGCGCAGACGATGTTCAGAACTTGCGTCAGCTGCGTTATGAGGAGATGCAGAAAATAAAATCACAATTAAAAGAACAAGATCAGAAATGGCAAGATGTGAGTACGTTTTATACTGGGAGATGGGAAGACTGGGAGAATGTATTTATTTGACTCTTCCTTGCTTCTCTTAAATGAAAATCAGTATACTTGAAATGATTTTCCTTGATACAGAATTCAGTTCTATAGAAAATGTGATCGACTTCCTTTAAAAAGATTTTACCTTTTTGACCTATTACTGTTGCCTATTTTAAAGGTCACTGTGAAAAATACAATAGGAGGTTTATTTTCTCATATTTGCTATGAGTTCTAAAAAATGTGAACCTGCTTCCTTATAGCATGGTTAACTTGTTAACTTGCTTTGGTTGGTTGAATTTGGAGTATGACTGTTATTGAAGCTTGTGAAGAGAAGAGACTTAGCTCAAAGTTTAGGGGTAGCAGAAGAGTAGGGGTCCAGAACAGTCTTGGCATTAGCAGGGAGAGATGAAGGGGGCTCTGAGAGTTAATAGAGATTTGGGGAGAAATAAGAAATGTAACTAGGAGTACTATTTGGGTTGGAAAAGTAGCTGATATGAATCAAAATCAGATGTTTTCACAGAGCTGACCTATATCCAGATGTTTATATGGATATAGATGTAATATTTAGCTTTGTTCCTGCAGGAAAAAAGCTTGACCTTTTTTTTGAAAGAGGTAATTGTTACAAACCAAAGGAGTGTCTAGAAATACACAATAGATAATTTAAACAGAGCAAACTCAAAGGAGTTTGAGGGCAACTTTATGGGAAGGGCAGAGTGTTAAAATGAACAAGAGGGCCAGAGATAGTAAATCTTCATTTTCAGAGAGATTAGAGTCTATGAAATGAAGAAGAACCCTCTGCCTTGGCTGACACTAAATCCCAGTGTCTCTTTTAGTTGGGAACTCGATTTAATTATCAAGAAACAGTAATTCAATGTCACTTTGCCAAAATACATGGTGGTGGTTTGGGTATGAAAATAACTATTGAGGGGTTATCCATTAAGTCAAGTCAGATGAAAATTCATGCTGATTATCTTGTAGGACTAAATGTACACTGCTTTTGTTCTTTTTGGAAGTAGTTTGTATTGGCTTCAGGCTGTTTTTAAACAGGAGTGGCCCTGTCTACTCTTAAAGGTATAAAGCAAATTTAGTTTAGTCTGAGACCTTGTATGTGCTTCTGTTTGGACTGAAATGCCGCTAGTAATTCTTAACATGGCATTTCTCTATTTTGGAGACATAGAAAAATGTCTTAAACTCCTGAGTGTGACAACCAGCTTAGGCTGCTAGGGCTAATTTAGAAGGAAAATTAAGTTGATTGTCCTGGGGTCAGCCAGCTAGGTTAGACTTCTATTCCTGGGAATATGGGAAACAGATACACTTGTTCCTGTGTGGTCTTCCTTATTGCCCTGTCAGTAGGGGGAGTTTACTGGCTTTGAAATCATGTACTCAAGCCTGACCTCCCCAGGAAAGCCTTTCCAACCTCTGTCCTCCCCTGCCTCAGGTACAATTGACCACTCCCTCTCCTTCAAACCCCCACCATCCTGTGCAATCCAATCATCACATTCACTGTTGAACTTTTATTGACAAGTCTCTTTCCCTTCAAGACCAAGAGTTCCTTGAGGGGACCCACATCTTCTGCGTCTGCATGTTTGTGGTCTTCTGGATTGAGCTGGGCGTACGTTAGATGAAAGAGCGTGCAGTCCTGCTTAACCATTGCAATCCTAGCTCTGTCCCAGTTGTAGTCGTGAAATCTGCCATTTCACATGACAGATTATTGGAGTGACATAAGAATAAATTTGAAACAGTTCCTGATATTTCTGACCTGGCACCCAATTACAAGCACTTAGCGTTCTTTGTGAAATGATCAGGGAGGCAGGAGAAACAGTAATGGGGTCTATCTTACTAGGTCAGGTTTTTTAGACAGACACATGAGATAAAGGTTGGTACAGAAACGCCAGCTATAAAAAGCAAAATTAGGGCACCTTGGCATCAAGTTGGAGTGAATAGTTTCAGCGATGTAATGGGATACTCTGGCAGTCTCCCACTGCTAGAAAGGGTGTGTATGAATTCAGGTATGCCTGTGCTGATGTGATTTTCTTCTGTTAGGACCTTGCAAAATGGAAAGATCGTCGAAAAAGCTACACTTCAGATCTACAGAAGAAAAAAGAAGAGAGGGAAGAAATTGAAAAGCAGGCACTTGAGAAGTCTGAGAGAGGCTCGAAGACATTTAAGGAAATGCTGCAGGACAGGTAAGAAAGCTGAGTGCATCTCATGGTTGCAGATACCAGTGTTAGAAATCCATATTTTATGTAAGTGTAGTGTGATGGAAGGTGTATGCCAATATTAAACCATAAACAGATAGACATTCAAGTCTCAGTATGTTGCTCTGTAAAGCAAAAGCAAAGTATTGGATTAACAAAAGAAATGGGCGCTTAATATAGTGTGCTTTACTTCCTGATTTTTACATTGTATATTCACATGTGATACTGGATGGTGTTGGCTATAATTGGTGCCGAAAATAAACTACTTTTCCTCCTTTTAAAGTGAATTTAGGAATGGAGTGGCCAAATAAAACCAGGTCCCACTCTTCCAAATTGTGTAAAATATGAAGTTCCTTTTCACGTTTTAGTGGTGCGATTAAAATTATATTTTAAAAGAAGACAATATAAACGTAAATGGGAGGGGGTGTATTTTTGGCGTTGCAACGTGACAAGATAAAGGTCCAATTTAAACTTTCCTGTAGAGCAGTTGCTGTGAGAAACCTTGGAATATTTCTAGGTCATGGGGAAGGCAAATATGCTTTATGGATAATGTCAAAAAGGAAATGTGCTGTCAGGTGAAATTAAACAAAACTCCTTTGTGCCCTAGAAGCCAATGGTAAACACCGTTTCTTTCACTTAAAGGCAATGCAGTTTGAAAGGTATTCCCTACTAAACAGGAGTGACAAGGATGTTTCATGAAGTTCTCTATAAATATGAATGGTGTCTTTAATCTGTAACAATTGTCCATGTGAGTTCTCTCAAGCCGTGTGAAATCATATCCTAACTTGATCTTCCTGAAGTCTGAGTCCTTTGTGGAAATCATTTATTTTTACTAAATTGTTTAAAATTGTGTACAGGGAAAAAAAAAAGCTCATAATCTTGTACAGGAAGCCACATTTTTGGAAGGTTCAGATTGGTTGTAAGTTAGTTATGTCTACAGTGTGCTAATTTGGGAAGATTTATGAACTTGTGGGTAAAGCTTTGTGAAGAATCCCTTATTAAATATCTTAATTTTCTTATTAACAACTCTTTACAATTAAAAAAAAAATCCCTCTCCAGTATTTGGAAGTATTTGAGAACCTGCTTAAAAAAAAAAAAAAAGTCCAGTTCTTACAATTTTTAAGTGTGGCACTAAAAAAATCACGTGTATTTATTCTATTACCATTGTATTGGTTATTGTGTGAAGTCGGTAGCCTTTTTATTCTTTGTCTTACGTTCTTGCCAAAGTAACCCGTGTGTCTCTACCTCCTTGTGCTAAATGCATAACTTTATGGTTACGGTGTGCTTCTTTCTGCTAAGGGAATCCCGAAATCAAACATCTGCAGTTGTATCAAGAAGGAGGTTGCATTCTTCTGATGATATCTTGCATGAAGAAAAGCTTTCCCCTAGACTGACCACGTCAGAAGCAAGTTACCAGAGTGAAAGAGTAGAAGAGAAGGAAACAACGTATTCTGCAGAAGTTCCTAAGCAAGATTCTACAACTTTTGCAAAAAGAGAGGACGCTGCAGCAGCTGAAATTCAGCTATCTTCTCAGAGCCCCATGGAAGAACAACACCCAGACGCTTTGTCTTCTCAGCATTCACCGAGTACACAAACCGAGTCGACTCGAATTTCAGCCTCTCTCCCCAGAAGTTACCAGAAAACTGATACAGCCAGGTTAACATCTGTGGTCACGCCTAGACCTTTTGGCTCTCAGGCAAGGGGAATCTCATCACTCCCGAGATCCTACACGGTAAAAAAAAAAAAAAAAAATGTGTTCCCAGTTCATTTAGTCTGTTCTCAGGAGCACAGTGCTGGTAAACTTATGCAGAAGTTTGAGCTCCATTTACTTGATGTATAAAATGTACATAACTTATGTATAAAGAAATTCCAGCCGGTTTAGATTCAAAAGACATTCAATGCTTAAAATATAACAACTCTGTGGAACTATTTTAAACTTTAAAGTCAATGAAAGTAAGGCTGATAACATTTTAAAGAATGAATGAGCTCTTTCTAAGGCAGAGCATTTTTTTAGTGTTATGTTTTCTCAAATACAGCTTTTGTAAAGTATTAGGTTGAACTATGTGAAGATGCAAATAGTTCTTTTTGACCTACAAAACAGCAATTTCATATGGTTTAACCTGAATATTTTCAGGTGCCTTATGAACAGCTTTCTAGTTTCCTCTGAGTACCCACTTTATTAGAATTTACTATGCTTGAAAGTGGTTATTAAAATGTATTTCATGGTTCTATTTATATTGGGATTTTTAAGAATATAGAAAATGAAGTTGTTTGCCCTGAGAATGAAGCAGTAATGCATACCTGAAAGTGGATGTATTAATTTTAACTCTGTGTCTTGAGATCAGTGTTCAAATTCTTTCTACTTCTGCCAATATTGTATCCTAAAAGCTAAGAAAAAGCTTGAAAGAAATATTTAAGGTAAGGAAAACCTGCATAAACTAGCCAGGGAACTCCTAATCATTATATTAAGTAAAATAGAGATATATTTGGTAGCATAAAAATCAAATATATATGACTCATTACTAACATATCAAAAGACAATTTAGAGAGTCAGAAAAATGTTAGATGAATTCTAGATGTAGGGTTAACATCAGTAAGATTTAATATGCTCCTACAAATGGGTAAGAAAAGATAAGCACTAGAAAAGCACAAAAAAGATAAGCACTCATGTGGAAATGAGTAACCAGTTTAAGGAAGAAGGAATTCAGATGGCTGATGACATAAAACACATTGAAGCATGTTCAACTTCATTAGAGCAAGAATGAAATGTACAGCTTTCAGTCATCAGACCGACAAAAGATTTAAAACATTAAAAACGTCTGGTGTTGGCAAGGGTGTAGAGACACAGCCATTCTTGTACATTACATTAGGAGTGCACTGCTATAATTTTTTGAGAAGATATATATATATAGATAGATAGATAGATATACACACACACATATATATACATATAATTTATATATTACATTAGGTTTTGTAATACTGCATTTATTATACATAAAGTATCTTTTGGTCAACAAGTATACTTTTGGAAACCTATGAAAATAAATATTCCAATTGTAATAATATGTAGGTACTTGTTGCAATAATTTTGGAGGTTACAGAAAACTTGAAACGACATTAAATACATATCAAGTGACTAATTTGTAGATATCCCTACTATACAGCATTCAGTAATTAAAAAGTCTAGTCTAGAGATCTATTAAACCCATCAGAATGATGTAAATGAGCAAAGAAAGTTTCAGAAGTCCGTTTTAATATCAACACTTTTGTAAAAACAAGTCCTCCTCCCAAAACATCATTTGTCTATCCGTTAGCATGAAAGAACGTGCTCCAAGCTTTTAGCATTGGTTGCTGTGGGAGGTACGTTACTTTTATAGTTTTAAAGTATTTAGTGTATGTATTTTTTAAACAGAAATCTAACAAGGCCAAGCTTAATATGATGTTTTATTTTTAGATGGATGATGGCTGGAAGTATAACGGAGATGTCGAATATGTGAAGAGAACTCAGAGCAGTTTGGTCAGCACCTCTGTGCACAAACCTGACACGAGCCAGCTTGCTACCAGCAAGTCCAGTGAGAGAGAGGGAGTAGCAGTGGGAGAAGGTGTGATGCAGCTGCCCTCCCCTACCCCCTCCTTCTCATCGCTTTCCCAGGAAGAGGCTGCCACTTCTAAAGCCACACTGTCTTCACCATCTGGCCCTGACTTAATGTCTGAGCTTGGAGAAGGGGGAAGCTCACCACAGACAGAGGTCTCCAGATCCTCACAGGTGAATTTGGGGAGGTTCCTCGTCACCCACTGCTCTGAAACATAAGTATTTCAATCTGCAAACCATGCTTCTGACCTCTAGGCATTATTATCTGGGCTGATAATGTGGAAAACAATATTGCATTTTATTTTTAGCACATCTTGGGAAGAAGGAGGCCTCTTCCACCTTTGAGTTTATGGATCCAGATTACCCTTATGATGTGTGTGAATCGAGGCTTGCTGGACGAGTCTCTTTAGGGTTTGGCTGGTTTTACTCTCTACTCCTCATTTCAGCAACTGCTGCCTTATACTTCTAGTACTCAGCAGTCCCTGGTTCAGCTGTGGGGGTCACTTGGAAGGTTATAGATTCAGGCCTAACAGGTAAATGAGTAATAAAAGCCCTTTCTCAGGGAAATTAACTGACCACAAGGGGAAATTGGTACACATGCTACATGCTGGTCTCTAGGGGCTTGGCATTTCTTTCCTTGTATAAACCATCTAGATTTAGAAAATTTAGATTTAGAAAATTGTAGATTTAGAAAATCTACAATTTTGTCCCGTTTCTTGTATCTTAAAGGGAATATTGAGGCTTAGTTACAGTAGGACAGTTGTGTTCTGTAACATTTGGAGTCCAAACAAGGTATGCCATCAGATGAAGAATGACTGGAGGCCATTTATAGTTTTTCCTAATTAAAATCACCAAGAGAATTACTAGGTAATGAATGCAGTATGTTTTACACGTAAGTTAAAAGTTGTTGGTTGTCCAGAGAACAGAAAGCTTTTCTTTAAAAAAAGAAAACAAAACAACACCTTTGTTAAACAGTTTGATAGCTATATGAACCCCTTGGCATGGAGGAGCTTGTGTGATTCTTTGACTTGTCAGACATTCTGTGGTGCTTTACCGGAATAGATGTGTTTTCCAAGGCACAGCATCAAGTATATAACTTGGCTTAAGTTATAGTAACGAAATAACTATGTGCAATAATTGGGCCTGGTATATTTACTACAGAAAAGCTTTACAAGTTTATGTCTTCTTTTGATTTTGGAGTCCTTTGTTCTTGAGAAAATTTGGGAATGCGGGAAAGTATACATGATGAAAGCCACTGGTTGTCCCATCATTTAGAGGTAGTTGTTGTTAACATTTAGGCATATGTCTTTGTTGTTCCCATGCATGTTTACAAACATAGATCTAAAAATATTTCTTCAGCTTACAAAAATCACAAGTTGTAAATTTTTTGCTTCATTTTTAAAGAATGGGAAAGATATCATTAGCATCATAAGTTTGAGTGGATCAGAACAATCGCCTGTGGTATATGCTCGGAGAACATAAGGTATTGGTGGGTGAATAATAAAAACAGAAACAAGGTGTCTTTTGTTTTACGGACTTGGGACTTGCGTGTTTGCCTTCACCTTTTCAAATAGCAAACCGAACAGAACGGCCTCATTAATGTATTGTGCATGAGGGGGTAGTCACTCCCTCGGGGTGGCAGCTGCCTAGCTACATCCAGGGATTAAGAACAAGAGGCTAAGTGTGGTGTGGGGGTGTGTTCCAGGTTATTGCAGTTCAGAGGAACCTGAATTAACGTGGCATGGATCCAGGTTTCATCATTAATGGATTTATGCTCCTTTGTCTCCAAGCTTGAAATGGTATCCTACCAAGCAAAATTAGGCTTTCCCAAATAAAGCAGTTGGAACGCTTGAACACATGTATATGTCATACGGTGACTTACCTGTCTCTGAGTTGCTTGCACTATGAAGAAAACATCTCGGGTACCGTCACCTGCTCTTGTCACTGAGAAGGAGCTTGCTTGCCTTGGGAATAGGACAGCCAATGACTAATAAGTCAGAGGTGTTTGCAACACCCTTCCAAATGTTTGTCCAAACTCTGTAATATAGGTGTTCAGAGAATAGAAAAATCACAGATAATATGTGGGTGAACATCTAGATGTTTTGGTAGCTTTGTAAGTGTTCTTCAGGGCTTCTTTCTCCTTCTTACTCATGCTTTCACTAGTAATGTCCTTTCATTTCTTTGTTCCAGCATCTCCCACGATGTTCTTTTCTATCTTTGTTTCCACTACCCTGATTCTCAGGCCCTTTCGCCATCAGTGCAAATATTTTGTAAATAGTCACACGTATTTGTACATTCTATGCAAGCCTGATGTTAGATTGACTTGCAGGAGGCCAGGCTGCCCTTGGTAATTTCTCTGCTGCAAAGCCTCCAGTGGCACTCTGTGGTCTGTTCGGTGAAGTTCAAAGCACTCAGGAGAGCACTGTGGTCCCTCAACACTGGTCCCCAACTCCCTTTATAGTGCTGTAACAGCTGTTTATTGAGTGCTTACCATGTGCCAGACAGGCTTCTCAAGCTATTTCTTAGTCCTCAGTGATCCTTGTATCCCTGTTATGCTGTTGTGGAATTTGAGGCGTGGAGTGGTCATGTTCCTTGTCCAAAGCCATACAGGGTAGTGAGCGGTAGAGTCAGGGTTTGAAACCAGGCAATCTGACTCAAGGTCGCCCGCACCACACTATGTTGTGGAAAAAAGAATTGGAAATAGATGACCTGGCCATACCACACCGCTTGCTTTTTCTTGAATACCTAGTATGCTTTCTTAAACACATCACAGATACTCGTTCTTATTGTTCACACATTCTAAAATGCTCATTTTACCCATGTTTGTCTTGTGAAGTCCTCCTGTTCTTTCAAAGCCCAGGAGGGTCACTTCCTTTGTAAATCAGGACCTCTTCTTCCCCTAGTTGGAATTGAACTTTTCACCTTTGAAAGTGTCATTTGCTGAATTCGTCCTTGTTCTAAGTGTTCACCGTTTCTCCTTCACTGGTATTCTTTGTACCCTCCACAGCCTTTACACACAGTTGGCATTTTTGTATTTACTGACTCGAATTGCAGTCAAGGCCTTGATCACCAAACCGAAGTATGAACTTGGTCCAGCAGGTAATTTAGGTCCTTATAGGTTCTTTCCCATCTCCACTGCCAAGCAGGGGTTTCATTCCTCTCCACTCCCTTTTCTCCTGTACTTCTCTTAGGGTATTGTTTCTTTTCCTACCTCTTTTTCTGATCCAGGCTTCCAGGGCAATCCTGAGGGTGACCCTGAGGCGAGGGGAGAGAGTGTGACTCCCAGATTCACTTTGATAACTTTCCCCTTGATTGGTCATCCATAGGGTTTTGTTTCCTGTTCTTTCTTGTCAGAGACCTCTTCTCCCAAACTCCACCCAGATCCACATTTCAGAACCACTGCCCCAGATTTTTTAAAGTTGTACCCAGAAGCCAGATGATACACCTGGAAGGAAGGATGCTTTTTTCATGTTTGCTTCTTAATCAGCAAGCCTGTGATAGTGCCCCTTTAGAATAGTATCCAGGGCTGACCGTGTCATAGCTGCCTCCCATGCACTGTGCTTACTTGTCACCTTCGCTAGACTCTTCTCTCTGGGAGGGCAGGAAGAAGCCTGTCCTGATCACTGTTAGCACAGTGCCTGGATCTACATTAGTTGAATGCTGACTGAGTTCTATTGGCTTCAGAGCTAAGTACGTGAGCATTAAATAGGATTCTCTTTAGTTGATCTGGAAACTGCTTAACCAGCATTTATACACATATATAACGTTGTTTCCATGGGGAACAGAAAATAATTATGGCACAGCAGCCATGCACCTCGGTACCTCTTAAATGTTTCACTTAATCCTCCCAATGACTGCAAATTAGGTGATATTATCCCCACTTTTACTGATGAAATACTTGAGATCTGAAAGTTACATAACTTGCTTTGGGTTGGTTAAGTGCTTAGGCCACAAATGTAATTTCTCTGACCCTAATTTTTTTTGAAATATGAGAAGCTCCAATTTGAGAACTGCCTTATGTGAAGTTAAGTCTCCAAATGTTAAGTCATGTTAACTTTGTTGTATCTCTAGAATTTTAGAGCCAACAGGGACTGAAATATCTTCTGTTTCATAAAGTCATTCTTCAAATTGCTTTTGAGGGAAGCTGTATGGTTATCTGAAATGTAGAATTTCTGAAAGGTAGAGTTTGAAATCTCCTCAATAGGTAGTAAGTAGCTACCAGCAATTTTAAATGGCATACAGTAATAATAATTGGCATATTCTGTGACTGAAATTCTGGTAGCTGTGTAGAAGATGGAGGGAAAGAACGGCAGGGGCAGGATAGCCGATGACAAGCTGGCTGCGTTAGTTTGGGCTGTGGTCTCCCCTCTAAATTAAGATGGTAACCTGAAGAGCAATGAAAGAATGGGACGATTCAGGATAGATTTATGGACTGAGGACTTGGGAGCACTTTTCATGAAGGCATGGGTGTGGTGGAGAGTGGGGGCTGTTGTGTGCAGCTGAGGTGGGAAGGGAAGGAGGAGGAGCCCCTGGTGTTGCTAACTTGGGCATCTGGTCAGGTCGTGATGTAACTGACCAAAGTCGAGAAACAAGAGGTGGAAAAGAGTAGGTTCGGGAAGAGGTCGTGAATTTAATTTTGGGTATCATGGGCTGAGGCAGTAGCTGAAGACACAGCAGGGAAAGAGGTTAACTCAGGAAAGCTTGTAGTCAGAAAGATGGGAGGCTGGCTAGGGAAGAACAAGAAGTGAACGTAGGAGAGCAGGCAGAAGAGCACACTAGTGAAAGTGAGAGGCGGCCAGACAGATGGAGGACAAGACGGGGGGGAAATGGGAGAGTGGATGACAGAGAAGACCGTTTCTGAAAGCAGGAATCGGTGGTAGTGCCTGGTGGAAGGAGGATCGAAAACAGATTCGGTAGGAAAGAGATAAACTTGAAATGAGTTGAGTTAAAGCCATAGAGCTGGAAACACCACCTGCCTCTTGGAATGGAGAAGTGGAGCCAGTAGGTATAGATGTGCCTCTGGCAAAAGAGAGTGGCTCTGGTGCCAGAATGGTGCCACGATTTGGGGCCACCCACCTACGTTCTCACCCTACTCAGACCCTGAAAAAATGATGCAAAAGAATCATGTGTACAAAAATCAAAGTTGATACATTTCCTCTGTTACTTATCACTATAGAGTGTTTTAATTTTGTCAGTTTCAGTGAGGCTTCCCTTAAGTCAACACATTTATCTAATTGAAAAATTGGGGAGAGGGGCGCCTGGGTGGCTCAGTCGGTTGAGCGGCCAGCTTCGGCTCAGGTCATGATCTTGCGGTCTGTGAGTTCGAGCCCCGCGTTGGGCTCTGTGCTGACAGCCCAGAGCCTGGACCCTGTTTCAGATTCTGTGTCTCCCTCTCTCTGGCCCTCCCCCGTTCATGCTCTCTGTCTCAAAAATAAATAAACGTTAAAAAAAAAATTAAAAAAAATAAATAATAAAAACAATGAAAAAATTTAAAAAAAAAGAAAAATTGGGGAGAATAGCTTTCTGACCTGTTAGTACATAAGACTGACCCTATTTTCTACCACTTCTCATCTTTGGTGAGAGGAAACTCTTAATTAATCAGATATCCTAAAATTAAATGTGGTCATTGCTACTGTAGATAGATCATCATATTGTTGTCTAAAAAGCTCAGCTTTCAGTGTATATTTCTGTTTGAATTGTATCTAATTTGAGGGAAATTATTTTTAAATGGTGATATGTTCATAACCATACTCATATCTTTTCCTGCGTAGACAACTGGAACCACTTGACGTGGTTCTTTATCAGTCATCAAGAATCTAGATTCCCCCCAAGAATTTATATTTCTGGTTCTATCTAGTTCCAGCAGTAATAATTCCCTTATCATCATCTTCTGAAGCATGAAAAGCATGGACTGTTTGTGGAATATTCACATGGCATGTGTCTTGCAGAGATAAGTAGGGAAGTAGAAATCCTAACTGAAATCACTGCTGAATAGTTTATGCCAAACTGTAATTATAGGTATGTTCCCCTGCTCATCTAATTCAAGGAGCGAGGATTCCACAGCAATGCCTATGGGACTGCCATAGTGGGCAGGCCATGCCACTGAAATTACAGCTTGAAACTGAAATTACAGCTACTTTTATGGATTGGTTTGGGAGGGAAGTGGTCTACATAAGATTTTCATTTGAAAACAGGGTTTTGCAAAAACAAAAAGCTTGCAAATTAACATCATTATGAGAGAGAAGTTCCTGCTAGAGTCAGGGACAGGCCAGAGGTCACCTGGTTATTGATAGAAAAACACCTGTAATTGCTCCGGGGGTTCTTTCCTCCTTTGCCTGTATATAGTCCTAGGGACCCACACACTTACAGTCTGTCAGGCTGCTGGCAGCCGCAGTGAGGCTGTTCCCTGTTAACTGTTTCTGAGAGGTGGTTATCTGCCCTTGTATTTAATATGTTCAGGTAGAGGCTTCTTTCCAAGGTAAGAATATCCTTTTGTGAGACCGTTCTTCTTGTCTAATAAAATTGTGAGGCTCTTTCATCTTTAGCTTCAGCTCATTCTCTTTTATCCTATTTTTGGTAGAAAAGGATAATGTTCACTTGCTGTCTCCCACAAAGTATTCTTTTTATGTAGTTTGAGACTATTTATTTGAACTCCATCATATCTTTTATTTTTCAAGATAAAAAACATCAGTTAGTATCTTGAATATCTAATGTATCATTTGTCTCTGTGCCCTTTTATAGCAATAGATTCTGTAGATGGCTGTAAGTCGAATTATTATTATTTTTTTTTGGACGGTTAAGTGTGGTGATGACCGCTTGTTTTCACTGAGTCATCTCTAATGTAAGTGTATGGTAGTTTCGGTTAAGGACTGGAACTAACCAGTAATTTTTTCTATTCATAGCAGAGCTTTATTCTGGAGATTGGTGTTCATCAGGCTGATTATTAATGTGTTCTCACTACCTACATCTGGGTTCCTGTATTTAAACTGCTTTACAAGCTTTCTGATGAAGACTTTTCTATATCATTAGCTACAGATTTTTAAAAAATAATTCCATACCCAACTCTTGAAGAGTCAATAATTATTTTTCAAGAGCCAGGACCATGCCTCATCCATCTTTATTTCCCAAGAACTAGGCACTGTGTTTTATACAGAATAGACGTACAATAAGTGTATGTTGAACAAACGATAAGTAAATGTTAAAGCACTTCTGTGTCCATAGAATGTAGTAAGTTCTTGGTTCAGTGTCTTCCTTGCCTTCTATTTCAATTCTTATATAATATCAGTTTTTCTCAGAATATACTCACATGGATTTTAAACTTGTTTTAGAGATGGAAAAACTTCGGCATAAAGCTTTATGAATTGCCCAGTTGGCCCTAGATTTGGTTTTCACGGCCACATTGTACTGGAGAATGTGTAGGGTTTTTTTTTTTTTTTCTGGAAAATTAAGTGACTTTAGGAATAACTTTTTCTTTTAGTCTAAGTTCTTAATTATTTGGAATCAAAGACTGAAACTAGTCTGGGAATGGTAAGTTAAAATTCATATCTGCTGTTGACCCAAAATGAAACACATAAATTATGAAAGATAACTGAAATGTTCACAGACATTGTATATTTTAAAACTTAAAACATTTGTTTTGGGAATGGCTGTGAGTCTGTGGCCCCGAGAATTTGCTGCCGTGGGGTATGGTGGTGGAGGCTGGCTGTTGTCCCGGAGGCCGTCGTTCTTGGGCTCACTGACTGTTGTTACTTTAAGGAGGTTGTGACTTGTTGCTCAGCGTGTCTCAGCAGGGGCCCTCTTGGCATCTGACCTGTGGTTCCTCTGAGGTGCCATCGCTCCATGTCCCACAGCTGTGCGGAGGCTCTGCCCTCATCACTGATCTTCGCGTGGCTGTGGGGCAAACAACACCTTCCCAAAGCTTCAGGCTCTCTTTAGGGGGTGGTGTCAGTCCCACAGGCGCCCCACAGCTAGCTGATTGTGTGTCAATGAACCCCTTGAAATGATGCAGCTATGTTAAATGTCAGAGACACTTTTTCTAGAAGTACGGTGGCATTTTTAAAATGGTTAACAATTTTTTTGCTATTGTCAAAAATGCCATTTGATTAAAATGTATGTTCTGTAACATTGTATACATTTAAGGTATATAGTTAGTATATTAATTTGACACATTTATATATTGTAATATGATTGCCATTGTAGTGATAATTAGCACCTCGATCACCTTACATAATTTTCTTTTTAGTGGTTGAAATAATTAAGTTATAGTCTCTTAGCGAGTTTGATCATAATACAGTGTTGTCTGTATTCACTGTTCTGTGCATTACATCTCAAGGGCTCATTTACTGATTGCCAGTTTGTACCCTTAAACAGCACACAGTCTATGTTCTTACTCTTTTCCTATTTGGGTAATAGCAAATGGTCTATAAAGTAAACCCAGTTGTATGGTGAGCATATGCCCAAGATTTATTAATGTCCAACTGATTTAAAGTATTGGTGTGAAGAAAAATATCTATTAATGTGAAGTTTTCCTTTATTTTATCAGAAAAGCTAACTCACTGATATTTATATAAATGAAGGTTTTACTAAACCCAAGTTAAAAAGATGGATGCTCCTGGTCTATTATGAAATAATTCAAGTGTACCTTGAATATAGCCTCCCTCCTTTCATGGATAGACTTTCCTCCTTGCGGGTGCCAGCAACACCTGATCCCACTGGTTCATATTTGTTTTCAGGATCAGTTCAGTGATATGAGAATCAGCATACACCAGACGCCTGGGAGCGGTCTTGACTTTGGGTTTACAGTAAAATGGGTGTTTTCTGGGATCTTCGTTGCATCAATTGAAGCAGGTAAATCATTGATTTAGCTCTACTGAACTTTCTTCCCCTTGTTATCCTATGCTGTTCACAACCCCCTCCAGAAATTAGTGTGTTTGCTGTAGGAGGAGAAAATACATGTGAAAAGTGCAGCAGTAAAGCCAGGAGGTGCATCCTCTTCCCCGAGACTTCCCTGAGAATGATAGTGTTTTTTCTCTTTGCCTAATTAATTTGAGTTTTGTGGGGTCTTAGTTTTGTGACCTTTACAGAATTCGTCTGTCAAAATTTTAGGTTTGATATTTGGAAATGCTACCAAACAACACCTCACTGGAAATTCAAAAAGAACTTTCCATGATTGGCTGTGTCTGTGGTGGATATTTAAGTGCTGTATAATAAATTGATGTTTTCTGAGCATCCTAATATATCTGTTGTCCGTGGAGTGTCCTCAGGATGCTTCAGGACTTTTACAAAAGTCCTTCCCCATCTGGGGTTATATCAAGTCAGTCCCAGGCAGTCTTCAGCAAAATATCACCACAAGGCCTAAAATTTAAATGAAAGTTACTGTTGTTAAGAGGAGTTCCTCACTTACATGTTTTAGCTATATAAAAGTGCATGCTAACACTGTTTTTTTTTTTTTAAGAAAGTTCTTAAAAAAGACTTTAATTAGATAATGGCAAGTGGCAATTGTAAGCAGTTTTAAGTGGCCTTGCTTTTTTCCTTTTCCTTTTTCTTTAAAAAAAAAAATCCATTCCAGGGTACATTTGGTTTTGGAAGCTCAATTCAAGTACAATATATTTCACATTTTTAATTTAAAAATAATTAAAAATTTTTCTTTGTTCCTAGGAAGGTAATAAATTTTATTGAATAGATGAGCTTATTTCTCCTTTGCATGTTAATGATGATGCTTACTGTGGAGTGAAAAATGCCTTTGCTGCTTTGTATATTGTGGATACCCAAATATTTGATAACGTAAAAAAAACCTCATGGATCTACCCTAACTGAAAAATATAAGAGATGGTTAGTTGACATTAAGAAGGCATTTTTTTTCTTTAAGTAAGCAATTGGTAGAACATGGATTTTGTTGTTGTTGTTGTTGTTGTTTGTTTACTTAGAATTTTTTATTATTGGTTCCTTAATTGATTTTGCTTTATTTAGGTAGCCCAGCAGAATTTTCTCAGCTACAGGTAGATGATGAAATTATTGCTGTTAACAACACCAAGTTTTCATATAAGGACACAAAAGAGTGGGAGGCGACCATGGCTAATGCTCAAGAAACTGGAAACCTAGTAATGGATATCAGGCGCTATGGAAAGTCTGGTAAGTTGGTTTTACCACCGTCTGGCTTTCTAAATCGGGAACTGGTTTTTGGCAAGTGGTTCTAACAGCTTGCTTCAATAACGTCTTCCTCCGTTTTTAAAAATTTTTTGGCTTCAAGATGTTTTGCGGTTATGCTGTCACAAGTCTTGAATGATACTTCCTTGACTATTCTGTCTGAAGACTTTTCACTAGCAAATTTACTGAATTTACATTATTTATCGACTGATTTACATGCTAGACTGACTTTGAATGCAAATATTAACTGGAAGCTATTGTAATTGCATCTGCATTTGGGAGTCATATAATAATGCTGAGTATTAAGAATTACGCTATGATTTTGCTTTCTCTACAGCACCATAACTAACTGGTATGAGAGAGAACATGGTAGGTCATTGGTCATGTTGCTGTTGTTCATGCTCAAGGAACTTTCAGTATATATTCTATTATTGTGTTTCTTAGCTGTTGAGGTTAGATGGAGAAGGGCATTAAGCCTCCCCCTGCCTGTTAAGGTATGATATCAAAATATGATACTCTATCCTGGCTTACAGAAAGATTCAGCAAATTTGCTAGTCTTTACATTATTAACATCATCTAACCCTTGTGTTTTTGGAAGGTGATCTGTTGGTCAGAACACGGAACTCTTGACTTCTTTCACACACTACCTGATTTGTTTGTATGTCTTCTACATGTTCATTTTGTATATGTACATTCAGTAACTTTGTTCTTTCCACTTCAACATTTATGTGTACTCATTTCTTGATCACCATGTGCCAATCAGACTGGGGCAGAGACCAACCTTCCCTGCCATTTACACGGCATAAAACCCTCAATCTCACCAGTATGGCTACCAAAATTATAGGTTCACCTGAAACAAAGTGGATTGATACAACTTCTGGAATTTACAACTCAGACAAATCTTCAAATCTGTCAGTAACGACTGATTTCTCGGAAAGCCTCCAGCATTCTGTAAGTATTTTGAGAAGTGGGAGTATTTGTGTAGAGCAAAGTATCTGTAGGAAGTCTGTGTGGGTGGGGAAAAGGATTTATTTGAACAATTTTGATGCTACTTTAAAAACCATTAGTTGAATAAGATAATTTATAGGAACGAGAGTAAATCCTATGGCATTACTATTAATAGAATAATAGTTACATAATGGTAAAATCAAAAGATCCTGTACTGTTGTTTTACGGGTATTTCTTACCAATCTTCATCATTATGCCCATTCCTCAGATCTTTGTGGATATGAAGTAGTAATAATGTAGAATTATACACTGTAATTTGTCTATGCTTTCTTTAGTCTTTACAGGTAAATTGTACACAATTACTATACTTATTTTAAAACCTCATGAAGCATGTTTAGTTTCTTATGTAGGTGAATTTGATGGTTAGACTTCATGTGTGGTTAAAAGATATTCAGTGACATTAATTGATGAAAAATAATTACAGTCTAGGCATTTTCCTAAGTATCAGTTAAATTTAAAATTTCAAATAAATGCTTATATCGACTCCCTAGATATAGTTGTTGTTATCTAAGATACTCTTTTAGCCAATAAGGAGTTCCAGCTACATTGTGTAAGAAATGCTTAAATGCTGAAGAATCTTATGTGCTTATGTTGCTTAGTCATAAATACAAGCTAAGTGAACTAATTATTTGGCATATCATGTTTCTTGGAAAAGGAATGACTGAATTTAAAGTCATTCATGCTTATCGATAGATGGTCATTAATCCTTCCACAAATATTAAAGAATAATGAAAATTTTTTTCTATTTATGTAAAAGGCTGTAAGAAATACATAAATATCCTGAAAAACTCACCTTATTAAGATATTTTCACCAATGGGATATGCATCATTTAAACCCAAAGTCCAGTTGAGGAAATAGATGCTAACTGGCATTTTATCCTTTCCAGAATACTGAATCCAAGGAAATAAATGGAATTCGTGATGAAAGTAATACTTTTGAATCAAAAGGTAAACATCACCATTGTAACTATATTTATAATATAGAAGCGCTAGCATTCAAGTTTTGCTATTATAAAAATTAATGTCAGAATAGAGGCAAAGAAAAACTGATCCCAATGCAAGTTGAAACTAAAAGGTTAGCACGCAGATCCAGTTGCAGCCAGGTGGAAAGGCATTCAGTTCCAGGGTTTGAATAGTTCAGGAACTGCAAACAACGCTTTGGCAGCATGCCCAGCAGCTTTGAGTGCCTGTGTGTCTAAGCCAAATAAGAAAGACTGGTTTCCCGAGGCCATTAGCCTTCTTGCAATGGTATGTTGGCAGAGGGAATCTTCGTTAAATCTGAAACGATGAATGAAGTTTCCTGCTCCCCTTTATTGTGGTGAAAAGGACAAGTTCATAGGCAGCTAGTCTTAGTAGAGCAATGGCAATAACAGTTATTAGTGAAAAGTACCCATTTGTAATGACAAGGCAGGCGTAGTATCTAGGGAGATCTTGTTTTAGGGAGTTAGTTACTGCTCTCTTCCTCCTTCTGTCTGTTCATAAGTAATTGTCACCACATGCTATGTGCTATTCCTTAAGCATACAAAATAAGGAAGAAAGATCTGGTTCACATAGGCAGGGAGAGAGAGACCCAAAGGAGATAAAACTCCTTTTACCATGAAGCTAAGCTCTGGTTGGGCTGGGTCTTCATAGCAGTTTGATGGCTTTGCACCTGCATTTGCCAGTTCATAATGGTCAAAGCCAAACCAAGTTTGTAAATTTCCCTTTATTGATGACTTATTTTGGTGTTAAATTTCTGATGGTTACAAGTGACTGTGTTTTAATTGTCTGATACTGCATTCTTAATCAAAGAAGTTTTGTAAGCAAACCTAACATTTTTTTTAAGTTTATTTATTTTGAGAGACATAGAGAGGGTGCGTGCCCACACGTGCAAGCCAGCACGAGTGTGGGAGGGGCAGAGAGGGAGAGAGAATCCCAAGTAGGCTCTGCGCTGCGTGGACACGGGGCTCCATGCCACGACCCGTGAGATCATGATCTCAACCGAAATCGGGAATCGGATGCTTAGCCAACAGAACCACCCAGGTGCCCCTAACCTGACTTATTTTTGATTTATGATGTTAAATCCAAGATGCCCAGGTCCTATTCTACCAGTTATTCAGGCAGAGCAAACAGATAATAAGACACTGAACTTGTCATTAGTGACTGGCACTGTATGCTGGCCTGTCATTTGAGGGGTATGTTAAGAGAAGTAAGCACCGACTAGTGTCAAGTAATAATTTCATTTACATTTTATGAATAAACAGAAGTGTAATGATCATTTGCCATGACCTTGCAACAGATCTGTAGAAGTCAGAATGTATCTTTTCATCCTCTCTCTCTTTTTTTTTTTTTTTTTTAATCGGACTGAACTCCATTTACTTGAAGTTAGTGGATGTTACTAGGGCAAAATACAAGAATATTTTAATTTGGGCATTTGTTTTTATTTTGTCTTTCTCTGGGTATTAATTTATTTTCTTGTCTTCCTCCCCACTATTTTTCAGTTCATTTTTTACTTAATACTGTGAAAACTTTAGTTGCAAACAATTCTCTTTGGACTTCTAGACTTTGGATTGATTAACCTAGCAAAACATATTAATGTCCATTTCTCTAAAGCTGTGTGATCTAGCATGGGGCTTCTGTGAAACTATGATGCTATCTGCTAGAATTTATTAATGAAATAATTAGTTCCTCTACTAATCCGAATGTAGTATAGACTTCTAAAAATATGTGTCTCTGTACATTGAAATAATCCATATCTTCCATGGCCATCAGTTTTGTCATTTTGAAACTAGTGCTGCAGACATTAGTCAAATGTTTTCCAGTGGTGAGAGATTAAAATGAATGACATGGTATTGATTTTTTTTTTTTTGTATTTTTCAACTAGCATCTGAACCTATTTCTTTGAAAAACTTAAAAAGGCGATCACAATTTTTTGAACAAGGTAAACTACCAAACTAACAATTCATGCACTTTCATCGACTTGTTCCCATTCTCCACTCTTTCCTAGTCGTCTGTGGTGCTGGGCACTGAGCCTTTCAATTGGCTGTCATGACCAAGCAACATAACCCATTTCCATTCTTTTCCTAGGGTCGTCAGGTTTTTCTTACAGTTCATGGGTCTACCTCTGTGGTAATGGGTCTTTGCGTGTCTTTGTATACCTGTGAATTTTTTTTGGTTTTCTAATTAAAAGATTGAGATGCTGTTAAACACACACTTATTTCTTTCCACTGGGTGACAGTAAGAAATGAGGAACTTCACTTACGCCTTACTGCTTCCTACAAATTGCATACTACTAGATTACACCAACATACAATTGTTGAACATTTATAAAAACTCTAATTTTTGATTATGGACCGTGCTCTTAATAAAGAGCAGAGTTGTTTATTAGTATTGGGGTGATGGCTCTGGAGTGTTACTAGGAGTGCTCTGTGGATTCTAAAGCAAATCAAATGTAAATTTTGGTTGTACTTCCAACAACGTGCATCTTGAGAATCACTGTGTTGGTGTAGTTGAGCAGCTCTGCCTTATGTGCTATGCGTGTGGCATTTCTTACCCCTGTCACGTCTGTCTAACGCCCTGTCTCACGAATGCATTCCCAGCTGTGCTGTGCTATCAAGAACTTAAAAGTAATAGCCAACATTTGAGATGCAATGGCACGGAGAGTAGTGTGCTGTTGGTGTCTAAATGTTGTTGTTTCTTGCTTTTAAGATGATCAAAAATCCTTTACACACTTGTCTTACAGTATACTTCCTGGACTCATGGATTTTTTTTTTTTTTTTTTAGATCTGCTAGCCTTCCTTTGGCAAGTTAAGGTTTCTTTTTGACCATAAATAAGAATAGCTTATCAGCCATGCATGTGCAAGGTCTATTTGTGTCAGTATCCTTCGTGTTTTTGACATTTTTGTTAAATTCCTGTGTTTCTGTGGTAATTTAATTGAAACAGTGTGATACTCCTAGCCCAAACTGGCTAAACTGAAACAATTCCTTTTCTTGCTCTGTTCTAATGTTCACTTACTTTTCTTCAACAGGCTATTTTAGGGAAGAACTTTTTCCTAAGTCTCAAAGCAGCTTTCTTAAAAAAAATGTGCGAGTGAATAAATTTACCAGACAGCTGAGGTTTCAGGAAAATTAAATAAATACTGTATGATAATGCATTTCATGAAACTTGCTTACTTGTTTATAATCCTTGTCCTACATACAGACCCACATTTATGTAGTCCTCCTACGAATAAAAAGAGTGATACTAGGCCCATAGCCTTACACATGAAGTTGAATATCTGTGCTTCAAGTAATAGGAGAGGGAAGGGAAGGATTTCTTGAACATGTTTTTGTGGGGTCTTATTTAAGGAAAGTTGCTTATTAGCAAGGAGACTTGGAAAATGTGATTGGGAGCTGTCACATCGTAATTGAACAGTGGCAAGTAAAATTTTTGATTTGTAGATGTTGTAACACTTGAAATTCTTTTTTTTCCCCCCTATTAGGCTGAGCTGTGAGATACTACCAAGTCTATTCATAAAAGAACCCCAAAACCTCTTTAGAACACACCATCAGTTCAGCTCTAGAAACGGGAGCTAGGGTTCACCTTTGGCATCCACAGTTTCTCTCTCTCTCTCTCTCTCTCTCTTTTTAAATGACTTTGACTTTGGGAGGTAAAAAACAAGCAGATGAAATTAAAGAGAAAAACTAAGATACTGCTGTGGTTTAAAAAAAATCGTTGATGTCCCTTAGTATACTGGCATACAAACAGCTGGTAAGACTTTCTGAAAAGAATTATTTCACAGAAATGAAAAAACTTATTGTCTTTTTCCTTTCCCACATGCTGCAATACAGGAAGCTCCGATTCTGTGGTTCCTGATGTAAGTAGTGTTCATTTGTTTTTGGAATAAATAAGGTGACCTTGGTGGGACCGAATTAGCACCGAGTAGCATCGCTTATTTTCAGTTGCATAAGAATTTATCAAGGAGCAGTCTTTCCAAGTTGGAAAGACCTATTTTGAGATGAAAAGCCAAGCCTCCTCTGGTACTGCTTTGGCAAAGGGTGGTATGAATAATTCATGTTAGCGAGAATGCTTCAGTAGACGACTCAATGATGTCACATGTTCTTCCTTGTTTGCACATCTTCTCTTCTGACTGGTTAGCTTCCAGTTCCAACCCTCAGTGCCCCGAGTCGCTGGGCATGGGATCAAGAGGAGGAGCGGAAGCGGCAGGAGCGGTGGCAGAAGGAGCAGGACCGCCTTCTGCAGGTAGAGCAGAAATATATGGGCTCCCAGGAACTGGTCCCTGTCAACCAGCATTGTGAAGCAAATTAAAAAAAAAAAAAAACGTTAAAAGCTAATAACCTCATAATTAACAAATCTTTTGATAGGTAGCCCATCTTGTGTTAATTACATTTCTATTTTGAAACTTTCCCAGCCCTCTTTTTAAATAATTATTTACCCCGTGTATGTTTTAGAATGAGGCACTACAGTTTTGTGGAATTCTTACATGTGGGAAGTAAGGACTTAACACCCTTTACGCTGTGTGCTTATTCTGTTGCAGAGAAATCCAGCCCCCTTGCTAGCAAGGGGCTCTAATCAATTACAGCTGTGGTAGAGGGTGGCTATAGATTCAATTCTGAGTATCTACCCTTCCCTCAGACTGTGTTTTAATTTGATATAAGCTATTTGTTTAAGTTTATTTATTGCGAGGGGAGAGAGAGAGACAGAGGGAGAATCCCGAGTAGAATCCATGCTGTCAGCGCAGAGCTTGACGTGGGGCTCGATCCCACAAACCATGAGATCATGAGCTGAGCCAAAATCTGGAGTCAGACGCTTACCCAACTGAGCCATCCAGACACCCCAATGTAATAAGCTATTTTGTACTTTAGGGATGGAAGTCCTATTGGTTAAAATAATATCACTGCCTTTAAAGATTGAGATGAATGGTAGAGCTAGAAAAAAATGCTAGTAAAACAGATTCTGTTTAACATCATTAACCTGTCAATTAACTAATTAACTAACATGCTGTCTCTTCTTATAGGAAAAATATCAACGTGAGCAGGAGAAACTCAGGGAAGAGTGGCAAAGGGCTAAGCAGGAAGCTGAGAGAGAGAATTACAAGTACTTGAATGAGGTAGTGTTGGAGTATGCTGTGTTCTCTGTCTTGGTGAAATTAGCTGAAAAACGGAAGATACTATATTTCACCTGGCTTTGGCCACATATTCACTTAACACAAGCTCTTTGGAAAATACAGTGAGCTTTGATTTGTCAGAATTTTGCTTTGATGTTTCAACCTTTCCCTTAGTTTCTCTAGAGTATCATTAAATAATTGTGTTAATCATCTCTAACTGCATCTTTGTCTTCTTCTGTCTCTGTCACCCATGTGTGGCTTTGTTGGCAGTGAAACTTTTACCATCATTCCAAGTGGAATTCCAGGCCAACTGCAATAAAGTCTCTAAAACTGACTATAGATCTGTCTTTATGACATCATAGAAAGACACAGATTTGGACGGGTTTCTTGTTCTCCCTGGTCACCTAGGAACTGATGGTCCTGAACTCAAACAGCATTTCTCTGACTGCACGGGAGCCTGCCGTTGCCAGCTGGGAAGCCACCTGGGGTGAGGGGTCCAAGTCCTCCGACCGGGAAGGAACCCGAGCAGGAGAAGAGGAGAGGAGCCAGCAGCAAAAGGAGGGTGCGGACGAGGACCAGAGAAAGAAGCTGCAGGAGCAACTAACTCTTGAGAAAGAGAGGACACCGGAGGAGCCACAGTATCAGGAAGGGCAGGAGCAGAAGAGGCATCCGGCGGAGGCCGAGGAGCGCAAGCACCAGGCAGAGAGAGAGAGGGAAACTTCAGTCAGAATATACCAGTATAGAAGGTTTGTCCCACAGCCGAAGGGCACTGTTGTATTTTAAATTGGCTTGGCTTAGTTGTATCCGTTTCCCGCTCCAGAGGCACTATGTTGATCCCTACCATCCATTCTGTACACAGGCAGCCCAGTGGAAACCCTTTACATTGTATACCTGATCCTGTCACCTTACTTCCCTGCTTACATCTATTCAGATGGCTCTCTATTGTGTTAGACCACCCAAGTCCTCGTAGTAACCTAGAAGGCTTGCACGAGCTGGGTCTTGACCCTGTGGTCTACCTAGCTTCCTACTACTCTTCCCTTCACTCTGTCTGTTCCAGACACACTGGCCTCCTTTTCCATTCTTGAAACTCTCTGATGCATCCTGCCCCAGGACTTCTGCATTTCTCAGTCCCTGTGCTTGGAGACGTCTTCCCTCACATATTTGTTTGTCTTACCCATTTTCTTTAAGTCTCTGCTCAAATGTCACCTTCTCAGACTTTCCGGAATACCTCATCTAAAATATGTGTCTTTTCCCCACCCCTTCTCCTGACATACCATGCTTTATGTTAAGTGTTTGTGGCCTTCCTGCCCACTGAAACATAAGAATTACATTTAATACTTCTTTGTTTTGTTTGCTTCTCTAGCCCAGCCCTAGAACAGTAGCAGGTATACATCTGTGGGATGAATAAATTGCAAAATATGCTATTAGTAGCTCTGCTTTCTGCAGTGCTTGATTGAAATACTTGTGTTTCGTTTTTAATCCAGAGGCCGTCTCATAAAGAGGCTAGAATAACGTTGTTTTGGTATCAATTCCTCAAGCTCAGGAAAGGCATTGAAGTCTGATAGTTTTACCGTAAACTCCTCTATCTTTTTAGGCCAATTGATTCCTATGATCTACCAAAGAGAGAGGAAAAATCCCCAGGGTTGCTTCCTAGTGACAGGTATGTAGGACATCTCATTGTAATATGGTTGGAATGATTGGTTTAAATGAATATTTGAGGGCTTGCCTAGATGTTTTGTAGGACTACTTTAACTTTTTCTGTGTGTGTGTGTGGGGGGGGGGGGTGGATACAAAGATCTTGCTGGTTGATCTTTGTACGGACTAGCTTTTGCTGTGTAACCAGCTACCCCTAAACTTAGTGATTTAACATGGTTTTGTGGGTATTTTGGGGCTGATTCTAATTGGCAGTTCTCCTAATTGATTGGGCTCCTCATACATCTGCTACTGGTTTACTAGGCAGCTCTGCTTTGGGGAGTTGGCTGACTGTCAGCTGGGATGGTGAGGCTAACTAGGCCATGTGCCTTTCAAGACCCAGCAAGCCAGTGCAGTCTTACGTATGTGGTGGCTGAGCAGAGAGAGGGAAGCGAAGAAGCATGCAAGGCTCCTTGCAGTCTAGGTTCTGAACGAGCCCGCCAACACTTCTGCCACATTCCATTACCTAAAGTCACAGGCCAGCCCAAGTTCACAGAAGAGAGAAAAACTCTACCTCTTTCCATGTAGGAGGAGCCACAATGCCAGGGGAATGGACGCTGGGTAGAAGTGTGTTCATCTTCGGCAATCTACCTTAATTTTTGTTTTAAAGAGGTTACAAGCAATGGCCGAAGCTTACTCGAAGTCATGTGTGGACATCTGAAATGAGAATTGCGGCCTTCTCTTAGGCTGATTAGAACTACCAGTCAATTCCAGTAAATGTTATATATGTCTTAAAATTCCCTGAAATGTTAAACTTAATGTTTGAAAGTAACTTTAAAATGCTTTGCAGTTCTGAAACCATTAAGGACTTCTGGGTAGAACTCTGTCTATAAATACCCAGTGTATGACCATTAATTTGTGTTTTCAGAGGTGACATTTCTTCTTTAGGAAGTTTGCCTTAGAAATATGGAAAGAGTCATCTCTATGGGCAATGAGGATGACTGAGTAGGACTCCAAGTCGATAGGGAACATTAATATATAGGTAGTAATGGGCTGACATGAAGCTAGAAAATGTTTTAGCGATGGATGACCTTATTTATAGTGAAGGTTTCTGGGTAATTGTGGATCATTAAAATGTGTATCTCTCTTTTTTAAAGATATGCATTTACTTATATATTTTAATAACCTTTATTTATGTGGCTTATTACCTTGAGAAAATAATTAGATTGCAGAGGCAAAATCAGTAACTCCTGGAAGTATAAAACACTGCTAGGCATTTATGATGCAGCATGGGCTGAGAGGCATTAAGAGGTGTGGCTGGACACCTCGTAATAAAAGTATTTTCTATGTCAATACAAATGAAACCGTCATGAAAGTTGCTAACAGTTGTGATACATTATTATGTCCTACACATTATTATATGTTGTATATATGCACATGTATGCTCTATGCATACGTTATGTGTATGTATGATAACATATATTATTCGTTATTACCACTATCATTTGGAGTTCTCGTGCTTAAAGAGTGAGAATGAGAACAGCATGGGTTGATACAGAAACCTAAATGTTGCCATTTCAAAGTCAGGTAACTTCATAGGTTCCCTATGCCAGCACGGGTGAATACCTCTTTGCACTGCCAAGATAGCATTGGTCAGTGGCTGTTTCGGAGTAAGTACCCTAGTGCCCAGAAAGTCAACTTCTTGACCCTTGGGCAGCATGAAGGAAGTGGGGGACAGTATGATGTTAGGTAATCTGATGACAGATGTCTGGTATAGCCTGTGAGATCGAGATCTGGAAGAGAATCAAAGTACACAGATTGGTCAAAAATCATAGGCTTAATCATCCTACAAACTGGAGAGGACCTTCACATTTATATCTGCTTCAAGCATCAAGCTGTTTTCTCATTTAGAGACATCGCTGTTTTCTGCTACCTTGTACAACATGAAAAATTCCTTAGTATGAAAATAAATGTTGCTCTCAACAGACATAGGAAATAAATCAACTGCTTTAAAAAGCAATCTTTTTGGTGTTCTTACATCACAAATGTAAAAAAGATGTTCCTAATGAGACGTCTGTAACATGTTGTGTTTTGTGTTGTAGGAATAAATCCAGATCCACTACTGAACTGGATGATTACCCTACAAATAAAAATGGTAAATGTGAATTTCCCCCCCAAATTCCTCAGCACAGTTGCTTGTTTATGCTATCACACGCTATGATCGGTATTTTTAAAGTCAATATATTTCAGAGTCATTAAGATTACATAATTAAAATACCAAGTATTTTTAGCATTTGTGTATAAAAACAAAACTATCTTGTGGTTATTCTGGCTTTACTTTATAATGGAGGGGGTACTGGGAGATTAAAATGGTTTTAAATAGCTAATGAAATATGGGCATTTTTCAGTGCTGCTGATGGTTTTGTGTAGATTTCATCTTGCAGCCAAGGAAATGGGACAGAGAAGTTTTCTGCAGAATACCAGGGGACTTAAAAATTGTTTATAAACTTGAAATTGTACATTTAAGTGCCAAGTGTCCCAAAGTCCGAAATGATAATCATTTCACTAACTTAGCAAAAATGAGCTGGAACCTGATATTATTAGTATAAAGTGTGCTTTTAGAAATGCATGTGGGGCGCCTGGGTGGCTCAGTCAGTTGAGCATCTGACTTCGGCTCAGGTCATGATCTCATGGTTTGTGGGTTTGAGTCCTGTGTCAGGCTCTGTGCTGACAGCTCAGAGTTTGCTTCAGATTCTGTCTCCTTCTCTCTCTGCCCTCCCCCTTTCATGCTCTTGCTCTCTCTCTCTCTCTCTCAAAAAGAAATAAACATTAAAAAATTAACTAAAATATTAATAAAAGGAATGCATGTGACTGAAATTATATAACTAAGCAGGGGGGAACCCCAAGCATAAAGCATCATTTTAGAACAGGGTTTATATATCAGTCTTTGGGTAAGCAGGGTGTTGGCCGGTTATATGAATGAATCGAAGTTCCAGGTGAGGATTGAGATGAATTTGGTGGACATGCCCACTGATGGATAGCTGCTTCCAGCTCCAGCCTGGTGTGGCATTGTGGGAGAATGCAAGCCTGTGAGGGTCAACTGTTTCTGTTGTAAAAGAGAAGTTAATGAAAATCCACATTTTTAAAAAATCTTTTTTTTTTTAATTTTTTTTTCAACATTTATTTATTTTTGGGACAGAGAGAGACAGAGCATGAACGGGGGAGGGGCAGAGAGAGAGGGAGACACAGAATCGGAAACAGGCTCCAGGCTCTGAGCCATCAGCCCAGAGCCCGACGCGGGGCTCGAACTCACGGACCGCGAGATCGTGACCTGGCTGAAGTTGGACGCTTAACCGACCGCGCCACCAGGCGCCCCTAAAAAATCTTTTAAGTGCTGACAAGGATAAACAAAATTTAAAACCCTCTGTGAGCCAAACAACACATCTATAGCCCTAATTGGTCTAGTTTGTAACCTCTGGTTAAAGCTCATAGAATTTAGTTTGTTAGGTTCTATGATCACCTCCTTCTCCTTAACACATAGGACCTTCCATTGTCTGGTCCTAGTGTAAATTTCCAGCTGTTATGCTGTCTTTCCTGGCAGGAACCCTTATCTTAAACCAAATTTTTTTCTTTCCCAGTTCCCAGTATCACATGCTTTCTGATCTTGTTCCTCTGGTCTTACTTGTTTGGATCTCTGAGTTTCTTTCCCCCCTGAATTTGCCCTAGCCACAATTAAAATCAAACTTTAAGTACTTCAATCTTCAATGTTTGCTTTCTTCCCTTTACTAACTGTAAAGCTCCTGAGTAGCAGGCAGTGGAACTAATGAAATGAAGTATTTTATTGAAAGACCCAGTTATGCCAATAAGGCACTTCTAAAATAGAAAATGTTTAATTTAAAATCTGACCAGGGGTGCCTGGGTGGCTCAGTCAGTTAAGAGTCTGACTTTGGCTCAGGTCATGGTCTCACAGGTTTGTGGGTTCAAGCCCCACGTCAGGCTCTGTGCTAACAACTCAGAGCCTGGAGCCTGCTTCGGATCTGTGCCTCCTTCTGTTTCTGCCCCTCCCTTTCTCTCTATCTCTCTCTCTCTCTTTCAAAAATAAAAAAAAAAAAAAAAAAAAAAACCAAAAAAAACCTGACCAAATTGATAAGCTGTATGCATACACAAATGTAAATGTAGGTATGTATGAGAAAACTTTGGCCTTTTTCACTGCTCACTAATGCAGAGAGGCGCCATGAATTTTGAAAAAAATGACAACAGCAGTAAATGTGGAGAGTGAAACAAAACAAATCCTGAGATGAAATTTCCTAATCCAAGTTGAAAGGGGGAAAATACTTCAAAGTTATGGATGTTTTACCCAAATTAGAAATTAATCAGCTTATCCAATGAGACAAAGCCTTCAGGATAAAACCTCACTGAATTGTCATTCATATATTCAGCATCCAAATTCTGGCTTTGTCAGTTTCTTAGAGGACAAACAAATCTGATAACATTCCTCGGTTAGCATTTGGGTTACTTGACTATTTTTCAATATCACAAAAGCTATTTCAGTGATAGAATGTGCTCTTATTCCTACAATTTGGCCATGACTTATTCTAGAACTTACACTCAGGAAGACTTGAGTCATGTCAGCTGGAGATGCAGGCATACATATCTTCCTCCCCCCAGGGAGAGTGTATGTTTTTTGAAAGCGTGTCACAGCAAGCTTTCGACGAGCATGTGTTTGATTGATTTAATTTCATGAGGAAAGAGAAGCGGAAGAGAAAGTATTTCTAGATGATCATTTTGAAGCTTACTAGCACTGAAATCAATGCTGGTTGTTTCCTTTTTGGGAAGCCTGCTTAAGTCTTTCAGGGTGCACCTGTGACGTGCCTCTGGGTGTGGAACTGGAATTCGCAGGAATAGCGGACTTACTTCTGTGTTCCCATGCAGCAGTCTTACTGAGAATTGATGTTACCATATGTGCACAATGTCATATTTTTTGCTACATTGTATTTGGAAATTTATCCACTATCCAACCTCATTTTTTTTTTTAAATAATAGCTAATCCTGCAGTCTTTGATATGTTTTTAATTTAGGAAGCAGTAAATATTTAGACCGAATTGGGAGCACTAGCTCATCACAGAGGAGCTCCAAGAAGGAACAGGTGCCGTCAGAAGCAGAGTTAGAGAGACAGCAAATCCTTCAAGAAATGAGGAAGAGAACATCTCTTCACAATGACAACAGCTGGATCCGACAGCGCAGTTCCAGTGTCAACAAGGAGCCCATCTGTCTGCCTGGGATTATGAGAAGGTGCGAGAGTTTTTAGGAGTTATTTCCTCTTCTGTACTGTGAGGCAGATATTTAATTTCTGGACAGGTGGGTGACTTTGGACAGGAGAGTTGTCGTACTATTTTTTCTTATCTAAAATTCAGTGGAGAAAGGGCAGCACAGTGAATGTGACTGGGCGCATGTTCGAGGGCTTATTTGAGGGCCAGACATATGCCAGTTACTTTGTTTACCTCATCTGACTTCCTCTGGGGAAAATGTTTTGAGGCAAGGATGGTGATTCTGTTCTTCCATGTAAAGAAACCGTGGCTCAAGCTGGGAATACACTTGGACAAAAACACATGGCTAACAGGTTGCAAAGGTGGATGTGAAATTCTGAAGTAACGATTCAGTCACTTAAAAAATTTATGCTGCTCTTTGTCCTTCCTTGGCTGCTGAACTGAGAAAATTAAGCCTGTTTGTTTATAATGAGCTAATGGTTCATTTGGAATCATAATAGTGTTTACACAGTGTGAAACCTAATTTTTATAACTTTAAGGAAAACATATAGATATACATTAATTGAAAATGAGAAGATGAACATTTTGAAAGATGTTGATAAATGAATACTGAAGCTACTTTTATTAAGTGTTTTGCCAGGTGACAAACTGAGGAAAATTTGGAACATGTTACAAGGGCTAATTATCTCACTATACAAGGAACTTTCATAAATCAATAAATAAACCGTGACAACTTTATAGGAACATAGACAGGTGGTATGAACAGACAGTTCACAGAAAAAGAAAGTAAACATATAAAAGGTTAATGCTACTCCTAAGATAACAATGATGTATCTCCTTAGAAGATTTGTAGAGGCTTAAATATTGACTAATTCAATCTAGTCTTAGCAGTGGTATAAGGAAACAGGAATTATTTCTCCCAGTTGAGTGGAAAGTTTTTCAGTATTTATTCAGCAGAAGCTTTTATGTCTGTACCCATGTGAGCTACCTAGTTCCTGGCACTTTATCTTCTGAATGTATTTGGATAAATATGCAAAAGAGAGACCAAAGGATATATACTTAAGTATTATTGGCAATAGGTAAAAAGAAAAGAATCAGAATATCTGTGAATGGGAGTGTACTCAGTTCTTGCTAAACAACTAATGGCACATTGATGAACCCCAGTTTTTAGGTGGTATATGATACAGCAACGTCTCTTTCGTTCTTTCAGAGTTGTGTAATATTCTACATTATCACAATTCTTATCACAACTGACTGGGCAGCACTTTGGATGATGTTGGTTGGGGCACTCGGACAGCCCTTTTGAGCTGGTGTTGGCAAAAAAAAAAGTTACTTTCTCTTTTGATAAAGGATGAGATAGTACATCACTTTGACTTTGTAGGCCACATCAGTGTCTGTCACATATTCTTTGTTGTTTTTTTTATGACTGTTTGAAAATAAAAAATATCCTTAGCTCATGATTTGTGCATATCCTGATGGTGGGCTGTAATTTGCTGACCTCTGATGTAGTTGCTGCACTGAGAGCTCATCTGGAGCTCTTGGTGAGGAGCCTCTGTTCCTGCATGGGCCTCTCCCATAGCTGCTTGAGCTGCCTCATGACATGGTACCTGGATTCAGAGAGGAAACCTTTCAGGAGGATAAGCCCTCATGTGCAGGTGTGTCATGTGGCCAAGCAGAGAATCAGTGGGAGGGGACCACGCATGTCACGTGGCCAAGGAGAGAATCAGTGGGAGGGGACCATGTAATGGCCTGGATGCCAAGAGGATGAGTCACGGGGGGCCTCTCAAGTACGGTCTACACATGAACCGGCGTGAAGATGGTTCTAATATAATACATACTCCATGGAATAAAGTGAGTTATGAAGAGTATGCATTGTGGAATAATCCCAGTTGGTTAAGAAAGTTAAAACCATGAACACATTACATACGTGTATAGATATGGCTGTACTTACGTAAATTTGTATCTGTTTGTAACTCTGTAAACAGGAGAAGTCTAGAAGTTAACAGTGGTTACCTCTGGGAATTAGGGCAGGTAAATTGTGGTAAGTGAGGGTGGTCGGGGGGACTATATTCATCCCTCAGATACCCCTCTATACCGCTTGGGTCCTTTTCATCATGATGATGTAGTATTTCTCTAATTATAAAAGAAAAAAATGCATATTTTACACTTGGGATAAAAGATCAAGTTTTAAATGTAGTAACAAAATTGACCTGTTAGAAAGTAACCATTTATAATTTGGAGTCGACCTTTGTAGATCAGAATTTATGTAAGCACTTGACTTTGTTTAAGAGAGGTTTTCCAGAAGTTGTATTTAATTCAGTTTGTGAGCTAAGTTCTATATTAAGTGCATATTCACTTTAAGGGAAGTGGCTGGTGAATGCTTCCACAAGATAGACATTGAAGAGTTGACTAAATTCAGGGTTTGGGGTGGTGAGTGAATGAGGACTGCATAGTAGGAATGGTCTGGATTACCCTGGAATCAGACAGACACTGTTGAAAGCCAGTTCTACCTAGCTCTTTTTCCTATGGAGAAGTTAGCATCTGTGAGATATAAAAAAATTGTATATAGTGTGTGAAAAATAAAAATTTTGGCTATGTTTAGTCTAACACCTGATATATATAAGTGCCTAAAATGATATTTTTTGGTTCAATTTTAAAAATTAAGGTATGTCTATTCAGCTGAATATTTAAAGGAAGAATGTAGTAGTTTATTTTTAAAAAAATAATATTTTCCACTTTGGTGTTTTTTATTTTATCTAAGCACCAAGTAAATAAAAATAAATGAAGATTACTTGAATATGAAACATCATGATTCTGATGAAAAGAAACTTTGGTTATTAGTGGCAACTTTATATGTAACGGGACTCGCTAGATTAATACCTACTTACAAAATACAGAAGGTAGATATTTTAGTGACTGTAATGATAGATTCTAGTTGAATGTATTATATAACCTTAATTAACCCTTTCTGTGTTCAGAGGCGAATCTCTAGATAACCTGGATTCCCCAAGATCCAATTCCTGGAAACCATCCCCTTGGCTCAATCAGTCTTCAGGAGTCCATGCTTCCTCCTCCGTTCAAGACTTCAGTCGCCCACCACCTCAGCTGGTGTCCACGTCAAACCGTGCCTACATGCGGAATCCATCCTCCAGCGTTCCCCCTCCTTCCACTGGTTCTGTGAAGACCACCACCGCGCCTTCTCCCGCACCACGCAGCCATTCTCCTTCAGCATCACAGCTGGGCTCCCAGCTACGCAACAGGTGAGAACCCTAGTCTTGGGGTATTTTTTCATTAAAATTTCCCCAGAGTCTTGTCCAAGTTTTCTGGTGAAAACCAAAACCAAGCCTTTTGGAATCTGTCAAATTCAGCGTTCCTTTACCAACATTAATTAAGGCTTTCTTAATAGCTTTCCATGCTGCCCTAAGAGCATCTACGGATGTCTTGTGAAGCCATCGGAGACTTTTGAAACATGTGCTTCATTGCCACTGTCCCGTTTGCTTGTGGTCTGTGCACATGTACTTGTGTAGTTCTCAACGTGGAAGCATAAAAATATACAGTAATTTGTGAATGCATTTGAAATTTATGAGTAAGAGCAGTATTGTAAATGACTTTTATTGAGACTATATGCAAACTCTTTTTTTAATAGGAACTGAGTGTAAAAGGAAAGCATTATAACCCAGCTCCATTGTCTGTGCAACTTTTAACAAGCTGGAGAAAAAATGTTAAGTAGTTAGATACTGCTTTTTTTGTTTTTGATTTTCAAACCATTGCTGGCTACTTATGTAGTTTGCCAATATTTTGTTCAGACTACAGAACCCAGTTCTGTAGGTTATATGATGCAGGAACTGGTTAGAGTCGTATCCATAGACCTTGACTCAGCTTGTCTTCTGATGTGGAGTAAAACTCAGACATCAGCCTGTGTTAGGTTGTGAGGTTTGTTAGCCTCTGCACAGACCCAGTGCTTCAAGAAGCCGTGTGTATACTCCGAAGGGAGTTCTAGGAATATAGTACTTTCCATTGCAATGAAATACTGAAGAGTAAAAACACGGTGATTAATATTGGAATTTTTTTTTAGCTATCAAATGAGGGATTTGTTAAGAAGACATAGCCATCTAAAATAATGTTACTTGTTCCAGGATCTCTAAAGTGTGTATCATGGAGTTTTGAATTAAGAAGGGATACGAATTTGTGGTAATTGTGGGGAGAGATGAAGGCTATGGAGTTGGAGGAAGGCAGAGGACAGAGTGTGCACTTACTTATCTGAGAGCTCTGCCCTATAAGAGCAGATAGGAGACGGGCTGTTGACTTTTTTGCCCTGGAAATGTCTCTCTCAAGGAGGCAGCATGGGCAGTGATACACTGTCAGTGTCACTACTGTGCTAGTACGATGGGATGCAATGGTAAGAAGTGACCTTTACCTTCCCACCTGGGACAGGAGAGACATACATCCAGGGGAGAGTAGAACCCCTCCTTACCTATGTAAATGGTAGCTGTCAGCCAACTGTCACCCAGAGGCATCCTGGAAGCCAGAGGCACCGTCCGGAACACTGGGACTTCTGGGTAACTAGAATAGCAAGTGAGTGAGAAAGAGGCTGGGAAAACAAGGTTGAGATGGTAGAGGAGATGTGATCTAAGGACAGTAACGTCAGGAGGTACAGAATGGACGAATTACACTGAAATTGTTCATTTGTACAAATAGGTGTCAAGGGTTTCGGAACCACCATGGAGATCTTTCAAGGTACAACATAGCATACTTTGATTGTCTGGTGACCACTCTCCTCCCACAGATACATACTTTCTTAAGTAGTTATTAATGTTAATGCCAGAGTGTGATTTTAAGTAACCTTGATTTGAGCAGATGAAAGCCTCCCTTCCATTCTTGTTCCGCGTCTAGGTCAGTCAGTGGGAAGCGCATGTGCTCCTACTGTAATAACATTCTGGGCAAAGGAGCCGCCATGATCATCGAGTCCCTGGGTCTTTGTTATCATTTGCATTGTTTTAAGGTGAGACGGAGACAGACAGCCTGTAGGCCCGCAAAGCTTTGCTTGGAGAGCGCATGGCTTCTTTGCGCGCTGGGTGTGGATGTGTCACTAACAAAACTCCGTGCTACATGCGTCAGTCTGTGCTGCACTTTGAATCACAAATTGCCTGTTCTCAAATCTTAAACTAGTTTCAAAAATTAAGTCCAGAAACACTATGTACTGCCAGCCTCCAATCTGTTAAGATTCTAGAAGTCAAATTTACAGCCTATAAATGCTTCATCTAACATGCTGTCATAGGCATACCTGAAATAAAATTTACCAGTGTTATTAAGAGCATGGGGACATGCAATTCCAAGTGTCTGAAAGCTTAGCTTTACTAGGGAGAGTATGTGAAGAAGAACATTGTAAATATTTTTATAGCTGCAAAGCCTGCTTACACCTGGTGGGTTTCTGCCCATAGGAACGAAGCCTGTAATTACTTTTTTTTTTCTTCAATATCTATCTTTAGGGACACATCTATGTGATTCTAGAACTTGCATTGGGCCAGAAAGAGACTTTGGTTCTTATTCCTGGAGTCTCGCAGACCACAGCTTGTTTAAGCCTGTGTGTTGCTGGCTTGAGTGGTTCCTGGGCAGAACAGAACGAGTCCAAGTAATTAGTGTTTGAACATGTGGAACCGATATATGTTGCCTTGAAGTGAAAGTGCCGTGTCCAAACGCTTGCCAGGCTGGTGCAGTGGGGACACTAGGTGTTGCCCACCCCAGAGGAAAGTGCCAGAAACCCACTCCTCATTTACCTTACTAGTTCATGCAATGCCTTATCCTCTCACATTCCCCTACAAGAAACGAAGACTGAATTCTTTCAAGCTAATCAGCAAATCATTTTTACTCTTTTGGTATATTTAGAATGATAATTTTGACTCTTAAAATTGGACTTAAGAATTCTTTAATGTCTCATCTGGCAGGCTTGATTTTCATCTACTAATTATCTTTTGGGCTTTTCCCCCCCCCTTTGCTGAAATGTATTTAAGAGCTTAGAAGCTGCATTCTGCTCAATCTTTTCTTGTTTTTACCTAAGAGTGCCCCAAGACTTCCTGAGCTGACTGACTGTGGTGGTTCTTTCTCATTCCTCAGTGCATTGCCTGTGAGCGTGACCTCGGAGGCTCCTCCTCAGGAGCTGAAGTCAGAATCAGAAACCACCAACTGTACTGCAATGACTGCTATCTCAGATACAAATGTAAGAGAGCAAATCAGGGAGAAAATTTCTTGTCTTCTAAGGAGACCACGGGTTCCCGGGCATTTCCCTGAACCTGCATCCACATTCCCCTCAACCTCCCTGCCTTAGATGCCAGGCTTTAGGAATCTTAGTGTGTCCCCCTCAAAGAGGCTGCGGTGAGTGGGTCAGTGCTCCAATGCCAGCCACACTCTGGTGGCTCAGGGGTGGAGAGTGAGGAATTGGAAAGGGACGTATGGCTGAAGCAGGACAGCATTCTGTGCTGTCTGCTCAGTGTTTGGAGAAACTTCTAATGACGAGGATATCAACAAACCAAAACAGACAGCTAAAATGATCCTTCTGGGTAGACTGTAAGCTGTTTTTTGGCAAAGAGTTGGTCCCTCATCATTAGCTGATTCCTATTAGCTAACAGTGGGCTTTGATTATGTGATTCAGAACATGACCAACTTTAAAACCTATGATTTAAAAAAGTAATAAAGAATAGTTTATGCTTTGTTGCTATACAATCGTATATCCGTATATACAATATTTTAAAAAGGAGAACGTTTATTCTGATTATATGGTGTTTCAGTGTCATTTTTGGAAAAACTGAGTTTTTTAAAAACTTCACATGCTGGTTTGTGTCTAAGCACGTTTTTGTTTGTGTGTTAATAAAACATAAGATAGCACAAATAGATTGCATATTGTTTATAGCCACATAAAGACAACTATTACTGCTGTTTATATTTTGAACCTTGATGCTGGTAACATGTGTTTCTTCCTTATTGTGAAAGGGTGTTACAAGTGGTATCAGCAAAACCATTTGCTTTTGAACTCTGAGGTATTTATATGGCCCTTTATGTGAAGAGTGCTTTGAAAATGGTTTCAGCTCAGTCAACTCTCTCTTATCTGTCAGCGGGTTGTGAACCTTCTCTCCCCAGCATCCCGTCCTTTGGATGCGACCACTGAGGTTGGAGAGTGGCAAGGCTGGGCATGTAATGGCGGGAGTGTGTGTATGTGTGTGCGCTTTTCTCTCTTTAATCAAATTCCCAAGCCAAATATATTTGATCTTTGGAATCTTCAGGGGAAAATTGCCCATGCCTTTTCTCTCCTCCAGTACAAATAATAGAGAGTTGAGTGTAATTTCTATATTAGCAGTTTATTTTTATAAATAAAGAATTTTAGAAACGAGGCTGTGATTTGCCTAGCTTTACCCTAAGTGAGTGACAAGGTCACGCTTTCTACCTCATGGGGCCATTCTCTGAGTGATTACCACTATGTATCCCAGGCAGCGATACTCAAGTATTTCTCAGGCCTAAGTACTTTTCTTTTTTTCTCCTTGCCCGATCAGCTGGACGGCCAACCGCCATGTGATGTAAGCCTCCCTGCGAAAGCACTGTTGCAGATAGAAGAAGAGGTGGTTGCTGCTGATGTAGATCTATAAATACATGTTGGATTTCTTTTGTGCTCTTTTTTAAAAAGGATAACACTTTTTTTTTTTTTTTTTTTTGCCTCTCTAGATTACATCAGAGCATTATAGTCTTGGTAGAACGTGTATTTTTGTTGTTGTTGTTTATTTATAAGAAGGTAATTCTGTATGGGGGGAAAAGTGCAGTATTTACTTTTTGAAGTCAGCATCTTAAAAAGCACAAGGGAAAAATAAGAACTTCAAAGTATTTTTGGAGCTGATAATGATCTAGTTTGACTTTCTAGTGGTGTTTTGAAGAGGGTTATTTTATTGTTTCTTTTTTAAAAAGGTTCTGAAACATTATTTGAAATAGTTAATATAAATATATGATTGCATTTGCTGTTTATTGTAATGTATACCAAATTAATACAGAACCGTATAGAGAATGTCACTAAAATCTACCCACAAATTTGCCTTCTGTATCCTTCTTTTCATCTATGTAATATTGTGCTTTTTTTTTTAAGAAAAACTTTTAGCATACGTGACATTTTATTTGCTTGATGAAGAGATCTCTATTTTCTTCAGAATTGTCGCTAAGCAGTTCTCAATAGAAAGCTGCTGTTTTTCATTAATACAAAATCATCAGGGTTTGTATACCAAAAGTTTTCTCCAGGAACTAACAAGCCTTTCTGTTCATTGCATTTGTAAATAAACTTGCTGTTGCATTAAGGAATGGTTCTCCTTTTTCTTCTCTGTGTGTGTGTTTGTCTACCTCCCAAACCTTTTAATCCTATTTCAGTATGTGGCTTTTCTTGATATTTTTTTATTTAGCGTCTTTACTGAGATATAAACTAACATATAATCAACTTCATATATTTAAACTGTACAATATGACAAGTTAAATATGTGTGAATACCTATGAAATTATCACCATACTCTTGATGATGTTTTATGTGGAAAACTTTCACTAGGAACTTTATTTTAGAGGGAAGGTTATTTCTGAATGCAGTACACTTCGATAGTAAGAGGTGAAATGGATAGTACATTGTTGAATCATTTGGTTAAAATCTTCATTCTTCTTCCCCAATGATAAAAGAAAATAGTGGTTTAGAAAAACCTTCATATGTTTTCAGTCATATGTGGATTTTGAGAAACTTAACAGAAGACCATGGGAGAAGAGAAGAAAAAAAGATAGTTACAGAGAGGGAAGCAAACCATTAGAAACTCCTAAATACAGAGAACAAACTGAGGGTTGATCGGGGTGGAGAAGCCAGGGGTGGGAGGGGGAGGCAATGGGTGATGGGCATTGAGGAGGGCACTTGTTGGAATGAGCACCGGGTATTGTATGTAAGTGATGTATCACGGGAATCTACTCCTGAAGCCAAGAGCACACTGTATAGTATGTTACCTAACTTGACAATAAATTTTATATATTAAAAAAATCTATGTAGAAAAAAACACATGTACTTTGTTTTAGAAATCTGGAATGGCAATGTAAGAATAGAAAACTAGCATGTTTTGAGCAAAAATATCAACTTGCACGAATCTTTTGTAACAAAGTAGATAATTCTAGGGTATGAGAACTGTATTCGGAATAGGTTAGAAATAAGCTCTAATATGGGAGAAAATTTAAAATTTAGTTTGCTCTTATTTTTTAGTACTTATTTTATTTAATCTAAAATAAAGAATGTGCTTCCTGGGGCACCTGGTTGGCTCAGTTGGTAGAGCATGATTCTTGATCTCAGAGTTGTAAGCTTAAGCCCCACGTTGGGTGTAGAGATTACTTAAAAATAAAATCTTAAAAAAATGTGCTTATTGATGAAAATTTATCAAATGCCTCAAAGCATAAATTTCTCAATTCCCAAACTCCAATGACAAGAGCTCTGTTTGGATTCATTCTGTATACATTTACCCTACATTCTTGGTTAACACTGGATTGTGAATTTTTCTGTGTTCTTAAAATCGTTTCTATTTATCTTTATTAATGGTTAATATTTAGTTGATGATTCTAATGGGCATATTTCAGTTGTTTCTAGTAAGCATTTTAATATATGCAATGATTACATATTTACATATAAATGTATTTCTAGCTTAAATCCTGTAATGGACTCTTTGATCATTTTCTTTTTTCTTTTTTTAAAGTTTATTTTGAGAGAAAGAGCACAGGGAGGGAGGAGCAGAGAGAGGGAGAGAGAAAATCCCAAGCAGGTTCTGTGTTGCCAGTGCAGAGCCCAGCATGGGGCTTATCTTACCAACTGTGAGATCATGGCCTAAGCCAAGATCAACAGTTGGACGCTTAACTGATTTAGCCACCCCAGTGCCCCCATTTTATCTCTTTATGTTGTCATAGATATGAATTTACTGACCCAGAATATAAGCGCATGCTTAAAATATGCATTTTAAGACTGTCACAATATATATTGCCAAAGTGGTTTCTGGAAAGATGCTACCAGCTTAGATCCCATGAGCAGCACATGGGCTTGTCCATTTCACCGCATGCTTGCCAAAATGAGTTTCTATTGCCTTGTTGTCTGCCTGACACGCAGTAGCCCTCAATATGTAGTAGCTGCAGAAATTAATAAACTGCTTCAATTTGTCATGTTAATTCTGCTGCTTCTTGCCTGTAGCACGAACTTTAGTTCTTACATCATGATTTTAGTTTTCTGATCTGACATTTTTTCTGTTACTCCTTTTCATCTAAGTCTCTTGTGTTTTCATCTTTTTTTTTTAACGTTTATTTATTTTTGAGAGAGAGAGAGACAGAGCATGAGCAGGGGAGGGTGGGAGAGAGAGGAAAACACAGAATCTGAAACAGGCTCCAGGCTTTGAGCTGTCAGCACAGAGCCCAACGCGGGGCTCGAACTCATGGACCGTGAGATCATGACCTGAGCCGAAGTTGGACGCTTAACCGACTGAGCCACCCAGGTGCTCCAGTCTTGTGTTTTCACCTTATCTGTTCACTTTTCATCTCATTATGTTCTTACGACTTTTTTCTCATGTTTCTCACGTTATCTTGCTTAGTGATATCAATTTTGTTAGTATAAATTGTTAAGACGGTTTTCAGAGGTTTTCTTCTAAGACACTGGTTCTAGATACCTTTGTAGAAGCACATGAGTATGTGTTACTTCATCTAGGAACAAGGAAAGATTCAGTCATTCAGTATTTTTTAATTGTACTTTATGTCCCAGGTAGTTTTGGGCACTGTAGATAGAGCAACAAATCAATACAAAGTCTTGCTTCTGATTGGGCTTAGATTTCAAGTGGGGGGAGAGAAAGGATAAATGCAGGAAAATGTAACTTATAATAAGGGCATCGAAAAACAAATGACCCAAGGTATAAGGAGGATCGACTAAGTGTGAAAATGAGAGTTTGACCATGCATTTTGTTTGTTTGCTTGTTTTTTGTTGTTTTGTTTTGTTTTGTTTTGTTTTGTTTTGTAAGGGTTGTCAGAGACTGCCTCTTTGACCTTTGAGCCAAGCCCTGAAGGAATGAGGGAGCAAACCTTACAGGTACTTGAGAGGAAAGCATTCCAGACACAGAGGTGAGCAAGTGCAAAAGTCTTGAGGTAGGAGAATACATGCTGTGTTCACGAAACAACCATGGGGTTGGAACAGAATGAAAGGGAGGTAGGAGATGTGGAGAGGGAAGGCACAGGTCAGCGGGCTGTTATAGGACTTTGGACCTTACTTTGAGACAAAGAGATGTCGGAGGGTTGAGCAGAGGAGTGAAATAAATTACGGTTTATAAGGACTACAGACCACTGTGTGAACTAGAGATTGGAGGAGGGCAAAGGTAAAAGCAAGGAGACGAGTTTGGATTCTATTGAAATGGTCCAAGCAGAAGACGGTTTTCTTCAACAGGGTAGGGGCAGGGGAGGGAAGGAGGAGTAGGCAGATTATATGGCGTGTGGATGGGTCTTGGAGGTGAAGCTGACAATTCGATGATGGACTGCATGGACCGGGAGAGAAAGGGAAGAGTCAAAGTCTATAGTATTGTCTTGAGGAACTGAAAAATGGAATCTTCATTTCTTGGAAGGGGTCAGGTTGTGGGTAAAGCACATTTGTGGTAGTGGGGCAGGGAGATCAGAGGTTTGGTTTTTAAACAGGGTAAAGGTTGAACAGTCTATAGATCATGAAATGACAGTGTCGAGTAAGCAGCTGGCTAGGCACGTCTGGAGTTCAAGGGTTCAGAGATGAATGTGGAGCCCATCAATATATAGCTAAAACTAAAGCCAAGAACCAGGAAGACTCATCTGGGTTCTGAGTAAATAGAGAAGGTGTCCAAGGACAGCGCTAACTTCAGAAAGGAAAGTAGGATGAAAGTTTGTTGTATTCAAGAATGTAAACTTGGCATTTTACCTAATTTTCATTTATATCACAGGGTGAGAACTAGCCAAACAAATTAGAAACTATCTGGATTCCAATGAAGAGAAACAGAATAATAAGGACTGCCGGTTAGAATTGAGGGATGTGTCTAAAAGGGTATGTCAGGGTTGGGATTCAACTTGTTTTATTTAGCACTTTAACATCCATCCCTGCAATCTGAAAGAAGGATTAAAGGCATGCTAACGCAAGTCCCAGTTCATACCAGTAAAAATTGCATTAAAAAAACCCTAATTTGTGTTTAAAATTCATGTGTATGGGACAGGAAAAACCAACTTCCAGATTCTTGCCATAAAACACATAGGTGCTGGAAGTATATTTGATGAAGACAAAGCAATCCTTATTCTCGTATGGAGGAGACAGGCACACCCCCACAAGATTCTAGTACATGGTATAAGAGGCCAGGGAAATAGAGTGTGTGAGAATCTGTGTGTCCTTTACACTAAGGGAGTAGAAGTGACTTCACTGCAGAGTTGCTATTTGAACAGCATCTTTAAGAGCAGATCTGTAAATGTTGCAGAGTCAACCACAACGTGTACCATAGTTGTTAGCCTTTATGAATGCTCTGGAAAATTGAGTATTTGCATTGTGCAAGACTCTGTCTTGCTTTCATAATCAACACCTTGTCAGTGAGGTTTTTTTTTTAATGTTTGTTTTTGAGAGAGACAGTGCAAGTGGGGGAGGGGCAAAGATGGGGGGGGGGGCGGACACACAACGTGAAGCAGGCTCCAGGCTCTGAGCTGTCAGCACAGAGCCTAACGCAGGGCTCGAACTCATGAACAGTGAGATCATGACCTGAGCCAGAGTCGGACGCTCAACCGACTGAGCCACCCAGGTGCCCCTTTGCCAGTGAGTTTCTTAAAGAACAACATAGAACAGGAGAAGGAATGAGAATATTTTATCATATCCAACAAGGAAAGGACCATGTGAGGGAGTAGTTGCTAGAATAGTTAATATGTTCAAGCAAATAAAGATCAACTCATGGTGGTGATGAGGGGAAAAATTGGGAAATGATAGTTTATGAATACTTTGTGAATATGAATGTACAAAACAGTCATACCTTTTCAGGTTTCTTATATAAAAATTCATAAAAACATATCAAGGGTTAAATACTCATCTCTTTATGACTAAATTTTAAACTTCTTAAGATTTTGGAATTTATATGTTATAATCCCATGATATTGTTTAACACATTCAGTTGACCCCATAACTCTCAAAGATCTGTTTGACAACTCTCTGTGAAGCTTTTTAAAAAATGTTTACTTAGTTTTGAGAGAGAGAGCCTGGGGGAAGAGCAGAGACAGAGGGGGAGAGAGAATCCTAAGCAGGCTCTGCGTTGTCAGCACAGAGCCTGATGTGGGGCTCAAACTCATGAACCATGAAATTGTAACCTGAGCCAAAGTCAGACGCTTAACTGACTAAGCCACCCAGGCACCCCTGTGTGAAAATCTTTAGTGCTTACGCTATCAAGATCCTCAAAGCTCTTCTTCAATAGTATTTCAACACCAATTTTAGAATACAATCTTTGGAAGGTTATTAAAACTTCTTGGTATTAAAATTAAAGAAAAAATAAGATTTATTTAACATTCCATAGGAGCATAGGAGAGGCCTGGCAGAAATCAGGAAAATGATTTAATGTAGCAGTGTTGTCTAGATTACATTCAGACTTTTAGCTTGCATATTTTTGTGTGCCACTTGCTGCTACATTTTTTTTTTTTTAAGCTAAAATGCCTTGTTAGATCCATAATGAATTCGGTGTCACAGACTTGCATGTGAGGCATTGATCTGCCAGTTGCCACTTCAGGCTAAATAGAGAGTTCCTCTTACATTTGTCGGAGGCTCATTCACCTTTTCAACCTGTTCTATGGTGTCAGGAAAACAGCCCTCAAAGATGGCCAGCGGACGTCTGTGGGTGCTCTCAAATCCATTTCTTCCTCCAGATCAAACGAGCTCCCTCTGATCACAAGTCATAAAATGCTCAGTTTGTGGCAGTTTCAAGTTCAGAGGTATAGTGAGGTTTCAGACATCCTTGATGCCTTCATTCTGAATATGTGTAAACTGTAGTCTGGGGAGTGTAGCCCCAAGCCGAAGAGGAGGCCAGGTGAAGTGGATAGGAGAGAGAGAGAGAGGAAAGAGCCTCTCCCTGGTTCACCTTCACAAATGTTTATTGATTGCTTGCCATGTGCCAGGTTAATTAGGGGCATGATAGCAAGTGTATTTTCATACTATGAAGTTCAGCTATGAAAATGACTTTTGTCATTGAAATTAATATCTACTTACAGCCCCGGTCCATCTGAAGGCAGAAAACTCAAATCTAGTCCATTTCTTCTCTCCAACTTTTTCAGATTTAGATCCCATCAAATCAGGATTTTCCCTAGGGTGGCACCTGGCCTTTGGCCTTGTTTACCTTGGGGCAGAGTCGTGGCCCTGTGGAGGGTCTGTGGAAGCACTTTGTTCTCCCCGGTTTCTGTGCCGATGTTCACTGCAGTCCTATTGTCCTCTCTGATCTTTCGACTTGGTCAGCCCTACTTGATAGCATCCACTGGGGTGTCCCCTTTCCCATCTGATCAATGGCTTGGAGGTCTGTGCAGTACAACTTATCCAGGATGCCTCTCCAGCATCCATCCCTTCACTTCAAATATGCCGCTCCCTGGATCAAGAGGTCTGCTGTGTGTGTGTGTGTGTGTGTGTGTGTGTGTGTGTGTGTGTGTGTGTGTGAAACCCAAGCAGACTGGAAGGTAGTTGTTAGCTCTGGAGGTCAGGATCAGTCCAGCCAGATGGAGGGAAGGATGGGCAGGAGGCTGGGATAATGGGAACACAGGCCGGAAACTAACTTCGTGGGAAGAACCTTGGGTGGGAAGGAGGTTTCCAGAGCCATGTTGTGGTTGAAAAGACAGCAGTCAGGAGCAGTGGGGAGCCAGACAGGACTGGGGGTGTCCTCTGTTCAGGGCTCTGCCTCTCCACCTGGAGCCAGCTGGCCTCAAAGCTTAGGATATGAAGCAAGACCATAGAGTCTGCTGGTAGTTTGAATTCTTTCTTTCTTGTGGAAAGGGGGATCCACCCCTAGATCCTTAATCACATCTGCAAAGCCCCTTTTTCATAGAACGTAACATTTCACAGGTTCCAGAGATGAGGATGGGCCCTTCGTTAGCATTCCACAGTCACCTTGGTATTTACCAACCACGCACAGGAATTCATACCCTCCCCTCATGCCTCTTTAAAAGGAGTAAATTAGGATGATTCTGACTAAAAATATTTTTCTCAAATTGTATTTATAAATATGTGCTCATCGCTAAGAGATGCAGTAAAATAGCATTTATAATTCCAGGAGACTTAATTTTCAGTGGGATGGTGGTGGTTCCAATGACCTGGACATTGCCTGCTTTTCCAGTTCACAACGCATTTCTTGTGGGAGTGCTCTCCAAAATGAGGTGCAAGCAAGATGATCCATTGTGTTGTAGGAAGAATATATTACATTTATTTATGTTTTATGTTAAAACTAAAAAAAATTTAATGTTTATTTTTGAGAGAGGGGGAGAGAGAGAGAGGCAGAGCACGAGCGGGAGAGGGGCAGAGAGAGAGGGAGACACAGAATCTGAAGCAGGTTCCAGGCTCCAAGCTGTCAGCACAGAGCCCAACATTGAGCTTGAACCCACAAACCTCGAGATCATGACCTGAGCCAAAGTCAGACACTTAACCAACTGAACCACCCAGGTGCCCCCATTTAAAAAAATTTTTTTTAATGTGTATTTATTTTTGAGAGAGCACATATGTTTCAAAAAAATTAAGCTTTTCTCATATTTCATACAAAGGTTGACACACACATGCCTGTCTTTATGTGTGTTAGTCACTTGTGGCACAGACGACACAAGGTACCCTGAAGGCTAAGTGGGAATTCCATACCGTGGAGGGGTTGACAACGGTGCCCTCATTTGGCATGTTGTGACGTATTACAATTTACTTGTGACATCACGTTGCAAGGTTAAAAAAAGACTAAGCGTGAAGAGCATGAAGAAGAACCTCTAGGGGCGCCTGGGTGGCTCAGTGGGTTAAGCTTCCTACTTGGGCTCAGGTCATGATTTCCTGGTTCATGAGTTTGAGCCCCGCACGGGACTCTGTGCTCAGAGCCTGGAGCCTGCTCTGAGTTCTGTGTCTCCCTCTCTTTCTGCCCCTCCCCTGCTCGCACTCTCTCTGTCTCTCTCAAAAATAAATACACATTTAAAAAAAAAAAAAGCAGAACCTCTACAAATTTTTCAGTGCTGTTTAAAATCAAGATTTAATCTGTCCTTCACATACCACATATCACGATAAATGTTTACAAGTGTCTCTTGCAGATAGTAGAAAGACAAATAGTCTTGTTCTTCCTGCTGAGGTTAAAAAAGCTGAAATAATGCCAAAGGATGGAACCTGACACGCATGTATTTCTTTGGCAACTGGTATTATAGGGAGAGGCATAGAAAATATTGCTGAAGTCCAGAAGAAACAAGTATGAAAACAATTCCTTGGAGGAGGTTTGCTGCTACTACAGGTATTTCCATCATATCTTAGTATGTGGTATTTGCTAAATTCTGTTTCAGTGATGAAATACAAGAAGAACTATTTCTTTATGAGCCGTCAGCGGGAAAACATTCCGGAAGACAAATTCAACATAAATTATTATTTTTTCTTTTTTAAAGAGTTACGCTTTCTACGACTGTGCCAGCCAGTTTATTTATTTATTTTGAGAGAGGCGGACACAGTGCAAGTGGGGGAGGGACAGAGAGGGGGAGAGAGAGAATCCCAAGCAGGCTCTGCGCTGCCCGTGCGGAGCCCGACGCCCGATGTGGGGCTCGAGCCCCTGAAGCCGTGAGATCATGACCTGAGCTGAAACCGAGAGTCAGACACTTAACCAACTGAGCCACGCAGAAGTCCTGTAAATGATTTCTGTATTAAAAATTATTTATGGTGGGGGTACTGGATCAGGACCTGATCTCAGTGCTCAGGAGTTTGAGCCCTGCGTTGAGCTTTCTGCTGTCAGCACAGAGCCCCCTTTTGATCTTCTGTCCTCCTCTCTCTCTGCCCTTCCCCCCTCACCTGCTCACATGCACTCTACTTCTCAAACATTTAAGAAGTTATTTATGGTAAAACTGTGCATGTGTACACCTTGATGAAACAGTATTTTGGAATAAAAAGGAGATTCCAGGATATAGTTACAGAGCGTCTCACATATTATATCATTATATATAATCATCATATATCATATCATTATATCTCACATAATATTATCATTATTATTATGCTATTTTGCCTCATCAATTGCAAGTTTTAGCTTTAAATTATAGCCAGAAATTCACAAATGTCAAGTTTATAAAAATCTTTTCTCAGCTATTTGATGCACATATACATTGTGAAAGGAGTCCTGCGATCGAGTCGAGTAACCTATCCATCACCCCACATACAGCGGTGCCCCCTTACCCTGGCTTTTGCTTTCTGTGGTTTCAGTTACTATTCCCCTCCAACCCACCCCCCCGCCCAACCATCACTCAACCAAGATCCAGAAGCAGGTGATCCTCCTTCTGATATATGGTTAAGAAATCACTAAGAAATCAATAGTAGCCTAACTACCTCATGATGTTTATGTCATTCACCTCTTCTTCTCATTACGTAGGCATTTGGTCATCTCACATCAATACAAGTAAAAGGGTGAGTACAGTAAGGTATTTTGAGGGACCACATTCAAATAATTTTTATGACTATATTATTATTTATTATTAATCACTGCTAATCTCTTACTGTGCCTAATTTATAAATTAAGCATTATCTTACATATGTGTGCATAGGAAAAAACAGAGTATATGTAGGGTTCCATACTATCCATGGTTTCAGGCATCCACTTAGGGGGCTTAGAACGTATTTCCTGAGGATAAGGGGGAGACTGCTGTATTTCTTCCCTTTTTTTGGTAAGAACATTTAAATTCTACTTTCAGCAAATTTCAAGTATACAATACATTGTTATCAACTAAAGTCACCATTGTTATCAACTAAAGTCACCATGTTATACATCAGATCCTCACACCTTATTCATCTTGTAGCAGAGTTTATACCTTTTTATCAAGTGTCCCTATTTCCCCCCAGCCCCTGGGAACCACTTTTCTACTCTTTATAAACAAGATCTTTACCAGACTAGAATACCACTTTGTAATGAAATAGAGAATGACTATGAAAATCATGTGGTGTTTTCTTTGCTATACTTGATGGCAACAATGTTCGATGGCTTTGTTTTCATTACTTTGGCAGTTGTTGAACTTGAAGATGTTATGCATTTTTTCCTTTGCAAAATAGTGTCCCAAATTTGTTGACCTTTTCCTTTTCCTTGGCTGTCCTTAGTTTTTCTGGTAGATATTTAAAGTACAAAAACAAACTCCATAATCTTCGTATACAATAAAGGTGATAAATTAAAAAAATGAATAAGAAATAACTCCTTTTGAAAAAAGCATAGGCCATAGAGTATTTTGAAGATTAATGTTTGAAAAGTTCCCATTGTTAATATGGTTTTGTTGCAAAAAAAAGTAAATATTTCATGCATAACAATTTTCATTGGAAACTAGTATGTTTAAAAATATTTTCAAATGATATATTTTAGAGTTTGAAGCAATATGTTTAAGTTTACACCAACGGAACATTCAGTGAGTAAATATAGCAGGATGAAAATTTACCAACTCATTTTTTTAAGTTTTTATTTTAATTCCAGTTTACTAGCTCATTTTTAACAAAACTTCTGCCTAAACGGTAGGTAGCATTGAGCAATGAGTGTCAGGACTTAGGACCAGCCAAGGACAAACTTTCCACCTGCCTCTGTGTGACAGCATGCAGACCAAGGATGTCCGTACATAAGCCCACACCCAAATCTTCTAATCCTTTGTTTTCTTCCAATATATATATTTTTATCAACAACCAAGATATTTTATAAAATTAGGGAATTTTCATTCATAATTGTGTTTATAAAAACATCTAGAAAAATAACAATTTTGAGGAGGATAGTTTTATACCAATAAATAAATAGTTTAAAATTCTGCTTTTTATGTTGATCTTTTTTTACCTTCTATTTTTAGCATTTTTGATTGTATACAACTTACTATAGTGCTTGTGTGCGATTATACATAAATATTAATAAAAGGGGTGATGTTTTTTCTAAACCAAAGTGGTACATGATTTTCAGAGGTGGGATTAAAAATGTTTACGGTCCTGGCAACTGAAACCCAAAGAAGCAAATTGAATTGATTCAGGGGTCTCAGACCAGAACTGGAACTTAGGTCTGTCTTTTCCTATGTGGGTTTTTTTCCATCTTACACCCTTCTAATGTATTTTTATTGCCCTAGGTGAAGAGGATTGTGTTGAAACACATTTACATCTGCTGGAGAATTGGAGCATGAGCAGTGGGACTCACTCTTTTGTTTGGTTATGATACAGCTGGTGGTAGAAACCTGAACTCTCAGAGATACTCATCTCCATAGGAAAAGCAGTGGGTGATGGGATAAAACATTAGGTCTCAAACCTGAGTTTCGCTTTTTCCATAAAGAACTGTATTTTTTTGTCCCTTAACTCCTTGCTGGTTGGATGCAAGTTTTCTAATTATTTTGTGTCGCCTTCATGGTGATTAGCACTGGGCAGGATGGTCTAATGGTTAAGAAAATAGTGACTGTTGAGAGTCACAGGGTCTGTGGTACGGCTGTCTACTAGAGGTATAAACTTGACTGATGGCCTTTCCATGCCTTGCTTTTCTCATGTGTAAAACAGAAGTAATAAGTGGGTTACTAATAGACTATATCTCATGAGCTTCTTGTGACCAAGAACTGAGTTAATTCATGTAAAGCTCTTAGAAAAGCGGCTGACAGATAGAATGGTGATAGCTGAGTTTTGGAAGAAAGGATAAAGAAACTATCTTCTAGAACCTTTGTTTCAGCTTTTGAGATGAAAGAGGATTGGAATAATCTTAGCAGATTGACAGCATACAGTGCAACTGTGTTCCTAATTCTGGTCTTGATGAGGATTTTGACTTTTATGTATTTATAAATACATACAATTATAAAAAGAATGTCTTTTATGTGTTTATAACACTAGGTGGCAGTGTTAGCACAAGATGGGAAATCCAGAGTAGTTTTTGTTTGTTTTTTTCTTTTTTCTTCTCTTGCCTCTCCCAGATTTATAACTTTCTAGTCAGCTTTTGAATCTCTGATCAGTCCAGTATTAGTAGTCTTAGCACATCCCAGAGCTGATTCCTACCAGAGAACGGCTAAAGGATTAACAGGAAATTTAAATGATCATTGTCTCCTATGGGCTTGTAGCATTGTGGAAAAGTTAAGGTGGCTTTTCTACTGTGCAGGAATGGATTAGGGAAGGCTTTAGTGCAGTAAGCAGTGGCCTGGAGAGACTGTGCCTCTCCCCCAGTACGCCAGCTTTGAGAGGCTGTCATGTTTCAGGAATCTCCATGCTTCTTCTGCTAATGAGCCACGTACACTTAGCAGTGAGGATTCTGCTGCGGCCATTTCTTGCTGACTCTCTCTGTGGGGGAGGCAAGTCTTTATTTGCTAGAACACTTGGGTCTTGATTTTAAAACTGCCAGTGTTTTAAATAAATTTTTTATTCGTTTTAGATTGTTTACCCGGGGCTCCTTCAAGAAAACAGTAAGCAGACTGCTGGAATTATCACCTGTTAAAATGAAATATGCAGCTGGCCCAAGTGGGCAAAGGCATGAGGACCACAGGGACGTGAGGGCTGCTCTTGCTCCTTCTTTGAACTGCATGTTCACAGTGTTAATTGAGCCCAAAGAGTTCTCATTAGGCAGATCAACCCTTCATTGGATTTCAGCATCTCTTTCTCTCTCTCCATGCACACACACATATTTTTGTTCATTCAAACCACAAATATTGAGTGCCCACTATGAGCCAGGCACTGATATCAAAAATGCAGATAAAGCAGTGAACGAAACAAGTGATGACACCTCTCTTACAGAGTTTATATCACGGTATGAGACGCACAAATATGGTAGGTGGTAAGTGTTGTAAAGTAAAGTGGTATAAATGGGTAGTAATGGGAAATAAAGGGGATTCCATTTTAGAGTGACCAAGGAAGGATTCTTGGCTATGGTGAAGTCTAAGCAGACACCTGAATTGCTAAAGACTGAATGGTCCACGACCCCCCATTCATATGTTAAATCCTAATGCTCATTGTGGTGGTATTTGGAGGTGGGGTTTTGGGGAGGTGATTAGGTCATGGGAGTGGAGCCCTCAAGAATGAGATTAGTGTTCTTATAATTGAGGTCTTAGCTGTCTTTTCCACCATGTGAGGGCATAGCGAAATGACATCCATCTAATAACTAGGAAGGGGTATTTCACCAGACACTGAAGCAGTGCCCTGATCTAGGACTTCCCAGCCTCCAAAACTATGAGTAATAAAGCTGTATATAAGCTACCAACACATGGTATTCTCTTACAACAACAGCCTGAGGGGACTAAGACATGAATGAAATGAGGTAGTGAATGTGTAGTTTATTAGGGTAAGAACATTTCAGAGGGAGGTGCATACAAATGGTCTGAGGAAATTGGGGGGTGAGGCACTGAGGCAGGAGGGGCAGATACAAACTGATGGGGCCTCAAGCTTGTGAAAATTAGTCACCCTCTTTAAGAGGGAATGCAAAAATAAATACAAGAGTAAATATTTACGAAAGAAAATCCCAAGAAATTACAAAATAGAAAAAGCTGACAAGTTTTTTCAAGCATCAGAGTCTAGTTAGGGCATTTTACCCATTAACTGCCCGACACCCTGTAGAATGATTTTCCCTTACAGTTTTGGCTGTGCACTCTTTGATTACTTCTTCATTCAACTTTGATGGTGTAATACATGTTTATGGAGACAATGGATAATTTAGTCTTTCCTTTAGCATCATTGAGCAAAATATTACTGATGGTTTATACATTTCTTGCAGCTTCATACCTTTTTTTTTTGTTTCTGCCATGTGAATTTCCAAAGTTCTCAAAATTGGAAAATCTCACAAATTTCTTTCAAATATGAACTATAAGATTTGAAAGATTTTTCCACAAAATGGCTTTCAGTTTTATTCATTTCTATGCTTGTTTTTTTAACCTCTGACCAAATATTTCTAAAGCTGGATGTTGTGGGACCACATTCACATCTCATTTGACTTTTGTCTTCACTGTCACATCATGACATTGTACAATGGGTCAGCATGGAGGAGGACAGCCATTTCCTGGAAGTCCTTCCTATGCCAAGATAGCTAACAACATGCAGAAGTAACAAGGCACGGGGACATATCACACAAATAAAATCCTGGAATCAACTTCTTTTTAGCTAGATCCTCAAAATGCCCAGGGCCGCTCCACAGCCGTCTGATAAGAGGAGGGACACTAATGGAGGGAAAATAGGACTGGAAAGAGACAGAGGTCTTAACTGATTGTGGTTAAAATATTTCTCTTTTTTAAACTTTACCAAATCTTAGGACTATGTCAACACATCACTATACCAGTAAGGGGCCTGAATCTTATGCTTTATTAATTTCATGGTAAAACTGTCTCTTCCAGGGTAGGAAGATACCCCTGCCCCACTGTTAGGTCATTAAAGGGAGAGTAGGTCCAAGAGCGTGGGATTTGTCGAGGACAGTGATATGACAAAGTTCCAGAACATACCCAACAGGCCATGGCAGACAGATTTCCCATCTTGTACAGTTGTGCTTCTCCCCAGAGGACATGAGACTGTGGGATAAACATGGGAGGGTCATTTTACTGGATGGGTGGTGATGGTGGTGGGTGAAGGGGAGGTGGGGTTAGGCCATTTCACTGTTAGTTACCATTTTCATATGAAATATTTAAAAAATGTCAATCCCGCTTATAAAGTATATTGATCACATGTGAATTTTTAGGTCGAAATAATCTTCCAGAAGAATGTTTCCCTTTAAGTGGCCTGTGTTAGGGACATGGCCATGACCTTTCCACAGTTAGGGCTTTCTTGGTAGGAAATTCAGAGAAGTGTATTTTGACTAAAAGTTCCATCTTATAATGGCCTATGGTCTCTTGTCCACCAGTGTGACACTGCTGATGTCACTGGAACTGATAGGTTTTTATTTGTTTTTTTCATAGTTGTGGTTCTTCACACAACCTTTTTGTATGGATAAGGAATATGGCATAGAGGTTAAGAGTGAAGGTCTTTTTTTGTAATGCTTATTTATTTATTCTGAGAGAGAGTGTGTGAAAGGGGGAAGGGCAGAGGGGGAGGGAGACAGAGGATCTAAAGAGATTTGAAGCAGGCCCTGCTGTCAGCACAGAGCCTGATATAGGGCTTGAACCGTGAGATCGTGACCTGAGCCAAAGTCAGATGCTTAACCGACTGAGTCCCCCAGATGCCCCACAAGTGCAGATTTTGGTGCCAAAATGTGGCTTTTCCTTGGGCTCCACTACTCACTTTCTGGATGCCTCACCGTTCTGTTTCCCCCTCTGTAAAATGGGGATCATGAATCATGCAGTTATTATGAGCATTAACTGAATTAATCTTCGGCATGAGTCAGTGCCTGGCACAAAGTACGTATGCTATTTGTCATGTCAGCTACTTGAATGATGTCTCCGTGTGTGACTCCTACGCGGCCTCTTCCCTTTACTTATTATCCATCCTCGCTGAGAGACAAGTTGTTGGCGTTCATGCTGCCACTTCTGAAACGTGTTGGAAGGCCCAGCTAATCAGGATGAGGCTCGCCACCAGGCCTCAAGAGGGCCATGCTCCACTCCCATCATATTTTGAGCAGGTGTCTTATGGCCGAAACTTTTCACTCCGAATAAAATCATGTAAAATGTGGCTGCTTAGTTTAAATCAGAGATGGGACGTCCAGAAGCCCACCTATTTGTGCCCCGTCTGTAGTACTGTCCCCAATTTATCCTCCTACAAATCCACAGAGTCATAATCCTGTGTGCCAACCGACCTTTTAGCCAAATTGTCAGTCGGAATGATTTGAGTTTCTTCTCTGGGTCCTGCCCTGTGTATTTTACAGTTTTAGGTGGAAGAAAATTGAGGGCTGGCTGTCCTCATTTTAGATTCAACTACCACTTCTTGAACATCTAAACATCATGCCACAAACTCTCATTATTAACCTGAAAAGTGTGCATTGTATTTTCAGATGCATCTAGTAAGCCTCAGAGAGTTAAGATCCTTGCTCACAACAGAACCATCATGACTTCGAAACACTTCTTAAAATGCTCTAGACTTTATGCCCACCTTTTAGTGCAACTGAAATCGGTCTCAACTTACATTTATATAAAACTCTGTTATGTAAAAAATTCTTTTACTTTTGAAATGTTGGCATTTGGTACTCAAATATCATTTTTTTCTCCTCAAGTATTTGTTCTCAAACTAGGCTTTTCCAGTTGACAAAATTGAGTCTCTGAAGATTAGTTGAAGACCACAGAACAAGTGAGAGACATAACTGGGATTCCAACCAGGTCATCTGGCCTCAAGCCCAGGGTACCCAGCCCACCATGACTCAGGTGAAGGTGAGAGGACTTCTTTCCTTCTGTCCCACCGTGGCCAGTTTCCTGGTAGAAAACATTCTTGGTGACCCCCACATCAGGATTTTCTTTCTTTTTTTTTTAAAATTTGTCTTTTACATTTATTCATTTTTGAGAGACAGAGAGAGACAGAGCAGAAGCGGGGGAGGGACAGAGAAAGAGGGAGACACAGAATGAAAAGCAGGCTCCAGGCTCTGAGCTGTCAGCACAGAGCCCGACGCGGGGCTCAAACTCACTAGCTGTGAGATCATGACCTGAGCCGAAGTCAGACGCCTAACCGACTGAGCCACCCAGGGGCCCTAGGATTTTCTTAATATGGTTCAACTTAGCTCTTTCTGCCCATGGGAGCCTAGCCCTGATCACAAGCATCTAGAGCCTTCCTTTTGTTTCCCCACAACCATTTGTACCTGGCACCATGGGAGGTTAGCCGGGTGGTGAAGAGCCTTGCAACGTAATCCCCTTCATTATTCAAGGAAAATGGCCTTGTTGCTTAAGTGAGGTGAAATAAAGGGATATCTGTACTTGGTATCCATTAAACGTCCTGCTTAAACTTCCCTCTGCTCTCTACAGTTGATAGAACAAAACATAAAGAGGAGTTATGCGGTTTGCATTCCAATTCTGCCTCTTAAAACACTGTGACCTTGGGGAAGTCGTTTTACCTCTCCAGGCCTCTGGTTTTTAATCCACAAAAGGATAGTTCACCTGTCTGAAATGGGCTTGTGTTACCACTAGGGGGCAGACAAACACAACCCCTGAGGGGCTTCGTAGCTGCCACACAAGAGCAAAGGATGAAAAGTTTTAATACGAATAACGCAAATATAAATAAATTCAAAGAACATTTTTTAATGAGATAAAATGTAGACTTTCTGATTGGGTCTTTGAGGACTCCCGATTCCGGGTTGCACTCTTAATGTTGTTCGGGTTCAGATCAACCTGCACTGTAGGTTACAATACTGTCTAGCATTTACTGAGTGCTTACTGTATGTGATGTACATGTTCCCTTTAATCTGAACAACAAATTGTTTAACGTGGGCAACGTCCACGCTTTTCCTAGAAGGACCCTGAAGCTCAGCGAGGTTAGGTGACTTGCCCAATGTCACTCAGCTGGCAGCTGGCAAAGCTAGGATCCCATGTTTTTCCAGTTGCTCCCAGGCAGACCCTGCTTTTATTCCCCTAGTGCCCCCCTCTCAAAGGTTCCTGTATATGTGTGTGTGGCCCGCTGCACCACTGCAGTCACCCAAGGGCACGGTGATGTCACAGAAACACTTTTCCCTTTGTATGAGTGATTCTAATTTCATAAAGCCATAGACATTTCTAGTATGTAAAAGATTAAGTCATGACAGTATTTCTGGAACATTATTGGATTCACCTGTTCTGTCTCCATTCATCCCACACAGGTCTAAATCCACACCGCACTTTCCCATACAGGCTGCTGCTTCTCAGAGGCCCTCCGCCTTCTCCAGATCCTCTGCTGTTGTATGTCCTCATGGCACACAAAGGAGAGTCCATTGTAAGTTGCAAGTGCCCCATAAGATTCATCATAATTCTTCCTCTGGCTGTCACTGGTCTTCATCCTCCCCACCCACCCCATCTCACCTTAGCTAGGGTTTTGCATGGACCTGCTAATTTGCATGATTTCCATCCAATGTAAATCAATGTTTGTTTCCTAACAACATCTAGCATTGGAAACATCCTTTTCTCTTAACCCCACACTTATCTGTTACTTCTCATTTTTCACGTCAAGTTCAAAATGTCTCCTCTACAATGCTTTCCTGAGATATCACTACTCAACTTGGAATGTGTCTGTTTAATTTTTATTTTCTATTTTATTAATTCTGTCACTTTGTGTATTGGTTCTCAGATCACCGGTTTTGTATGTTTGTAATATGTTCCTGTCTGGACTGCAAGTTTCTTAAAATCACTGGCATTTGATTTTTCCAAGTATTTAATTGAGTATTAATAATAATATATACTCACTGAACTGATCCTTATTTATGAAGCAGGGATCAGATCCAGAGCATGATTTCACTAGCTCAGTGGATCATCAGAATGCCCGCTGGGTGGCATTCATGAGCACCTATGATGTTCCCCATTCTGTGTTTTGTATTCTAATGCATAGTCTGCTATCATCTTCTCAGTAACCCAGTGACGAAGATACCATTACAATTTCCAGTGAGCAAATGACATATGTAATGGTAAGTAGTCTTGTCCAGAGGTACAGTGCTGACTAGGGTGGGATTTGAATTGGGGGAGTCTGACTCCAGAGCTCTATGTACCTTATGTCCAGACTTTGGTACTGCTTGGTCTTGAGGTTTCAGAGCTGGGGATGTGGGAGAGAGGACAAGAGTAACGATGGCAAGAACGAGAAAAGTGGAGTGGGGTAGCTGGTGGAAGTCTTCGTATTCTCCAGTCTTCCTATAACCCTGAACACTTTGAATACGTTCTACCCAAAGTCATGAAATATTTGAGACCAGAGTTCTTACAGAAACTCTGAAGCTGGTAAGTAGCTCCAGAAGATGCAGAAATCTTGGTAGAATACATATCTCTGAAAGAAATAGGTACCTCAGCTAATTCGGAACAAAAGTTACTATTTTGGCCACTAATCTCTAAAACGAAACCCAAACCAACAACAAAAAAACATATATCACTTTGAACTAAAATGATTCAACTCAATGCCAAGTAAAACTCGGTCCCCAGTTGAGATTCACTAGGCTTTTGTGATCCTCCCAAGCCTTCTCTTGATACTGTCACTGCTGTGTGGTCACCGTGGGGATAGCTCTTAGCATTGGGAGTGCAGTCAAGAGGGGAAAAGCAAAGGCTGGAGCTCCCCCTTACCCTTCCGTCTGCTTCTTTGAATCTGTTGTAGCTGCTGCAGAATAGAGGCCTAACACTCAAAATGGCCATAAGTCTCTTACTCTTTGGTTAGTACTGGTGTTAACATTGAAAACTTTGAACCAGTGGACTGGCCCAGATAATGGTCATCAGATGAAGATTATAAACAACTTGGCTAGAGAGTATCAACTAAATATTGGATATGGTTAGTCCAAGCTTGTGCTTTACTGTTTCTCTGCTAGCGAACAAGGAGGAGGTGGTGAAATTAGCTTTTAGCTGGGCTTCAGGTAGTAGGGAAGACTGGGATTAAGTGCTGCATTGGCAATTCTGGTGGGTGCTCAGGAACATATTAGGGGGTGATGAAATTGGATGTGGTATCCAAGAACAGAACATCAGGTAAGTGGTACCCAAATCTGGCTAATTATTGACGCTATCCTATGGGTTAAAAAAATACAGACGCTAGGAGCACCTGGGTGGCTCAGTCAGTTAAGCATCTGACTTCGGCTCAGGTCATAATCTCACAGTTTGTGAATTCCAGCCCCGCGTTGGGCTCTGTGCTGAGAGTTCAGAGCCTGGAGCCTGCTTTGAATTCTGTGTCTCCCTCTCTCTCTCTGCCCCTCCCCCACTCGCTCTGTCTGTCTGTCTGTCTCTCAAAAATAAATAAAAACATTTAAAAAGTTTTTAAAAATACAAATGCTAGATGCTGCACAGGACTGTTGAACCTTTTTAACCATGAGGGATGAACAGCTGCATTCAAAAAATAAAAATTCCCCAGGAGATTTTGATCATCAGTTTGAGAAATAACATATTTGAGGAAGTATTCCACTATTGTTCTTTACTTTTTCTTGACACTTCTTCCTCATTTCCTGGTTGAGATCCAGGATTGTTTCTCTGATTACAAAGATCAATTATCTGAGCAAAGGGATACGTGGATAGAACATTCAGAAGGATTTATGCCATCCTTTGTGTGTGTGTGTGTGTGTGTGTGTGTGTGTGTGTGCACGCATGCATATATGCATTTGAAATGACTTCATAATTAAACCTAACAAAAATGTGCTATTTTAAATCTTGGTTTCATTATGTGCAATATGATAATGGTTATAATAAAAGTGATGATACATTTAAACCATCCCAACAGCGTCAACTGTGAATCACTGCCCTGTCCATGGCTGCTGTAGGTAGACTTTGGCCTAATCCCACAAGAGAGTTATGATTTATTCTCTTCTGAACTTTTAGTCTCTCATAGACTTCCCAACAATAGAACAAGATCAGTACAATGCCCTTAATGACAACTTCCCTTTTCTCAGGCTTTCTATTGCAGGGCAGTGGTTTTCAACTCAATAGATTGGCCAGTGGGAAGTCTATAGTGAAATCAGAGTTGTGCCTGTAAGTTTGCTTGGGGATTACCTCAATAAACTCTAGGAACTAGAACTCTTTCTGCAGAAGAATCAATAATACTTACCTGCCTTGGGGCCAGTTCTGAAACAAAGGACTATGTCACTGATTATAGTTCTATTTCTAAATTAAGGGATGCAGAATGTTTTTAATTACCAGAACCTGATAAAAATGAATATGGTGATTAAATACCCATTGTGTTTATCAGAGAAAGCAGAAAACCAGTGTTGGAGATTCTGTGATTTGCTATATATAGAAATAAACTAAAAAAAAAAAAAAATCAAAGCTACAATTCCCAATCAGGTGTCTCCAAAATAAATAATGAGTAGGGAAAAGAGACTTTTTGTTTAAAAAATTTTAAATCCTAATAAAAGGGCGTATGACTTCTATGAAAAGACCAAATAATAAATTAATATTTCTTGGGAATCAAAACATTTTAAAGATTGGGCATGTGAAGGTATAGAAGGAAATAATAAATGTAGAAAGGGTGAAATTTTGCTTCAAGGTATTCATTACTCAAAAAGAGACCGAGTTCCTTGTATCCCATTATATTTTTAATATAGACTTGAGCATTCTTATTTAGGATAGTGGATCCCAACTGCTTAGTTGCTTAAAACTTCACTTTTCCCCAATACACTCTGTGAAATAGCATTTGTAGTTTCATCTCATAATAATTGGGGTGATGCATATTTACAAGGCCACAATTAATTTAATAGTATTTCAAATCGTTGGTGTTTGATAAACCGGGCAGTATAGATAAGCTATATATGATTAAAAATAGTAGCCACTAGGGGCACCTGGGTGGCTCGGCCGGTTGAGTGTCCAACTTCGGCTCAGGTCATGATCTTGCGGTTTGTGAGTTCGAGCCCTGCATCGGGTTCTGGGCTTATAGTTCAGAGCCTGGAGCCTGCTTCAGATTCTGTCTCCCTCTCTCTCTACCCCTCCCCTGCTCACGCTCTATTCTCTCTGTCTTTCAAAAATGAATAAATGTGAAAAAAAAAATAGTAGCCACTCTATGTGCAAGAAAATTTGTACAATCTATGGACAAGATTTGAGGATGTATGTTTTGAAAATATGGATTCTTCTACCCTCTTTATGTTATCTCCAAATTTCCAGGTGATCCATGGTCCACATATCTGGCATCACTACTTTACAGAGTGAAAGTAAGAATAGTGGATGGTTTGTTAACCTTTTCCTGAGACACACTATCAAACGTCTCTTGGCCGAAATGTATTCTCTCCTACCTGTGTCTGTGTTGACCACCACTTATATCTGGTAGAGTGCATCTTGTTGATTGCAATCCTAACAACTCTAGTATGCGATTCAACAGTATGATGTGGGACTAGAAAAGCAGAACCAGGGGAGAGCGCCCAGTTTCTAGTGTTGGATTGGGACCTGGGGTTAATCATTTTGTCTCCCTTTTTAGGTCCAACGTGAAGACAGTAATGCTCCTGTTATTAACCCAGCTCACAAGGGACCAAGAGGAATGAAGTTAATAAGAAGGAACAATCTGAAAGCTCTGGCTGAAAGGTATTATTTAAGCCACTGGAGAAAACTATCCAATTATGGATAAGGGAGTAGAACTGATGTAAACTTGTGGGTTTTTTCCATTTATGTAAATTAATGGTAAGAGGTCTAGAACATACAATTTTCTTACTTACATTTTATTCTTTTGCTGGTAGATAGAAATAAAGGCACCCAGCTGCAAAAGAAAGTTGAGAATAGTGGGACTGAAATAGCTATTCTTCTTGTTTCCTTGCCCTGTAGCTAGCCCGGTCTGTTATTCATGCTGCACGTTCTGGCGGTGGCTTGCCCCCCCTCAACCCCCCCCCCCCCCCCCGCACGCACCCCGCCTCCCACACCAAGCAATACCCAGTGCTCAGTGCGGTGTAAAGATTCTTTGGAAGTTGTTTAGGTGAATACATAATAATTTTTCATACATTCAAAATACTGTTTATTCCTTGAACTCACAAGAGAGAAACTCTAATCATGGCAATATTAAGTACTATAATGAACCACAGGATAGCAGATGGGCCCTGGGGTAAACCTTTTCTGTACTATTGATTTACTTATTTGGTTTCCTTGTAAAATGTCCATGACCTGAACCATTGCTGCAGAATACAAATACAAGTTTCTGACCCAAGCAAAACATTAAGATTTTTTCTTTAAAACAATCTGAGGGTTTTCTGGAAAGCAAAAAGAAGGCTGGTTAGTGTCTTGGGCCCTGGAAATCAGAGTTTTGCAGTTTTGTCAGCTTTGTGAGGATGAATTCTCCATAGAGAGTACCACAGCTTCTTCTTTTTTTCTTAACTTATTTATTTATTTTGAGAGAGAGAGAGAGAGAGAGAGAGAAAGAAAGAAAGAGAGAGAATGAGAGGAGGAGGGGCAGAGATCTCACAAACCGTGAGATCATGACCTGAGCCGAGTCGTCTGAGTCAGATGCTTAACCGACTGAGCCACCCAGGGGCCCCAAGTGTACCACAACAGCTATCATCATACCACCAATATGATTTCATTTCCAGAAACCTCTATTTAGAGCTCAATATGTGTTTGGCATTCTGTTGTAAACTGTCATGACATGAGGATATGAAGATATGATTTTTGTCCTCAAAGAAATATGTTATATTTATAACATTTTTTACAATTTATTAGAGTTCGCAGAAGACATATAAATATATCAGATGCAAACTTAATGCCTTAAGGGCCACATAGACCGTGTCATTGTGTGGGGCTATTATAAGACCTTAGGGAGCAGTGGAGACTGTGGCCAACTGGGAATGTATTACCCTCTTAAGTTCAAATTCACATTAAAAAACCTGCTCTATTGTTCAAATGAAATACATAGTTGGGCTGTATTTACCTACACCCTTTTCAGATACACAAACTCTTATTTGAGCTTCTAACAACGATTTGAAGTTGACTTCATTGCAAATGAAGAGACAGAAGCTCTGTGAGAGGAAAGTCTTGGACAAGGTAACTTAGCTAAAAACTGGGAGGGCAGGGATAAGAAATTGAAGTTCTATGGCCTCATGCCCAGCTGTTTTTATTAAAAACTTGTAGGTCAGGAAGAGGCAGAAATTGCTAACAATTTTGGTATTTCCTCTTTTATCTAAGTCATCATCCAAGGGCTCCTCCTCTGCTTCTGATAGCCACTCTCCCCATATTTTCACACAACAAAGAATGCAGCATGTGTATGCAATGCCTTACAGTTAACATGCTTCTGGTACGTCGGAGGTCTCTGAGTTGCTTTCAATACATTGATTGGCTCTCGGAAGATGAGAAGTGGCCGAGGAAAATAGCTTGATGCAAAGGGGAGCTGCTGCCTTCCCAGCAGGCTGGTCTATCCACAGTGGACCCAACAGAGAGATTCAGACCTCACCAGGGCTGTCTGGGTAGGGTGTTCCAGAGGATGGATACAAATCAGAGAGCACTTGAGGTGCTATCTTTAGGCCACACTCAAGTACCAAGATATGGGCTTCTGAGTCAGAAGGAATTGGATGCAAAATGTCTTTTCCTGGGCAACCTTGAACAACTGGTTAAACCCTCAATATCGATTTTGTTGTTTGAAAATGGAGAAAAATTATTATGAGGACCAAGTAAGTAAATATATTTAAGCCAGGTGTTAAGGGCACAGTTACTGAATAGTAGGTGCTCAGTAAAGGGTGGTTCTCCTCTCTCCCTCTTTGTTTCTCCTTCGTGCCCAGTGGAGGAGGCTTGTGGCCATGCTGATAAAAGGAGCAGTTGGGAGTTGTGTCCTGAGTGCTGAAAGACCACAGTCCTCACTGGCACAACCAGTACAGTGTTGACAGGGACAATATCTGCCTTGGGATGCTCCAAATATCGTGTCACTCTTAAGGGACAGTGAACAGGAAATAAGTTGTGAAAAACAAAGTGGAATTTCTGGAAACGGCTGGCATAAAAGCTCTTGAAGGGGTCACATGCAGATTAGCATAATTTTTATTACATGTTCTATTTTTGTCCTGTGAGATACTTATTTGGATTTCATTGTGCCCATTGTGAGGCTTTTGTTCTGAGGCTGTGAGTTTAATTATTTAGTTATTTATGAGTGCATCTGGGCATAAGTGCCACAGTTTTATTTCAGTGACAAATTTATGGTCAGTGAATTTTAGTAATTAATGAATAAATTATTTCTCCTTCATAAATGCCTCTGCAATTTGTGATTTCCATAACAATTCATAATACTTAAGAAAGGTTCTTTATTAGTTGAAAAATCCAGTGCTAATGGAATCAGGAGAGGGAGATTTTAAATTGCTTTAATTAACTGTGTTAATTAATACCCAACATGTGTAAGATATTGGATTGGCTTTGGCTGGCTTGATTAGAAATTAGTTGCCTAAAATCTGCCTAATATATAAATGTACTTTGTTAAAAGAAGCAAATGACAGGAATAAAAGGGCTTCCTCTTTTATAATCTTTGATTCCTGGCTTACCCCTGAAATTTTCAAAAAAAAAAAAAAAAATCAGCCCATGCAAACAAATGCACATTTTGACTTTCCAAAAAAAAAAAAAAAAAAAAAACCTTAAAGACACTCTATGATGTGATTTCAAGGAATTAGGGCAGCTTATAAGAGTTTGTATGTTTCAAATCTTTTTCAAGATAATCAATACAAAAAATGTAAATAAACCTTATTCTCCACAAATCACTGCACTAAGTGGACTGGGGCAAAAAAAGATAAATAAGAATAATCCTTACCTCTGTAGAGCTCACAGTTGAGTGAATATGGAAGACACACAGGTATTTAAATGGGAAGTTGAGAAGAGTTTGGACAGGAAGAAATGCTGAGTATTCAGCATTCATCCAGTATTCTGGGTGCAGAAGACAGTACACAGCCCAACAGACTATTTCCTTGAGGTTGATGAAAACTTAGTTTTAGATCCTCCCAGGGCTAGCATATGGGTCTTCAGTGGAAAATACCAAGAATTATTGTTGATTTCTGTTTTCCCTCACACCCACACCTATGTCATCAACAATGCCTGTCAGCTCTACTTTCAAAATATGTATTGAATCTGGACACTTATCACTTCTACAAATACTACATAGTCTAAGCCCCTTCCCAGACTCCCTGTTTCCACCTTGACACTCTCCAATCAATTCTTCACCCAGTAGCCAGAGCATTTCCTGCTCTGATCTAGTCACGTGGGCTTCTTGTTTCTCCAACAGGCTAACTTATTCCTGGCCCAGGGCCTTTGCATTTGCTGAGATTATTCCCTCTTTTGGAATAATTTCCCTCCATACTCTGAGGCCTGATTTAGTCCCTCATTCAGATCTCTGTTCAAATGTTACGTCCTTACAGAGACATATCCGACTACCCTATTTAAAATAATCTCCTCCTGGGAAGGCAAGCTGGTGCAGTCACTCTGGAAACAGTATGGAGGTTCCTCCAAAAACTAAAAATAGAACTACCCTACGACCCAGCAATTGCACTACGAGGCATTTATCCATGGGATACAGGTGTGCTGTTTTGAAGGGACACATGTACCCCCATGTTTATAGCAGCACTATCAACAATAGCCAAAGTATGGAAAGAGCCCAAATGTCCATCGATGGATGAATGGATAAAGAAGATGTGGTATATATATACAATGGAGAATTACTTGGCAATCAAAAAGAATGAAATCTTGCCATTTGCAACTACGTGGATGGAACTGGAGGGTATTATGCTAAGTGAAATTAGTCAGAGAAGGGCAAATATCATAGGACTTCACTCATATGAGGACTTTAAGAGACAAAACAGATGAACATAAGGGAAGGGAAACAAAAATAATATAAAAACAGGGAGGGGGACAAAATAGAAGAGACTCATAAATATGGAGAACAAACAGAGGGTTACGGGAGGGGTTGTGGGAGGGGGAGATGGGCTAAATGGGTAAGGGGCACTAAGGAATCTACTCCCGATATCATTGTTGCACTGTATGCTAATTTGGATGTAAGTTTTAAAAAATAAAAAAATAAAATTAAAAAAAAATCTCCTATGCCCCACTGACCTTTTTTTTTTTTTCAATCATAGCATCTGTATCAATCAGGGTTCAAGCAGAGAAATACACATGATATCTACATGTGTTGCCAGAGTTTGATGTTCATACTACCATAGTCAGGAGGGGAAGGTAGATGTGGAGAGGACAGATCAAGGACTGCCTGGGACCCCACAAGGACAGACTGAAACCTGTGTCTAATGTTTGGCCTCTGACCTTGCTGACAAGGAAGGGTATCCTGCAGAAACCAAAGCCTTTCATCAGGGAGCCACACACACACCTAGCCCAGGACTCAACCTGGCCTAGGTATCAAAGAAGCAGAGGGAGGTCAGGAAAGGTAGTCCCAGCTACCACTTCACGCCAGGGGTATGAGTTAACTCAGCAGATCATCAACAGTATGTGTGAGCTACACAGGAAAGGCTGCTGGTCCCCTTCAACTCTCTACACCTTCCAAGACTCCTCCTCTGGTCTAACAGGAAAGACGTGAGAAGTAGAAATGTAGTTCAGCCCAGCCAAATAGACACATGACAAACCCATCACAGTCCCTATGGTACCTAACACTGTGCTGTATATTTATTTGTTCCACGAAAGTGGGTATTTTTTCCTTGTTTTCAATAGAGTGGTACTTGGCACATAGTTGATACTCAATGAATATTTATAGAGTGAATATAGTAAACATCTAAAGGTGAATATCCAGGTGAATATAAGGTCAACATACTCCTAGGTCTAAGACAGGAGTAAGGGTCAAAGGAAGAGGTTGGGAGGGCAGGTTAACTGAACTGGTGACCGATTTATTGAGTGAGCTGGACCTTACGTGGAGACCGTGAGCAGGAAGTAAATCCATTTTTCTCCCTGCCCATTCAAAGACACTCTGGGCTCAGACTTTTCCACTCTTGGACAAAATTTTAGGCAATCCCCAAAGCATTTATGAACTTTGCAGTTAACTTGGGGTCATTTGACCAAGGTCTGTCTAATAGAATATGGACTGAAGAGATGCTGCTTTTCTTTTCAAGACCAGAACTCAAAGGGATCCAAGTAGCTAATGATAATCAGAACTTGGACACCAGAGCCAGGAGCTGAGGCACAAGCTCCTGAGTGTCCATCGAATTACAGATCCTAGTAAGTGTGTTTGTCCGTGTGGGTCCTTGAAGAAACAGTGCGTCTTTGATGGGGGAGGGAGAACTATAAATTCTGAGAGGCTGATCTTAGCTGGAGAAAAGAGGACGGAACTGAGGTGGCAAATCACACGACATAAGCTTCCATATCTTGTATAGACTATGCTGGAGCGGAAGAGCTGATGAGACAGAAAACAGAGACCTTTGTGGTTTTGAAAAAGAACCGCCACAAGAAATGTGGTGTCGAAAATGAGCGGATCTGGAGAGGCAAGCACAGGATGTGAGAGTTAAATTGTGAGATGAAAGATTTTTTTTTTTTTAAATCAGTGGATACAGAGAAAGAGATAGATCAAGAGAAGCTTTGAAGGAAATAAAACAACTAAAGCTGGTGACAGTTAACTTTAGGGATGGGAGGGAGATGAGTCAAAGTAACTCAGTTATTTCAAGGCTCCAAAATTTGGGAAATGACATTAATGTCACTGGCCGTGACAGGAAATATTTGGGGAGAGGGATCATTTTTCATGGAAACGTGATGAATTTTGTTTTGAATAGGTTGAGTTGCAGTGACTTTGAGACACCCAGAAACATCCAGTAAACAGTTGATCAAGTTCTTCTCAATCAGGCCAACAACTTCCCTTTTTCTTCCAAGTGTAGAATAGTTAGGCTTCTGATTATTGGAGTCTTTCAAATGAATTTTGGGGGTGTCAAACCTGAAGGCAGAATAATAGTTTTCAAGCACTGGATATATATCTTGGGATGATGGAGATATTTAATTCCTCCACCGTTTTGTTATCTTTTATTCTATCTCCCACACCACCATGATAATTAAGGAGTCTACACTTTGTTCACATTGCTAATATATTTATAAGCGTGGCCCACCTGCTCTTTCATGCCCTTGCTAGTTGCAATTTATTTTCCGACTTGACCTTTCTGACTTGGCCTCTGCATGTGTCAAGTTGTCTTATACACGTCCTTGATCTTTTGCCCTGCTAACATTTTGCATGTGATTACATTTTAGAGTTTGGAGTCTTCAATCATGCAGTAAACAGAGATGCTGCATTAATTTTAAATTCAAGAGGTTGAAAAAGAGGTCAACTTGGAGCTAGAGACAAACTGGATTTCTGCAAGAGGCAGCATGCCTTGAAAGCCTGTATTTCAGCCAGATGATTGGTGAATGACCCTTGTGGCTGATATGCAGGGAGAGAAATAAATGATTTGGAGGTGACAGCCGAGTTAATGCATCACTGCTGGTCAGTTTCCTGTTCCCCTGGGAGACCTAATGCTAAAAAATATCAAGGATTGTTAAGACCAGAAAGACATGGGGGTTTGGGTGCCTGTGAGATCTCCAGGCTGTGCCAGGAGAAGCACGTCTGTCCTGATGAGTCAGTTAGTGCCTTTTCATTTCCATACATATGGCAGGAATATTTGGAAACAGCTCCCTTCTCTCTGAAGCTGTGATACAGCCAATCTCACTAGCCAGTTCTTTCTTCCCTTCAATGCCTTACGCAGACACAGTGTAGGTCCAACTATCCTACCTGTCACTGAGTGTGGTGATTGTCAGGGAGGTGGGGGAAATATCACTTTGACAGATATATTTGACATGCTTATTCAAATATGCCCTCTGTCCACTGCTGCTTGTGGAACGACCTCTTGCAAAGGCTGGCCTCTTTGCTTCTGCACGGGAGGCAGAAGTGTGTTTTTCCGTCACGTCCCCATTTCAAATCTTGTCAAAGCAGACATAGACATGAAGGTTTTCTCTTTTCTCATTTCTCAGGCCAACTCTGTGTGCTGATAATGCTATTGCCTTGGATCGTATAGGTTAAAAAAAAGAGATAAAATGATGATTAGTACTAATAAGTGTAGGGTGAAATAATATATGCCTGCAGTGTGAGCGGAGCTGTGCACAAATAAGTGTGCAATAAGGTTTTTCAGTTTATCTCTGTGGACAGGGGGTGCATCAGAATAGGAAGGCTGTTTCAAAAATGCCCACCGAGGTTACATTTTCATTACCTCCATGACAAGCAATGACTGATGATACAGCTAAAAATTCACCGTGAATTTGACCAGCATAGAGGAGAAAAAGGTTGAGCACCAAGTCCTGTGTGATTGATTAGAATAAGGAGGGGAATCATTGTTCAGATTGAAGTCTTTACTGATAGCAGATCAGAAGCTGAATATGAAAACCAGACCAAATACACTGCTATAGCTCAACATTAACTTAGAATTAGATTAGACTTCTTTATGCCTGAGGCTTAATAAGATTAGAAAATCATGTTGCAATTATGCATGTTTTGGTGATTCAAATCATGGAGGGGAGCTCTGAAGCCTGGAGAAGTGAAGATTGCCCATGGTCCATGCGGTGTAAGGGCAAAAACCTAGGCTTTGTGAGCACAAGAATCTGAGTTTGATTTCTTGACCGGCCACTTGACCTTCAGGGAGTTTCTTAACTTTGCTTAGCCATGGTTCCTTATTAGCAAAATCAGAAGGTTAATACCTGTCAGTCAAATTTATGGTAGACAGTAAATAAACTAATCTGCAAAACAGTGTCAGGCATGTCGCAATCACTGAACAAATGGGGCTGCCAGTATTAAATATTCTTAGAAAAGAATGACTTAGGAATAAAAGCTGTACCCGCATTCAAGAATACAGCTTTTATGTTATTATTATTATTATTTTCTTTACATCATATAGCTCCTAAATCAAGTTCCCCACTAACAAGAACTAGCATCTGTAGAGAGTTTGCACACATTTTCAAATCTGCTATTCAGGACAAAAAGGAGGGATCCAGTGTTGCAATCCAGGTGGAATGGTAGGGGACATTGACTTTGAGAGGTTAAATGACTTGCTCAATAATGCTAATAAGAAATAGAGTTGGGACTGAATCCAAACTCAAGGTTCTCTTGCTCCAACCCGCTCCAGCTTTATTCTTTTATAATCAAGATTTTATGAGTCACCATTTCCTCACTCTCTAATTAAAGGGGAAGTATTAGTGCTCCCCAAACATACTCTCTTTCTTATTCCATACACATCCATACATTTCTGATACGGAAATGTAACTGGTATACTGAATCCACTGAACTCTATAGGGTACAAATGGAGAGCCAGTTTACCATTTTCATTATAGTCCTTTCAAACATTGTGGATATTTATTCCTATAACTGGGATGAAATCTTAACCAGCTTTTGATGCCTCCAGGCGATCTTAGATAATAAAGTGTCAACTGACCTTCCAGCCATGACAATAACTGGTACTTGACTACCTCTCCTAACATAAACAACTATCAAGCTAGGCAAATATATATGGAGCAACTATTTTCAGATGACGGACGACAGGCAGTAATAGACTGCAATCTCTACAAGAAGGAAAACACATGAGCCAGTGACTACCCCAGATTGCTGACTGGAGGCACGTTTAGACCATGGCACAGGAATCTGAAATCCAAGCAAAGCACAACAATCTCACTGCACTGAGGTGGCAGAGTTTGGGGCTGCTAAGGTCAGAACTTGCAGGGACGGATACCTGGAAGGAGAAAACTGGGCAGAAAAAGAGCTCCATAAATCTGCACATGCAACCCTTGAATCTTTGGCCAAATAGCTGCATGTGTAGAGAGAAATTCTGCAAGGCCTGGAAGCAAACAACTACTTAGGGAACTGTGAGCTGACTTGAAATTTTGGAGATCACAGAGTTCAGGGTGGCATTAAAATTCAGATCAATCAAAATAGATCTTGCTGAAACTTCAGGCATTTAATTGAAACTCCAGAAAGGCCACAACTCAAGATACTTGGCTACTCTGGCTTATGAAAAGAAGTAGCAAAATGTGCTCTACAATCATTAGATAAAATAATCAATGGCAACAGACCCAGAGATTACAGAGACATTGGAATCAACAGAAAAGAACTTAAATAGCTATTAGAAACATATTCAGTTATTTAAAGAAAATATTGTCATAATTGGTGAACAGTTGGGTAATCTCAGCAGAGAAATTAGAATTATAAAACAAGAACTAAATGGAACTGAAAAACATGATGTATATGAAATGGAAAATTACCTGGATGAGTTTAGCAGAAGATTGAATACTGTAGAAGAAAAGATCAGTAAACTATCCAAATAGAATCAGAGAAGAAGAGCCTGAGAAAAAGAAAGGGCTTCAGAGATTTTGGGAGCAACATCAGTCAGTGTAGCTTGTGTATAATTGAAGTCCCTGAAATAAGGAACAGTGAGATTGAAGCAAAAACAAACAAACAAACCAACAAAACCAAGGAAAAAATAATTACCAAAAAATTTCAAGTTTGACCCCAAAATTTGAGAACAAGCAATCCTAAAACTATTTTTCAGCATTGTATTGGAGGTATACAGTATATTAACATATAACAAGTAAATCTATCTAGCAAGGTTTCAGAATTCAAGATCAATGTATAAAAACCATTGCGTTCCCACATGCAATATAGCAAAAAATAATTGGAAAATGAAATTAAAAGTCAATTCCACTGCCAGTAGCATCAAAAATTATAAAATACCTAGGAATAAGTTTGATAAAAGATGTGTAAATTCTCTACGTGAAACATGACAAAACAATGCTGAGAATATAGAAAGACCTAAATACATGGAGAAATATGCCACTTATGGATTGAAACTATTACCACTTTCAATAGCATTAAGAATAGTATTAAGAAATCAACTCTTCCCAAATTGTTCCATGGATTCAATATGATGCCAGTTAAAATTCAAGCAGGTATGGAAATGTGGACTTAGAGTGGTCAAAACAATTTAAAAAATAAGGAACCTACACTGCTCAATTTCAAGGTTTATTTTAAATTATAATAATCAAAATATTATTTTTGATGTAAGGATAGGTGAATATCAATAAAACAAACAAACAAAAAAAGTGTGTGAATAGACCCCACACATATGATGTTATGGTTTTAAAGATGACAAATTCTCAGATACCTCTCTGATCAGGATGTGGGGTTCTCTGGAATCTGGATGGGCCTGTGACTGCTTTGACCAGAAGAATATGATGGAAGTGACACTGTATCATTTCTGAGAGTAGGCCATGAAAGGTTATGCACCTTCTGCAGTTTCTCTTGGGACATTTCTTTTGGGAGAAGCCAGTCATTGTGTAAGATTGACTACCCAATGATTGCCATACTGGAGAGGTCAGATGTAGATATTTTAATTGCTACTCTCAGCGGGGCTCACAGTAGACCGCCAACACTCCAGTCATGTGAGTGTGCTCCATCTAACGCCCAGCTAATTGAGCCTTCAGATTGCTGTAATCCCATGCATCTCAGTGTATTCATATGAGAAACTCCAAGAGCTGCCCAGCAGAGCCTTTCTCAAATTCCTGACCCACCAAATAGTGACCAAACTAAAAGACCTGTTCTAAACCACTCATTTCTGTGGCAGTTTGTTATGTAGCAGCAGTAATTGGATAATTTAATGGGCAAATGAGAGTCTTTTCAAGAAATGGTGCAGGAACAACTAGATATCTATATGGGAAAAAAAAGGAACTTCAATTCATACTTCACACCATACATAAAACATTAGTTTGAATTGGAGGATAGACTCTAATGTAAAAGGAAAACATATAGAGCTTCTAGATAAGCACATCGAACTATAATTATTCAATGGCATATACTCAGCAATAAGAAAGAAAAATAACCTACTGATAACATGCAACATCGTGGATGTGTCTCAAAAACATCATTCTGAGCAAAATAAGCCAGACATGAAACAGGACATACTATATGAACCCATTTACAGGAAATTCTAGGACAGGTAAAACTAATCTATAGTAGCAGTGAACCATAGTTGTCTCTGCACAGGGGTGAAATCCTGGCACTGGTGCCCTCTGTTCATGGCAGGTCTCTAACGCCGATTATTTTCTTTCAGGTGCTTTTGTGGTTTCCACAGAAATACCCCTGTTGGGTTCTCTAATTGTAATTCTCATACTTTGAGTCTAAGCCTCTGTGTATCCAACAGCTCATCCCATACTAACTCTCTCTTTTGGGTTCTATCATATACTTCGGGAATCGCCTGAGCAAATTCCACTGGAAGGCAGCTCCGGGTCAGTTTCCTTCCCAATGTGGCCCATATCTCACTGCAAAAACACTCACAAACCCTTATCCCACCGTGAATTGTAGTTTGTTTCCAGTGTAGGCTTTTACTCTGTAGTCACAAGCTTCAGCTTTTTGCCTCAGACTTCTTCCAGCATTGGTCTGACATCTGTCTTTGGACCTCACATATGCTAAGCAATCAAAGTTAGATGCTCTTAGCCATTTGCTAGATGCTTCTGTTACTTGCCCTTTTTCCCCTCTAGGAAGGGCAGAGAAAATATTATAGCCCTCCATATCTTGTAATTTTTTCGAGTAATTTTTCTCTGCAATCCCTTTAACTTTCATCTTTTTTATACCTCAAGAGAGTTGATGAAAAATCATGGCAACACTGATTTCTTAGCATTCACTTTGCAAGTTCTGCAGAGGCGATCATGCCCTGCACTTTGTAAAGCAGGGGTACTTAGTACCTATTGTTTGCTTTCTCCAGCTTTAGACTAAGGCATAAAGAGTCCAATTTTAACATCTTGTTACAAAAAGGGGTCATTTCAATGCCCTGGAAGCTGACCTTTAGCTGACATTCTTGGTGTTCCAAAGCAGAGCACTTTTACTAAATTACTGGCTGCAGAAAATCTGTCAGAAGATTCAGTTTGTCCACAATTAACATTAATGTCAAGTGTGACAGCTAATTCTATGACGCTTTCAGCAGTGAAAATTCTCTTGTCTCACCAGTCTTTCTGCCACCCACAAATAAAAAAAGGCTGACAGTCGGTGGATATAACTAGTTCTTCTCCTCCATTAATTAATTCTCTGTTCTCACATTAGAATTTTATTTATTTTTTTTAATTTTTTTTTTTAGAATTTTATTTTTAAATAAAACAAAATCAATGCAGTCAATACTATATGGGATAAGTCACAGTCTCATTGCAGTTAAAAGAAAACTTTAGTTTATTTTTTGTGTTGTTCTTAGCTTTATTGAGGTATAATTGATACACAAAAAATCCACACATGTAATGTATACATCTTGAGAAATTTGGACCTGTGCATATACCTGGGATACCATCACCACAACCAAGATACCAGGAATTTCCTTCACCTCCAAAAGTGTTGTCATATTCTTGTGTGTGTGGGGTGGGGAGTGTGATGGGAAGAATATGTAACATCAAATGGATCCTCATATTTTACAGTGCATATACTGTATTGTTACTATGGGTACCATGTTATACAGAAATATCTGGAACTTATTCACTTTGTATAACTGAAACTTTATACACATTGATAAATAATTCCCTATTTCCCCCTCCCCCCAACACCTGGAAATTATTATTCTATTTTCTGCTTCTATGAGTTAAAACTTCTGTCCACTGCTAGCATCTATTGAGATGACAAATACCTGGGATTGAAGTAACATGACCTCCTTGTTAACAAGTTATGCCAGACAAGATGATTTAGTCATGGATTTCCTGATAAAAATAGTAACTAGAGTGAAAAGCCAACCAATACCCGAGAGTGTGTACTGACTCTTGTGGGTTTCTTTGTGAAGAATAGATTTTCTACTGGAAAGTGAAATTTCTTCTTCTTCTTCCTTTCTTTTTATTGATCTCTGTCATTTTTAGTTACAAAATTGGTTCTCTCTTGAGATCTAGTAATTTCCGTTCTGAAGACAATGATACCAAATTGTGATGTCCCTCTTCCCCTTTTGGCTTGTCCAAAAGCGGCAAGAATGAGAAATGGAAACCTAATATCTGTCTCCAGTAGAAGTGAGAGATAACATATATTTGGAACAACAAAGCAGGTGAAGTATTATAATGGTGGGGGTGATCTACCCATGGGTGGGGGTGGAATCAAAGAGATGTCCATGTGAGTAGATCCCAGAAACCTGTGTGCTTTTCTATGGTAGAGTTTCACCTAGAGGATAAAGCTCTTGGAGGAAATTGGGAACAAGGTTCACGGCTGGCATAGATGTCTTCCCTCTGCTTGGTATTGTTCTGTGAAATGAAGGATAAGACCAAAGGAAGAATTACATAGGTAAAACAATTTGCAAGAAGCTTTCTGTCCTTGTGATCATGGGTGGAACTCTGGGAGTCTTTACGTTATAAACCTCTCTACAGCTGATGAACTCCACGGCTAGGGAAAAGTAAATTCTCAAAAAGCTCATAGATACTCCCATGGGACACGAGGAACCACGTCCTGGCTCCTTTCCCACATGACCCTCATATATACAATTTGTTCATGAAAAACTTACCTCATTCAAATGATGGAAAAAAATCATAAATACATACAGTTATTAGTAGAAGAAGAAAAGGAAAACAAGTTGCTGATAGTGAATGCTCACTAGAAATAAATTGCAGATGAATATTATACCCAGATACTCACCAGTCATTAAAAAAAAAATTAAAGAGGCTATTTCTCTAACACAGAAAAGAGACAAAGCAGAAATATAAGGCATCAAGGGGAGCTGGTTGGAGAGTACAAAGATAGACTGTAAGCTGGCAGAGTTCAGGAAAAAGTCAAAGCCAAATAGAAATAAAAAAGAAAGAAAAACTGCTATAGAACTAAAGCAAAACTATTAGCAGCAAAACAGAAACCAGACATTGATGAAAATACAATAAGGGGCATGATAAAAATGAGCATGCTGAAATAGAAGCAAAAAGTTAGAAAGAATAGTCAAAAATGATATGCATTAGTTGTGTCCTAAAGAGGAAAAATGGAGATAATGAATCAGAAAAATAGGTGATTTGGTGGATGAAAGAAAAATCTACAGTTTGAAAGAGCATGCTATTTCCCGGAAACCTTTTACCCAGAATGATACATGCAAACCTCAAGTAAAAGAGAAAAATTCCAGCCAAACACAGTAATCTAGACTTAGGCTTCTTCACAGAAAATACTGGGCAGCACTTAAGAATTTCATACCCAGCCAAAATATTATGCCTGTATTAGCATGACAGACATTTTGTAATATGTTAGAATGCAGGGAATTTTTGACCCCTTCTTTAAAAAACTATGAGAGGATAAACCTCAGCTAATCAGGAGATAAATGGCAAATACAGAAAAATGGTGGTGTGCACTGAGTCTATTTCATTGCACAAAAACAAATATGGCCACAGAACACAGTATGAATGGTATAAACCCTGACAAATATTAGAAAGGCATGAATGCAAGCTGGTGCAGCCACTCTGGAAACAGTATGGAGGTTCCTCCAAAAACTAAAAATAGAACTACCCTACAACCAGCAATTGCACTACGAGGCATTTATCCACGGGATACAGGTGTGGTGTTTCGAAGGGACACATGCACCCCCATGTTTATAGCAGCACTATCAACAATAGCCAAAGTATGGAAAGAGACCAAATGTCCATCGATGGATGAATGGATAAAGAAGATGTGGTATATATATACAATGGAGTATTACTCGGCAATCAAAAAGAATGAAATCTTGCCATTTGCAACCACGTGGATGGAACTGGAGGGTATTATGCTAAGTGAGACTAGTCAGTCAGAGAAAGGCAAATATCATAGGACTTCACTCATTTGAGGACTTTAAGAGACAAAACAGATGAACATAAGGGAAGGGAAACAAAAATAATATAAAAACAGAGAGGGGGACAAAACAGAAGAGACTCATAAACATGGAGAACAAACTGAGGGTTACTGGAGGGGTTGTGGGAGGGGGGATGGGCTAACTGGGTAAGGGGCACTAAGGAATCTACTCCTGAAATCATTGTTGCACTATATGCTAACTAATCTGGATGTAAATTAAAAAAAAAAAAAAAGAAAGAAATCACTCAATAATTGTTTGATTATAGTAACTTAAAAAAAATAAAAGCATGAAGAGACAACAATTTATGATCATTTTGTTGGTTTTCTCATCGTTTACAGTGAAGCATTAAAAGATATTCTATAAAGCTGATAAAACAACTGAGAGACATGGAAAAGGGTATGTAGCAGTGGGACTGGTGTCTCCTTATGAGGAAGAATATTTTATCACTGACATGTATTACTGGTGCAATGTGGGTAATAGTGACCGACTGACTTGTAGTTGGTTTTATTTTTGTTTTAAAATTTTCTAGTGAACAATGCGCATTCTTACTGCTAGTACTGGGCACAGGCTGTTCCCGCAGGCTTGTTCTTGGTAATCCTCCAGATAAAGGCACAAGTATACTTTCCGTTACAAAGGCGAACACTAAAATGATAATATCATCAGCTCAATGGGGCAGCAGAGTAGAGGGAGGTGAAAGGAAAGGAAAAATATATGGGCTAATTTCATCATTGGTCAAAGCATAAAGTTAATTGGTACTGCAAAAATACACCCCTGTGACTTTGAGTAGGCAAGGATTTATTAAATAAGGATCCCTGCAGCACAAACCATAAAGGAATGATTTTTAACCTATAATAATTCTAAAAAACCTCTCCTCCTTAAAAGAAACAGAGGATTAAATATATTATGTAAAGTCATAGATAGGAATGTAATCGCTAGAAAAAAAGTCTTCCAAATTTTTGGAAAAATTCAAATACAAAACTAATGTAAAAAAAAAAAAAGGGCCACACAGGGAAAGCTTTTTTAAAAAGGAAAATAAAGAAAGTATACTTTTTTTTAAAGGCTTATTTTTGAGAGAGAGACAGAGTGTGAGCGGGGGAGGAGCAGAGAGAGAGGGAGACACAGAATCCGAAGCAGGCTCCAGGCTCTGAGCTGTCAGCACAGAGCCGGACGTGGGGCTGGAACTCAGAAACTGTGAGGTCATGACCTGAGCCAAAGTCGGAAGCTTAACTTACTGAGCCTTCTGGGCACCCCAAGAAAATATACTTTTTTTCTTCAGAAAATGAGATGTTTCTTTCTCTTCCAGATGTCACGGTCTCTTTACTTCCTGACTCACCTGTCTCATTTTGTTCTTTTCCCCCCTCCACCTCCTGCCTGCAGAAGACATGAAAAAAAAATCACCTTTCGCTTTTGAAAAGGCTTGTGGTCGGGGGTATGTGCTGGTAGTGGAGCAGAGAAACCCAGGCTTTTATAATCATAACTATCATCAACTGTTACCGTTACTTGGGCTACCTTTCATTATGCCCAGGAGTTGGTAAGGCTTAGAACAAAAGCCTAGCTGTGAGTGTCACTGAAGGGAGGGTCAGCATGTAGTGAGGCAAGAGCGTAGGTTCTGGAGAATGGTTCTTTTGAATTTAAAATGTAGCTTTGCCATTTACTCTCCGTGCAGCCTCCTCACTTCTCCAGGCTTGGCTTCATCCTTTCGAATATTGGAATAAGATACACTTGGCAGAGCTCTCATATAGGTAATAACAAGTAACGTTTGTGCCAAGATTTTTAAAGCATCTTACCTTGTGTTAACTCATTAAATTCTCACACTTATTTGATGAGGCAGGTACTGCTATCATTCCCATTTTACAGATAAATAAACTGATGTGTGGGAGCATGAAGCTGCTAATTCAAAGCCACACAACTAGCTAATGGAGAAACTGGGATTATGAGCCGAGGCAGACTGATTCTAAGGCCTGTGTCCTTAACCTCTTTGTGCTATCGCCTGTTGAATTCACAGGATTAGAGGTAAAATGTGTTGTGTGTCTCACAACAGTTAGTAGGTGTGAAAGAATAAAACGGATCCCAAGGTGAGCTGGCCTCATCGGTGTTTCAGGTCAGGGCATGGCTGGGGTTCAAACCACCATGAGAAGCAGTTGAAATTTCAGGAAAAATGAAGAGACAGGAGGCTAGTGGACATTCTGGATAAGTAGTAGTTCACCTTTGGAAGCTGGAACAACGAGCAGAAAGTTTGGAGCAGATTGTCCCTGGCAACAGCAGAGTTACTCCTAAAGAAGAGAAGGTGTCAGTCTTGAAAAAGGCTCCGAGGGAGGAGCCTGGAATATCCTGGGGAATGGCTGTAAAGCCATTTTGTGGGGCACCAGGCAGATTGAAGGGCTTCTGTTACTCTCTGGAAACTCAAGGGGTGTCAGTCGGTTCGTCTATAATGAGTGCAGTTAACAGTCGTTGATCTCAAGGTGAAAGTTTCAGTGCTTCATCAGTGAGGAGAATAGATCAGCTCCCTGACTACAGTAAAAAGAGTGGGAGTATGCCCACAAACTCATGCTCACACACGTATATACACATTCACATGCTTGCATACCTACACACACACACACACACACACCCATGACCTTTTCAGGCTGTGAGTCCCAAAGTCCTCCAATCTATTTAATTGACTTCTGTCTGAGGTGAAAACTCCATTGATCTGCCCGAGTGGACACCTCCTTCTCTCTGTGTGAATTCTGCCTTTCAAAGAGAGATTGCAAAGTTCTACAGGGACCACAGGAGCTGACTTGAAATGGAAAGCAAATGTTCAGAAGAAAGGAAGTTACTAAATGCATCACACCTTGAATGCAAAGGCCTCTTTTTGACTTTGGAGATAGAGCCCTTTAATCCCCTCCCTCTGCCTCAGCCCAGAGCCCAGGTGCTTGCTGGTGGCACATCCATCTGGCTGTGGGCAGGGAGCAAAGACCTTGGCCTTCCTGTGCCTCCAGTTTTTCAAAGCTTCCCAGAAGGAAAAGAGCCTTTTTCAGTCCTGCAGAGCATGAGCCATTCCCTTCGCCTCATTCTCTGCTGCCATCCATCATCTCTTGATGTTACGACTCTTGATTTCCAAAGTCCAAGTAACTTATTTGTGTTGCTCAGGCACTACTGTGTCCCTACACGGTGACAGCAGTTATTGTACTATTTGCCAAAAATATTTATCTCCAGTCACGCTGCCTTGCTGAGCTGGCGAAACAGATGCATTCATAATGCCTGCTTTATGCGAGGAGGCTCTTTGCTCTTTGGCTCTCACAGAGACTAACCCGGCAGGGGTGCGAGGCCAGACCAGCTGAAGGGAAAGATTCGGGGTTCCTTCCCCACCTGGCATCCCAAATGTGCAGGCAGACGGGAGCACAGCCGCTTCTGGGCACTAAGGGGATGCAGGCTCATGACCACCCCCACTGGCCTCCACTCCTCTGTTTTCCTTAAGACAGCGGATGGGAGGGAGTTGTTAAAAGACTGTCCTGTGCCGCCAGAGCCCATAGGGAGGCGCAGCATTTTGCCTTAATTACTCTGTGCACCACCGTGCTGTTTAGCAGGGACGCTTGGCTATTTGGATGAAATGAGACCCCCAATTTAAAGCCACATGGGCATGAAATTGTGTGCTAACTGGGCCACGGGATTGCAGATAGACCCTGCCACCTCTGTTCCTCAGGCCACCAGAGGAAGATGCTACTGATATTCCAGGGTTGTTTCTGGAGTCTGAGTTAGAAAAGCTCTAAAATACAATGTCATGGTTAAACTGAAAACCTTGAAAACCTTGGTAAGAGGAGGCCAGTGGGTACCGGCAGGGCTTGGACCCTTCCAAATGTTTCTGTGCAGTTGGCAATATTTCTTTTTCAGGTGACGGTGAATGTATTGTAAGTGTGGGTGAAGCAGATGTGTCCTGTTTTTAAATAGCTGTGATTTAAGAAATGTAGAGATAAAGAAGGAAATGAATTAAATCAAGTAAATAAAAAAATCAATCAGATGAGATTGGATCTGTGCAGAGTGCTATGTATTGCATGATTCCACTTATATGAGGTATCCGTAGTAGTCAAGTTCATAGAATCAAAAAGTGAAATGGTGGTTTCCAGAGCTGGGGGTGGGGCAGGGGTGGTGGTGGAGAAACTGGGGAGTTGCTAAATCAACTGGCTTTAAACTGTAAGATTTCAGTCTGGCAAGATGACAAAGTTCTAGAGATCTGCTGTACAACGTTGTGCCCATAGTCTACCATAGTGTGTTGTATACTTAGAAACTTGGTAAGGGGACACATTTCATGTGCTTTTACTAAAATAAAATAAAATAAAATAAAATAAAATAAAATAAAATAAAATAAAATAAAATAAAAATAATAAAACCAAATATAAAATAAAAATCTGAGAAGCCTGGGTGGCTCAGTTGGTTGAGCTTCTGACTTCGGCTCAGGTCGTGATCTTGCACTTTGTGAGTTCGAGCCCCGTGTTGGGTTTCTGTGCTGACAGCTCAGAGCCTGGAGCCTGCTTCAGATTCAGTGTCTCCCTCTCTCTCTGCCCCTCCCGCGCTCACGCTCTGTCTCTCTCTCTCTCTCAAAAACAAATAAACTTAAAAATAAAATAAAATAAAATAAAATAAAATAAAATAAAATATAAAAAAAAAGCAATCTAAGAAAAGTGCCAGAGGAACATGAGGAGAGAGAACATGAGATCAAAGATGACGTTTTCTACAAGTGTTGGCCTCACTGCTTTTTGGTGAGTGAAGTCTGAGTGTCGGGGCTTCATAAACATGCTCTGCTTGTCATCAGCGTCAGTGCAAGGGAGGTAAGGGTGACGCTGTCCTTTTCACCATTGTATCTGTCTTACCTAGAGATGCTCAATAAATATTTGTTGAAAGCACATGTCAGTGGAATTGCCCTCTGCTGAAAATAAAAGCAGTGGATTATTTTCTCTCAAAAACGCACATGACCTCATGGATTTCTGAGTCAGCAGGGGACCGGTACTCCCTCTGTGTCAGGGAGAAGCAATGGCAGTTGCCCACTGATTTTCTGGCTCTCCACATACGAGTGCGGATGTTGGACTGACCTCTTCCCTGCAGACTGCCAGAGTTCTTAGTCTACTCACAAGGAGGAGAGAGCCTCTCCAAGAATATTCCTGCTCCCCTGATAAGAAGAACCTTGAGCTGGCTTTGGTACACACTATTCAACAGCAGAGATGTGCCAACGCTTATGTCCAAGTCTCTGCAGGAGTTTACTATATTCACATATAGAAATAAATTCATAAACTCATGACTTTGCAGCTGATACAAAGGCACTGATTCAGTAAGAAGGTCCTGGGACTCAAAAACAAAGTTTCCAACATGGATAGCACAGGACAAGAACCATATGAGACACAGATGAGAATCCAGCCTAAAGCCAGACTAAAAAAAATTAATATTATCTTTTAGAGTGAGGAGAAATTATTAACTAATATAAAAATCTACCTCATACCCTGTGAGATTCATGTTTTATAATTATGAACAGTAAAATATACGTCTCAGAGATGTGGACTGTTATTGTCAGTCAACTTTTAGAACAGCTGAATTTAAGAAACCCTCCTGGTTTTGTTATAAACGGACCCCTGGGTCTCGTGGCAGCCTGCAAGGTTCTGAGTGGGCCAAGCGAGGCAAGCTAGTGTCCTTAACAGAAATTTATCTCGAAACTGCTTTTTTTCTGGCATGTTGTGGTGCCCATCAGTTTATGGATGGCGGAAGTAAAAGCAGTGTTCTGATTCTCACATGTTGTTTATCTGCACTTCTTTCAGACTGATGGCACGGTAGCAATTCTTCGGAGGTTGGCAAAGACCTTAACATTTCTGGGAGGAAGTGGAGCGGGTTTGGTTGGGATAGGGAGGTCTTTGCTGTCTCTCAGGGGATATGGTTTTGGAGGGAGGCTGGTGGATTCTCCCATGGCCTCTTTTACTCTGTAGTTTGGTCAAAGAGGAGTCAAGTGATACCAACAACAAAAATAATACTCGGTGTTTATTGAGTGTCCACTATGTTTTGGGGGCTGTGTTAAGTATTTTACATATATTGTTACTTTTTAAATGGTGAGTACAACGCTATCAGTTCAATGGTACTACATTCATTAGGTGGATGGGAAAATTGAGCCACAAAGAGATTTAGAAACTTGGCTGTAGCTAGTCAGAGAGAAGTCCTCCTGTGGAGGTATCACCAGGAGGGATGCAAGGACCCCAGGCGAGGAGACGGAAGAAACTGGAGATAAACTCTGCAGACCTTGCTGGCTCTGCACCTGCCCTGACTGTGTTCCACAGACTGGATTTTCCAGGCACTGTGTGTGTGTATGCGTGTGCGTGCGTGCACACGCGTGTGTGTTTATAATACCAGATTGTAGTTTTAAGCACATTTGGGCCAAGCGAGGATACATTACAGAGGCTAAGTGGGGTGATGCACAAGTGGAAATAAAGGATTCAGGGGTCATTTCCTATCTAAAAACCTATCAAATAAAAGTGATTCGTGCTGCCCACTGCAATGCTGGAGTAACAAATGGATAATAATATCTGACACTTGCTTCACAGAGTCCTACTTTTCCAGAATGATTCCCTGAAACCAACATTATAACGATCTTCTTTTAAGTCCACCTCCCTAAAGTTAGACTCTTTTGATGTCAGAATCAGCAGTGGAAGTGGTTACCAGCTTCCTTTGCTCTTTAGCCACGTTGCCTAGTGTTTTTCCATGTTTTCTGAACTTTTCCTGATTGTGGAAGTGGAAGGGAAGTGGAAGGCAGGAGAAGAGTGAAGGATGGACAAAGCAGAAATACATCCTCTTTTAGAAACATTTATTCTAGTGGTTCAATTTCTTTTCAGCTTCACTAAAGCAGATCAATGTATACCCATGATAGTCTGGGTTTAAAAAGAGAGAGCGAGAGAGAGAGAGAAAGAGAAAGCGTAACAAGATAAAAGTTTCCTCACCAGGACTTCTCTCAGGGGAGGGAGAATTTTGTTGTGTGTGGCGGGGAGAACTTCATTAAGTTGCTTGGGTTGGAGAGTAAGACCCAAAGGGCATGCCCGGGAAGGAAAAGAGAGTCCCCTAATCACAAGATAGGACAAGAAAGGAAATGTATGTGCATAACAGGTAGATACAAAAGAATGGGGGTGGTGGGATGATCCGGAGTGAAAGCTCCGGGAACAGCATGGCTTTAGGAAATTTGGGGGGAAGAAAAATGTGCTCCATGAATTTTTAAGTTGGTTTTTGTCTGTGCTCTGGCAGTTACTCTTCTCTGCTTCTGTTCTTCAAGTCCTAGCAGAATAATCTTCGTTGCAATAGACGTTTCTCACTCTTTTTGGGGGGATAAAAGTGGATTCTTTTGAGAAAACTTGACGATGCTTTTCCTGTGTTTGGGGCAAATGGGTAGCAGGTGGGAACACATCGGGCAGCTAACGTGTGCATGACAGAGTGATGAAGGATAGTAATTTATATTGAATGGCAACTGTCATATTTTTGTAATTGAGAATATCTCATTTTATATAGAGAGCATTTAGTTTAATTTTGTTTTGCTTATGATTTTATCTTTTCCTTTTTGTGTAGTATTTCGTATGGCTCCCTCCAGGAAAGCTAAGGTGGTCGATTACCCGTTGGCGGATAATGCCACTTGTGGGTGATCTGTTGCTTTCTCTAATGAATTATATGTTTTGTGACTTTTTTCAAGGCACATTCCATGGCTTGGCAAGCTGTCGAATACAATAATAGTTCCTTTATTTGTGGTTTTGCTTTCTGCTGTCTCAGTTACTGATGGTCACCCATGGTCTGGAAGCAGATGGTCCTCGTTTTGATGAACCGTGAGAAGGTCCAGAGTAGCCACATGCTACGTGCCTGTGTCGTTCCCCTCACATGATCTCAGCATGTGGGCGTTTTAGCATCTTATATCGTCACAAGAAGACAGGTGAATACAACACAATAAGATATTTTGAGAGAGAGAGAGAGCAACAGCTATATAACTTTTATTACAGTATATTGTTATTAACTATCCTATTTTTATTATTGTTATTAATCTCTTACTGTGCCTGACTTAAAAATTAAGCTTTATGCTTAAGAGACTGTTAAAAACTGAGAACAAACTGAGGGTTGATGGGGGGTGGGAGGGAGGAGAGGGTGGGTGATGGGTATTGAGGAGGGCACCTTTTGGGATGAGCACTGGGTGTTGTATGGAAACCAATTTGACAATAAATTTCATATATTAAAAAAATAATAATAAATAAAAAAAAATAAGCTTTATTATAGGTATGTATGCACAGGAAAAAACATGCAGAGATGCCATACACTCTCCTGGAGAGCTAGTTCTGAGTTGCAAAAATAAGAAAATAAAATTGTAAGAAAGAAGGCATTGTTCATGGTGAGTGAAAATAAATGCACAGGCAGATGGGAATGAAGAGCTGTTTGCCCTGCCTGAAGGAAAGCACTAGAGACTTTTGAAGATAATATCCTTAACATTTATATGGCTCTTCATATTTTTAAAGTGCTTCCTGGTAATTAAGAGTCATTAATCAGATATTAGCTGCAGGTTATTCAATGAAATAGTTGTTGATTTCAACTCAGAGCTGTATATAATTTTGCAGACTAGAACTGATTCCTTTTACATTTCACAAAAATCTTGACTTTCTTGTGCACATTGAGAGTGTCGCTACGTGTGAGTTTTCATTATGCATACCAAGATGTACTTACTATTATATGAATTCACATTTATATACCAGTTTGTGATTTGTTGGCTTGATACAGTGATCCCTCCTTATCCATGGTTTCACTTCCTGCAGTTTCAGTTACTTACAATCCAGAAGCAGATAATCCCCCTTCTGCCGGTTCTGGATTCTGCCAGAATCCCCCAGTTCTGCCGAACTGCCAGATCGGTAGTAGCCTAATGCTCTATCACATTGGCTACGTCATTCACCTCAAGTCATTTCATCACACAGACGTTTTATCATCTCACGTCAAAACAAGAAGAAGGATAAGTACGGTACAATGAGATATTTTGAGAGAGAGAGAGAGAGAGAGAGAGACTACACTCATGTAACTATTATAGTGTGTTGTTATAATTGTTCTATTTTATTATTATTATTGTTAATGTCTTACTGAACCTAATTTATAAATTAAATTTTGTCATAGGTATATATATATATATATATGTAAATATATATATATATATATATATATATATATATATATATAAACCCAATACATATAGGATTTGGTACTATGTGTGGTTTCAGGCATCCGGTGAGGGTCTTGAGACATACCTTCCATAGATAAGAGAAGACAACTGCATTTACAACATGTATGGAGACAAGACTATATAGGGAAACTCAAGTTTTAGAAGTATCACAGTGTAATTCATCACTGAATGCTCTTGCGTAACACAGGGGGACATGCTGGCTTGGAGTGGCCAGTAAAAATCCAAAATAGAGTCTCCTTTCTTCTATAGTTTGAATGTTGCCACTTGGATGCACCAAAAGATTTTCACTGCAAGTGGATGCCTTATCTACTTGGCTATTTCTAGGAATAATAACTTAGTTTACCTCCAATCTAAGCTGAAATAAATTATACATGTTAGACTGAGATTTATTTGGCACATTTGTATCTAGATAGCAAGAAACACTTGTTTCCCATTTGTATTTCTGCATACCTGTTCTTCAACCAATTATCACAGGTAATTGAGGTCTGAGGGAAGCCATAGGTCCTTGGAGTTGAGCTTTTCAGAAATTAATGGGGACTCCTTTGGCTTTGATGTTTGAATATATTAATATCACTATAATTCTCATTGGTTTTCCTATAAAGGCTATGAAACTGTGGTTATTTCTCCCCACAGAGCCTCCACATTTCTCTTCCTCCTATAATCATAAACTTTGTCATAGGTCTCTGCAGTCTGCAGCCAGATGGCCTGGTTTTGAATCCTATTCTCTGACTTACCAGCTGTGTGACCTTGGACAGATTACTTTGCTTCTCTGACACTTGGTTTACTTATCTGCAAAATAAGTATCTCCTGCCATCAGTTGTTAGAGGGTTAAGTGAGTAAATATTTATAAAGCGCTTGGAACAGTGTCTGGCACATTTGTACTACTACATAATTATCTGTTAAACCTATTAAAGGTTTCACATTTCAAAAATACCTTGTTGAGCTGAATGTAGAAGATATTCTATTAATGTTTGCTGAGTCTTTTTTTTATAATTCACATTTTGAAATACTTTGCCAAAAAATGCGTTCAGATTTCTTCACTTAGCAAAAAAGAAATTATACTTTGCTATGGGTAAATTTTAAGGGACAAAAATTGGCTCAATTTCCACTGCCAAGAACTGCTTGAAGACTGGGCAAAGAATATTTGGTGGTGGTTATTAAACATTGTGGACATGTTGGCAAGAAAGAGAAGGGCTGGGTTAGCGTTAGCTTCTCATGCTCGTGCTCATTGGTGAGTTCGAGGCAGGAAGCTTGGGAGGGCTTGGAAAATCTTCCTTGTAGTTCTTCAGCTTTACTCACACCCTATTTCACTGCTACGTAGGTTAAGAAAAAGTCACAAAGCAAGCCAACAGCCAGAAAAAAAGGGAGTGATTTGTTCCAGGAATGTTTAAGAATTCCCCCAGATTCTCAAATGAAACAATTTTCATTAAGTAAAAATATTTTAATGTTATGCAACAAACTTTTAGAAGGGTGAATTTTGTGAACAACAACAACAAACAGATACAGAATAATGGACCATTAAAATTCCTGAAAGATTGCATTACATTTAGAACATTTTTCTTGGAAGTATAAATTTCAGGGTACTCTTAGGATCATACAGATGAGGTCAGGAAACTGATGTTCCAGCCCCAAATCCATCATAGAAACAGTTGCTCTTATCTATATTTCAAGAGCTAGTACAGATTCCCAATATTGACTCTATAGTTCCTTTTTTTTCCATAATGTTGATTCAGGTTAGGCAGATGATTAAGTTATGATAGGCTAAATTGTAGTTCAATAACAGGTGACCCTACCTCTGACTGGTAACAAAACTGTGTTTTGTATTCCTACAGTACTCTGAAGCCAAGTAACCCTCCCTCCCCTCAAGGTTATTTATTCCTCCTCAGCCCTGCCTCTCCTCTAGCTAAAGATGCCTACTGCTTACTCAGTGCAAGACTCTTAGTGGGGACTGGAAGGACCTCCCTCTCCCTCAGGGACTCTGCGTCTACCTCTCCCTGAGAAACAGATTTTACATGGTCCCTGGGGGTAGGAATATTTCCTATCCCTCCCATGCCACTTCAAATTTTTGTTCTAAGCTGGTAGCTGGTAGACCACATTTGGCCTTTGAAAAGTCATTAAAATTGTAGCTGTTTTCTTTTTCTTCTTCTTCTTCTTTTTCTTACCTGCTTTTATGGTGGTCCACTTTTCTTCCCAGCCTTTTCCAAAGGTGATAGTCCTATGACCTTCCTCCTCTGAGGAGCTTGGTACCATTTGTACTTTGTTTGATGCCTTGTAACCTCAACTCCCTGATGGCCTCAAGAAAAATTATGATTTTGTAGACTATCTGACTTTTTCTAGTTGTTAGGGGGGAGCGATGTTCTCTTGCAGCTTTATGCATTTTAAGCAGAAGCTGAATTGATTTTGAAGCCTTCATCAGAAGGTAATTGTGTATGCTTCTATAGCCCAGCCAGGAGATGCAGAAAGACAAGAGTTCCAGAAATTCAGCGGAACAGCTACATTTGACCCAGCCAAAGGAGCATATTCTTGTTCATCTTTCTAATGATGCAGAGAAGTGGGAACTCAGTATGTCCTGTTCAAAATGTCTACCTCGGTAATCCTTTCATGTGGAATTAATCATAATCTCTGTATCTTATAGTCAAGGCCACTTCACTTTGGTCCCCAAAGGCTTTTCTCAACATCTCCCGGCGTGCTCAGCTGCACCTGTGATTCAGTCACATGAGTTGATAGACCTCAGAGAGGGGTCAGACCTCCTTCACTGGAATCCAGAGTACGTCACTTACTAGTTCTGTGACCCGGGGCTAGCTGCTGAAACTCTCCATGGCTCAGTTTCTTCATTGGTAAAATGGAGAAAGTAGTAATACATACTTGCACCATAGATTTGTTATGAGATGCCCAACTTATTCTAGACTATTTCCATTTCTCTGAGAACCTCTTGTGCAAAACTAGAGTATATAAAACTCTAATGTTCAGCTCAGATTCAAATTGGTATCACATTTCCCCTTTGCTGTTCTTAAGATTGCTTTTGTGAGCACGTAAGAAATGTGAGCCTACTTCATTCATGTAGAAAAGTAGGAGGTCCTTCTAAACGTAGGGCAATGGGTGAAGACACCTAGTTTGATGAGTTCTAAATCATTCCCAAGCCTTTTCTCTTATTATCCTGTTTAGCTTACAATCTTGTTATTCCTACTAAAAGAGTATTAAGATTGAATAATAATTGATTTGAAGTTCTAGCTATCAGTGGAGTTTTAAAAAACCACTTTAGTTCTCTGGAATGTGGCTCTACCAACTGTTCTTGCACTAGGAGCCAAGGAAGGAGAGAGCAATGTGTTGTTGAGACCATCTGGAGGATATATGTGGCTGAACCCTGTTAGAACCTCTCTATAAACTTTTAAGAGTCTGGCAGGCAGGTGTGTGGATTTACTCATTTGTAGTCACCAAAGGTGAAAGCCTCATGAGTTCCCTTGCTTGTTAAAACTGCCGCCCATGAGTCTGGGGTGGCCGGCTTCTGTCTTCTCTCTCTCCTTGGCTCTGTGTCTGCGGGCCAGTTGCCAATTTCACCCAGGGAGCTCCTAAGGTTTTGAACCGACAGAGGGAGAACGTTCCCTCCCTGAAACATAATTCCTGAGTCCTTTCCCAGACACCATACACGTGTATATATTCAGTGCCCACAGAAAATCAGCCTCTGTATATATGCTATGTGGTAGACACTTTGTTAGCCCTGCTCTAATGAGTTCAGACCCTTTAGATGTACTTTACTGAGTTTATTGAGTGAGGAAAATGGATTACATAATGTTCCTGACACTGCTTTGTTTACTGAGATGAAGTAATTTGCCAAAACAAACAAACAAACAAACAAGCAAACAAAAAAAACCAAAGCAAAACAAAAAACCCTTCAAGGTTATGTTATAGCATATGCAAAAGCCATAAAATTAGCCTCTAATGTCTCAAATTGCAGCGAGGTACAGTGTAGAGGTAGGAAATTTTCTGAGATGGAGAATGTTCACTATGCTTAGTTTTAAATCCCTTATCCAGTCCATCCCTGTGCTGGGCACATAGTAGGTCTGTTGGGTGACATAGCACATACTGAACAAACGCGTGTTGCATGATTGATGCATAGAAGAGCTGGCGTACTTTGTCACACACACACATACACACAAAGGCACCATAGGCTTTGAAAATGAAGATCATAGTCTAAGCAGGTAGTTGTCCTTTATGGAGAACCCACCATGTGCCTGTCTCTGTGCTAAGGATTTTATCTAGGCGAATTCACTTACTCTCAGAAGAACCTGCAAAGGTAGACTTTATAGCATGAGGCATCAGTGATAGAATTGGAGCTGGTGTTCTGATGAGGTCTAGAAGACAGGGAACAGAAAGAGAGGTAGAGTGTTCTTAACCTTCTGTTATATCACCGCTGCTCTCCTCTTCATCCTGAGATGGGATGAGGGCTCCCATACCTGATGTAGAAGACTGATGTAGGTGTATGTAAAATCAAGGAATTGATAAACATCTTCAGCTTGCTGAGCCATAATTAATTCCTATGCCATGTTCCCTATTTTTAATGACTAAAAAGATCATAATTTCACAACTTCCTCTGTCTGACCATCATTCATTAGAACTATTGTTAGCCTAACAAATCCCCTGGTTCTCATTCTAAATCATCTCTTCATTTAATTTTACCCCGTTTGTTACTCTTAATCCTTTCTGAATAATATCTCATTCTGTTTTTTGGACTGGTTCGAACTTCTCACTCTTTCCCTGTGGATTTTGCTTGTCCAACATACTTATTTCACTCTTGTTAAATTTCCTTATTAGGCAGCTCTTCCACTTCTTAAATTGTTTTGTGTTTCATTCTGAATGATTTCTGACATTTAAATTATTTATGGTTAGGAATGTTGCAGAACCAAATGCAGTATCTTCCAGAATTATGCAGAATGTGCCTGGGGGAAAAGCCTAAGTGTGAGTCCATCATGTCTAACGTCTTCTTTAGGGATTTTTGTGAATGAATTGTGTCCCACAAAAAGCTATGTTGAAGTCCTAACCCTCAGTGCCTATAAATGTGACCTTACTTGGCAATATGGCATTTGCAGATTTAATTAAGTTAACATGATATCATAGTTAAATAAGGATAGGCCTTTAATCCAATGTGATTGGTATTCTTATGTGAAGAGAAGACACACAGAGAAAAACACGTAGCAGGAATGCCCTGTGATAACAGAGACAGAGATCGGAGTGATGTGTCTACAAGCCAAGGAGCAGGAGGGATTGATGGCGACTCCAAAAATTAAGGAAGGTATGGAATAGATTCTCCCTTCTAGAGCCTTCAGAAAGAGCATGGCCATACCAACTCCTTGATTTCAGACTTTTGGTCTCCAGAACTGTGAGACAACAAATTTCTGTTATTTTAAGCCACAAGGTTTGTAGTAATTTGTTACGGCAGCCTATGAAACCAATACAGGGACTAAACCATTTCCTGATTTATCATCATCCTCACCTTAGTTGTAATAATGTCAATATACTGGGCATCAGTGTGTTCCTGGAAATGGGCTAAGTGTAAGCATGTCATATCTGATTGAATCCTCATAGCCCCTCGATTTATTTTTCCTGATATACAGATTAAGAGACTGAGTATTGGTGAAGTTGAATACATTCTAGTAAGAGGTGGATCTTGAAATGGATCCAAATGGATCAACTCCAAAACCAGTGCTTTGAATCACTATGCTTTTCTGCCATCCACGGAAGCAGTATGATCATTTTCTTTTACTGATTTAACATTTGAGGATTATATTCTATATATAGCATTCTAGCTTCATTTTTTAACAGGATAAAGTCATTGTTATTTCCCTCCCCCCCCCCCCCATATTCCATTACATTTCTAATTCTTCTAGCATCCTCTGTTCTCATTATTACTACTCACTTTCCTTCTTTAAATAGATTTTAGTCACTAGTAAAGTAAGGAATCAGCTCAGGAGAAACTTGATTATTATTTGTTTATGTCTCTGAGGAAAAGTATAGGTCAAAACAACTTCTCTGAAGCTTGCAATTCAAGGAGATGAGTGTCTAACTATTAGCACACAAATATGCTGTGTCTGCCTTTCCTTCACGTTATAATTTGGTTAAAAAACTATTCTTGGCTGAAACAAGGAGCAATAATCAAAGATTCCTTGGCTTCATGCTCTGAGGAAATGTTTTGAAAAGCTTCTAAAGTGACCCAAAACCTTTTGGCATGGTTGAGAGAAAAGTCTGGAAAGGAGAAGCCCCAGTAACTATTCTCTCTTTCATTTGGTTACTCGATTTACTTTATTTTTAGCTTATTTGTTACTAAAAATGCCTTAGAGTTTTATCTTATTATCCATAAAGCTCTTTCATTTATATTATTCAGTTGATTCACACAACATTTTTGAGATACAAGCAGGACAGATATTATTACTCTCATTTTAAAGATGACATGTAGAGATGACATGTTTTGCTTAGGGTCATACAGGCAGTAAATGGAAGTGGTATTAGACCCAGAGATTGTGATTTCTAACATCCAGTTGTATTTTCATAAACCAATGCAAATTAATAACAAAAATTAGCATCTATATTGTATATTTAATCTCAGAATCCTCATAGCCACATTATAAAGTAGATTTCTAAAATTGCTATTTCAAAAACCCGTGGACAAAGACCTAAAAGAGAAGCTTAAGAGGGTTGAGTAATGCAACAGAGGATTTGAACCTACGACAAAACACACACCTTTGCTATTTTACTGCACATCGTCCCCAAAGCAAGCATTTGTTAATGTTAAAATTAACGTTTGTTAATATTAACCAAGAAATGGTCCACAAGGTGATGATACACCAGGAAGGTCAATCCCAGCCTGGAATCAGGCGACTTGGAGAATAGTGTAATTTGAATGAAAAGGCATCCAGTAGTCCTCCCTCATCCGCAGTTTCGTTACTTCCGACAGGACGCAGACGATTCTCCTGACGAATCATCAGAGGGTCAACAGTAGCCTAGCGCTGCGTCACAGTGTCTGCGTCATTTTCTTCGCTTCATCTCATCACATAGGTATTTTACCGTCTCACATCGTCATAAGAAAAGGGGTGAGTATAGTGCAATAAGATATTTAGAGAGAAAGAGGGAGACTACATTCACGTAACTTTTATTACAGTACATTTTTGTGATGGCTTCCCGGCCGCTTGGCTAAGGTCAAGTGTAGTATTATAGTACATTGTTATAATTGTTCTGTTTTATTATTAGTTGTTATTATTAATCTCTTACTGTGCCTAATTTATAAATTAAGTGTATTGTAAGTATGTACATATGTATAGGAAAAAAGCATAGTATATATAGGGTTCAGTACTATCCGCGGTTTCAGGCATCCATGGTGGGGGTTGGGGGTGGAACAGATCTGTGGATAACGGGGGACTGCTATATATTTCTTTTACATTGAAACTTCAGTGGAGTCCAGATTCCCTTGATTCCCAATTCACATCACATCTGCCTATTCTGACAGAGCATTTAAATAATTTACTTGACTTTTAAAACATGTACTCATAGGGTTTCTTCCCTGTCAGCGTTTGCTCAGGTACCCTGATGAGACGTGTAGTTGAAATCCTTGAGTGATGACGGCTCTGTGCTATTAGGTGACAGGTTTCAGCACCTGACAGACAGTCTAATTGGTTTAACAGTGATCAGACTTTTGAGAAGTTAAACCCACCTTCGAATCACAATGACATATAATGGGAGAGTTTGGAAAAAAACCCACACACAACAGCCTCCAATTTTTTTCCCCTGCACTTTATTGTTACATGTACAGACCACATTTTTTTTTTGCAGTTAAATCTTAGAGACAAACATTTTTTTCTTTTCAGAAAGAAGGCTGGGTTAGGAGCTTTATCAGAATGTTTTATATTGAGCAAATTTCTTTGGACTCATTTGAAAAAATAGAAATCTCTTATTTAAAAGAGATGTGTGATGGAAAATCTTTGTACACTAACCATTGAATTATTGACTTCTCTGTATACTTAGATTGGAGGATATTGGAAGATTTTCTTTAAATTATTCATTGAATGGCTTTAAAGTAAATTTAATCCCCAGAAATATTCAGAGCCTTTATTTTGAATGAGGAAAGACAATCAATTCACTGAGAATTGTTTGTGTCCAAATATCAATGTATCTGAGTTATGTTTACTTTCACATGTGCCATCTAATGAAATATTCAGAGTGGCTTTTCATTTTCCAGAGTCAAGTCATCTTAAATAATTTATTCATCTATAGAATCAGGCTAGCATTAAATCACTTCCCAGGATATTGACAGAAATCTGTTTTCCTCCCAATTTCAACACATACTAAAACCCAAAATGAATTCAACATTGGAGTAAGTGATTAATCTAATTTGTACTTTATGCAGTTAAAAAGCCTAATATAAAAAGCCTATATAATTTTTTCTTTAAAATTTTAATGACTTAACCTTTAGGTTGTGTGTTGATATTATTGGTTGTTTTAGCAACCTGCTGTCCACTTATGCTGGATTGACAGAACATATCTAATACATTGTTTTTAACAGTCAACTTCAGTGCCATCAGAGGCAGTGTCATAGCACCTCTTTATACTAAAGAATTTATCAGCCATTACTCTATTGTGAGGGGTTTTCTATGTCTGGGTTTCTATGTCTGGGATTCAGTCTACTTGTAGACAGAGGGCCAATTTAATGGAGAGATACACCTTTCTGTTTCAGCAGTGATATTCTACAGCTGAAGAGTAACAAAAAGCAAATCAGGATGTTGACATTAAAACTGCAACTATATTCTGACATTTTCATGGGACTCCTTTTATGATGTGTAATTTTCCTAGGTTTTTTCCTGTTACGTAATTTTTTTCTAGATCTTTTTTATGGAAAGCGAATTCAATGTCACATTTATCAGTCTAGTTTCCTTGCTTAACATGAGAATCTTTGGTTTCTTAGGGTTATTCCTTAAGATACCATTGATATATCAGAGGGCCTTAGTATTCTTTAGTAAAAATTTAGAGGAAAACAATTTGGAACTTTTGCCAAGGCTCTGAATCGCTGAGTTTGGACACTTCTCTGTTGTCCATGCAATGCTGGTGGTGCTTTCTAGGGACTACAAATGCTCACTCTAAACCGAGTCACTGCCATGCAAGCAATACTTCCTAGTGACTCTAGGCAGAGGCTTGATCATGATATTGATCATGTGTGTAACTGTAACTAGTGTGACCTTGGGCAAGGTGATTGCTTTACCCTTTAAGCCTGGGTCTCCTCATCTACAAAATAACAATAATGATAAAACAGTATTTGCTTCATAAAGAGGTCATGAGGATGGAATTATCTAGCAATATACTTTGATATAATAGGTGCTCAAGAAAAAGTACTCGTGTCATTCCTGTATTAGCTAAAGGGGCAGAGGGGTATAATAGGAAGACTGAAGGTAATCAGCTAAAATTTTATTCGTCCTTAAATGAGGTTCCACTGCTCCAGGAACTGAGTTAGGCAGTTGAACATACATATATGGGACAAAGACAGGAAGGAAATATGGCTAAGTGGTATTTCATGCATGGTAGAATAAGAAGTGCTATTTTTTTTTCTTCCTTATACTTTTCTGTGCTTTCTGCATTTTGTACCATAAAGATGAGTTACTTTTTTAATCCTAAAATTTACATTTAAGGAATAATATGGAACTATGCTGCCCTTTGTAATTTTTCTTCCTGTTAACCCAGCTCCAGGAACCTTTGAATTGAGTCCTTTGGAGAGATTTTGCAGGATGATATTTGCCATTGGTGTTGCAATAGGGTCCGAGATGTGGGCGACCCTCAGAAAGCTGGAAACACAGGTTGAGAGTCAGGCAAAGCTGGGCCTGAGTCCATCCACACTCTATCAGTAACAAGCTGTGCAGTCTTGAGAATGTTACTTCATCTCTCTGAGTCTCTTTCCTGATCTGTAAAATGAAGGTGACAATCTCCTTTGCAAGATTGTAGTGATGATTAAATCAAGTGAGAATTCCTATGTAGTGCACTTAGCATAGTCCGAACCATAAAAGTAGTCATATAATGGTGGCTATTATTATTCAGTGAAAGATTATTGAAGGTCAACTTCTTTTTTTTCATGAAGCAACTGAAGCATATGGAAATTACATGACTTCTCTGATATCTTCCTGATAGTAAATGACAGAATGTCAGGTTTACTAACATCAGTACGGCACTCTTTCCAGTAGACAGGTGTTTCAAAATGTGTGTTATTGAATACGATCTTCAAAATTTTTCCATATAAACATAAAACCCTGGTATTATTTGCTTAATACTCTTCTTTATGTTTACTTAAATAACTTCTTCACTTATGTAAATTTGTTTAGAAATTGCCATTATTTTATTTTATTAAAAATTTTTTTTCAACGTTTATTTATTTATTTTGGGACAGAGAGAGACAGAGCATGAACAGGGGAGGGGCAGAGAGAGAGGGAGACACAGAATCGGAAACAGGCTCCAGGCTCCGAGCCATCAGCCCAGAGCCTGACGCGGGGCTCGAACTCCCGGACCGCGAGATCGTGACCTGGCTGAAGTCGGACGCTTAACCGACTGCGCCACCCAGGCGCCCCTCTGCCATTATTTTAAATATAAATCAGTATCACTTCCCGTGTCATAAACAAAAGGTGATTATGAAATAAATTCAATAATGCAAAATAATTTTATTACATTTTAGCTAGATAGTATTAGAAGCGAGTTAAATGTCAGTTTTAAAAGCCTAGAACACTTCATGACATGAAGGAATTGGTGCCCTAATAAGTAAGAAATGAAAAAGCAGAAAGATGTTATGGTACCTGGCTGTAAGAGACTAGCCATTTGCACTTGGTTTCAGAATGGATCAGAATGGGTGATGATAATGTGCAAAGACTGGTCATGGAGTGAGTGCATAACCAGAGTAGAATGTCATTTCTGTTTCAGAAAGGTCTGAAACCATCTCATACTACTCATCAGATTTCCTAAAAGGATATTACTTGTTTAAGAACCTACCTAGTTTATTCTAACTGATTCCTCAGCCATCTATCCCACTTTCATGTAGTTTCTGACTTTCCACGATGGTTTTATATCAGCTGTTGCTGTTACTCTTATGCTAATGCATGGAACATGAGTTTTATAGCAATGAGGCAATCCATTTTCAGTGACAGGTTGTAATGAACTGAGAGGGTTGTACTATGAACTTTATTGTGGTGGGAGAGATGGCAGTACAACATATACATCAGTCAAATTGCCAAAAAATGTCCTTCTGCAAAAATGCCAGTTGGGGATGTAATAATGTGACCATGTTCAGAACAGGTGGGGGTAAGGCAGGTCGGCAGAACACCTCACCAGAAGCTAAACTTCCAGAGTTTTCATCAGTAATGTGTGAGTCATTTCTCTCTGTCTCAGTCAACATTTTAGGAATGTAAATACTAAAGTACACGCGTGAGAATGGCACTATAGTTCTTGAAATGAGGAGGAAGTAAAGAAAGTCATACAAATGACGAAGAAATTAGCAGGGAAACCCCTCTCCTTCAATGAAAAAACCTTTCTGTCCTAATTCTCCCACTTTGATTCTCTTCCTCACTTTTCTTTATGTCTTTGTGTTTTTCTCTCTGACATACTATCCTTCAATTTTTCAAGTAACTTAACTCTGACCCCTTCTAATTTCAGCTTATTATTTTTTTAAGAAGGTCTACAAAGGAGATATGTCCAGTTTGGGAAAATAAACTCTTGAGGAGATTGTAATCAAAGCACATGAAATATATGAAGAGGGTAAAGATAAAACAGGTCATCACCAAAGTCTAATATAAGATTTTTTTCTGTGAAACTTAGAAATGGTAGATAGAAGATACAGAAAAAATGTCAGGTAACTGACATTTAAGGGATCTATCCTGAGATTTTTCAAGAGTCTTTCAAATTATAAATATCAATGAAGTATAAAATATCTCAAATAAAACTGAAGAAAATATACTGAAATATATGTGTGTTTCTTCTAGACTGTTAATGAATCCTTACATTATAAACTGATACCAGACTATGACAGTGGATGATTGGTTGGTTGCTGAAATTAGGATGAGCAGTTTGATAAAGAAGCAGTTTGCCAACTTTTCTGTGAAGGACTTGGTGGTAAATGCGTTGATGAAGCTACTCAAACAATCTTTAATTTTATCTCTTGGGTGATGGTAATTTTCCCACCAGTTGGAACACTAGCCAGAACATTGTCATATGTTGCTTTCTTTCCATTTCTTTATTATGGATTTATTCACTTTATAGCTATGAACACTGCTGAAATAGACATTCTTTAATTTATTGAAGAATTCTATGTTAAGCTATATTGAGTATGTGAACCATCACTTTCTTAACCTTAAAATTCTATTAACAGCACTATTATTGGCCTTTTATTTTGAGAATGACTTTTTCTGTAGGAAATGTGTGTGTGTGTGTGTGTGTGTGTGTGTGTGTGTGTTTTAAATAACATTCAGAATACTACTCTGTTGTTTCTAGAAAATTGTCCAGACCACACACATTTGTGTCTTCTGGGTCTGGTACATATTGTGGTGCAATGAATCTGAATTTCTCCACATGTCTTTTATTTGCAGATGACATAATAGCATACTTGAAAAATTCTAGAGAATCGAAGTAAAGCTAACTCAAACAATAAAAAAATTCAGCCTAGTAGCAAGATATAAAATTAATATGCAAAAATCAATAGCAGACATGTACATGAGTAGCTAGTTAGAAGTTATACTGGGATAAAAATCCCATTTACAGTAATGACAGAAAGGTAATGCATGGAAGAATAAATTTAATAATAAATCATTCTGTTTTGAGAATCAAATGAGAATAGCTTGTAAAATAGGATAGTGTACTATCAATATAGCGTTAGTATACCTGGCATTATGTTGGCTATTAGTAGATGGTGAGTCACTTGAAGACAAGAGTCATAGCTTAGCTCCGTTTTCTGCAGCGCCAACCAACACACGGGTCATGCGTTAGTACTCCCTGTGTGTTTGTTGCAAGCAGTGGAAAGCACACAATTGATGGCCATTGGGAATTCCCAGGGAAGAGGTAGAAATGCTCCTTCCTGATTTTGTGTGGTGGCTAAGGGCTCCTGGGATGGAGCTCTGTTTATTTTGTGCATGATCCTTGCAGAAAAGTTCCATCATAGTCTCTGGGGAAAAGAATAGTGGGAGCTGGACTGGAAGCCCCATTATCTGGGGAGCTTTGCATGCTGATGGTGGTGCTGTATTGGGTCTGCCAAGTTTGTCCACTGGGGCTCCTGGAAGGAAACTGTATGTACATTCACAAAGCAAACATAAGGAACAAAATTATTTCTATGAAAAATTTAAAATTACCTTCCACTCTGTTAAATAGGATGACTAGTATTCAGTATCTTTCTGGCAGTTCTAGTCAACATAAAATGGGAGGAAAAAGTGATAAGCTGGGGCGCCTGGGTGGCTCAGTCAGTTAAGCTACCTACTTTGGCTCAGGTCATGATCTCACAGTTCGTGAGTTTGAGCACAGGGCAGAGCCTGGAGCCTGCTTCGGATTCTGTGTCTCCGTCTCTCTCTGCCCCTCCCCGCTCACACTCTGTTTCTCTCTGTCTCTCAAAAATAAATAAATGTTAACAAAATGAAAAAAAAAGAAAAAGTGATAAGCTATATGTATTGTAACAAAGGAGATAACTTTTTAATGACAGGAGAATTAACTATTTTTATGAGTTAATAAAATAACTTTTATTACAGATGGTATAAAAACCATTAGAAATAAAAAGGTAAATATTGTAAATATAAGATCATATTTATAAATATATTTATAAATATAAAAAGTAAATATTAGTAAATATAGTAAATATATAAATATAGTAAATATATAAATATATTTATAAATATAAAATGTAAATCGTAGTAAATATAAGATTAACGTATAAAAACCAATAGCATTTCCTTATACCAGAAGTAACTTATTAGAAAATATAATAAAAAATTCTAACCCATGATAGAAAAAGCTTGGGAATAATAAATAATAATAAATAATAAAACCCAGCAGGCTTTGAATTTGATGTCATCTGCCCCCTTTACTTTGAGACCAGATAAAGGCCCCTTGTTGCGGAAGCTGCTTCTTGGTACCAAGCCTCAGTAGCTCTAGGATCCCACCTCAGGGTGCAACCATAGACAGGCAACTCTGGTGGTGAGAACATAGTCCAGAGGGAGGCTGCCTAGATTTGAAACCCATCTACATCAAGATGTAATAGGCATATCACTGGCAAGGACAGGTCCTAATTGTTTCATCTGTTAAATGGGGCTAATAACTCTATGTAATGGGGTTGTGAATATTCAATGAGTTACTACATATAAAGCAGCATCTGGCACATATAGTTGTGACACAAGTGTGAGTTCCCACTAGGATCATCACTGTGTATCCTGCTTGACATCGTCCACTGTGTGGTCCTACAGAACTTAGTTCCCCTTTAAGGCCCTGCCTTAACAGTTATAATGAAGTGAATTTCATTTCCAAAATGTTAACAGGAAAAAGATGCTTACATGGCAAAGATGGGTCAGACTCCAAGTTTCAGAGGATTTAGGCATGTTCTCCTGAATGTGCATTCTATCTTCCTACCTTACGAAACTATAAAACCTCCCCAATGGTTTCATAAAACTGTAAAAACCTTCTAATGGAGAGACATGCTATATCTCAGATGAGATTCAATATTATGGATGTGTCAATTCTTCCCAAACTAATTTATACACTTAATTCCAGTGTAATAAACTCTCTCTGCACGTTTTTCCTAACTTAGCAAGTTCATTTTAAACTTTTATTGGAAGACTAACTGCATCAGAAAAGAAAAAACAAATTAAAAATAAAAGGAGAATAATGATGCTGTTTGCTTTACTATAAATCTAACAAAAATACAGCTCTAGTGATAGAAGTGGTCTAGTGCTGGTATCTAGTACACTATGAAATATGGTAGCTGTTAACTAGACATGGCTATTTACATACAAATTAATTAAAACTAAAAATTAAGATGAAAAATTTAGTTTTTCATCATACCACATTTCCAATGTTCAATAGCCACACATGGCTACTGCATCAGACAGCACAGACATAGAACATTTCCTTTCGCACAAAGAGTTCTATTGAACAGTGCAACTCCAAAAACAGATATACGATAATCTAGTATAGGATAAAGATGGCAATTCAAATAAGTGGGCAGAAGTGGATTTTTTCAGGAAGCCATTTAATTTTTTTTCTCATTGGAAAAGTCTATGAAAAATGATAAAATATTCTGAAGCCATGAAGAAAAATAAAGCAAATAATACTACATCAAAAAGGAAACTTTCTGTAAGAAAAATATAAAGAGAATAAATGATAGATGACAACTGGGAGAATTTTGTAACCTATTGACAAAAGGACTATTTAAAGAACTCCTGAAGATTAATTAAAAAAAAAAAAAAAAGTAAAGCTTCAGTAGGGAAGTGAATAAAGTATATCAAAGGTCAATTCAAAGGAGAAAGAATGCCATGGCTATCCAACTTATGAGTAGATGGTCAATTTCTTTAGTTAAAAAAATGCAATTAAAACAACATTGAGATACGATTTTTTTTACCTGTCATACTGTCAAAGTTTAAGAATGAATAGACATCAGGCTTTCTCCATACTATTAAATGGAATAGAGATGGCTGCCATATGTTTGGTGAGAAATTTGGCAAGCATATAAAAATTTAAAACATGCTGACCTCTTTTTAAAAACTTTTAATTTTTTTATTTTAGAGAGAAAGAGGGGGGAAAGGGACATATGGGGGAAAGGGGTGGAGGGAGAGAGGGAGAGAATCTTAAGCAGAATGCAAGCTGAGTGCAGGGAGCCCAAGGCAGGGCTCTACCCAACAACCCCGGGATCTGATGTCCAGTGGACTGAGCCACCCAGGCTCCTTGACACATGTTTACTTCTTTACTGGGCAATGCCACCTTACATAAAGATGTACTTGTATGTAAAGGATTAATTGCAGGACTATTTATAATTCACTACAAATGGAAACAGTACAAATGTCTATCTGTAGTGGATTTAATTATGCCATATATATAGGGTGTATATATGTGCACATACTTATGTACATGTGTAACAAAATATGTACAAAATATGTACATGTATAACAGAAATACTACATAGCCATTAGTACAATGAGGTAACTCTGTATGTTCCAGTATGGGCAAATACCCTCAATGTACACTGAAGTAAAAAAGAAAGAGTATTACTTGTAAATAGATACCATGCATCTTATAAATTTATAATATAATTAAATAATTGCCTTACAGAATTATTTATAAATAAAGCAAAAACTATTATATAGGATATTACCAAATTTTAAAATGCATATTTCCCTCTCTCTCTTTCTCGAACATGTATATTTTTCATATGCTTAGAAATAAGTCTGGAAGACTTAAAACTATTTATAACATGCTTTTAAAAATAAAAATATTCATATGGTAAAATGAGAGACTAGAGCTACCAGATGCAAAGAAGACTTTCTGGGTAACCCAGGAAAGAGGGCTTAAAAGTTTTCAGAAAATAATCTACACTGGTCAGACTGAGGTAAGTATTACATAGTAGGTAGAAAATATACTATGGAGGTCCACACGGAGGTGCAATTAATTCTAATTTAGGGGAGGTAGAATAGGGGAAGGGGTCCCAGAGGATATTTGACTTGATTCTGAAAAGAATAGGATTTTATTGTTCCTCCTTTTTCACATCAAAGAATCAGGGGGTTAGAATAAACACTTAAAACCTTGGATTGTGAGTGACCTGTTCTGCGAGTGTTCCTCAGACAAGCAAACATTTCTAATAAATATTAACTTGATAAATGAGTGATGTCTTGCAATATGAGTAGTGAGTAGTACATGATACTCCATGTCACATGATTACAATTGAGCCAATGGTTCTTCTCTCTCTCTCTCTCTCTCTCTCTCTGCGGGATTGTGGGTGATTGCCTCCCATACTTGGATGCTCAGTCTCAGGCTGCAGTGTTTGGGAAAAATCAGTGATTTTTCATAACTTTGGAAGGTGCCCACAACTGGCACTAGTGTATTTTTGTCACTTCAAAGCTCCTATGGACTTTGCTCTTCCATACAAGAGTGAGCTTAGGAATGCTTTGCTTCTCTCTAGGTCAGGCTGCTGCAAATATCTCTTTCTTCTGTTGCCTTATTGCCAGTTACATTTAATACAGTATATGAAAAGAGTGTATTAATACCGTAGTCAACATCCGTGCGAGTGTATACAATGACCCCCCAAGTAGAAAAAGGTTGAAAAGAAAGGTGGTAAGAGGAAGGTGCTGATTACCATGGAGGTTAAGAAGGAAATCGTCAAGAAGTGTGAATGAGGTGTGTGAGTGGCTGAAATTGCATGATTTTTTAAGAAGTTTACGTCTGCATCTCTTCCACAGAGGAGGAGGAGGCAAAGGCAGAGGAATCCCTCACTTGAAGTGAGGTTAGGGAGATGTATAAAATGTGGGAAACAGTGCAAAATTTTGTAGAAGAGCCCCGCCCGAATCAGGCTGTAGCAGTGTGAGGGATGTATCTGTTTAATGACAATGTAATGTCACATTTTCGCAAAATCCTCAAAAGGAGGCAAAAGCAAGTGTCATTGGATAGGTTCCTTGTTAAAGTTGCACGAAAAGAAAAAGATTCCATTGAACCAATAGATAGCAGTGATTCCGTTAGTGATAGTGAAAGGCATCCTACACAATCCTCTCTCTAATCTCCCTCACACCAGCCCACGAAGGTTTTCAAAGGAAAGTACAGGTTATTTAGTTCATTTTCCCATATATTTTGTATTTTCTTTATTATTTGGTATTATATTGCAGTATTGTAATCATTTTTATATGAATATTTTTGGGTTGTGGAATGAATCATCTGAGTTTCCGTTATTTCTTACAGGGAAATCTGCTTTGATATACAAGTGCTTTGGATTGCAAGCATGTTTCCAGAACAAATTATGTTCACAAACCAAGGTTTGGCTGTATAGAACAATATAGTGCTTGCTAACGAGTTTTGACTGTATCCTACAACTAAGCACAACTAAGCAATAGAGAACTAGTCAAGGGTTTTGAAGAGTGGTGGAGTAAGATCAGACATGTGTTCTGGAACGATAAGTTTGATGGCAGGATGAAGGATGACCTGGAGAAAGAGACTAGAGGCTCCTAGGGTATCGTGTGTTCACACCAAGAATGATGTGATCCAGAACAAAGGTATTGGGAGTGGAATGTGAAGGAGAGAGTAGGCAGGAGAGAACCTACAGGTATCTGCAGAGGTTACATGTATGCCACCCACCTCACAAGATGTTTTGGCTACTCCCAGGGTATTTCACACCATCCTTCCCTGTCATGGGTTTTGTCTATTTCCCTTCTGCCAGGTTTCTCTTTCTTGAGCTGCCTGCCAGCTATTGAGGCTAATGTGCCTTTTTGAAATACCATAAGGCCTGGAAGCACTATTGACTTAAACATTAATTAATTAGTGAGGCAGCCCTCCTAAAGCAGATCCTTTTTGGCCAGGGAAAGCTAAATGTCTAAATGTAGAGTATAAATATGACTGTAGTTCACTGTAATTGTGAAGAGTGTGAAACAATTTACCTAATGGTTTAGGGCAGGTTTAAAGTGGGTTTAATTAGCAACTCATTGCTGTGCAACTCAGTCATTTGATCAGCATTGCCCTTGTCTTTTTAAATAAAAGGAACTGGAGAGTACAAACAAGGGCTCTGAAGGCTAAGTGATTCATCAGCTTCTTCTAGGCAGCACTGCTCCAGGAATCATATGGAGATAGCTTTCTCTTCCTCTAAATTCTCTGTGCTGTCTTGTGGACTTTGTTGATAAGGAATCTGGCCAGGATTGAATGCACATGGGAAGAGAAATTGAAGATGGGCTGGTGTCTGGCCATTTTCCTTTCTGGGACTCGCCAGATCTTTAGCCCTTTACTAGGAAACTCCACGGTGATAATTTCTGCTGGAGTGACTGCCTCCCATAGCTCTTGTATTCACAGAGGTTTCCTTGCATACGACACTAGGCTTGGTGCTGTATGAGGGAAGCCAAAAGATTGAGACTTATGCTGGGCCTTAGGGAGCTTGCAGTTTAAGTGATGAAATAAGACTAACAAATGGGAAACAGAGAACTCGGTGCAAAACTGTCAGAGGAGTGGCTGTCCATATTGTTAACAGGGGACTAAAGACATTTTATCATCAGAGATCACATAGTCTTCAGTCTACATTTGGTTCTTGGGGTACTGGAAAACCCCTGTCTTCTCACAATGGATTGCTCAGCCAGTATGTCACTGACCCCGGGTTGCAGCAACTGAATGAGAGAATTCCTTGTGTGATCCAAGTTGCATTCATCTTAAGGCATTTGGAAGGTGGAGAGATTGATACAGGCCGAGAAGCCTTTGATGCAAAGGTGGCACAGAAGGATGGATGTGTCAGAACAGGCAAGATCTGAGGAACTTTACATCTTCTTTACTTTCAAGTCTAGGAATTCAGAGGCTGATGTGATGCTATTCAGGCCCTTAAAACAAAGCACAATTCTGAAGGGAGCAGGACATGCCAACAGTATTTGTCAACACACACATACTGAGAAAACTGTTCTGTAATAGCTGCTGAGCCAAGCAGAGGGGAAACAGGATGAGAAAGACATGACTTCTGCCCTGGAAAAGCTTCTTGGATGAAGGTGGAAAAAGATCAGACTTAATATCTTTATATTTCCTGCATCTGTTGGAAGACAACAGCATCCGGTACATCCGGCAAAAGGCTGTTTTCTCTATCCAGGTGAAACTGGAGCGAAACACATGGAATGTCACTTAACTGATCAAGTCTTGCTCTCATTACCCCTTTCCCCATATTCACCAAACAACTCGAATGTTACTTTACTGCAGTGATCATGAAGTCTGAAGAATAACGGTGGGAATATATATTGATGTTTGAATACTTACATTTATAAAATGTGCTCCATTGGGAAAAATACTTAAATTCATCTGCATGCTTAATATTTACATGTTTAAAGAGATTCAGAATTACTATCATATTTCTACATTTATGGTGGTGAAAAAAACTGTTGTTACAATGATTTGTTTGATTTCTGTTCATAATTCAGCAATAGTATAATCCTGAAGTCATTCATCATCTTTTTTGTATGCTCTTCTCCCAGTCTGTTTGTCCTCCTACTTTCTACCCTGTCTCTGATCAAGGCATTCAGCACCCTTCCTGTACTCAGCAAGAATTTGAATACTGGGGCCCTTTTTGGCTTCACCCCTTCTTTTACCTGTAGATCTACTTACTGGTCCAATTATGTCTTGCCATGTTGCCTTTCCCAAGTGTGTTCTCTTCTATTACCTCTAGGTTTTAATAGCCTTTAATGGATGTGCAAAATAAAGACTACATCTCCCAGTATTTCCTTACAGCTGAACGTGTTTCTCTGTCTCTACCCTGACAAACGAGATAGGTAGTAATGCTGTGCAGCAACTTCTAGGAAGCTTCGTAAGAGACAATATGTGTGCCATTTGTCATATTATTTTTTGTCTGTGTGCTCCCTGGCTGGAGGTGAGGCAGCCTTTTTTTTTCTTTTAAAGAGAAGTTTTTAATTTTGAAGGTCAATTTTTCCATTTCTTTTTCTTAATGGATTTTTCTTTTGGTGTGCTATCTAGTTGCAGACAGGATAACCAAGGTCACAAAAATTTTTTATGTTTATTTTTCCTAGAATTTTTATAACTTTAGCTCTTATTTAGGTCTGCAATCCATTTTGAGTTAATTTTTATGCATGGTGTTAGGTAAGGATGCATAATCGTTTCCTAGGGCTGCAAGCAGCCCTTTTGAAATATGACGCAACAATACCAAGCATAGCGGAGTATCAGGATAACAGAATGGGGGTCTGCCAGTGTGAAGCTGCTCTCCCACGTCTGGACTGCTTAACTCTGAATTTCTTTCATGTGAGAGAAACATTTCTGTCTTTCAGAAAACACCACTGTTTTCGGTTCTCTCTTACATGACTCTGATCTAATCCTGATTAATACATGTCTGCTGCTGTCTGTTTCTTGCTCTCCTCACTATTGTTATTAATCTCACAGGAGACTGATAAACATAATGTAAGCCATGTAGTGGAAGGCTTAGCAGCACAGGCTCCGGAATATTCTTGTGTGGGTCTCTGCTTTCTATATAGCTGTGCATCTCTTTTCCTCAGTTTTTTCATTGTTAAATGGGGACCACATAAGTTTATTGACAGAAACAAATGAGATAATGCCGATGAAAAACCAGATGCGTGGAGTCCAGTGGCAAGTGCTCCATAAAAGGTAGCTTCCCTTGATATTATCATATTGCATAGTTTTATCTGAGAGAGAGATCTTAGAATAAATGCCGCCAGACACGATACACTGATACAATGATTTACTAAATAGTAACCTGCCAGTCATACTCTTCTCAGCTAAGTCATTTTTATGTTTATACCAAAATTTTATATTTGGCATATTTATGTTTACATTTAAACTCAAGGTGCCCAAATTTATAGGACATATTAAGTCACAGGCTTGCGCTGACTGATCTGTACATGTTGATGTGCCGTATTTCTCAAAATAATTTTCTGGCATCATCTTTTATACTGTCTTCTTTGGCAGTGGAGCCTCTCGTACCCAGGTTTTGTAATATCTTCTATAATATTTACCACACCTGGAGGATTATTCTGATTATTTTTTGCCCTAGGCTTTCTTTATGCAAACATAAAACTGTGAAACAGAATGTTTTCCAGACAATTTCAGCAACCACCTGATTAAATTTCAGACATTCAGTCAAACACTTCTGCCAAATCTCACACTCCATCTTTTTCTTTTCAGGGATCCTTTAAAAACAAAATTTTTAAAAAGTTGATTGGATGTATGTATCCCAATAGTGTTTGTGACCTGGCTGTAATCTGCAACATTTTTAAATAGTCTTATTCTTAAACAGGATAATGTATTTTATTTTGAAATCATTGTTCACTCAGCAATACAATTATTGATGCCTAGTCTGTAACTGTAGCCCGACGACTGTAGCAGATTTCCCCGTTACTCTAGTCCAAGTGCTCTTCTCTCCTGCCTTTCCCAGGTCACTTCCTGAATCCTCCTACACATCGCTGCACAGAACTCAATCAAGTCACTCTCTTGCTCAGTAGCTTTGGTTCACTTTCTCAGTGAACTCAATCAAGTCACTCTCTTGCTCAGTAGCTTTGGTTAGCTTTCTCACCTGTCTCTCTATTATATTTTCTTTAAAAATTTAATGTTTATTTATTTTTGAGAGAGGGAGACAGAGTGTGAGCAGGGGAGGGGCAGAGAGAGAAAGATACAGAAACCGAAGCAGGCTCCAGGCTCCGAGCTGTCAGTACAGAGCCTGATGTGGGGCTCGAACCCATGAACCGAGAGATCATGACCTGAGCCAAAGTCGGATGCTTCACTGAATGAGCCACCCAGGAACCTCTGTCTATACCATTTCCTATTCTTCCAGACATATGCCACCAACTCCATGAAACCTGATACCTGCAGCCAAACATGATATTTCATTCTTCTGCCTTCCCAGGAAGGGGAAAATTCCCACCAAATCATATATCTTGTAGAATTATTATGTTTTGCCTCAAATTATTCAACTTTATTATTCATGACTGCCAAAACTGAACATGGGTGGGCTAGGCTTCCCTTGGCCTCTGTCATGTTGATTTTTTTTTCTCCAAAGGAGTTTGGTAGGGCAGGAGGTTAGAAATCCAGGACCCAAAGATGTGAGCAGAGGCAGAATTCGTGAACAGCAAAACTGGGGAAGTCAGAGAAAGAAACTGAAATAGGAGTTGACCCAGAGCTTAAATCTTGTTGGATTAATGACCAAGTGAGTTGGAAACAAGCAAAGCTGAAGGAAATTGATAATGCGTTTTGGGAAATCAACTTTGATTTCTAGCCAAAGTTTATGCGTTTCTGTCTTGGACTGGCAGGACCAGTGAAAGGTAGATGGGATGGAATTGCTGGATGGGAGAAGTGGAAGTGGAAATCCAATGGGACCAATTAGCTCTGTATCTTTAAATGGCCTTAAAATGTATTTTTTTTTTCATTTTTTTTTCAAAGTAGGGTGGGCGGTATGACATTATTAGAAGGAGAGGCAGATGGTGTCACTAATTTGGATTGTCTCCCAAATGATGCCTCTTGGCTCTGCTCTTTGGATTCTAGATCACATACTGTATTGTGTTTGGTGGCCAACAGCCTCTTCAAACAATAACAAGGTAGAAGTGGGCTGAGCGGGGAGCTAGAAGTAGAAGACCTTGTTGATATGGAATGGTGGAAATATGCAGAATTAGTATCATGAAAATGGGATTTGAGCTAAGCTCATTATTAGCACTGCTGCAAACTGCAAGTTGTAGATGTCTCTGCAGAGTTAATGCTGTGTGTTAAACTGGGGGATTTTCATGGGCCACCTATGGATTTCTATTGAAGGCGAGGCTAAAGATCCTGTGGTGGTTTTTGTGAATGGTCACCTTACCTCCTGGGAGCTGTAAGTGTTGTAATCCCCTAGTGCTCCCATATTTTAGTGGTACTCTGTGTGTGTGTGTGTGTGTGTGTGTGTGTGTGTGTGTGTGTGCGCGCGCGCGCGCGCGCAACTCTTTCAACAAAGGATTCAAAGCAATTTGGACTCTCCCTCCATAGTTCTTCCTGATCTCTCACTGAAACTCTTCTAATATCTCCTAATTGATATACATCTAGCTCCAGCCTTACATCCCTGCAGTGCTTCATTTGTATTGCTGGGAAATCTTTGTGGAACACAAAGCTAATGGTTTCTCATTGCCTGAAGTAATTTGGCCACATATCTAAAGGTGGCATTCACCTACACATCCTGTAGAAAGCAGTCTTTTTGTTGTACAGACATGGCCTTCCACATCCTGGCTTTTCACTGTCTCCTGCCTTACACTGCTGTAATCCTTTGCTCTACTCATGCCTCTCGGCATGCAGTTTACTCACACTCCAGATTGTTTCTTGTCCATGTGCCTTTCCCACAGTACTGTGTGTACTCATGGATCATGCTATTTTTGATGGAATACTGGATGGTGTATATAAAATATGTAACCAATTTTGAAATCTAGGATGATGTTATTACCTACCAGAAATAATATATATGTATGTCTGAGAGGAGGATTTAGCAACCTGATTCTCAGCTCCTCTTTTGTTGGAAATGTGGTCTCAAATGCCAGTCTCACCAGCCTGGGTTTATTTCTACTGCTAGATAGTCTTTACTGACTTAGTACTCTAATGATTTCATATATATATATATATATATATATATATATATATATATATATATAAAACATATGGTGGTTGGTCCATGATTACCAGAAGTGGAAGTATGAATAAGTAATTTTAATACTTTTAATACCCTGGGAAAATTACATCAAATCCTCCAAAGTGGAGAACACAAACGTCTCTTATTCTTGGTGAAGAGGGGTCATAAAGAAATATATGTAGATTATTCCTGGCTCCGCTCTTAATCCAGTTATTTGCCAACAATTTATAGAGTTAGACTAGTTATTTTGATTTTCCATTTGGCAAGTTGTGTATATGAACATGGGTTACTATATTTTTCCATTCTCTTAAGTACTCTTCTTGCTATATATGTTTTTCCTGAGAAAACTATATTTCTAATCCTAATCAAAATTTTTTTAATTATTTAGTTACGACATTTTGTCTCAAAGTAATACTTATGAATTAAAATGTTCTGCCTAAGCACTGTTAGTAACTGGAAGTGTAGGAGGGTGTTTTGGCTGATACTCATAGAGGCACATGAATTTTCTTATCACACTCCCCCAGAGCATCTCTGTTTCCTCTGGGAAGACAAGACCTTGAACTGTCAAGAAGTTCTCATAGGAAAGGCTCTAGCCATTCCTTGATTTACTAGGGCCCTGAATTTAATTAGAGTTTAGAAATATATAAACATGGTTGAAAGACTGAGATGGTCCACCAAAAGCCATGTGCAAGGATGGCCAACACAGTTAGTTCTTGAGATCTTGAGAGAAAAATCATATGAAGGTACAAGGAATCCAAATACGGTGGGCCAGAACAAACTTGATTCCAAATGCAGTGGAAGGCTGTCCTTTGGCCACCCTGCAGTGCAGCACTACCAGATTGCTATTCCTCGTGGTAGTATGATAAAGAAGATCTGTGGACAGGCATCCATGTTTCTCTGCGGTGGGATTCTCCCTTCCCAAGGCTGAATATCTGCCAAAGGTGGTTCTTTATGCCTGAGCACCAAGTGAAAACTGAAGACTTGGCAAAAGATGGTGGAAAGTCCAATGTATTAGCATTGGAGAGTGAAGATAATTTATTTCCCGAGGGACATTAGTGGTTCAGGGAAGAGCAGAGCCTTTGACAGAGAGAGGCATTGCTGAGTAGAGTAAAGGTTAGAAAATGGGACAGATACACAGGGATAATTTTAGTCAAAATAGAGGAACTGTAGAACCACAATTCAGAGACTTTATTCTATGTAAGATACTTCATTTCTCAACTGTTGGGGACTGTTATAGAGTGAGTGCTTGTGCCCCTCCAAATTTATATGTTGAACTCTACCCTCAGTGTGATGGTGTTAGGAAGTGGGGCCTGTGGAGGTAATTAAGATTATATAAGTTCATGAAGGTAGGGCCTTCGTGAATGAGATTAGTGCCCTTGTAAGAGTCACAAGAGAGGTTTCATCCTCTCTCTGCTCTCTGCTCTGTGAGGACATAATGAAAAATCAGCAGTCTGCAACCCAGAAGAGGGTCACACCAGAACCCAACCCTGCTGGTACCTGCTCTCAGACTTCCAGCCTCCAGAACTGTAAGAAATAAGTGTCGGTTGTTTATAAGCCACCCAGTCTGTGGTATTCTGTAATAGCAGTCAGAACTAACTAACATGGGGACTCTTAGTATGACTTAAAAAGAAAGGGATGCCTGGGTAGCTCAGTCAGTTAAGGGACTGACTCTTGATTTCAGCTCAGGTCATGATCTCATGGTTTTTGAGATTGAGCCCTGCATCTGGCTCTGTGCTGACAGTGTAGAGCCTGCTTGGGATTCTCTCTCTCCCCGTCTTTCTGCCCCTCCCCGGCTCATGCTCTCTTTCTCTCAAAATAAATATTAAAAAGGGGGGATGGAGATTCTGTTATTTAAAAGGTGAGAATCCTTAATGTCACTTTTAAGACTACTAAGAGTCTTTAATGAAGATTTCTGAGTAGGCAGAGCATGAGGGACATTTGTATTACATAGATAAGTAACCCTGAGGACATTCAGATCCAGGGGAAATTAATCCTTGGAAAAATCAGGACTTCTTGAAAACCAAGTAAGTGGTGATTCGGAATATGTCTGAACACTGGCTAAAGAAGCTTGAGCCCTTTGTAGTGCAGAATATTAAAAATATATTTATCCTCCTGAAAAACTCTTTACCTTTAACTCCAGAAAATACGTTGAATATAGACAATTAAACTGTGAATTTTGATCTGTCTACAAAAACTAGTTTCTCTAATATCCATGAGCTGTTGTTTATCAGGGGGGATGGCATTTAGAATTTTCACAAAGAGAAGTAGATAATTCTTACTACAAAGATGCCATTTTTTTCCTGAGTAAAATGTATATTGGTAAAAATTATTTTATGAACTAAGACATTTATAGAGTCCTTTTGGAAAGAAATTGCACAGCTGTTTATACATTCATCTTGGTCTTTCAGTGAGTGTGAGGTCACAGCAAGTGACCAAACACCACTGGAATGGCTTATCTGCAGAGTCAAGGGACTGCGGTCCATTCAGGAAATACTCTTTCTGGGATGTGGTAAAAGAACCTGTTGGTTTTCTTGAGCCCATACCTAATCTTCTCAAATCCTGATTTTATTACCAGTGATAGACAATGTTCATATAGGACTCTACATGATTATAGTCAACCTGCAGGTAAAATTGGGGATTTCTCTTCTTTCACCTCAGAAAGAAGCTATGTTAGTACTAGGTAGCCCAGAATGGTAAAAAGAAAAAAAAAGTGCCTAGAACTTGCAGAGTCTCAACCCTAGAGACGAAGAAGTCAGACAATGATACAATCATGGCAGGTTTAGGAGGAATAACTGAAGAGTTCACCAAGATCATGACAGCAGCTTTCTGGTGCCACCATAGCCTGGGTGCCAGGAGCAGCAGGAGGGAAACTGGCAGGAGGAGGGCTAGAGAACGGTAGTGTGCTGTGTTGGGGGGCTCTGCAGTTAGGCACATCTGAGCCATGCTACTGCTTCTTTCTACCTCTCTTATCTTTGCAAAGCAGTTCAGTTCGGTAAGCCTTAGTTTCTTTATTAGCAAAGTTGGAATAATATTAAGACTTTCTTTGTATTATATTAAATAATATATGAAAAGCGTATGATTTATTATCTGGCACATAGTTGGCATTCAACAACAGCAATAATAATTATTCACATAGAGACTTCCCTAAAATTTGCTCTTGTTTATACATTAAAAAAATATTTTTAAATGTTTTTTTGAGAGAAGGAAAGAGTGAGCATGACAGGGGAGGGACAGAGAGAGAGGTGGACAGAGGATCTGAAGTGGGCTCCACTCTGACAGCAGAGAACCCAGTGCAGGGCTTGAACTCATGAACAGCAAGATTATGACCTGAGCTGAAGTCAGACGCTCAACCAACTGAGCCACCCAGTCGCCCCTAAAATTTGATTTTCTAAGAGGAAAAGAAGAATGCCGGTCATCATTGTTGAAGTACTTCAGGGTAAGGAGTAGGGAAAAGGAAGGAATTGTATGAAGGAAGCCATTTTGGAAGATGAGAACAATACTTCGATATTTACTAGATAATTTATGAGAAATAGTACGTCAGAATATTGTGATGGGATCTTGAGTCAGAGATAGAATTTGTGAACTTTAATGTCTTGCAGATAATTAATGTCCCAGGAGGAAGATTATAGTGATAAAGAACTGGAAGTCTGTTGCCAGAAGGTACCTAGGGATGTGCAAGATTATTCTACTGTTACAAACGTGAAATGGTGGATGTAAGAAATGACCCCTGGCAAAAAAGAGATGGCCTGAAAATGCACTTTGAAAAAAGAAGATTTCCCAAAAGAAGCTAAGAAATAACATTCTTGAACATATTTTTTGACACAACTATATTTGTAAATGCAGTAGTTTCTTATTTTGCACAAACGGAACAAAAAATGTGTCAAACATTTGCACTATGGATGCTAGGGCTTGGCCTCTTAATGCAGAGGAGGACATAGCATCTGCTCTGAAGGAGCACATAAAAAAAATCATTTTATACCCAACAGTGCATTGCCGTGGAGGTATATTTGTCTGAAAAAGCCATAAATGCAACCGGACTAGAAATGCCATTTTCATGCTTGGAAACATAATCTAACTTCATACTAATTTGGAAGTCTATATGTTATCTGTTCTCTGATTTGGAAGTTTGTCAAAAAGCAATGTAATTCTGATCTGACCACATATTTAAGGCATGAGAACATCCATCTGTAACAGTTTGTATTATTTTCATCATAGAATGTGGAATAAAATGTCTGATAACAGAAGACACCATATAGATACACGGTCATTTTGCTGTAAAAGACCATCTGCCTACCTCTGTACAACATGGTCAGAGAAGCATAAAATGAAGACCCAAATCCCTTTATATTCTTGAAGACCAGATGCCTTATGACATGACTGATAGTAGGGAGAGCTCCACCCCATTGTCTATCCAGAGGGTAGACGTTAGGTAATAGGCAAACGAACCAGCTGTCAGGAATTGGAAGCGCCATGGCATTTTAGAATTTCATCTTTAAAATTTAGGATCAAGCTTACATGTTCAGATTAGCAATTTTATGAGCTACCTTAGGAAAATAATGGCATTGCAGAATAGGCAAAATGTAGCTGTTTGGTGTCTTACACTAGCTATGGCCAGTACTTTAAAAATGCTATATTCTTGAGTTTTGAAATAAGTTCAATGCTTCTTTTCTTGGGAAATCATGAATTTAATGTTAAGTGTAATGCAGTGGATCAGGAACTGAAGTGTGAGCCATTTGAATCCTGTGTCCGGATGGGGAATGCTCTGGAAACCTGGGCACTGGGAAGCAGAAACATGTTCCAAAACACTTCCTCCCAAGGCAGAAAAATTTTATAATACTTGTCAGGGCATTGGGTGTAAAGTGAAAATTAATAACAATGATTCTTTTTTCAGAGATGAGCCTCTCACTTTTGCTGAAGTATTTTAATATGCTGCCTGATTAGAGACAATATGAGAAATGAGCCTCTCTGATTCTCATTTTTGGCTAAAAGTCTTGGCTGGCTGTTGGGACAATCTGTTATTGCTGGCTATTGCTCTGGGGGTGGGTTAATGCCAGCTATTCAGATGCTCACTAAAATCTATATTCACGTGGAATGATGGTTTTCTGCTTCCAAGTGATCAGCTTGCCATTTTTTTGCAGCACAAGCAAAAAAGACTGCCTTTCTGCCCCTTGGCCTTGCGGGAGTTTAGGGCCTGCAGCTCATATTCTCTGTACTTGCTCAAGCTCGTTAGTCAGTTTACAGCCATCTGTCTTTATACCATTAACCCACTTGATTGGACACCATACTGTTGTTTTCTGTGTCTGTTCTGGTAAATTATGTGCATCCTGAGTTGTCCTAATGACATGCTGTTCTAATGACAGCTCCCTCAGAGGGGATCTGGGTAGAGAATACCTCTGTGAGAATCTCAAACTGTGGCAGATTTTGGTCCTGGAGGGGGTGGGGAGCAAAAGGAGGGATCCAATAAGGGCAGTCCTTGATTCTGCTATAGGAACAATGAAACAATGGAAAAATGTCATCTTTTACTGTCCATTGGGCATGGCTAGAATACAGGGAAGCATAAGAGAAAACCAAATGGAGACTGAAGCACTTTTCCAGCGTTGGTAGAAAACAATGCACGAGAGAGAATGACAACATGCAAACAGTTAGCAGTGGGAGCCTCAGGTTTCTCCTCTTCTTTCTTTAACTTGTCCCATTCCTGCCACATCCTGGATCATCTCCCTAAATTCTGCTCATGCTGCTTGAATAGGATAGAGATAAAGAGATAAAATCAGCCTGTGGTTCCCCAGAAGACCTTGCACAGTTTGAGAAGCAGAGCTCATACCCATCATAAGGAGAGAAGGCAGGATTCTGGGAGCAGAGCTAAAATAAATTTTTCTGTTGCCTCTCCAGAATTCTATAGCAGAATTTTAAGAAATGCTGCGAGTTGACAGTACCTCAAGATATTGCGTGCCGTCTCAGGAAAGAAAGAAATGAAAGTGACAGTGGTTGTATGGGAAGCAAGGAAGAGATGTACCTTTTTCCCATTTATTAATTTATTAAAAATTTAAGCTATAAATATAGATTTATGGATATTTATTTTATCATATGGGTTTTAATCCAGTTTTATTATTATTTATTTTATTGCTCAGAATTTTCTATTTTGCACCTAGGCTTATATTTTCCCTTTCCAATCTACTGCTTCTGTAAGGGGTCCTGGTTTCCCTTACTGGAGAATGATATTTAAAAACCAACATTTGGGAGCCAGACAGGTTAGTTGCTATTATGATGTCATTGCTTCCAGGCCCTTTCAGTGGACAAAACTAGGAACTATATGTATGCATATCCACTCATGCATATATATATATATATATATATATATATATATATATATATATATGCATCTATAATTATTTCCGTACCTGTTTGAAAAAATATCAAAATTCAGGTTATACTGTTACTCTCATTCTAATCCAACACAAGAAAATCCTTCGGTCTTTTCTTTTTTGTAACTGCCTCTCCTAATGGTAAGAACCTTGGCTTCCATTATTGACAATATATTTATTTATTTGTTCAATCCTAGTATGCATATAAGGTGGTTTCAGAATTGCTAACTCATGCTTCTGTGAGAAACACATTTACTGACTAGAATACTGTACTTATATATAGGGGTTTTTTTTGTCTTTAGGATCTAGGTTTATTTTGGTAATACATTTTATTTCCTTAAATTTAGTTTTCAAGGTGACCTTCTTCAATATGAGCTATAGGGAGATACTTATCACTCAAATAGATTTTTGGTGGTACAGGTTATCACTAGTGCACAGCAATGTGCAAACTGTTTGAAGATAACAGAGATACTTGTAATCTAAAAGAAAAAAAATTCACCCAAGTTTGCTTATTTCATAATTAGAAGTAGACACTTTGGTATAACTTTACCATTTTCCTAGTATCAGCTCAAACATCAATATTTCTGTGAAGTCTCAGAGCAACATGCTAAATTAAAGTAAGAGGGGAAGTCCATTCCATCACACAAAGTTTTGATTTCAGTTGTGGTATTAACGAATCAAAAAGACTCAAATGCTCCGTGCAGCTGTCCTGTTGAACAGAACTTAGCTTGTTCAGAGGATTTCAAAATAGTGGATATTAATCCATATTATGTCTGTGTGTCTATATCTCTATATATAATGTGGTACCTTCCTATAAGTTATTTGCACAATTTATAACCTCCAAGACTGATTTTTTTCCAACTTCATATTTAGTGGTAATTTTTCAAATCCGAAGGATACACAAGCAGTTCTTTAAAATTCCATCAGAAAATTAAAGTAAGAACACCTTGACATTTATACCTATTAGTATAGCAAAAGTTAAATAATGACAATGAATGAAAGTAATCCATTCATTCAATGCATATTAATTGAGTCTCTTTATATGCTAGATGTTGGGAAAACAGTTGCAATTAAAACAGACAAATCTCTGTCTTCACAAACTCATATTCCAGTGGAAGAAAGATGGACAATTAACAAAATAAGTATGTTGTATAGTATTGGAAAATGGCAAATGAGGTGGAGCAGAGAAAGCAGGAAAGGTGGGTAGGAAGTGTTAGGGTCTGGTTAGATCAATTTCATTAGGATGGCCAGGGAAGGTGTTATTGAAAAATAGACAATTAGGTAAAGACTTTAAAGGACGGGAGGGGAGAATCTGGGGGGACCATCAGCCTGCAGACCTCAAGGCATGAATGCATTCCGAAGAGCAGCACAGAGGTCAGGATGGCTCAAGTGGAATGAATTAGAGGGTGTTTTAAGAGATGAGGATGGAAAGGTAATGAGGTGGGGTGTAGGGACAAACAGTGAGAAGCAGGCTGGGAGTAGAGTGTCTGAAGCTAACATTAGGGATGTAGCCTTTATTTTATTTGCAGAGGCAAGCACGGGAGGCTGTTGATCAGATGTGAGATGTGATGAAGATCTTGTCATTGCCAACTAACTATATAACCTTCCGCAAACTCAGTTTCATGCAGCCGACTCTGTCATTACCACCTCTTATCTTTTCATTTTACTTTCTCTAGAAACCCAGCTTCAGTGATTCTTTGATCCTGCCAGAACCTCCAGTCCGTTGATAACAGCTCCTTTCTCTTCTCCTTTATCCCTTGATATCTTCTCCCTACTTCTCAGCCTGGTGAAATTCTATGGTCAGGCAGTCATTATGATCATGCCATTGACTGCACCCATAATTCCCTTGCTCTTCTTTCTTTATTTTGTAGTTGTTTGGTAAAATCATAACCCTGGTTAAATTTGGCTCCCCATATTTTACACGTCAACTGGTGCAGCTAAATGAGGCAGGAGGGAAATCACATCTCCAGGACTGGTCTTACTTTGAATTCAAGACCATAAACCTCAGATACACTCTGAGTGTCTCCAAGAAATCATGCCAGGCTTTACATCCCCATTCATACTCCCACCCTACAAGATTATTGATCACTTCCTTGTCCTGCCTGAAACCTGCAACACATTCTCTTCATCTTTCCCATCTTGCTTCCTGTCTTACTAAAATAATTAGAAAATCAGAAGAGGGGTGCCTGGGTGGCTCAGTTGGTTAAGCCTCCAACTCTTGATTTCAGCTTAGGTCATGATCCCACATTTCGTAGGTTTGAGTCTCACATCAGGCTCTGCGCTGATAGTGCAGAGCCTGCTTGGGATTCTCTTGCTCCCTCTCTCTCTGCCTCTGCCTTGCTCACTCTTCCTCTCTCTTTCTCTCAAAAGTAAATAAATAAACAACAACAAGAAAAGAACATCAGAAGAAACCTTCCACAGAGTTTCACACCTATCTACCCATCATCAGTATCTGCCTGATACCTTGTGCTTTCTTGCCCACAACAAGAAATAAACTTTAATGCTACTGTCCAAAGCTTATTTCTCTACCTTGGGCACTGGATCCCATTTTTCACTGTTTACTTAAGCACATCACTCCTTTCATCCCACAGTATCAATTCTTTTACTCCCTTCTGGAACACACTCATTAATATGTGGGTGTTCCTTTCATTAAAACAACAATAACAAAAATTAAAAAAGAACAGTGAAAACATCTCCTTCAACCCTAGTTCCCTCACCAATCCATTCTTTGCTTTGCATTAGAGCAAAATTCTGCAAAAATGTCTCTGCTTATTGATTGTATTCTCTTTTAATTCTCTCTTACATTTATCTCCATCAGGGTTTCATCTTGACCATAACCACTAAAATTGTTGTTGTCAAGGTCTCAAGGTCACCTTTCCAAATCCCCTGCTCAATTCTTAGTCTTACATTACTTGATCTATCAACAGTATTTGTTTTTTTATTTATTTTATTTTTTTTAACGTTTATTTATTTTTGAGAGAGGGAGAGAGAGAGTGGGGGAGGGACAGAGAGAGAGGGAGACACAGAATATGAAGTAGGCTTTAGTTTTTGAGCTGTCAGCACAGAGCCTGATGTGGGGCTCAAACCCACAAACCGTGAGATCATGACCCGAGCCGAAGTTGGACGCTTAACTGACTGAGCCACCCAGGCATGCCTATCGACAGTATTTGTTAACAGTCAGTCCCTCACTCCTTTTCTTCACTGGCTTCCAGGACGCCAGACTCACCTGGTTTTCTTTTCACCATGGTTGTGGCTCCTCCTCAGACTCCTTTGCTGACTCCTTCACTGTTCCCTGCATCCTAATAATGGGGTGCCCGGAAGCTTAGCTCTTGTTTCTTTGTTTTGTTGACACTCATTTTCTTGGATCTTACCTAGTCTCATGGTTCTAAATACTCATATATCAACAACTCCCAAATTTATATCTCCAACAAAGACCATTCTCTTACACCTCACTTCCATTCATTAGAGTATTACTGTCTCTGTATCTTGAAAATATATTCAGTATACTTAGAATCTGATCACTTACCATTAATTCTGTTACTGTCACCCTGATGTATAGTCACCATTATTTCCTACTGAATTATCACAGTGGCCTCATAATTGGTCTTTCAGATTCAGACCTCCTATACACTTTGTCAGCATAGTGGACAGCAGACAAAATGAGAATAGACTCTATGAGGTACTAGTGTGAAAGCAGGAAAGCTGAAGAGAAGTTAGCAGTAGAGGTGGTGAGAAGTAGTCAGATTCTGAATACATGTTGAAGGTTGATCCAATAGGATTTGTTGATTAGAGAGTCAGAATGCCTTCGAGGTTTTTGCCTTGAGCAATTGAGTGCATGGAGTTTGGTGAAAGAAGGGGGCTTCTACACTACAAATAACTCTAAAAATTTTCATTTTTTGAAAAGCCATATGGCAACTTGTAAGCCTTTTATATTCATACTTTTTGAACCACTGGTCCTATCTTGATTTTTTCAATAAAAGGAAAAGGCTCTGCGTATAAAAATGGTTATTATAATATCATTTACAGTGGTACAAAAATAACATGGAAAATATGTATAATATAACATTAAGTGAAAACATGATATGATATGTTCACTAATAGAATACTATATAATATTAATGGAAGTGGATAAATCAAAATCAGAATTTCCAGTAATAAATCAGTTAATTATGCTAGACCAGTGAGAAAATGAGGTATTCGTTTTAAGTTCAAATATTCTTACTGTTTTCTGTTTGCCTTTTTGTTTCTTATTTGGCAGATTCATAACTAAGACCAAAGTTGGCTGTTTTAGTCTTTATGACGTGTGTGTTTGCATTCTGTATATTCATAATGGTTGAAGCCAGTAACCTAGGATTTTGCTTTGTCACAGTTTACCTGTAATCCATCAGCAAATCCTGTTGCCTCTCCCTTGTAAAAAAAACATTACTAAAATAATTTCTCATCACCTTCACTGTTGCTACTGGCCGAGTCACTATCGTCTCTTGCTTGAATTACCATGGTACCTTTTAAATTCATCTCCCTGCTTCTGACTCTCTGTAGTCTATTCTCTATACAATGGTACTTTAAAAATAATATCAAATCACATCACTCCTCTGCTCAAAACCCTACAATAGCTTTCATCTTACTGAGAGTAAAAGCCAGAATCTCTACAGTAGTTCGTAAGACCCTACATGATGCAGTCTCCGAAGATTGAACTCCTACTCTCTCCTTTTTCTTATTTGTCCCTGGCACACTGGCGTTCAGACTATTATTTGTTTATTTTTTATTTATTTTTTACCTTTTGACCCTCTTCATCCATTCCCCTGCCCTTACCTACTGCCTCTGGGAATCACAAATCTGTTTCTTATATCTATGAGCTTATTTTTTTTCTTATTTTTTGTTTTAAATCTTCTACATATAAGAGGAATTATATGGAATTTGTCTTTCTCTTTTTTTTTTCCACTTAGCTTTATGCCCTTGAGGTCCATCCACATTGTCACAAATGGCAACATTTTATTCTTTTTTGTGGCTGTACTAGTCCCTTCTCTACATACATACATCATATTCTTTAACCATTCATCCATTGATGGACACTTACTAGTCAGTCTCCTTACTAGTATGGTTCTGTTCAGGTTTTCTATTTCAACATGACTCAATCTTGGTAGGTTGTTTATTTCTAGGAATTTATCCATTTCAATGGGTTGTTCAGTTTGTTGGCATATCATTATAATCTTTATGATCCTTTGCATTTCTGTGGTATCAGTTGTCACATCTTCTTCATTTCCAATTTTATTTATTTGAATCCTCTCTCATCTCCCCCCACCTCCTTGGTGAATTATGTCAGTTTCATTTATCTTTCCAAAGAACCAGCTCTTAGTATCATTGATCTTCTTATTGTCTTTTTAGTCTCTATTTTATTTATTTCTGCTCTAGTCTTTGTTATGATTTCAGTACTTTTAAATTTATTATGACTTGTTTGTGGCCTATGATTTTTCCTGGAATTTTCCATGTGCACCCGGGAAGAATGTATATTCTGCTACTTTTAGATGGACTTTTCTGTGTATATCTAATAAGTCCATCTGGTCTAATGTGTTATTGAAGGCTTATTTTTATTTTTTATATTTTATTTTTATTATATATATTGCATATGTATACATATATACGTATAAATATTTATATCTAAAATTCTCAGTAGTTAACATACAGTGGAGTTTTGGCTTCAGGAGTAGAATCCAGTGATTCATCACTTACATATAACACCCAGTGCTCATCAACAAGTGTCCTCCTAATGTCCATCACACATTTTCCCCGCTCCTTACCCCCATCAACCCTCAGTTTGTTCTCTGTATTTAAAAATCTCTTATGGTATGCCTCCCTCTCTGATATCTTATTTTTCCTTCCCTTCCCCTATAATCATCTCTTAAGTTTCTCAAATTCCACATATGAGTGAAATCATGTGATATCTGTCTTTCTCTGAATGACTTATTTTGCTTAGCACAATACCCTCCAATTCCATCCACGTTGTTGCAAATGGCAACTTTTCATTCTTTTTCATCACCAAGTAATATTCCATCATATCTACATACCACATCTTCTTAATCCATTTGTCTCAGTTGGTGAATATTTGGGCTCTTCCCACAATGTGGCTATTGTTATTGGTGCTGCTATAAACATTGGGGTACATGTGCCCCTTCAAATCAACATTTTTGTATCCTTTGGATAAATTCCTACTAGTGTAATTGCTGGGTTGTAGGGTAGTTTTATTTTTAATTTTTTGAGGAACTTCCACACTGTTTTCCAGAGTGGCTGCACAAGTTTGCATTTCCACCAACAGTGCAAGAGGGTTCCCCTTTCTCCACATCCTTGCCAACATCTGTTATTTCCTGAGTAGTTAATTTTAGCCACTCTGATGGTGTAAGGTGGTATCTTATCGTGGTTTTGATTTGTATTTCCCTGATAGAGTGACGTTGAGCAGCTTTTCATATGTCTGTTTGGAAGGCTTATTTTTAAAATTGGATGACTAATCCATTGGTGTAAGTGGGATATTAAAATTCCCTAATATTGTATTGCTATCTGTTTCTCCCTTTAGGTCTGTTAACAATTGCTTTATGTATATATAGGTGGTTCTATAATGGGCACAAAAATATTTACAAATGTTATATTCTCTTGTTGGATTGATCCCTTTATCATTATATAACACCTTTTTTGGTCTCTTATTGGAGTCTATGTTTTAAGATTTATTTTTTCTAAGTATAACTATTCTAATCTTCTTTTAATTTCCATTTGTTAGCATATTTTTTTTGTCATTTCACTTTAAGCCTGTGTATGTCCCTATATCTAAGGTGAGTCTATAATAGGCAGCATATAGATGGATTCTTTTTTTAAAAAAAAATCCATTCAGCCACTCTATATCTCCTGATTGGATAACTTAGTTCATTTATATTTAAAGTAATTATCAATAGGCAGTACTTATTGCCATTTTGTTAGTTGTTTACTGGCTGTTTTTATAGTTCCTCTCTATTCCTTTCTTTACTTGGTTCCTTCCTTTGTGTTTTAATCACTTTCTTTGGTGGTATACTTACACTCCTTTCTCTTTATCTTTTGTGTATTTGCTATAAATTTTTGCATTGTGGTTATCATGAGCTTTAGCTTTTGCTTGTTTCCATCTCTCCTTCAATTCTTTTTTTTTCCTCCTTCAATTATGAATGACAACTTTACCAGATAGAGTATTCTTGGTTGGCATTTTTTTTCCTTTAGCACTTTGTGTATATATTTGTACCATTTCTTTCTGGCTGGCAAAGTTTCTGCCAAAAAATTTGCTGATAGTGTTATGGGGATTCACCTGTACATAACAAGTTGTTTTCCACTTGCTGCTTTTAACATTCTTTCTTCATCTTTAACTTTTGACATTTTAATTATAATGTCTCTTGGACTCATTTTGTTTGCAACTCTCTTGGCTTCCTGGATCTAGATGTTGTTTCTTTTTCAACTGTTCTGCTAATGAACCCCTCTAGTGTGTTTTTCAGTTCAGTGTTGTATTCTTTAGCTCTGTTACTTGTATTTGGTAATCTATTATATTTTTCATCTGTTTGCTGAAGAGTCTTACTATGTTCATCCATTCTTCTCCCCAGTTCAGTAAGCATCTTTATGATTTATTACATTGAACTCTTTTTTTTTTTTAAATTTTTTTAAAAGATTTTTTTTAACGTTTTATTTATTTTTGAGACAGGGAGAGACAGAGCATGAACAGGGGAGGGTCAGAGAGAGGGAGACACAGAATCTGAAACAGGCTCCAGGCTCTGAGCCATCAGCCCAGAGCCCGACGCGGGGCTCGAACTCACGGACCGCGAGATCGTGACCTGGCTGAAGTCGGACGCTTAACCGACTGCGCCACCCAGGCGCCCCTACATTGAACTCTTTATCAGCTAAACTACTTCTCTTTCATTGAAGTTTTTTTTTTTTTCTGAAGTTTTATTGTTTCATTTGGGACATATTCCTCAGTTTCTTCATTTTGCTTGGATCTTTGTGTTGGTGCCTATATAGTAGATGAAACAACTACTTTTCCAAGTTCTTGAAGGAGGTGAATCTTGTTGTTGAACCCTGCCCCAGCTCTTTGTCATCTCCCAAACCATTGTGCTCATCCAAGTAGTCTATCATATTTTTTAAAATCTCCCAGTTTGTGAAGATGTGCCAGGCCCTGTTGGTGTCCCAGAAAGGAGGATCTCAGCACCTAGCCCTGTTGGCCAGAGGTTCTGGTGTTGTCCCTCAGGCTGTAGTCACAAAAATTGGAGCTCTAGATGAGTATATAGACTTTTTTCTGGGAGATACAAGCTGGAGCAAGGTAGAGAGAGAGTGCCAAAATGGTGTCCACAGCCTATGTTCTTTGAGAGTAGCCTTATAGTCTACCAGATGTGTGTCAAACCTAAAGCCAGCCTTCAGGCTGAAGCAGCAGAACTGGAAAAGAGACCTCCTTCACAGAAATACTGGAGTGTGTGTCTCCTTCTGCTGTCTGCACAGGGCCCTGGGTTGAGGGGGGCAGTCTGCCAAAAACTGTCTCTCTAATTGCCATAGTCCTGTGGTACCCAAGAATATAAGGCTGCCTAGTTACCGGAGCCAAGTGATCAAGGGGCATCCCCTGGGCAGCAGCTGCCAAAACAGGGGCATCAGATATAAAAACCAAGGCACCAGCCGTGATGTAAATCTCACGCAGACACTGGTGTTCTGGGGTGTGGCAGAGAGAGAGGAAAAAGATAGTGCCCTCCCTCCAAAGTCTCTCTAAGGATTATAGTCAGCTCCTAGATGTGTGTTGAATTCGAAAATGTGCCACTGCCATGGTGATTAACTAGTAGGTCTCCTTTACAGAAAGACTAAGCTCCCAAGTATATTGCCTCTTATTGTGCTCTGGCTGTGGTAGCTATTTAAGAGCTCTTTCTCCATCGCTTACAGTCCTTTGGGCCCGGTGAGCAAAAACCCCACTGGCCACCAGAGTCAAGCTACATAGAGGTATTCCCTCACAGCAGTCACAAAAACTGGGGCACCAGACAGGGGTATGAGCTCCTTTCTCTGTGATACCAATTATTATAGCCACATGGGACCAGGAATTCAAGCTCCTTGGCCTCCAGAGCTAGGTAGTCAAGAGATGTTCCTTGGGTGGCAGCCACAAAAACTGGGGGATAAGATGCATGTAAATGCTCCTTTCCTGTAGACAGTGGTGCTCTGAAGAACAGCAAAGGAGGAGTGTGAAGATGTTGCCCACCAGTCTCCATCCCTGGAGAGTGTTCCAGGAGGCTCTCAGATGTGTGTGTTAAATTAGATGCCTGACTCTCGGGCTGACACTTTAATATAACCAGGTGAGTCTCCGTCACTTTAGGTCTGGACCCCTTTGGCTTCCCTGGATCTTGGTCTGGGTCAAGTGAATCTGAGTACCGGGCCCTGTAAGAGCAGTCCTCTGGGTCTTTACAATCTTGTGGGTCTCCTTGGTTTTTATAGTTAGATGTTTTGGAGGCTTGTGTCTCAGGTGCAGGTCCTACAAGTCTTGGTTCTTGTTGTGCCCTTCACTCCTTGGGGAGGAGTTCCAGGTGCTAAGTCTTCTGGTTGTGGATTGCTACACTGGGGGTAAGGTTTATAGTGAGATTGTATCCCAAACGATCCATGTGCTTTTCTTCTCATTTTCTGATGTGTAGTCACCACCCAGCCGGCCTGTAGGTTGTTGTCAGAGGAAATTATTCCACGTGTCGCTGTGAACTCGGTGTGCCCATGGGAGGAGGTGAGTTCAAGAACTTCTGCACTTCCATCCTGATCTGGAACTCTTGTTTTGAAATATTTTTATATTTATAAAAGGGAAATATGATAAAAAATGTAATTTAGTGTCCTCTTTTTTAAAACAATTTTTGAACATTTATTCATTTTTGACAGACAGGGAGAGAGCGTGCAAGCAGGGGTAGGGCAAAGAAAGAGGGAGACAGAATCTGAAGCAGGTTCCAGGCTCTGAGCTGGCAACACAGAGCCCAATGCGAGCTCGAACCCACAAACCACGAGATCATGACCTGAGCCGAACTTGGAAACTTAACGGACTGAGCCATCCAGGTGCCCCAGTGTCATCTCTTTAATATATACAATAGCTGTATCCTTTTATACATTTTTTTTCTGGAAGGCATTTACTTTTATCAAGTGGTGAAATCAATTCGTTATCTAAGTTCACAAAGGGTTTTTAATGTTTATTTTTGAGAGAGAGAGAGAGCAGGGAGGGGCAGAGAGAGAGAAGGAGACACAATTCGAGGCAGGCTCCAGGCTCTAGGCTCTGAGCTATCAGCACAGAGCAGGACCCAGGGCTTGATCCCATGAACCATGAGATCATGACCTGAGCTGAAATCAGGAGTCAGACACAACCAACTGAGCCACCCAGACACCCCGAGTTTACAAATATTTTTAATGGCTATTTATAAATAAGCTCTCAAAGACTTCTACCCTAAGAGTTCTGTTTTACTGCAACAACCTTGTACTAGAATGCAAAATCAAGGGATTTGATTTCAAGGCCCAGCTCTGTCAGTTTTTCACTGTGTGATTATGAATGAGGTAGGTAACTTGAATCAGGATTTGTGTTTGCAAAATGGGGATATCAATCTCTTTTCTTTATCCTTGATGGAGCAGTTGTGAAGATCAAAAGAAATAATGTATCTGAAAATGCCTGGAAAACTATAAATCGCTACAGAATGTGAGTGGTAATTTAGGTTGAGATCGCTTGTGCTTCATCCTGAATATTTTATCCTTAGGTCTTAATTATCATCTTCTCCCAAAAGTAATGCTTCCCTTTGAATGCAAGTCAATTATTTTTAAGAGACTAAGTACTAATGGAAACATATCTTTTCAAAGTAAGAGCAAAACCATAGGATGTTAATAAATTATGTGATTATTTCACAAAGAGAAGTAAAAAAATAGAAATAGGCATAATTTGTTGGATGATCTTATGCATTCTAAGTGTGCTCTTAACCTAAAAAAAAAAAACACTAGCAAAAGTTACACAAAATTTTAAGCACTTGACAAAAGGAAGTAGCAGACTACTCAGTCATCTTATCTGTTGTTTGAATAGGTCTTTCTGAGCAGGTGAAATATGAAATTAGTTTATTAACAAAAGATTAAAATTTCCATCTGGCCAAAAGTCTATGGGAAGGTGTCACATACACAGAATCTCAGCGTGCAGACTGGTGTCTTATCATAAATCACCAGCACTTTCTTGAGGAGGAAGATTCACAAAGACAGTAATTCAGGTAGAACTGAAGAATGAGAAAAATATCAGTTTTAAAATATAAAAAGTTGAAATCATGGTCCTTTAAGAGAAAGATTTATGCAGCACGTGTTCAACAATCACAAACAAAAGGCAAATGAAAGGGTTTATTGGTCTGCAACAAATCTTTGCATTCTCTCCAAAGCTGCATATATGTTATGGGTGATACAATTCATCAGGATAAAAATAGGATGCATTGTAAAATGAGAGAAGCCAATTATTATTTTTGAAAGGACAACAAAAATTTGCCCAAAGTTTATAGCTACTGCTGCAAAGCTATACAATAAAAGCAATGTGATTATACAGTAGTTTAGCTAAAAGTAAATCATCTGATGCCAGAGTAAATGGACAGAAATAAACTACAAAGTATATTTTGCTCATGAAAATGGGGATCAGTTTTGGCCTCGATCCAAGCTGAACTACATATAAAAAAAAGGGGGGTAAGGCATGCTTTAAGAAGTTTCCTTCACTCCAGACTGCAGCCTTATTCCTTCCTAACTATATGCATCCAACTTACTCTGTGGTGAGTAGAAGCGGGCTGTGTCTGCCAAGAAAGTAGGTGACTTAACCATTTTGAATCTCAGTTCTGTCATCTATAAAATGAGAAAGTAAAAGATCTCTAAATTCCTTTCCAACTCTTTAAAAAAGAATACTTCATGTTTCCAGTTTTAATGTCATCCAACCTTAAACGCCAATTTTAGGAGGGTGGGCTTCAAGTATTTTTGCTGCAAACTACTAACAAAATTGATTGTTCTCTAGGACTACTTGACATTTTAGTTTTCTTTATTTTCCCTTGTATTGGATTCTCTGTGTCCTTTACTCCACATTCTCTTCTGTTGTTCTTTTCCTTGGCCTAGTCCCTCATTTTGTTGGAACATAATCTCCAGGATGCCCTGATGAACAAAAAAATGCAGGGGAGGTGACAATTGAATTCCTGCATGTATGAAAATGACTCTTTGTGTCCTCACTCTTACCTAATCGACGGGTTTCAGAGTTCTGGGTTGAAATGCATTGGTCTCTCAGAATTTTGAAAGCAATGCTTCTATCGTCCTTTAGGGCCTATGGTGCTACTGATAACGCCAAGTGCCATTCTGATCGTTGTGTCTTTGTGTATGAGCATTTTTCTCTCTGAAAGTTTTTGAGATCTTCTCCTTATTTACAGAGTTCTGAAAAATGTGCTGTGGGGTGTTTTTAAACATTTATTGATTTATTTTTTTAATTGTACCTGTTGAACTGGATGTTCATTCTCTTCCGTTCTTTTTATTTTATTTTGAACTTTACAACTTTTATCCCCTGTTCTCCCTAATCTCTCTTTCTGGAATACCTATCAATTAGATGATTGATTTTCTAATTTTCTTATATTTTGTCTCCCATTTTCCTTCTCTGTTTGTTTTACTTTATGAGATGTTATCCTCAACTCTTCTAATCATGGTATTAAATTTTTTATTTTTGTCATCAAATTGCTCATATCCAAGAGTTCTATTTTGTTCCATGAAAGTTCTCTCTTGGACTATCCTGTCCTTTTTGTCTTTCTGGAGACCATAATTTAATTTTTTGTTTTACTGGGATTTTTCTTTGACTTTTCCTTTTCTTTTGAGTTCCTTATTGCTATTAGTTTGTCTTGGTCCTTCTCATTTATACTGGAGACTTTCCTAAAATGTCCAGTAAACCTTGGATGTCAACTCATATTTAAGATAGAGGCCTTAAAAACCAGTTGGAAGCTATTCATTTATTGGTAGGACTTATTGAGAGTTGTTTTGTGGTTGCTTCAAACCTGAATATTCCCGTGAGGAACCCACAATTGTTAGTACATTTGAGGACCCTCTCTTGACCAGTGATCAGCTCCCTCTCTTTGACTTCTTTTTTTTTTTTTAATTTTTTTTTCAACGTTTTTATTTATTTTTGGGACAGAGAGAGACAGAGCATGAACGGGGGAGGGGCAGAGAGAGAGAGGGAGACACAGAATCGGAAACCGGCTCCAGGGTCTGAGCCATCAGCCCAGAGCCTGACGCGGGGCTCGAACTCATGGACCGTGAGATCGTGACCTGGCTGAAGTCGGACGCTTAACCGACTGCGCCACCCAGGCGCCCCGACTTCTAATTCTCATGGGGTCAGGTACCTGGAGGCAAATGTGGCCACCATTTGTTCCTCAGAAACTGAGTCAGAGAAAGGAGCTTAGGTGGCAGGAGGGGGTATCACTGTTTAATTCTGTTTTAAGAATGGCATCTCCCCTTCACATACCTCGATGTGTGTGTCTTCTGAATCCTTAGCGATGATGCATGGTTTCTGCCTAAGTTAGAGAGCAGCAGGTGGACTGTGTGGGGCTCAAGAGGTCCAACTGCTCTTTATAGATTTCGGTAAACTCTTCTGTCGTCAGTCTTCTATATCCATCTGCATTTACAATCTTTGGTCTCCAATTCCTAAATCTATCTAATGTTCTATGGCATTAATTTTCCTGATGATTCATTAGCTTTCCTAAGTTAGATATTTTATGGTTTTCCAAATATCACTGATATCACTTTACTTCTGTCATTTGTTTTGTTCTCTATGTGTTTATGTTTACTTTTCCTTTTCCTGTTATTTTAGTTGTATTTATTTTTTGGGGGTAACAGAGTGAATCTGTATATATTTTTTCATATAGAAATATAAATTATGGTTAGCAAATTCTATATAATAAAACAAACTAACCTTCTATTCTCTAGATTTTAGTGATTAACACAGTAGAAGTTGATTTTTCTTTTATGTAAATTGCTCAGGTGTGTGTTCTTGATGGTTGTGTATCTTTCCTCCATGTGATAATCCAGGGATCAGGCAGCTCCCATTTTATAACTCATCTATCCCCTGGGAGCTCTTTGTCTTTGAATCAAGCTGGCTAAACCAAAAGAAAGCCTGCTTCTTCAAAACCTTGGTCTGCAAGTCATAGGCATTATTTTTTTTTCTCATTCCATTAATAAGAAATTGCCACATGGCCACATAAAATGGAGGGAACAGGAGGTATTGGCTGTTGGGGAAACACAATATTTTGCTTGCCAGATAACCATCTTTGCTAGAGTCTGGCTACCAATGTCCATTTGTACCCTTTTTATTCTTTTTTTTTTTTTTTTTTTTGAGAGAGAGAAAGAGAGAGAGAGGAGAAAGAGAAAGAGAAAGAAAGAGAACAAGAATGAGAACAAGAATGAGAAAGAGAAAAAGAGAATCTTAAGCAGGCTCCGTACTCAGCACAGAACCTGACCTGGGACTTATCCCATGATCCTGGGATCATGACCTGCGCCCAAATCAAGAGTCGGACATTCAACTTACTGAGCCACCCAGGTGCCCCTCTACCCTCTATTTTTCTCTATATATAGAACCATTTTACTCTGTCCTCAATAGAGATAGCCTAAATTCCCAATTTTATTCCTTGAAACATTTCAAAATCCAGTGTCCCCAGAAAATGTCAATCACTTGTATCAGATCTAGATATGGCTCTTGAAAGTTTAACAACTTACAGACTAAAAGACAAATTCCTTTATTTCCTGACACCTTTCTATGCACACACATGTACAATGTACAATGATGGAGAAGAGGCACCCCATCTAGAAAGAGAAGAACTGAGAAACACAATAATTACTGGCTTGGAGCGGTGATAGAATCCTGATGACAGGATTCTGTCTAAAGAGAAATTTCCTTATTTAGGAACTTGATTTAACTCTGGGAGAAACTTTTGTTCATTGCTTTCCAAAGCCACTAGCACTATCTTCTTGTCCATTATCTTCCATGGGCACACTTGAAGCGGGTGTTGGTGAATATATCATACTTTGTATTTGCTTATGTTTTCCAGCAAACATCTGCCTATTTAAGTTTGCAAGGGGGAGCCCTTAGAATTGTTTGAAAATCTTAAAAGTCAAAATCTTTTTGACGATATGCTGTGATGTCTTTGACCAAATATCTGTTATGAGGTCAGACCTTATAAACTTTTCTGCCTTGCTCATAAACCAGCTAACTTTTGCCTGAGCTTATCTCTTTCTTATAATGTCTTGCTAAATCTAGTATTTATTATCCCAACAATATCTTATTCTGGATTTTTAAAATTCTTCTACAATCAAATTCTGGATTAGTTCTATCTGCTGTGATAAATAAAAGCCCAAATTTAATGGCTTACCACAAGCAAAAGCTTATTTCTTATTCATGTAACAGCTCCTGGCTGGTGGGAGACTTTCTTCCATAAGCAGTTTCAAAAATCTTGGCTCCTTCCATTGGTCCTGCCATTTCCCAGAACCGGCCAACAGAAAGGAAAGGGCCCAGGGAGAAGCTTATGTGCTCATGTGCTATACAGACTTTCAAAAGTCTGTATAGATAGTAACACATACATTCCACTCACTGTCTATTGGGAAAAGTTACAGACATGGGCCCCCTCTAGATAGTTGCAAGTGCCCCTGGGAAACATAGTATATGGTTATGCATGGGCTTCCTCACAACAATTCTGTAATGTGGAAGGGGAAGGAAAAATTTTGGTAGACAGTTGCCTCTCTCTACCACATTTGTGAGGAAGCAGAGATAAATTATCTGCCACACTGGGCTATTTTGCTATTTCTTCATTTCAGCTTTAGTCAAAAAATGTTTATTTCAGAATTCTTTCTGTCTTTAAAAGTCTTCTCATTGACTGGAACCAAGGAAGATGTTTTCATTTCTCTTTTCTTTTTAATTCTTTGTGTTGTCTCTAACTCAATAAATAGAGCAGTTATTCGGGGTCCTATTTTATTAGTTGTAAAAAATGAAACTTGTTTTAGTGCTGAGAACCTAATTGTAGAAGACCCTTTTAAAAAGCTCATGATGCTTTCTCCTCTCTTTGGGAAAGTTTTCTAATATAAGACCCTGGTCCTTGGTCAAGGGTACTAATACAAACTGAGCTACACATTCTCTTTTTTAAAAAATTGAAATATAAAAACAGTGAGACCTAGTGTTTATGATTGATAAGAGCTGAGTCACTTGAGTGGTAGTTTTCTAGCAATAAATGTGTCCTTGAAATCCTGTGCTGAGATTCTTGGAGCTGCCTTATTTTCTTCCTTTCTTGACCTTTTTTGTTCAACTGCTTCTGTAACATCTTGATAAATAGCAACACTCTTCCCATAAATTCTCTTTTGTATTTAATCTAGCAAGAGTGTCTATTGCCTGTTGACTACAACCCAGAGACCCTTAATTAGTATCCCAGGGAAGCATATTTATTCTGGGATCTTCAATATCTGTCCAATATCCATTGGCATTTTGAAGATTTTTTTTCTCATTAATTCTCACATTAATGGCTTAGATTGACTGTGTTATACCATGGGCTATATGTCTTTTCAGAAGCCCAAGAAGTGATTTCTTAGAACTAGATGGATGTCAGCTACTCTGTTCAATAGTGTGAAGTTCACTCATATTCTGCCTGTCTTTTCGTTAATAACATCATGATCATAGGAAAATAGGTAACAACGCTTTTTTGGGGATAGTGGCATTAGAGAGAGTAAATATATTGCTCAAGGCCATATAATAGGTAACTGATAGAGATGGTATTTTAATCCTTATCTGCAAAACTTCAAAGCCAAAGTTCAAGACCTCTAGATATAGCCTTTTACATGCCATACATTTAAATAGATGCTAGGAGATTGAAGATACAATTTTTAAAAACTCTGCTCTTTGTTCTTTAAAGTCCTATGGTTTATCAGTAATTAGGCGATATCAATATAATATGGTAGGTAAAGGAGAGAATTACCCTGAGGACTATGGAATGTGGAAGAGGAAACTAGCATCCCCATGGGTGGGTGTATATGCTATCTTATTAACTACTTTCTGGTTGTTTTGTAGTTCCATTGTCCTTTTCTGTTTCTCTTGCTGCCTACTTTTGTTAATTGGTGGTTTTCTGTGGTTATACCCTCTGATTCCCTTCTCTTTATTTTTTGCTTTGTGGTTACCATGAGGCTTACATAAAATATCTTATCAGTCCATTTTACACTGATAGCAATTTAACATTGATCACATATAAAAACTTTACTCTCTTTGCTCCTCCCTCTTATATATTTAATGTCACAATGTACCTCTTTTTATATTGTGTATTCATTAAAAATTATACTAGTGATAGCTATATTTAATACCTTAACCTTTGTAATATAGTTAGGTGTTAACACACCATCATATTATAGAATCTGACTATGTATTTACTTTTACGAGCGTGTTGTATAATTTTGTATGTTTTCATGTTATTAATTAGTGTCTTTTCATTTCAGTTTGAAGAATTCCTTTCAGTATTTCTTGTAAGGCAGTGTTACTGCCAATGAAGTCCCTCAGCTTTTGTTTGTCCTAACTTCTGGGTAGAATATTGGCTGGCAATTTTTTTTTCCCTTCAATACTTTGAGTATATTATCCCATTCTCTCCTGACCTGTAAGGTTTCTGCTGAGAAATGTGCTGATTGCCTATGGGGAGTTTCTTCATAGGTTACAATCTTTTTTTCTCTTGCTGGTTTTAGGATTCTCTCTTTGTCTTTGATTTTTGACAGTTTCATTCTAATGTGTCTTAGAGAAGATCATTTTGAATTGAAATAATGGGTGCTCTAGTAGCTTCATAAACTTGGATGTCGAAGTCTCTTCCCAGGTTTGGCAAGTTCTGAGCCATCATTTCTTCAAGTAAGCTTTGTGTCTTCTTTTCTCTCTTCTCCTTCTGGAACTCCAGGGATTCTGATATTGCTTCTTTTGATGGTGTTCCATAGACTATTCAGGGTTTTTGTTTTGTTTTGTTTTGTTTTGTTTTCTTTGTTTTTGCTTTTTCACTTTTTTTTGTCTGTTCTCCTCTGAGTGGGTTATTTCAATGTTCCAATTCTCTAACTTGCTAATTCTGTCTTCTGCCTAATCTATTCTGATATTGACGTTTTCTATTACATTCTTCGTTTCATTCATTGATTCTTCAGCTCCAGAATTTCTATTTGGTTCTTTCTCTATTTCTATCTCTTTGCTAAATTCCTCATTTTGTTTGTGTATTGTTTTCCTGATTTTGTTGAATTGTCTTTCTATGTTTTATTGTAGCTCATCGAATTTCCACAAAACAGCTATTTTGAGTTCTTTATCGGGTAAATCACAGATGTCTGTTTCTTTGGGTTTGGTTGTTGGAGGATTATTATGATCTTTTGTTGATGTCATGTTTCCTTGATTCTTCATGTTCTTTGATGTTTTACATTGTTGTTTTCACATTTAGCAATGTGAAATCAAATGGCAGTCACCTCCTCTGATCTTTACTATCTGCCTTCAGCTGAAAGATCCCTTTTGTCCGTCCTGCTTATGTGCTGGGGCTTTCTTTGACCTTGTATGGATACACCTGCTACACTATTCTTGCTCTCTCTTACAGTGGAATTTTAAAGCTTGCAGAGCTTCTTTCGGTTTTACAAGCCACCAGGCTGGCTGTTGGTAACTTCTTTTGTTTTCCCAAAAGTGGTGTTACAGCTCAGGATTGTGGTTTCTCCCTTGCCTGCAGATCTTGGCTTGTTTTCTGTGTGCCCTCCTTGTCTATCTGAGCTTACTCTCACCACACCCTCAGGGGCCCACATAAAGACCTGGCTGCAGAGTTGAAGGAGGTATGGGTTTGGCACTTAGGGCCTTAGGTGTCTCCACGACCAGATGGGGAGATCCTTGGGGGAGAGTTTCCTAGCAGCTCATGGGCAGGTTTCCTGCCAGAGTCTAGAACACTTCAGCAGGATCCATGTCCGGTTAGTGTCATCTGATAATCTTATCTACCCATTTTCCTATCTCCTCCATCCTTCCAGTCATAGAGCTCTTACTTTAATGCTCTGGGCCTTTCAAGAACAGAATGAGTTTCTTTAGTAGCATCCTGTATGGCTGGGTGCTCACTCACCATCCTTCCCTTTTTTCCCCATAGGAGGGAACCCTGGCCTCTTTCTGTAAACTGTGCCACCTTTGTAGGGAGGGATGCTATAGGCAAAGTTTCTCTTACCACTCCAATGGAGTGTTGAAACTTCTCCAGAAAATTGGATTTCCACAAATGCTCTTGTCTGTGGGTATCTGCCCAAGTCAGTGTTTCCAGGTGCTTCTGGAGTATAACCGAGAGGGTCCAGAGCCAGCTCACAGGCTGCTAGTTCCAGCCCATACTGGGATCTGTCTGCTTATTACCCAATTCACAGGTGGACTCCTCCTGGGTCCCTTAGTGTTCTGGATCCCACAGCTTTCACAGAGACACTTTTATTCATGCCTAGATGCTGAGTTTTAGATGTTAAAGAAGGAACAAAAATGAAGGACGTCTTCTACCACCATGATGCTGACATCACCTCTCTCCATATTTTTGATTATTGCTTTAAGAAATAATCTTGGGGCACCTGGGTGGCTAAGTCAGTTGAGTGTCCAACCTCAGCTCAGGTCATGATCTCATGGTTTGTGGGTTCTAGCCCCGCATTGGGCTCTGAGCTGACAACTCAGAGCCTGGAGCCCACTTCAGATTCTGTGTCTTCCTCTCTCTCTCTGCCCCTCCCTCACTTGTGCTCTCTCTCTCTCTCTCTCTCTCTCAAAAATAAATAAACATTCAAAAAAAGAGAAATAACCTTCGGGTGCATGGGTGATCACTTGTTAAATGTCTGATTCTTAATTTCAGCTCAGGTCATGATCTCACAGTTCTGTGAGTTCGAGCCCTACATTGGGCTCTGTGCTGATAGTGTGGAGCCTCCTTGGGATTCTCTCTCTCTCTCTCTCTCTCTCTCTCTCTCTCTCTCTCTCCCCCTCCCTCCCTCCCTCCCTTTCTCTCTGTCCCTCCCCTGCTCATGCTTGCTCTCTCTTTCAAAATAAATAAATAAACATTAAAAAAAGAAATAATCTAAAAGTGGGATAATTAAATCTAAGAGAATAATGTAGTTTCACCCTTTTGTTTATTTGGTATTTTTATTTTCTTTCCAAGTAGACTGTATGCTCCTTGATGATAATTCCAAGTCTTGTTTGTAGATGAGTCCTCTTCATCATTGAAAGAATAGCTTGCACTTAGCAGGCAGAGGAGCCATCACTTCAATGTTCTCCATGTTAACTCCATTTCTCCATGGAAGAAATTGATAATTTATATATCTACATCTAGAGCAGTACATGGTCTATGGTAGATGCTCAAAATCTGTTGAATGAATGAATAATTCTAACTTAAGACTTGGATTAGACTGTTTATTGATGGGTGAGGTCACTGTGTGATCAGAAGCATGACCCTATGCCCTTCTTCTCTTCAACGTGATTGTTTCTGGGAGCTGGAGGTGTATATATTGAGTCAGGCAAAACTTTTGGCAATAGGCTAATTATTTAAATTTCCTCTCTTTTTTGAAGCCTGCCTGACTTAGCTGCTCATCATCCTAAGTTTATTTATCATGAGACTGGCCAAGTAATTTGGATTCTGATTTAGGACAAGGTAAAAGACATGCTTTAGAATCTGGCCAGAACTGTGGCCACTAAGCTTTTTTTTACCATGTCATTCTGTGTTAGGGGATTATGTTATGACTCAGATTATGACAAAATTGTGGGTTCCCCCTCCCCAACATTGGTCAGTGTGTATGTGTGTGTTTCCACATGTCTCAGGAACCATGAGGAGGGAGAGGAGAGATTTTGTGGAGAAAGATTCAGGCATTCTTAGGCATTGGCTGCAATACAAGAAATCTTGTTTTTAACAGTAATCATGCAAAATCATTTTCGACTTTAATACATTTGAATCCTGACAAGTTTAGGATCAGAATAAATTAGACACCACTGTGAATCAGTTTGGAGGGTTATGTAGGGTAGATGCAAACCTAAGCAAAAAGTTATTTTAGAACGAGTTTTGTCTTAGCATGTTTTGGAGAATATCCAAGTTTGAGTGAAAAACAAAATGCTGAAGTAAATTAGTGCTGAAATTGAACAGTTTATATGTCAATTATCATCAAAATAATCCTTCAGCCTTTTTCTTTTTAAATTCTTCCATTGGTAACTTAAAATTTCACACTTAGATCTCCTCAGACCGTTTGCTCTGAGTAGATCTTTGGATGACTTTGTCTTTTTACAAGATTTCAGGCACTATGGAGTCTGCCTTGAACACAGTTGGATACCCCCACCTTTTTTTTTTTTTTTGCATCAATCGTATAAGAGAATGTTCCTCTCAACTTAGAAGGATTAATAACTTTCTGCATTCTACCTTTGTTTATAGAAAGAGTAGATTAGAAAAAATAAAACCAGATTGAACTGCAAGAGACTGGCCTATTTCAGCTCCCATGACTTTCTCTATGGTTGTCCCCATTTCAACTGGACCCTCAAGGCTAATATTGGTCAACCTTGAAGTACATCAGGCAAGGACAGAGGGGCTTTGAGAATGGGTCCAAAGGAGCTCAGAAGTTAGCTTGAGCATTAAAAGAGGAGTACTAAAAGATTGGAGAGGAAATGATATGATATTCTGAAGGAAATTGCACTTCCGTTTCTCTCTTTTTGCTTTGTGACCTTGGGTAAGTGGGGTGTGGGAGATAAGAAAATACTGCGGCAACGTTAGATTTTTATTATTAAATTTAAAAGTTTTGAAAATATTACCCTGAGGATAAAATTCTGATCTAACTTTCTCTACTTTAACATAGGAATTTTCCAGTTCCCCTTTTTACAGTCAGAATGTTTCAGGTGATTTTTTTTTTAATAGACGATACTATTTATTTATTTAATACAATTTATTGTCAAATTGGCTAACATACAGTTGTAAAGTGTGCTCTTAGTTTTTGGGTTAGATTTCTGTGGTTCATCATTTACATACAACACTCAGTGCTCATCCCAACAAGTGCCCTCCTCAATCCCCATCACCCATTTTCCCCTCTCCCCAACCCTCCCATCTACCCTCAGTTTGTTCTCAGTTTGTTCTCTGTATTTAAGAGTATTTTATCGTTTGCCTCCCTCTCTTTCTGTTTGTAACTATTTTTCCCCCTTCCCTTCCTCCATGGTCTTCTGTTAAGTTTTTCAAGATCCATATATGAGTGAAAACATGTGATATCTGTCTTTCTGTGATTGACTTATTTCACTCAGCACAATACCTTCCAATTCCATCCACATTGCTGCGAATGGCATGATTTCATTCTTTCTCATTGCCAGGTAGTATTCCATTGTATATATGAACCACATCTTCTTTATCCATTCATCAGCTGATGGACATTTAGGCTCTTTCCATAATTTGGCTATTGTTGAAAGCGCTGCTATAAACATTGGGATACATGTGCCCCTATGCATCAGCACTCCTGTATCCTTTGAATAAATTCCTAGCAGTGCTATTGCTGTATCGTAGGGTAGTTCTATTTTTAATTTTTTGAGGAACCTCCACACTGCTTTCCAGAGCAGCTGCACCAGTTTGCATTCCCACCAGCAGTGCAAGAATGTTCCCATTTCTCCACATCCTTGCCAACATCTGTTGTTTCCTGAGTTGTTCATTTTAGCCACTCTGACCAGTGTGAGTGACACTGAGATATACTAGTATCTCAGTGTGGTTTTGATTTGTATTTCCCTGATGAGGAGTGACATTGAGCATCTTTTCATGTGTCTGTTGGCCATCTGGATGTCTTCTTTGGAAAAGTGTCTATTCATGTCTTCTGCCATTTCTTCACTGGATTATTTGTTTCTAGGGTGTTGAGTTTGGTAATTTCTTTGTAGATTTTGGATACTAACCCTCTATCTGATATGTCATTTGCAAATATCTTTTCCCATTCTGTCGGTTGCTTTTTAGTTTTGTTGATTGTTTCCTTTGCAGTGCAGAAGTGTTTATCTTGATGAAGTCCCAGTGGTTTATTTTTGCTTTTAATTCCCTTGCCTTTCGAGATGTGTTGAGCAAGAAATTGCTGCAGCTGAGGTTAAAGAGGTTGTTACCTGCTTTCTCCTCTAGGGTTTTGATGGTTTCCTGTCTCACATTTAGGTCTTTCATCCATTTTGAGTTTATTTTTGTGTGTGGTGTAAGAAAGTTGTGTAGTTTCATTCTTCTGCCTGTTGCTGCCCAGTTCTCCCATGTGCTTATTTTGGTAAAGTATTGAAAGTTTATTCTTACCAATAAGCACAATAAAGATAGGTAGATTATATACTTTTGTTTTTAAATGCTATTTTGGTATTAACAAATTCTGAAATCTGTGATGCTTACCAATAAGGAACATAGGTATAGTAACAGTTTTCTCATCTTTTAGTCCATGATGCACAAGAATTTTGACATAAACATGTAGATCTTTCAATAGGTGTGCATTTTAGAAGATCATATAGAATAAACCTTATAATAAATCTTATATAAGCTAAAGGGCATTTCCAAATCCATTTAAGTTACCTTGAAAATGGACACATCTCATTTTACTCAATAATGAAACACCAAGAATAGCATATTGCTGTGTGTGAGAGTGTTACATATTTCTTTTTTTTTTTTTAACTTTATTTAACATTTGTTTTTGAGAGGCAGAGACAGAGTGTGAGTGGGAGAGGGGCAGAGAGAGAGGGAGACACAGAATTGGAAGCAGGCTCCAGGCTCTGAGCTGTCAGCACAAAGCCCTATGTGGGGCTTGAACCCATGAGTGGTGAGATCATGACCTGAGCTGAAGTCAGATGCTTAACCGACTGAGCCACCCAAGCTCCCCCAAAGAGTGTTAAGATATTTCAATAAATGGAGATACAATGGTTTGCTGAATTCTATCTTAAGTGATAGCTAGATAAAAATCTAAATGAACTGAGAAAAAATTAGTGCAATTAATCAGACCCTGAGAAAAAGTTTTAATAGAATCCATTTTCCCTCATTTAGCCAAACAACTTTTTGTGAGGAACACCATATACAAGGTGCTATGGCTAGAAGCTGTGTCACAAATCCAACTCTCAATGTGTTTACTCTCAAATTAGGATTACTGACAGATTTGCATATAACTAATTTTTCATTTTATTCATTTTTTTTCTAGAAGGCCTAATAGCATATCTGTATTTATTGAATATATTTCTTGGGATATAGTTCAAATATAATACATAATAATAAACAAAATGCATATTTTTGATTTAATAATTTGGATTGACTTGTCTAATAATTTGGAATTTCCATTGGGAAGTGAAATGTTATTACCCCCTCCCCCCCCCCCCCCAAAAAAAAAGCCTACAATAGATTTCATCAACCTTTTGGATCAATTTTTTTGACTGAATGAAACAAAATGTTTTGACTATCTTAAGTTAAAGTCATCTAGTAACTTAGAGTTTATGTATTAAACAAGAATTTTTGAGCCCCTATTAAATAAATAATAAGGCTAGATATTGAGGATGAAGTTAGAAATGCTTTCAAAAGAACCCTAGAAAAGTGTTTAGTCAACACAACTTGTTTAAATTTCATATTAAATTACTCAAGTGTCAGTGAGATTCTAATAATAAATAATCATCTAAAATATTTATGTAGGTTTGTATACTAGTCCTTTCAGGCATGTCTAGCCTATGAACAGCCATTGCCTATGTTTGTAAATTGAGGGGTCCCCAGTTGTAAATAAATATCTTTTTTACTGTCCTACCAAAACTCATTGTCTGCCATTAAAGCCATATTACTTTCCGTTATTGGTTTAATTTCACACGTATTTACTGAATTCCAATTATGTACCAGCCACTGTGCTAGATATGTAGACGACCTAGAGATTACTTAAGACTACAAGAAAATTATTAAGCTTTGTGAATCCTTGGAGTGAACACACTCCTCCTGGGAGGATGCACTGACTTTCATCTGAGAGCAAGAGGGAGAAGAGAGTTGTGCCACAGATGTTAGGAGGAAGGTGTGATAGTTGAATCAGAAACCCGGAGGGGGTTTTTAGGATACTAAGCTAAATTTAATATTTGAAAGAAAATATTGTTAAGTATCTCATTTCATTTAATGTAGTGATTTAGTATATTTAAGAGTTCAATAATTTGCAAATTGAAGAAACTGTAAAAAATTCTCTCCTGTCTTTGATAGTTCTAATATGATTTACAAACTTAAAAAATTTACAAACTTTAAAAATTAAATGCAGTCTAATTTTTTATTAATTGTTAATGTTTTATTATTTATTTTTGAGAGAGAGAGAGACAGAGCGTGAGTAGGGGAGGGGTAAAGAGAGAGGGAGACACAGAATCCAGAGCTCTGAGCTGTCAGTGCAGAACCCAACATGGGCCCGAACCCATGGACCACGAGATCATGACCTGAGCTGAAGTCAGACGCTTAACTGAGTCACCCAGGCACCCCACAATTGAATTTTTTAATTGAAAAAGAATAAAGTTTCTTGGTATTTAAATATATAATAATCAAATAGCTCATTACAATGTGAACAGAATAAAAACTGTCTCTTAACAACATGATGCCACTACTAAATTTCTTTTGCAAATAATAGACTATTTAGAGATAATGTGATTCAAATGCATTGAATTTGACATTGAATTTATAGTTAGCTTGTAACAGTAAGATCATTCTCACTCCATTTCCATTTGTTTCTATGAACTCTTGTTGCATAACTTCTAGTTCATCTTAAAGTCATCAGTTCTATATATTAAAAAAATTGAAAGTCATATTTCAGGAACAGTACAGTTATATTAGATATTCTGACTTTTTGTTGTTTACATTATAAGAAAACCCATCAATTTCTCTGAATTGTGTCAGCCAAATTGAAAAGTCTAAAGGTATTAAAAATGGAGAGACAAAAGCTCCCTGCTTATATTGAAGTTTTAGCTCTCAAATTAATAATATTCTGTTTTCTTTTCTTGAAAGCAAAAGAAATCTGGACATATAAATGCACAGATAAGTTATCCTCCTGTTGGGTGATTAATGTGCATTTTATTAGCTCTATAAATATGAACTTACATAATAGATGCTAATGGTTTTGAATAAGTTGTTAAGGCCCAACAGGTCAGTGATCCATGGTGTCTAAATTCCTTAAACACATATTTGCATAATTTACCTTTCAAAAATTTCATAAATGCATATTTATAGGATAGACTAGGGTTTAATATTTATTGCCAATTCTATGCTTCATAGTATAGAAACCACATTAGTTTATTGGTTCTTGCACACAAACTCCAGGGACATTTTTGACTGTATTAAAATTTTAATCAATCAGAAGCCAACTAACTGGAAAACTTCAGATATTTAGATTCTCCCGTTAAGGTGCATGTTGTGCATAATAATTGTATAAGAGGCACTTCAGTAAATATGTATCTCATATCTACATACTTGCTACGTACACTGTGTTGGAAACTGTAGTTACAAATTGAATAAGGCATTGACTCTTGGCTGAGCTCTCATTTTGTTGGTTAAGTTAGATAGGTGAGCTGATAATCTAATATAGTTTCATTTTTCTGAAGTTCAATTTAAGAGCAAGAGAGAGGTATAGAATAAATATTTTGGGATAGAGTCTTTATTTAAAAGTTAGTGTCTACACTATGTTCTAGCATCACCAAAACTTTTGTCCTTTCCTGGACTCTGCTTGCATTTCCATCTACACTACTCCACTGTGAAAATTACCAGCCAGAGCAGTATGTTCTCTCTCACTGGTGGCTGTGACCCTGGCTCATCTCATTTTCCTTTTCACATTGTTAAAAAAATCTCTCATCATTTTCTCATAAATTGAGAGTTTAAAAGCATTGCTAAATTCCTAGGGATGTTAATTCAAATCACTTCACTTCAATTCAGTGCCGTGGCATATAGTGTGGTTCTGATTAGTGCAGTTCACATCAACTCCCCAAATGGTTTACAGTGAGTAGTGATTGGCCTTCAGTCTTCTGTCCATTTTTTTCTCTTGTGATCATGGTGGAAAACCAGGGAAAACTGGCATGCACATCTGTAAATATATTGGCTTCATGATATGTGGTATGTTTGATATAGGTAACCACTGACCTTGTCTTTCTTTACAGCATTCAGTTTTTGTGGAATTTTCTTCATTAAGACAGTGGTCTAGAAATTTTTACATCTTAAAATTTTATATCTTAAAATTATACCTAAAACTATACCTTAAAATTATATATCTATATCTACATGAGTCTTTAAATATATTTAAATATATTCAAATAGAAACATATTCAAATATATTCATATATACGTGTACACACATATATGTATATATACAGACACACATCTATATCTCAGTCTCTGAACAAAGCACATTATAATCAACATAACTTAAAAATATTTTTTATTCACTGGTTTCTTTTTAATCCTTCAACTCCACTCACTCCCAAATGCTCCCAATTTCTTGGTCCCTCATACTCTCCCCACCACCACCCTCATTTTCAAATTCTAATTCTTTCTGCAAGTGGAAACTTCCAGTGTTTTAATGTTATTGATAAGTTCCTGGTAAACAAATTCTACTGTAAAGATTTTTATTTCAAACTTTGTTAAATGTGTGCAGTTCAATTCACCTCAACAAATGTTGTTCTATTGTTTCCTCATTAGTAAGAAAAATACCATAAATATTGGGTTTTTAAACATAATTTAAATTATTGAGCTTCTGTGTCTTCACTGGCGAAGATGTGAAGAAAGACACACCAGGAAGATATAGAAAATGTCAGCTCCCTTTCTTCATTGCAGAATTTGAAATTCTGTGCCTGCAAATTTTTGACTTAGAAATGACAGGGTTGAAAATTTTAAGGTTGGGAAGTCTTTCAGGAAAAATAAGGCATTTGTTTGATAGTGTCATACTAAGTTTTAAATCGTAATTCCATGCTTCTGTCCTGGTTTCTAGCAACTTGGATGGAGGGTGAATTTGGATAGGAGGGCTGTCAGCAGCATGCAGAATAGGAGATTCCTGAATAAGACCTAGAGTACAGGCCATGATTCCAAGTTTCTTGTCTAGCCAAGGCCAGGTTAGATTCACAGCAGCAGCCTCCTTCATTTTCCTGACTGCTCAGAATTGTCATGAAAATCAATGTCTGCTTCTTTTTTTTACGTTTATCTATTTTAGAGAGAGAGAGAGACAGAGACAGAACACAAGTGGGGGAGGGCAGAGAGAGAGAGAGAGAGAGAGAGAGAGAGGAGACACAGAATCCGAAGCAGGCTCCAGGCTCTGAGTGGTCAGCACAAAGTCTGACACAGGGCTTATACCCACAAACTGTGACATCATGACCGAGCTGAAGTCAGATGCTCAGCTGACTGAGCCACCAAGGTGCCCCTCAGTGTCTGTTTCTTATGGAAGAACCCACACAAACTTGCTGAGATTTTCTTGCTTATTGTATTTTGCAATATTTACTCTCTATTTTTTTCTTATTGCTTTCACTGTCTAATCTAGAAATGACAAGACATTGACAGGTGATGCAGTGACACCTTTTAATCTTCTTCTGTCACTCTTTAAACTGTTATTTCAAGATTATTTTATTCACCTGCCATTCACCTTCTCATCTAAATTTCAGCTTCTTTCCACATATTTAATGCACCATTTTTCAGAGGAAAGCATTTATGAGGGATCCTTTCAGATAGCCAACATATGAAATTTCTTTTGAATTGAAATACTTTTAGGTTGTTTTATGCACTTCCCACCCCTCCCTCGGCAGACCATCAGTGACTGGGAAATCAAATAAGAGCAAAAGAATAAAGTTAATCAAGAAAATTCTGAACCAACTATCCAATTGAAGGTCATCTATTGTATTTAGTTATCATGTTTTCTTTTTAGTTTTTTCAATCTGGAATAGTTCTTTAGTCTTTTTTCCCCCCATGACCTTGACATTTTGAACAGAGGACAGATATTTTGTGGAATTTGCCTAAAATTGGGTTTGTCTGATATTTCCTCAATATTGGATTTAGGTTATGTACTTTCTGGGGGCTAGGGATAATACAGAAATATACAACATTTTCTTTCTCACTGAAGAATATCAACTGGCACATGAAGTTGAATTGCCCTCCTATTGACGATGTTACTTCAGTCTCTTGGTTAAGGTGATGTCCGTCAGGTTTCTTCACTGTAAAGTTACCACTTTTCTCTATGTAAATTTAAGTATCTTGTAGACTATACATTAAGTTATATAATGTCCTGCTTGTCGTCAAACTTTTACCCATTGGTTTTAGTATCCAAATTGGTAACATTTGAATAAAGACTATTAATTAGGTAATATTATTATAATGTTAATTTATTGACTTTGATAAGTATACTGTATTTATGTCAGAGTATGTGTATCTCAGAACAAAACAATGAAACACTTATAATGAAGCAGATATATAATTACTAATTATCTGAAAAACTTCAAAGGAGGTGAACAGGTTGTAGTATTGGAGAATAATAAGAAATCTACTTATATAGAATAGTCATGGAAGGCTTCTCTAAGGACGTGATATATAAGCCAAGTTCAGTATGACACTGAGTAAGTTAGCCAAATAGAAAGATTAAACTGATATCATATAAATAATATCTACTGAATTTAATGACACATTAAAAAATCATTCACTATAAATGGTTTATCCCAAATGCAATGACAGTTTTCTATTAGGAAATCTATTAATGTAATTGATCACATCTATATATCCATTAAAAACAAAGATATTTAAATAAGGGGTATAGCTTTTAGAAAGGAAGATTCAAATTATTATTTCAATTGGCATGATTGTATGTAATTGGAAATTCCAAGAGAATGAACTAAAACCTCTTACCAATAATAAAGGAGCCAGAGATAATAGAAAGACATAGAGAAATATAAGAAATATCAATATCTATACTATTTAGAAGCAATATCCAGCTACATGATAAAATGGTAAACATTTCTATGCTGATAGCAATGAAAAATCTTAACTAAAAAAATCCTGATAAGACATGCGCAGAAGTTATTGAAATAAAGTATAAAATTTTATTAAGAAAAATAAGTAATATTGGAGTAAACAGGTCTACTGTTTAGTACTGTCATACTAAAGCAATAGTATTTTATCCTTCAGGCCAGAACTTACAAACTTGTAATTCCTATGGATAAAGAGTGAAGAGTTACAAAGGGAATTTCACATTCTTTTTTTAAAAATTTTTTTAATGTTTATTTTTGAGAGAGAGACAGAATGTGAGCCAGGAAGGAGCAGAGAGAGAGGGAGACACAGAATCTGAAGCAGGCTGCATGCTCTGAGCTGTCAGCACAGAGCCCGATGCAGGGCTGGAACTCACAAACTGTGAGATCATGACCTGAGCTGAAGTTAGATGCTCAACTGACTGAGCCACCCAGGTGCCCTGGGAATTTCACATTCTTTTTTTTTTTTTTAGGTGAATTTTATTTATTTATTTATTTATTTATTTATTTATTTATTAAATATATGAAATTTATTGTCAAATTGGTTTCCGTACAACACCCAGGGCTCATCCCAACAGGTGCCCTCCTCAATACCCATCACCCACCCTCCTCTCCCTTCCACCCCCCATCAGCTCTCAGTTTGTTCTCAGTTTTTAAGAGTCTCTTATGCTTTGGCTCTCTCCCACTCTTTTTTTTTTCCTTCCCCACCCCCATGGGTTCCTGTTAAGTTTCTCAGGATCCACATAAGAGTGAACACATATGGTTATCTGTCTTTCTCTGTATGGCTTATTTCACTTAGCATAACACTCTCCAGTTCCATCCACGTTGCTACAAAGGGCCATATTTCATTCTTTCTCATTGCCACATTCTTTAAAATTATATTCCAAGAATCAACAGTCTGAGCACTGTAATTAACATCATCTGGTTGGGAGGACAAAGGAGAGTGGTGTGGAATATAGCCACATAGAAATATGCATTCCTTTGAAAGACAGCAGTGTTACTTAGCTCCTGCTGAGTTGATTCCATACGGGAATTGAAGTACAATTCAGTTTCAATGTTGTCAGATATACTTTTTATTTCCAAGAGATTCCACAAATTAATTCATTGTTTTTTTAAAAGGTTATATGTTTGTTTTGAGAGAGAGAGAGAGAGAGAAAGCATGAGTCTGGGAGGGGCAGACAGAGAGAGAAGAAAGTGAGAATCCCAAGCAGGCTCTGTACTGTCAGTGCAGAGCCCAAGATGTGACTCAAACCCACCAATCGTGAGATCATGACCTGAGATCATTCAACTGACTTAGCACCCAAGCGCCCCTAGAGATTCTGCAAATTTAAAAATGTATATGAAGTGATCTGATCTGTGAAATTTGTCAACCATTTCAACTGTTTAAAAGAGTATTTATATACACCAATACTGCAAAGACCAAAGAAAATACATCTGCAGACTGCATCTAGCTGGAGGGACACATATTTGTGGGCCTCTTTTAAGCAATGGGAAGAATAAATGTCTACAAAAATATCACATCATTAATAGTTCATATCTGGTTTGAGGCCTGGACACTGATCAAAGGGTTGAAATAAAATACAGTTGGTTATTACATTGTAATATAATATGAATTCCCTATTACCTTTGATGATTCGGAACACTTTAGTGTTTGGTGAAGCTCCAGTTATAATTATGATAACTGAATTTAGTTTTTCTATAGAACAGAAGTACAACTGGTTTTACAAAGTGTCAATTAATAAAATGTGATATATCATCTTTTTATTCACTAATTTAAAAATTTTTTGAGTACCTACTATTGTCAGATACTATTTGAGGCATAGGGGACAGGGCACTGACAAGTATACCAAAACTATCTGCCCTCAGGGAGCTTTCATTTGACAGTGCCTTTCTAAGTAGATGAAGTAATCATTTCTGTATCACATAGTTATATGCTGTAAAATAGTAATGGTCCCTTCAAGTGTTCCTGTTTTGAAAGATAATTACATTCTATTGGACTTTCATTAGCTTCTTCTAATGGTGTCCTTGGCCCCAGTGCTCAGTTCATTAGCTTGTGTTAATTAGAATTCCAGAAATATATTTGAAATGCCATAACCTTAATTTTAAAAATGAAATTATTGGTTACATGTTTGAACATTAGATACTACACATAATTTATGCATGGCCCCTGTGAGGTGGTCTATACTTAGATGTGATTGCGGGAATTTGTACTATATTTGCAAATCATTAATGCCAACTTAACTTTACCTATATAATTCTCAAATTAAAAGGCGACTAAGTTTTACATAAACATTTTTTCTGTAATATAGCTAATATAGATTGGAAATAGGGAGAATATATGGAATAATTGCTACTGGGGGCATAACAGGGCAAAATACTGAACATGGAACAGTGATATGGACACATTCCCTTTTTAAATATTTGCATAAACTTTCAGAAGTTTCTTAAATACATTTCTTTCAGACCAGTTGTACTCTGATATTCTTATATGGTACTTGCAGTCTTTAGGGAAGAAAAATGAATGAAGAGTAATACTCATAGGTCTATAAGATACATAAATAATTAAGGCATGCCACAGACATGAAACACACCTGTCGATAAGTGAAATGAATTTAGAACCATTTTGGATAGCTTGGGACCACAAGTCATATAAATGGGTAAAAATCTTGATCAGATTTTCTATAGTATCACTTCTAGAATTGGGTCTGGACACAGGACCCAAGAATTGGGACACAGGAGCCAAGGGAATTGGCCTGGAGCTAGAGTGTGGTAGCAGTAAGTAAAGAAAGAAGCAAGGCAACAGGGCCAATGATTTGACCTGGAAAAGCAACAGATGAACATGATTTTCCAAATGTCATACAGTACTGAGAGACATAGGCCCTTGTCTCGCCTCCTTCCACTACTAGTCCTGCTTCCCCAAAGCAACTATATATACATATAATTATATATATAATACATATACGCATGTACATACGTATGTATATACATATATACATATACGTAGTACATATACATATAATATACATATATACATATAATTATATGTATATATAGTTGAATTAGTAGCAGCTAATGTTTAAATTATGCCTAGATCAGCCAATATGCTGTTGAGCTAATTGACTCACTGTGATATTCCATTTTCTTTTTTTTTCTTTCTTAGAGTTAATATAAATATTTGCATTTTTCATTTGGACATGTTTCAGTGTTCTCTGTTATTAATATATTTTCAAAATGCTCAACAAACCTGATATGGCCAAGCATAATTATTAGCTGCATTCGTTTCTTGGAAGGCTTCCTTCTGGAGCCAGCTCTCCTCTTGCCTCTATGAAGGTTGGCAAATCTCTGGGTCTGTTGGCCAGTAGAACCCTGGTATTCCCTTTCACTACTTCCTGGACCTCATGTATTTTTCTTTTGTGGTTTTCATCCTTGTTTTGTTGGAGAACATCCTCTTATAGCTTCCTAAAAAACCTGTGACCATTAATGGAAAGTTTCAGTTTATAGAATGTGGAACAAACTTTCATTCATTTATTCACTCATTCACTCATCCAACAAATATCTTTTGAGCACTAGCCATATACCAAACTATTCAATAATTTCTCAGGAGAGGCTATATTAAGGATATTAATGAGATTATGCCACCCATTTGTTTGAAACCCTTTGGTTGCTTCTCTTTAGCCTTAAAATAAATTCCATACTGGCTCCTGAATGATTTGACTCCACTTCTCTGGCCACCCACATTTCATGTCACTCTGGCAATCTCTGATTCTAGGAACACAACTGGCTGTTTAGCAGCATGACCTCTTCCGTTGTATATGTTGCTCTTGCCCTAGATGTTTACATGCCTGGTGTCTCATCATTCAGAACATAGCTTAACTGTTATTTCCTTAGAAGCCTCTCTGAGCTCTTTCTAAAAAGTCTCCTACCCCTTTTCATCTTTATCATAGTTCCTTGTTTAATTCCTTTGTGGCAATAATAAACATTTTAATAAATGCATTAATTTATTGACTTGCCTATTGCCTATCTCCTTCATTAGAATGTAAACTTGATCAGGGCAGGGACTTCGGCTTGTTCATCATTGTATTCTTGCAGACTAGTACAGTATAGGGAATGGAATCACTTTTAAAGAAATATTTGTTGATGCATTAATCAGTTTGAAAAATTAACTGAAATGACTGGTTCATAGACTCTACTGTTTAGGGCAAAGTGTTGGGAGAAATGGACTGCTGTTTACCTGGTTTCTGGGTACTACTCTGATTTCTTCTCTCAGTACTCGGCTTTGTGGGTTTCAGCTGCATTGAGCTTGCCAGAGTTTCTTGAATAAGCCACTTGCTCTCCCTCCTTTGGTCTGTAGCACAGTGCTGTATCCTCTGATATGCCTTATGTTCTCTACTCTCCTGTGCCTGACTTATCTCCACTTGGTCCCCAGGCATCCCACCAAATTTCAGCTCCTCTGTGGAAATCAATGCTGACAATTCTAAGACTGAATCTGGTAGTTGTTTTATAAGTTACTATACTCTTTGTATTCAGCCTTTAATAGCACTTTGCATATGGTCAGAATTGGCCCTTTTACTTTTCTGTTATTCACATAAGAAATAAACTCCTAGAAAGCAGAGAGACTGAAACTTGTTCACTCTTTTCTCAGCATGCACAATGGATGTTTCAAAATAGGTACTCAGTTTATAATTGTTAAATGAAAAACTTGTGTAAGTAAATGAATACTGATAGAGAATATACTGCACAGGAAATAATATCTTTAGAAAAATGTTTTGGAGATGGAATGGGCAAACAGCAATCTGTAGAGAGAACTTTTTTTTTTTTTTTTAATGAGGTGATAGACCGTAAGAACATAGCCTGAGGAAAATGGCAAAAATAATTTTATGTTAGCACATCAGAAATGAGGGACTACATCAATGCCAAGGCCACTGTAGGAAGAGTGTTTTAGTGGAGGGTGACAGAATTCTGATTGTAATGCAGGAAGAGATACTGGCTATCAAATGAGGAGGTAGGGTTGATGAACGCAGATATATGTCACACAGTGATGACAACTAACATACAGTGGGAAATTTGATGCAATTATTATTACTCTAATATGTGCTGGGTATTGTATTCATGTGCTTTCTATACATCATCTCTACCCGAACAATAACCTATGTTATTTCTACTTTAGAGATAAAGATAGCCATCTATGGCAGCCTTCAAAACTGGTGTTCTTTTCTTCAGTTCCATTACTCGACACTGTGAATAAACAAACCAAGAAAACAGAGTCGCATGAGTTTTAACATTGAAACAACAAGGTTTCTTAAGTCCTCATCTGGCTTAAAAATATTGAAATGAAGTTCTTGATTTATAAATCTACGTAGTTGTAGAGAACGATGTGTATGCTCAGAGTCTTAACTCCACACACTTTGATGAAAATATTATTCATGGAGTTTTAATAGCTTGAATTTTAGTATGGAAGTTTGGATTTTAAAAAATTATAAAACTATTCATTGAATTATAAAATGCAAACTGAAAAAGCAAAGAAATTATAAGTGTGCAATTGGATTAATTTTTATAAATTAAACACATGTATGACTGTCCTAAAAATGTAGATGTTGAATATAATAGGGCAAAGTCAATATGGCAGTAGGAAGAAAAAGAGAGGAGGCTTGGGAGGAAGCCCATACTCACAGGTTCTAGAGGTAGGGGTCACCATGTGCTACGCAGAGCCACAGGGGAAGCACCAGAGAGTGGTTAGGTGACAAAAGACAGGTGACAGGGGAGAGTCTAGACCAGAGACTGTATTGGGTTTTCCACAGGAAGGCAAGGCAAGGCAGAGTAAATAGTAAACTTATTGATTTAAATTCTTTAATGATATAGGTCTATTGAGATTGTCTCTTTCTTCTTGTGTGAGTTTTGGCAGATTGTCTCTTTCAAGGAAGTGGTGAATGGTATCTAGGTTATCAGATTTATTGGCATTGAGTGTTCATAGTATTCCTTGATTATCCTGTTAATATCAGTGGGATTGGAGTAATGTCCCTCTTTAATTTTTAAATCAGTAATTTGTTTTCTCCATTTTTTTTCTCTGTTTTCCTGGCTAGAGGCTTATTGATTTGGTTGATCTTATCAAAGAATCAGATTTTGATTTTGCTGTTTTTCTCTATTGATTTTTTGTTTTTCAATTTCATTGATTTGTGTTTTAATGTTATTATTTCTTTTCTTTGCTTCCTTTGGATTTAATTTTCTCTTTATTTTCTAGTTTCCTAAGGTGGAAGCTTAGATGATTCATTTTAGATCTTTTCTTCTTTTTAAAAATATATTCATTCATTGCTATAAATTTCATACTTAGTATTGATTTCACTGTATCCCACAAATTTTGATAAATTATGTTTCCATTTTCATTTAGTTCAAAATATTTTAAAACTCTCTTATTTTTTCATTGATTCATGTAATATTTAGATGCCTGTTGTTTAAGCTCTAAATATTTTGGGGTTTTCTACCTATCATCTGTTACTGATTTCTAGTTTAGTTCCATTGTCATTTGAGAGCAGACATTGTATGATTTCTATTAATTTTATTAATGTGTATTTTATGGCCCAGAATGTGGGCTATCTTGGTGAGTATTCCATGATATTTTGAGAAGAATGTGTATCCTGCTACTGCTGTATCACATAGTCTGTAGATGTCCATTATATCCAATTGATTTATGGTATTATTGAGTTCAAATATGTCCTTAATGATTTTATGTCTGCTGGATCTTTCCATATCTGAAAGGGGTGATGTAGTCTGCAACTATCAGTGGATTCATGTATTTCTCCTTGGAGCTTTTGATGCTCTGTTGCTAGGCATATACACAGGATCATTATATCTTCTTGGGGAATTGACCCCTTTATCATATATAATGCTACTCTTTATCCATTATAAATTTCCTTGCATTAAAGTTGGCTTTGCTGAAAGTAGTATAGTTACTCCCACTTTCTTTTGATTAGTGTTAGCATGGCATATGTTTTTTTCATCCATTTACTTTTATTCTATATATGTCTTCATATTTAAGTTAATTTTTCTTGTAGAAAACATATGGTTGTGTCTTGTTTTTGTTTTTTCTCTTTTAAAAAATTTTAATTCCAGTATAGTTAACATAGAGTGTTATATTACTTTCAAGTATACAGTATAGTGATTCAACAATTCCACATATTACCCAGTGCTTATCAAGACAAGTGCACTCCTTAATCCCTATCACCTATTTCACCCATCCTGCCACCCACCTGCCCTCTGGTAGCCATCAGTTTGTTCTCTATGGTTAAGTGTCAGCTTCTTGGTTTCTCTCTCTCTCTCTCTCTCTCTCTCTCTCTCTCTCTCGTTTTTTGCCTTTGCTTATTTGTTTTCTTTCTTAAATTCCACATCTGAGTGAAATCCTATGGTATTTGTCTTTCTCTGACTGAATTATTTCACTTAGCATTATACTCTCTAGCTCCATCCATGTTGTCACAATTGGCAAGATTTTCATTCTTTTTTTATGACTGAGTAATGTGTGTGTGTGTGTGTGTGTGTGTGTACACAATTTGGCTATTGTAAATAATGCTGCTATAAACATAGGGGTACATGTATCCCTTTGAGTTAGTGTTTTTGTATTTTTTGGGTAAAGAGGTTGCATCTTATTTTTTGATTCACTCTAATAATCTGTTTTGTACTTCTATACTTTTTCAGCTTTTTGTACTTTTAATTGAGAATATTGTATGATTTCATTTTCTCCCCTTTCTTATCAGTTTTACTTTTTTACTTATTTTAATGGTTTTCCTAGAGTTTACAATATACATTCATAACCAATCCTTGTCCAATTTCATATAATATGGTACTGCTACATGGGTAGTACAAGTACTTTATAATAACAGAATAATAGTAATTCCTCTTTCCTGTCTCTTGTATCATTACTGTCATTCATTTTACTTAGATTACTGCATATATAGAGTTGACCCCTGCACAACACATGGTTAAAGGTGCTACCTACCCTTGCACTTGAAAATCCACATATACATATAACTTTTGGCTTTAAAAACTTAACTACTAATATCCTGCTGTTGAACAGAAGTCTTACTGATAACATAAACAGTCAATTAACAATGCTTTGTATGTTATGTGTATTATATACTGTATTCTTTCAATAAAGTAAGCTAGAGAAAAAATGTTATAAGAAAATCATAAGGAAGAGAAAATGTTTTTATAGTACTGTACTGTATTTATTTTAGTTCTTTAAATATTTGTTTATTTTGAGAGACAGTGAGAGAGAAAAAGCACAAGTGGAGAAGGGGCAGAGGAAGAGGGAGAAAGAGAATCCCAAGCAGACTCAGTGCTGCCAGTGCAGAGCCAGACACAGGGCTTGATCCCATGAACTGCAAGATCATGACCTAAGCTGAAATTAAGAGTCAGATGCTTCATTTACTGAGATACATACCCAAGCACCCCTGTACTGTATTTATTGAAAAATATGTGTATAAGTGGACCTGCACATTTCAAACCTGTGTTGTTCAAGGGTCAACTATATATATGAGATAACCATATACAGTATGTATATATACATAATTGAATAACTTGTTGCTATGATTTTGGACAAACTGTCATATGTTAGAGTAATTAAGAAAAAGAAAAGTTTTGGGGCACCTGGGTGGCGCAGTCGGTTAAGCGTCCAACTTCAGCCAGGTCACGATCTCGCGGTCCGTGAGTTCGAGCCCCACGTCGGGCTCTGGGCTGATGGCTCAGAGCCTGGAGCCTGTTTCCGATTCTGTGTCTCCATCTCTCTCTGCCCCTCGCCCGTTCATGCTCTGTCTCTCTCTGTCCCCAAAATAAAAATAAACGTTGAAAAAAAAAGAAAAAGAAAAGTTTTAATTTTATTTTTACCTATTCCTTCCCTAATGCTCTTCCTTTCTTAAGAACAGAAATTGATCTACATTGTTTACCTCCTCTCTGAAGAACTTTTTTTAATGTTTATTTATTTATTTGAGAGAGAGAGCATGTGCACAGGGCAGAGAGAGAGGGAGACAAAGAATCCAGAGTAGGCTCTGAGCTGTCAGCACAGAGCCCAATGCAGGGCTTGAACCCACAAACCATGAGATCATGACCTGAACTGAATTCAGACACTTAACTGACTGAGTCGCCCATGTGCTCCAAGAACTTCTTTTAACATTTCTTTCAAGGAAGGTCTACTGGCAACAAACTCTAATTTTTTGTTTGCTGTGAAAGTCTTTATTTCTCCTTCATTTTTGAAGGATAATTTCACAGGGTACAGAATTCTAGATTGATGTTTTTACCCTCTTAATACTTCAAATATTTCAATCCATTTTCTTCTTGCTACATGATTTATGAGAAGTCAGATGTAATTCTTATATTTTCTCCTCTTTTGAGAAGGGTTTTCCCCCTGATTTTTTTTTCAGGATTTTTTTCTTTATCTTTGATTTTCTGAAGTTAAAAATGGTATGCTTAAGTGTAGTTTTGTGTGTGTGTGTGTGTGTGTGTGTGTGTGTGTGTGTCTGTGTATGTGTGTGTGATATCTTACTTGGTCTTCCTTGAGCTCTGTGGACCTGAGATTTGGTATCAGACATTAATTTTGGGGAAATTCTCTGTCATTAGTGCTTCAAATGTTTTTTCTGTTCCTGTCTGTTTCTTCTCCTTTGGGTATTCCCAATACATGTATGTTCCATCTTTTGTAGTTGTCCCACAATTCTTGGATATGCTGTTCTGTGTTTTTTTTTCCGTCTTTTTTCTCTTTACTTTTTAGTTTTGAATGTTTCCAGTGAGAGATCCTCAGACCTGGGGTTTCTTTCCTCAGCCATTTCTAGTCTAGTAATAAGCCCATCAAAGGTATTTTTCACTTTTGTTACAGTATTTTTGAACTGTAGCACTTCTGTTTGGTTCTTGGGATTTCCATGTCTCTGCTTACATTGCCTGTCTCTTCTTGTATGTTGTCTACTTTATCCAACAGATCACTTAGCGTATTAATCATAGCTGTGTGTTTTAAATTTTAGTTTTGGTAATTCCAACATCCTTGCCATATCTGTGTCTGATTTTGATGACTGTGTTGTCTCTTCAAACCATCTTTTGCTTTTCAGTATGTTTTGTAATTTTTTTCTTGATAGCCAGGCATGATAAACTGGGCAAAAGGAGATGCTTTAAAATAGTAATATGTAAGTTGTCAGTAGTAATAGTAAGATGTCAGAGTAAGAGAAGCATAGTCCTGTGATTAGGTGCCACTCTTTTTGTGCACTTGTACCTCTAGATGGGGACCTTTTACATGATTCTCAGTTCCTCCTCCCACTTAGGTGGGAAAGGATGGAGGGAGCTGGAGTGGGGTATTTCCCTTCACCTAATGGAAAACTATACCCAGCTGGAGTCAGTTATTAGGCTCTGATGAAACTCTAGCAGGTTAGTTTCTCCTGAGGGCAGACCTTATTAAGAACAGATGTTCTAAGGTATTTCAAAATGGTTCCTTTTTCACGTCACCTACCAGAGGCACAGGGCAGTTTTCTCCAACGTTTACTGTTAGATAGAGCTGCTGGAGTTAAAACTCACAAAAAATGCAGCATCCCTGATGATTGGGTTACCCTGGAGTTTTCATCTCTCAGATTGTCCACTCTGAGCTTCCAGGAATTTATCAGTTATAGTTCAGGCTTCCTTACCTTGCACTGTTCCTGTGGAAGTTGCTGTTCCTGGATTTCTGCTCAGGTAATTTGTGAGCCTCTGTATTCCCCTGTGAATACATCTTTAATTTTGGTGGTAGCACTTTGCTCTGTAATCTTCTACAGATCTAGGAAGAGTTGTTGCTTTTCCTGTTTGTTGCGCTTTCTACTTGTTAGGATGGAGTGGGAAATTGCTGTCTGCTTATATGTTGGGCTGGAAACTCCTCATACAACTTTGATATTAATCTCTCATCAGCCTTTGATATCACTAATGCTTTCTCCCATTTCATGAACTTCCTTCATTGAATAGAAACTTTGATTTAAAAAATTATGGTACAATACATATAATGTTTACCATCTAAGTCATTTTTAGGTGTATAGTTCAGCAGTGTTAAGCACATTCACATTGTTGAACTTTTTCATCTTGAAAAGTAGAAATTCTATACCTGTAAACAACAGTTCTCAATTCTCCCCTCCCCCAGTTCCTGGAAACCATTATTCTACTTTCCCACTCTGTGAATTTGGTACTTCATATAAGTGTAGTCATACAGTATTTGTGTGTGTGTGTGTGTGTGTGTGTGTGTGTGTGTGTGTGTGTGTGTGACTGGCTTATTTCATTTAGTTTAATGTCCTCACTTTGCCCATAGAAACTTTTAATTTTGATATATTCAAATCATTGAGTTTTGCCTTACTGATTATATAATTGAGATTTTAAGGGGACTTTTTCTTAGGTCACAAAATCACTCCTACAGTTCTGGAACTATAGAGAGCTACATATATGACAATTTTGCAAAGATACATTATTAGTTTTACATTATACATTTCGATATTTATTTCAACAGGGGTCCAACTTCAAATGTTTATATGGTTTTAAACAGGTATTCAGTTTTATCTTCTCCAGTGAGCCAGCTATTCCAATATCATCTTTTTTTCTTCTTTTTTGAGAGAGAGGCAGAGAGAGAGGAAGGAGAGGATCTTTTCTTTTTTTTAATATTTATTTATTTTTGAGACAGAGAGAGTGAGAGCATGAGCAGGGGAGGGGCAGAGGGAGAGGGAGACACAGAATCTGAAGCAGGCTCCAGGCTCCAAGCTGTCAGCACAGAGTGGGGCTCAAATTCACAAACTGTGAGATCATGACCTGAGCTGAGGTCAGACATCCATCCAACTGAGCCACCCAGGAGCTCCAAGGGAGAGAATCTTAAGGAGGCTCTATGCTCAGCCTGGGGCCTGACTCATGGCTCAGTCTGTGAAATCATGATCTGAACCAAAATCAAGAGTCCGATGGTCAACTGACTGAACCACCCAGGTGCCCCCCAAAGCCATTTATTGAACGATTCTTTCTTCTACTAGTGTTTGTAGCCTCATGTGTATCATTTTCTCATGTGTTGTCTGTCTGTAACTTGTATTTTGTTCCACTGGTCTGCCCGTCTGTTACTGTACCAAAACTGGATTGCTTTTTCTTAAAAAAAAAATGACTATTCGTGTTCCTTTATTGTTCCAAATAAATGTTATAGTAAGTTTATCAATTTTCTCAAAATAATCAGTTAGAATTTTGCTTAGGATTTCTTTAATAGTATAGATTAATTTGAGTCATCCTATTCAAGAGCATGGGGTATCTTTCCATTAATTCAGATCATCTTCTGTGTTGATTGATACAGTTTTAGCATTTTTTCCATAGAGACTTTATAAATTCTTGTTAGTTCCTGGATACTTTGCAGATTTTACTGCAAGAGTAATCAATTTTAAATTTTGTTTTCTAGCTGAGTATTGTAGGTGCATAGAAAATTAACTTTTATATGTCACTAACCCTCATGTGTTAAGTCTTCTGTATTTATTATGGCTAGCTACAACCTTGAAGACTTTGTGACCAATTCAGCTAAATTAAGGGCTTAAATTGATCAGAGTGGTTCAAGGCATACATTATACCGAATTCCTCTTGCACACTGCCCTGTGTCCTTTCTGCCTTATCTCTGATTCCAGCCAATATTTCTACACAGGATTTGATCAACTTTATGCAGACAGCATGCTAATTCAAGTGTGTATGCTGGTCTTTTGTTTCCTGTCCTGGAGGTTCTCTGCCTTAGGGAATGGAATGATTGTGGGAGCATACATGACATCCAGAGTAACCAACTCAACTACTGGTGGTCAATTTTGAGATGCATTCCTCAGGTTTCACATTTGATCAAGCACCAGCTATCCACACTGGTTTATAACTTAATAACATGCCTTTACATTGTCTTGAGTCCCATTTCTTTTTATTCTCTGTATTAGTCCAGTTCTCCAGAGATACAGAACCAATTGCATTTATTACAAGGAGTAAGTGCACATGATCCTTTAGCATGAGTTGGCAGGCTCAAGACATAGAAGTCTATGCTTCAGTTTGAGTGCAAAGGCAGCAAAAAGCTGATATCCCAGTTTGAAGGCAGTTAAGGAGGAGGAATTCTTGCTTACCTGGTGGAGGGTCAACCATTTTGTTTTATTTGGGCCTTCAACTGATTGGATGAGCTCGCACTGGAGAGAGCAAACTGCATTATTTAGTGTACTGACTTAAATATTAACCTCCTCCAAAAGCAGCCACCAAAACACCCAGAAAAATGTTGACCAGACATCTGGGCATCCCATAGCTCTATTAAGTTAACACGTAAAATTTACGTGGACGTGCCCATGCCCTCTTCTCTAGTCCTTCACTCCTACTCCTTGGCATCACCTATGAAGTAATCCACCTGCATACCAACCCCGTCTTGTTTTCAGGTAAGACCTGAGCTCAGACATCCATGTAGTATTTAGGATGTGGAGTAAGACTTTCATTATGGGTGCTAATACTGGTGCAAGAGATATTTATGATTGTTGTAATTGCTGTTTAAGTTACTGAGCAATAATAAAATAATGTTGTATATGCATATATATTTCCTTCTGTTCTTTTGAATTCCTTTGACATTTAGAACTGTGTTATGCAAAATATAATTCTAACATTTTTCCAGCATTAAAGCTGGGTGCTCATTTGAACACATCGATACTCTTTTTAAAGGGAAGGATAGCACCCAAGATAGTTTCCAATTTTCTGTGATCAATGCTTTCGCAAAGTAAAGAACAGCAGAGAAGTCATTATAATGTGAGAAGAAGAAGAAAACATATCAAATTCTTGCTCTAATTTGACATGCTGAGTTTAGCTAAATTTATCCTAAGAATAGCTGCAAAATGCTCATTGCTAATAAGACCCATCATTACCATTAATGGCTTGAAGAGTCAAATTCACTTTTATTTATTGAATGGAAGAAAACTGTTAAAATCTTTGAATAACTCAACATGGTCTAAAGATTTAAGAAAATTGTACGACTTAGCATGTTTGCATTAGAAAAGAATTTATTTTTCCTGATTGACAGTGGTTATATGTATGTATTTGTTTTAGCTTCATATGAATTAAAAAACAGATCTAATTTTCTGATATTGTATAGCCTTACTACAATAAGGCTTCATAACAAGTGATATTTATTATATAGAGGAAGTATTGGAATAATGCAAAAAGGATTATATACGGCTTTTGCGTACACCTGACCTTTTAAGCTGCCTATCCATTGGAAGGATTTTTAGCTGTTAGCAATACTGACAGTCCTTTTTTTGTAGGTGACTGTTGGGAAATGTAGCAAAATCATCGACACCATTTAACCTCTGATATTTTCCTTTAAATCATGCAGTGTTATTGTCTGTTGAGTGAAGGCAATTCATTTTTATTTCCCAGACTCTTGGTTCTGTCCAGCGAATCATGCTTTCAGTGGTATTTAAAATGAAGAGAGGGAAGCTGTGCTAAGTTCTGCTGAATTTCAGGTTTGCCCTGGAGATTTCTGAAGATATTCTACACAAACCAATGGTTGCTCTGTCACTAAATAGAAGTCTATTCAAAGAGGAGAGAGTGGCGCTCCCAGAGGGTGGACAGCCAATTGTCTCTTGCTTTCACATTGCTGACCCTCAGTGTAGAGGATTCTTTTCTACTAGAAGTTAAGGAGAAAGACTATCAAGCCTCTGAAATTTAAAATTTACTTTGTAAATGCTTAGAATCTGAATAGTACGGTATCAAGTCCAAGATGGTCTTTTCAGGGAGAATAGAAAAGGAAATAAATCTGTTAGTGACTCAGTTCAGTCTTGTTGAAAGCCAGTTTAAAATCTAACCTAGACTTGGTTAAAAGTAAGAGCAAGCAATATGATTGCTAAAAACAATAACATTAACTCACATGAGCTCTCTTTTTACTTATTGCTGGTTGTCTGTTACACAGATGTTAATTATCCAATGTTGTCAAGAATTTTTGTGTTTACTCTATGAACAGTTTTTGTAGCTGAATGATAGAAGGGTTAGTAGGTTCTGGATTCCCAGATTCTGGATTCAGTTACATCTGTATTAAAATTCTGACCCTGTAATTTATCACCTGTGTAACGTGGGTATATTATTTAATTTACATGAGTTTTATTTTCTACATTAATATAAAGGGAATTAACAGACATACCTCCCAAGATCACTGTCACAATTAGAATCAGTATATATGTAGGGGTGCCTGAGTACCTCAGTTGGTTAAGTGTCCAACTCTTAATTTCAGCTAAGGTCATGATCTCATGGTGGTGGAATTGAGTCCACATTGGGCTCCACACTCAGTGTGGAGCCTGCTTAGGATTCTCTCTCTCTCCCTCTGCCTCACTCCCTCGCTTGTGTTCTCTGTCTCTCTCTCAAAAAAGTAGTAAATGCAAAAGAGCTGGCACAAAGTAAGTGCTCCATTATTAGTAGCAATTCCTAGGTTTATCATTCAAAGGTTAGACATTCTGTGTGTCTCGTGCAGAGCTGAGAAACAGAATGGTCTCTCTACTACATCTTTGTCCTGGATTTCAGTTTCATTATTAGCTGCACTCTCTCTAGTCATGATCATGTCTATACTCAGATGAGGGACATCCCTGGATGGGCTTTCAGACAGCAAGCAGGAAGACTGAGATACCCTTAGACCTAAGTCATGGGTATCATTCTAGCAAGTGTAAAATCCTTTAATGTTTGGTTTATAGTTTTCTCTGCTATCTTTGTAAGTGATCTTATGTATTAGTATTTATTGAAGCTTTGCTTTTTTATTGACTTACAAGTTATATGTATGTTTGGTTATTCTTTGTGAAATAGCTCTTACCAATAAAAGAATATAAAGAATGATCACGCAGCAAACACTTATAGCTACCATGGAGCTTAAAAAATAGAAAACAATAGTTATATACCTGAAGTTCCCTGTATTCATCCTCAATCTGTGTCATTCTTTAAACTAGCCTTAGTCTTATTTTTGGATTGATGATTATTCTTTTCTAAAAATAATGTTACCATATACAAATATACCTATGAAGAATAGCTATGCTACTTGCTTTTGGAAATGTATTACAGCTTACGGGGCGCCTGGGTGGTGCAGTCAGTTAAGCGTCCGACTTCAGCCAGGTCACGATCTCGCGGTCCGTGAGTTTGAGGCCCGCGTCGGGCTCTGGGCTGATGGCTCAGAGCCTGGAGCCTGTTTCCGATTCTGTGTCTCCCTCTCTCTCTGCCCCTCCCCCGTTCATGCTCTGTCTCTCTCTGTCCCAAAAATAAATAAAAACGTTGAAAAAAAAATTAAAAAAAAAAGTATTACAGCTTAAAAAATTTTTTTTAACCATTTATTTGAGAGAGAAAGAGAGAGATAAAGAAAGAGAGGGAGACAGAGGATCCAAAGCAGCTTTGTGCTGTGAGCGCAGAACCTGATGGGGGCCGAACCCAAGAACCCTGATATCATGACCTGAGCCAAAATCAAGAGTTGACCACTTAACTGACTGAGTCATGCAGGTGCCCTAATTTATTAAAGCTTCATAAATATAATCACAAATATGTAGTCACTTTTAGCAGTTGCTTCAGAAAATTCATTGAGATAGTTAAGATCATACTCCTTTAATTTCTTAAGTTGGTGAATTATATTAAGAGATTTTCTAATGTCAAACCAAGCTTCCATGTTTTGATATAAAGTTAGCTGTGATATGTTATCCTATATGTGTGTGTGTGTGTATGTATATGTGTGTGTATATATATATATATATAGAGAGAGAGAGAGAGAGAGAGTTAGTTGCATTTGATTTGTTCATATTTTGTTTTAGAATTATCAATATTCATGGTTTAGATTGACTCACAAATTTTCTTTCTTACACAGTTCTTACCTGTCTACAAAATCAAGGCTGTTAGCTTCTTTGAAGGATATGGAGAATGTTTCCTCTTTTCTCTTCTCTGGAATTGTTTGTATAAATTGGATTTTATTTCTCTGAAGTTTAATAGAATTTACCCGCAAAACCACATTTTATTTGTGGGGGATATGCAGTTGCTGATTACATTACTTTAATAAATATGGAACTTTTCAGATGAGGTTAACTTTTCTAGAAACATTTTTATAATATTTTCTGGGAATTTGTCCATTTTATCTAAGTTTTCACAGTCATACATTGTTAACAATTAATATGACAAATCTGTAGTTCTGTTTACTTTCTGATTTCTAATATTATTGATTTGAAAATTTTGTTTATCTTTTATGATGGCTAAACCAGCCTTTATTTTTTTTATGAAAAAAGTTTTTTTTAAACATTTATTTATTTTTGAGAGACAGAGAGAGACAGAGCACAAGCAGGAGAGGGGCAGAGAGAGAGGGAGAGGCAGAGTCCAAAGAAGGCTCCAGGCTCTGAGCTGTCAGCACAGAGCCCCACGTGGGGCTCACACCCATGAACTGTGAAATTATGACTGAGCCAAAGTCGGATGCTCAGCTGACTGAGCCAACTCAGGCACCCTGGTTGAAACTGTCTTTAAATCTTTTTCTTCTGTTTTTATTAATTTTGACCCTTATAATTTTTCTTAACTTTGTCTAGTCTATTTGGGTTTATTTTGTCTTTGTTCTGTATTTTTCTTTTTTTTTTTTTAATTTTTTTTTCAACGTTTATTTATTTTTTGGGGGACAGAGAGAGACAGAGCATGAACGGGGGAGGGGCAGAGAGAGGGAGACACAGAATCGGAAACAGGCTCCAGGCTCTGAGCCATCAGCCCAGAGCCTGACGCGGGGCTCGAACTCACGGACCGCGAGGTCGTGACCTGGCTGAAGTCGGACGCTTAACCGACTGCGCCACCCAGGTGCCCCTGTTCTGTATTTTTCTAAAGCTAGATATTTAGTTTATTCATTTCTAGCATTTCTCACTTTCCAATTTACATATTTAAGGCTCCAAATTTCTAAGTTTATAGATCCTCTAAGTTTATAGTCCGTATTGTCTCCTTTTATTTCTAAGTATTTTCAAGTGGCCATTTTAGTTGTTTTTTGACCCATAAAATATTTAGAAGTGTGGCTCTAGGGCCACCTGAGTGGCTCAGTTGGTTGAGCAACTGAACTCTTGATTTTGGCTCAGGTCATGATCTCATGGTTCATGGGATCCAGTCCCAAGTTGGGCTCTGTGCTTAAAACATGGACCCTGTTTGGGATTCTGTCTCCCTCTCTCTGCCCCTCCTCCACTCATGTGTGCCTGCTCTCTCTCTCTCAAAATAAGTAAATAAAAACTAAACAAACAAAAAAAACCTTTGCTTTTCTAAATGTAGGAGGTGTTGAGTTTGTGAGTTTGTGTTTTTCTTGTTGGTATCTAAATTAACTACATGGAGGTCAGAAAACAATCTTTAGTACTTTTTGGAATGTTCCTGAGAATTGATTTATGGCACATGGAATTTTCCTAATGTCCCTTGTATGATGAAAAGTATGTGATTTTTCCAGTTTTTATTATTTAAAATTTTTTTTCTTTTTCATGTTTATTTATTTTTGAGAGAGACAGAGATAGAATGCGAGTGGGGTGGGGCAGAGAGAGGGGGAGGCACAGAATCTGAAGCAGGCTCCAGGCTCCGAGCTGACAGCACAGAGCCTAACATGGGGTTCGAACTCACAAGCTGTGAGATCGTGACCTGAGCTGAAGTCGGATGCTGAACCAACTGAGCAACCCAGGCACCCCTGATTTTTGGTTTTTAAATGCAGGATTCCTCATATGTCTCTTGAACCAAACTCATTAATTTTAGTTTTAATATTTTTTCCTACTTTATCCATTGATTATTGAATGAAGAATGTAAAAATATTCTACTTTCACAGTGGACTTGATAACTTTTCTTCATGTTTACACGTTTTAACATTCATTCTACCTAGAAATGAATGCTAGAAATGAATACACATTTCAAAGAGGCTAGGTTTTTACATGCGTACAATTTAAAATTATATCTTTTTGGAATAAAATTTTATTAATGTATAATAACTCCTTTAATCTCTAGCAATATATATATTTTTTGTGATGTCTATTTGGTCTGATTTTAATACAGTTCAAGCTTTTGTATGACTAGTACTGGCTTGGCATGTATCTTCTAAATGTTTGTTTTCAATTTTTAAATATTTCATGTTTTAGGTTGGCAAGTTGAGAGTTTCATCCCTTTATACTGATTTGAATTACTTGTTAGTTGTAATCCTTATATTTATTGTGTTAACGATTTTCTTTAATTTTTTTTTAATGTTTATTTTTGAGAGGGAGTAAGAGAGAGAGAGAGAGCACACGAGCTGGGAGGGGTAGAGAGAGAGAGAAAGAGGGAGACACAGAATCCGAAGCAGGCTTCAGGCTCTGAGCTGTCATCACAGAGCCCTATGTGGGGCTTGAACTCACAAACTGTGAGATCATGACCTGAGTTAAAGTTGGTAGCTTAACTGACTGAGCCACCCAGGTGCCCTATTGTGTTAACTGTTATTTATAATTGTTTAGTGTGCTTCTTTTGTAGTTCTCCTTTTACTCCTTCTGACTTTTTCTTGAAAGATTTGTAGTTTTCTTTTTTTCTTATTTTTCTCTTTTTTCCCATCAATACTAGTTTGGATATCACTTTATTTCTGATTTTTAGTACAAAGTTTAACATGCATTTTTAAATAGCTTCATTGAGATATAACTTACACACCATACAATTCACTTTTTTTTAAAATTTTTTTTAACGTTTATTTATTTTTGAGACAGAGAGAGACAGAGCATGAATGGGGGAGGGTCAGAGAGAGGCAGACACAGAATCTGAAACAGGCTCCAGGCTCTGAGCTGTCAGCACAGAGCCCGACGCGGGGCTTGAACTCACGGACAGTGAGATCATGACCTGAGCCGAAGTTGGACGCTTTACCGACCAAGCCACCCAGGCGCCCCTACAATTCACTCTTTAAAGTGTACAATGGTTTTTATATAGAATACCGAATTGTGCAACTGTCACCACAATTTGAAACTATTTTCATTACTCTAGAAATAAATCCAATATTGATCAGTTGTAACGGCTCTTGTCCCCCCAACCCTAGCAACACTTGAGCAACAATTATTCTACTGTCTTTCTCTATCAATTTTCTTTTTGGACAATTAAATGCAATACATGGAACACAATATGTTTTCTTTTAAGACTGATCTCTTTCACTTAGCATAATATCGCAAGGTTCACCCATGTTGTAGCATTGTTAGTTCATCATCTTTTTTTTTGTCCAAATAACATTCCATTGTGTGATTATACCATATTCCATTTATTCATCACTTGCCAGACATTTGGGTCGTTTACATTTTTTAGCTGTTATGAATAATGCTGTTATGAACATTTATGTACTAGTTTTCATGTGGACTTGTGTTTTCATCTCCGGTGGATATATACCTAAAGGAGGAATTGCAAGATCATATGGTTTATTCTATGTTTACATTTCTGAGAACTGCCAGTTTTCCAGTTTAGCATTTTTCTGATGGCTAAGGATGTGTAACATGTTTTCATGTGCTTATTGAGCATTTACATATCTTCTTTGAAGGAATGTCTATTCAGATCCTTTGCGCATTTTTAAATTGGGTTATGTGTGTCTTTTTATTATTGAGTGGTAAAATTTCTTTATGTATCCTGAGTGCAAGTCCCTTGTTAGATACACGTTTGCAAATATTTTCTCTTACGGGTGGGCTGTCTTTTCACTTTCCTGATGGTGTCCTTGATGTACACTTTTTATTTTGATGAAGACTAACTTACCCATATTTTCTTTCGGGACATAGAGGAGCTTTCTTACAGCTGTAATAGTAGTTGAGCTAGGATCTGGGAATTTAGGATTTTCAACAAATCTCTTTTCTTCAAGACACAACTGTTAATGGGGGTAAATGCAAATAAATATCTCACACGCCCTATACCTTAGTAGTTTACAATCTACCTAGGTAGAAAAATAAGTGCAATAAAATGTCAAATAAGGCTTACAATTATTTAAGCCTTTAATATTGGCTCCAGACTCCTTGAAAGCTACTCTTTAAAATCCTTCCTGTCACGACCAGCCGTAATTAATAGTTTATTTATATCTAATTCAGGACCTGCCTGAACCTTTTTCAGAAGTATTTTTCCCAGTTTTAAAATGCCTACTTTTAAGTTTTTTAATTGTAAAAGGGATGGCAAATTAGATTTGCATTACTGAAAAGTTAACATCATCTGTCTTTCTTTGAGTCTTATGGTTTGGTTAAAATAAACACAAAATTGGCTGATATCATTTTCATTTTTTAAAGTTTCTAAATTTATTTTGTAAAGAATTCTAATATCTATCAAAATGCTGAAGTGTAGGAATAGCCAAGGGAAATGAGAGAAGTGCCTGACCTGGAGAGATAATGACTATCTAAGCAAGCCCAGGGATATTTTTGAAGAGCTAAAAAAAGAGTGGGTTCCTAGGATAGTTCTACAGAGCATGAAAGTAGATATTTCCTTTTAATGCTTGTGTGCGTGTGTGTGTGTGTGCACGTGTGTGCGTGCGCGTGCATGTGATTTCAAAATTAAATGATTCCCGTGGCTGGGTTGGCCTTCAGGAAGATAATCAGGCATTGTTAATCCAGTGTTGACATAACATGGGATGCTTCTCTGATCACTGTCGTGTGTAACTGGTATTTGGCATTTATAGTATTGTACAATTCCATTGAACAAGAGTTATTAGATATTCTGGAGTCCAAGGCACGGAGATAAATAAAACACATTTTTCCCTTCTAAGCTGAAATAGTAGAGTAGAAAAATGAGACATTTAAAAAA